>NC_090344.1:9452500-10077500 GCF_035084215.1 Heptranchias perlo | reverse complement strand
CTTACAGTCCCAACACCTCCGTCTGAGAAACAGTTGGGTAGCAATCCAGACTTTGCTGAATTGTGCAAAAATGTGTAAACCAGCAATGCGGAAAAGCACTTCTTATCAAAGATGGGTTTTTGGTGAGGCGGCCAAAATGGAAGGGTGCACAAATTCTGGCAGCAGTGAGATTCGAACCCACATAATTCAAAAATGGAAACCAGCATCTGAGACAGCGCAGTTACTCACGCATATGACAAGCCATTCAGATCTGATGATGAAGGTCATAGAGCTGAAACGTTCCCTTTGGTTCTTTCACCACAGGTGCTGCCTGACCTGCTCAGCGTTTTCAGCATTTTCTATTTTCATTTTTGTGATTTCACAATGGCTGTTTTCCTGAAAACACCCAATTTGACCCAAGGACGCAGCTCGCACTTCACTTTCCTCACGCGCTTAAAGTCTGCCGTTTCCGAACAAAATCTCCTCCGCGCCGAGCTTTCAAAGGACCTTTCGCTCATGGTCAATCTGTAATCGACACCTTTTCACCATTGCCGCTCTTTTCATTTCTCCTCATTCCTTTTCAATCGGACATTTCCACAGACCTATTAAGATCAAGCGAAACATTTCCGACTTTGCTGCACCGCCCAGATTGCCAATAATGCACCTTCCAGCCGCCATTCGCAGCGATGCAGCGCCGCCCGTCTCTCCCGCACATCAACTGCTCGGGGAAAAGCGCCAACGACCATGAAAACAAAACCCAGTTTTTCAGTTAACATCCCCCGTGTCACAAGATACCCCATGAAAATTTCACGGAAAAGTATGCGCTGTCCTTCCGAATGCCAGACATGCTTTCTTCGAGCTTGTCTCTGGAGCAGACAGGCAGATCAAAATGTATCGACTGGTTTCAAGTCACAAATGAACATTGATGTGAACGGGACATGTGCCCCCGAGAAACAGCGGTCGATGGAGAGCAACCTTAAAGGCGTAAGAATGTGAAAGTGAGTGTTAGAGTGGGCAAGGCCGCAGGAAAGTCTCAATGAAATGGACCATGATTGTGGAAGGAAGGAAAAGCTGGAAGAAGCGGCGGGTCTGAATTTTGGATCATCCAACAGAGACACGTGAGAGAACAAAAACAGGATACAGACAAATGTGCTGGAGGCAGAAAGACAAAGAAAGAAAGAAGAGGAATGGGAGAGAGGGAGGTGAAAGAAAGAAAGAGAGAAAGAAAGATAGAAGGGAGCGAGAAAATCAAGCGTGCAATACTCACCCCGCAAACGGGCGCTGCTCCCAATCGGCTACACTTCGCCCCACTGACCCTCATCCCATTCACACCATCCGACAATACACTGTCAATGCTGTGCAGAGAGACAGAGAGTATAAAGGCATGAAGACACACACACCATCCTACAATACACTTTCAATACCCGTGCAGAGAGACAGAGATACTCACATACTATCCTACAGTACACATTAAATATCCGTGCAGTGAGTCAGAGAGTTTACAGGTACAGAGACACTCACAGCGTCCCACAATACACTTTAAATCATGTGCAGTGAGTCAGAGCGTTTAAAGATACAGAGAAATTCACCTTTTTTTTTCAAAAGTGGCACATCCCAGAAGCAAGAGAGAGCGTGGGTCAGTCTCCTTCTCCTGATAGAGCTGAGGCTTGTCAGTCAAGAGTCCCCTCCTCCCTGTATTGGCCGTGGAGGAAGTGTAGAGTAGATTTAATAGAATACCTTCAGCCTGACGGAGGTTTGGCTGACTGGCCTGTAATTACTTGATCTATCCTATTCTCCCTTTTTGTACAACAGTACAACTTTAGCAGTCCTCCAATCCTTCGGCATATCACCTGTAAACAGGGAGGATTGGAAAATTATGGTCAGAGCCTCTGTTATTTCCTTCCTTGCTTCTGTTAACAGCCTGGGATATAATTCCTCGGGTTCTGGAGATTCAGGTGGAGTGATCTGCGTACTTCATTTTCCTTTTGCAAAGATTGGCACCGCAGGTCAAGATCACAAGTTTTGGTCCAAATTAGGACTACTTCCGGGTTGAACCTCAAATCGTGAAATGTACCCGAACCCCAACGAGCCCAGAAACAAGAACGTGTCTTAAGTTAACCCGTTACAGACACATTCTATGAGAGGTCTGACTGTACAATGAAAGGGCGTTATGGAAGAGCCAATCTGATATCCGTTTCCTCCTCAAACCTGAACAAATACCAATTCCAATGTGCCATTTTGTCACTTAATTCCACAAATCAGGTAAAAATAATTAGTTGGACAAGGCATTGCTGGGAGTTGAACCCAGAATTTTCTGTTTACAAAACAGATGTTTTAACCAACGAAGCCACAGGGCCCATCCATGGTAACTTAGCCCTACCTCCTCTCACTAATATCTATCAGCGATACGTTACTCTCTGTTTGGGGTTCAGACCGTTTCATCTTTGTCTGTTTCGCTTGTCCGTTCACCTGTGCATGCCGATGCTGCCTGCATATCTCGTTGTGTTTTTCTTTGTGTGTCCATCAGTGCGTTGATACAGGGATGATTACGTGCACTTATGTTTGTTACATTAAATAAATTCCAGGTTTAGACAATTCTCGCTCTGAAAGTGAAGAACTATTGAGATGAACTTTACAGCAAAGTATTGTTTATTTTGGTGCTGAAAATAAAAAAACCGTAAGAGGTCCAAACAGGGAAAAGGAGAAAAACCTGTTAGGGAAAATGAGGACAACAGTCAAGATTTTTACCAGTATATTAAGTGAAAGAAGGGAGGCTTAGAGCAATGTGGGCCGCTTAAAGACAGATGGAGGTGATATTGTAATTGAAAATCCTGAAATTGAAAATCCTAACCCTAACCCGAATGCAGAGTTGCTAAATATTTACTTTGCTTCGTTCTTCACAGAAATAAATGAGGCTAACATATCAAAGATATGAGGAAAACTGTAAATAAATCAAGGGGATTCAGTATAAGTAAAATAATGGCAATGGAGAAAATAATTAGATTGAAGATAGACAAATCTCCAGGACCTGATGGTTACCATCCCAGGGGACTGAGAGGACTAGGTGAGGAAATTGTACATGCTTTAGTCATGATCGTTCAAACTCTCTTGATTCAGGAATTGTTCCTTTGATGGAAACAATTTCAATGTCACTCCATTATTTTGAATGGGTAGCAGAGATTAATTTGGAAATTATAGACCTATTAGTCTGACATCCGTTGTGGGGAAGTTGCCAGTATCCGATGTTAGGGAAAGAAAGATTGAGCACTTGGATAAATGTGAATTGATCAGAGAGAGCCAGCATGGATTTGTAAAGGGTAAGTCAAGTCTAACAAAACTAGTTGAACTTTATGAAGATGTAACTAACGTGGTAGATAATGGAGTGTCCATGGTTGTTAAATGATATTGACTTCCAGAGGTATTCGATAAGGTACCATATAAGAGACTGTTAACGACAATGACAGTGCGTGGAATTTAAGGCAACCTAATGAAATGGGTAGGGAATTGGTTAGAAGGTGGGAGACAGAGTCCCGGTATATCAGTGACATAGACGAAGGAATAGAGAGCCGTGTATCCACGTGTGTCGCTGACACCAAGATAGGTGTCACGGTGAGTCGTGCAGATGGAAGCATAAAGTTACAAAGGGAAATTGATAAATTAAGAGAGTTGGCAAAACTGTGTCAGATGGAGTAACACAGAATTACATAGAATGTACATCACGGAAACAGGCAATTCGGCCCAACTAGACAATGCCGGTGTTTATGCTGCAAACAAGCCTCCGCCATCCCCATTTAATCTAACCCTATGAGCAAACCCTTATGTTCCTTTCTCCTCCATTTGTTTTTCCAGGTTCGCCGGAAACGAATCCATGCTATTCGCCTTAACTACTCCTTGTGGGAGCGAATTGAACATTCTAACCACTCTCTGGGTGAATGTGTTCCTCTTGAATGCCATATTGAATTAAATAGTGACTACCTTATATTCATTGCCTCAATGATTTGGAGTCCCCACCTCCACAAATGCAAACACCTTATCTACGTCTAACCTATCAAACCCTTGGATAATCTTAAAGTCCTATATCAGGTCACCCCTCATCCTTCACTTTTCTATACAGAAGAGCCCCAGTCTGTTCAAACTTTCAATATGGAGAAGTGTGAGTTCATCTCCTCTGGACTGAAGTAAGATAGATCAGAGTATTTTCTAAATGGTGAGAAGCTAGGAACTGTGGAGGAGCAGAGAGATTTAGGGGTCCAAGTACAGAAATCGCTAAAAGCCAGTGGAATGGTAGAACAATTAATTTAAATGCCTCATGGGATGTTGGCCTTTATCTCAAGGAAGCTGGTATTCAAAGGGCGGGGGGGGGGGAGAATGTTGCAGATAGAAATCTCTGCTGAGACCCCACTTAAAGTACTGCATTCAGCTCTGGGCACCAGAACTCAGGAAGGAAATATTGGCCTTAGAGTGGGTGCAGCGCCGAATGACCAGAATGATACCGGGGCTAAAATGGTTAAAATATGACGACAGGTTATGCGGAGGTCGGTCCTCATTTTTCTCTGATGGATCCGGCCCCATCCGTTTACTGTGGACGGGAGCGCGTCTGATACTAAGTCAGTCAGAATCCGATGCAAATCACATAACCCGCACAGCGGATCTGGAAATCGCGACTGGTTTTACATTGAGTCTTTTTTATGGGATAGGCTGTACATTGTTTGTATAATAATAATAAGTTGGATACAATGAAGGTTTTTTCATTTATTTCCCATTTCCATCCGCACCAGTTTTACATAGTAAAAGGTAACAATGTTTAAGGGATGTGATGTGCAGTGTTGGTGGAATCAGTGTATTTTATCTTGATACATTGAAGAATCTCTTGTCTATCCCAGGCTCTTACCTCAGGTTTAGATCCTCACCGAGTTTAAAAGCAGTCACTCACTGATATAAATAAACCAGGAACAACACCGAAACCTCAGCGGGGATATTTGTTCCGATACTAAGTGACGGTCCCAATTTCCACTGAAATTCTCGATCAGCAAATAGCAGAGGCTGTTTTGGGTTTGACAAACTGTGAAACCGATTGTTTTAAAAGCCGGGAAGAGGAAAAAATGGTGATTGATATGAAGTGTTTTACATTAACTCTTTCTGTTTCAGATTTACAATTTATCTTTGTGTGTGACTGACAGGAGCGGCTATAACGGAGCCCAGTGACTGGGTAACGAGCTGCACTGAATCATTGTCCTGTGTTACAGACCGGCTCGTTAGACCTGTTCATTTCGTCTCATCTCATTGTCAGCAAACAGGAAATTACTAAAGTTAAGGCTGGTGAATAACAGCTCGAAATATCAATCCTCTCCACCATTGGGGACAGAGTCTTCCGAAAAACAGGGATTTTCACTCGTGCAAATTTCATCCACATTTTCTGCTCTTCATTTCTCTGATCTGTTTGATGCGGCTTTCCCTTCCATTCACGACCTACAGGAAAAACCCGATTTTATCGTCGATTTTCGGGTCAAGAGGTATGGTGAGATTTCAAATAATTGAAATCGACTCTTATCAAACCCAATATCGTCACCAACACGTTTGACGAATGCAAAGCGGCTTCACTCACGGTTTTGCTGCACAACTCGTTCAAAGATACTGTCGGTAATTGGAGGGTCTTTGAAGTGATGACACGAACATAACAGTTCGCGCTGCCGTTTTTCTCAAGACGCTTCAGATTCATGTGGAATGATTTCGGTCTGGCGGTTAAATCCGTTCCCTCTTCACAAATCCGCCTTTGAACCTGTATCCTTTAGTATTTTTGATAACCGATACCAAATCGGTTTGCCCTGTACTGAACATTACGTTTTTAAATATTACAGATAAGCAGAGCACTTGAGCTGTCACAGCTGTGACTTTGACTTTTCTCCCTCTGCTCTCGATCTCCCCGGTAACTGCCACTAACCACAATCTTCTGTCACACTTCTCCATCAGAAAGTTCCGAGCCTCGGTTTTCAAATGAAATAACGCCCATCTCTTCAATCAACGACAGCCCAGAGAGAGTTTGTCAATTTCATTTCACACTTTTTCCAAATCCTCCTTAAAGCACCATCAAAAGTTGTCCTTCAGTTAATAATAAGATCAATAAAAGTTCTTATCTTCTGGGGTTTTGTTTCAGATTCCAGGGTTTTTAAAGTTCACTGCGGATATTTATCGAAGCGCATCTTGATTGGAGGCTTCTTGGAGAAATCGGAAAAAGATCACAAAGCGATAATTCAGAGACGGAAAATGAAGCTGTTTGACGGGAGCACTGATCGAACCGATTGTGCGCTGCTCTTGTGGCGCAAGCGCTCAGCGTGCGGTATTTTTATGAACTCCAGAAATGCCCAGGTTGTGAGTTTGAGCCTCATCTGGAACAATCGAACATTTTGAGTTCAAGGTCCAACTGGTATGTTCCATAACGCATCTACTTCTTAGTGTTCCCATGTGAGCACTTGGGTTCCTCTGGCCTACCGTCTTAAGAACATAAGAAATTGGAGCAGGAGTAGGCCAATCGGCCCCTCGAGCCTGCTCCGCCATTCAATAAGATCATGGCTGATCTGATCCCAACCACAAATCTAAAGAACACAAGAAGTCGGAGCAGGACCCGGCCACATAGCCCCTGGGCCCTCTCCGCCACCCACAGGGCATTGACCGATCCGAACTCAGCTTCATGTCCAATTTCCTGCCCGCTCCCCATAACCCCTAATTCCCTTTACTTCTAGGAAACTGTCTATTTCTGTTTTAAATTTATCTAATGATGTAGCTTCCACAGCTTCCTGGGGCAGCAAATTCCACAGGCCGACCACCCTCTGAGTGAAGAAGTTTCTCCTCATCTCAGTTTTGAAAGAGCAGCCCCTTATTCTAAGATTATGCCCCCTAGTTCTAGTTTCACCCATCTTTGGGAACATCCTTACTGCATCCACCCGATCAAGACCCTTCACAATCTTATATGTTTCAATAAGATCGCCTCTCATTCTTCTGAACTCCAATGAGTAGAGTCCCAATCTACTCAACCTCTCCTCATATGTCCGCCCCCTCATCCCCGGGATTAACCGAGTGAACCTTCTTTGTACTGCCTCGAGAGCAAGTATGTCTTTTCTTAAGTATGGAGACCAAAACTGTATGCAGTATTCCAGGTGCGGTCTCACCAATACCTTATATAACTGCAGCAATACCTCCTTGTTTTTATATTCTATCCCCCTAGCAATAAAAGCCAACATTCCGTTGGCTTTCTTGATCACCTGCTGCACCTGCATACCAACTTTTTGATTTTCTTGCACGAGGACCCCCAGATCCCTTTGTACTGCAGTACTTTCCAGTCTCTCGCCATTAAGAAAATAACTTGCTCTCTGATTTTTCCTGCCAAAGTGCATAACCTCACATTTTCCAATATTATATTGCATCTGCCAAATCTCCGCCCACTCACCCAGCCTGTCCATATCCCCTTGCAGGTTTTTTATGTCCTCCTCACTCTCTACTTTCCCTCCCATCTTTGTATCATCTGCAAATTTTGATATGTTGCACTCGGTCCCCTCCTCCAAATCGTTAATATAGATTGTAAAGAGTTGGGGACCCAGCAACGACCCCTGTGGAACACCACTGGTTACTGGTTGCCAGTCCGAAAATGAACCATTTATCCCAACTCTCTGCTTCCTGTTTGATAACAAATCCTCCACCCATGCCAGAATATTACCCCCAATCCTCTTGCAATAGTAGGTGTGAATTTATTTGTTTATAGGGGGAGAGGGAGCTATTAGCGGCAGCTGATATGGCAAAGGGGCCGGTATGAGAACTTTCAATCTAAAGAACTAAACATACAATTCTTCTTTTCGTTTAGCGGATATTCATCAGTTGGAAGTTTCGTGTGGGGAAAATCTGGATGGGAAATATTCTCCCTGGTGTCACTGTGTCACGGGTGAAATTATTCAGCTTACAGATGTTCATACGCTGAAAGGTCGAGAGGCCTTTTCCAGCTGCCGTGTGGGACAAGTTCAGCTTTTGAGCCACTGGGTGAAGTGTTATTTTAATTGCTGCTAACGAATGACAAGATATTGTTAAATAATAGCTGCATCTTGAAATAAATTTAAAACAGAAATAGATAGTTTCCTAGAATTAAAGGGAATTCGGGGTTACGGGGAGCGGGCAGGAAATTGGACATGAATTTAGATTTGAGGTTAGGATCAGATCAGCCATGATCTTATTGAATGGAGGAGCAGGATCGAGGGGCCGATTGGCCTACTCCTGCTCCTATTTCTTATGTTCTTATGTTTTTATTTGGCACAAACACGAGAATTGTAAACTCACGAGTTCACTGTCCATGTTTCTTACATCATGTTCAACAGAAACAAGGATTGTCCTCAACACGTTGCTGATATTTTATAACAGGGACCCTCACCCAATTTCGACATCTACGATGGATAATTCAGAGTCCTACAATGAATAAGTACGATAGGAACTTAACAAATTGCGAGCCTGCGTCGCTCCGGAGATAGAGTAACAGACTTTTAAAACGGATAGTGATCTGAGGATCCAGTGTTCTGGTTGTAAATTTTGAAACAGCTGGCAAGTTCTGTCTTCGCAGCGGAGCAACAACTACGGGACAGACGATGCCTGCGATGTGTTGTCAAAGCTTCGGTGTTATCTTGTTTCCCAGGGATGGGCAGTAATGCGCTGCCTGAAGCGGCAATTGCAGCTTCCCGCCAGCAACGTGTGATCGGACAGGCGGCCTGAATGTTGTTGCTCTCGTGGCCTCACTCAATGCGGGAGCTGGGGAACATCGAACATCGAAAATCTGATCTGTTTGTTGCCGCGGCTGCAATGCAGTTTATAACTGTATTTATAAACCGAGGCAGCGCTGCAGGATCCTTCAATGACCTCTCACAAATCAACTGAAAACAATCGCAATGTGCAGCTTTGAGAGGGGCTTCCTGCTCAGTCGGGGCATGAAACGTGAATGAGGGCGAGACACATGTGTAGTGTTTGAATGTGTATTGAACTATACAGAGAATGGAAAACATATCGGTTCTGTGAGGTGTGGTATTTTATTCACATTTAACCACAGAATGAATTCTTGCTTTTTTTCAGACGTATTGATTTTTAGTGGGGAACTTTTTCAAAATGATTCTGCCCGGTTTCGAACCGGGGACTTTTCGCGTGTTAGACGAACGTGATAACCACTACACTACAGAAACTCTGCTTTACAGTTTAGTATTGGAAACCCTCAGAAGATAGCTGCCGACTGCAAATGCTCTCAGTGTGGGAGACGGGTCCCTGTCCCGTTCAGGGAATTCAATTCTCCAAAATAGTTGACTGTATTAATTTCGCAATACTCATTAAACTCTGAAAAAAGAAGAATAGTTGTTCAAATCGCCATTGGTCAACTAATAACTTTTTGTTTCAAGCTGACGGAAATACTGACTTTTTGAAAAATTATTCACCAGGCAGATTACAGAAAGTTCAGAGGGGAACTGAAAGTGGAAATAAGAGGGGCAAAGAGAGGGTATGAGAATAGACTGGCGGCCAACATAAAAGGCAATCCAAAAGTCTGCCACAGGCATGTAAACATGAAACGGGTCGTGCGAACCCGACTCTGATTCGGGACCACAAAGGAGATCGATTCATGGAGGCAGCCCAAAAATGTTTCTGCCCGGTTTCGAACCGGAGACTTTTCGCGTGTTCGGCGAACGTGATAACCACTACACTACAGAAACTCGGCTGGATATATTGTTATAGGAAACCCTCAGAAGATAGCTGCCGTCTGCAAATGCTCTCAGTGTGGGAGACGGGTCCCTTTCCTGTTCAGGGAATGAACGACGACAAAATAGTTTGCTGTATTAATTTCGCAATACTCATCAAACTCTGAAAAAAGACGAATAGTTGTTCAAATCGCCAATAATCAACTCATAACTTTCTGTTTCAGGCTGACGGAAATCCTAACTTTTTTTTTATTCATTCACCAGGCAGAATATCGAAAGTTCAGAGGGGAACTGATAGGGGAAATAAGAGGGGCAAAGAGAGGGTATGAGAATAGACTGGCGGCCAACATAAAAGGCAATCCAAAAGTCTTCCACAGGCATGCAAACATTAAACGGGTCGTAAGAACCCGACTGTGATTGGGGAGCATGAAGGAGATTTGACTCATGGAGGCAGCCCAAAATTTTTTTTGCCTGGTTTTGAACCGGGGACTTTTCGCGTGTGCAGTGGACGTGATAACCACTACACGACAGAAACTCTGCTGCGCACGTTATTTCAGGAAACCCTCAGAAGACAGCTGCCGTCTGCCAATGCTCTCAGTGTGGGAGGCGGGTCCCTTTCCCGTTCAGGGAATGAACTAAGGCAAAATAGTTTACTGTATTAATTTTGCAATACTCATTAAACTCTGAAAAAAGACGAATATTTGTTCAAATCGCCATTAATCAACTAATAACTTTCTGTTTCAGGCTGACGGAAATCCTAACTTTTTTTTCATTCATTCACCAGGCAGAATATCGAATGTTCAGAGGGGAACTGAAAAGGGAAATACGGGGGGCAAAGAGAGGGTATGAGAATTGACTGGCGGCCAAAAGACTTCCACAGGCATGTAAACATAAAACGGGTCGTGAGAACCCGACTATGATTCGGGACCATGAAGGAGATCGACTCATGGAGGCAGAGGGGGTGGCCCAAAAATGTTTTTGTACGGTTTTGAACGTGCTGCACACGTTGTTTTAGGAAACCCTCAGAAGATAGCTGCCGTCTGCAAATGCTCTCAGTGTGGGAGACGGGTCCCTTTCTCGTTCAGGGAATTAACTTCTACAAAATAGTTTACTGTATTAATTTCGCAATACTCATTGAACTCTGAAAAAAGACGAATAGTTGTTCAAATCGCGAATCATCAACTAATAACTTCCTGTTTCAGGCTGGCGGAAATCCTAACTTTTTAAAAATTCAATCACCAGGCAGAATATGGAAAGTTCAGAGGGGAACTGAAAGGGGAAATAAGAGGGGCAAAGAGAGGGTATGAGAATAGACCGGTGGCCAACATAAAAGGCAAACCAAAAGTCTTCCACAGGCATTTAAACATTAAACGGGTAGTGAGAACCCGACACTAATTTGGGAGCATCAAGGAGATCGACTCATGGAGGTAGAGGGTTTGGCCCAAAAGACTGTGGGCCAAACTCTGGAAAGTGGGTTGAGGCTCGATACCTCTTTTTCGGACGGCTCAGACACGAAGGGCCGAATAGCCTCCTTCTGTGGGGTAACTTTCTATGATTGTATGATTCCATAATATTATTGCCGTCTGTCTCGGAATGGTGTTAATATACAATCTACTATAGGTATACTTTAATCAAATTGGTGCCTCTGTTTCACTGCGAGAGAGAAGAGGCATTAATGTGTGGACATTGGCTGCAGCAGCTGGGTTGCCCCTTTACTTTTCCTCCTGTCCCAATCTTTCTTTAACCTCCTCTGCTGGTGTTGCAGGTTAGATCAGCCATCGCCGTTCAAGGAAGCCTGAGAAGTCCATCAGGGGATAACACAAGAGACAGAGACAGGGAGAGATAGAGAAATGCATGCAATGAAAATAAACTGTATAAATAGAATTATACAGTCATTATTTTTTGAGTTCGTTCATGGGATGTGGGCGTCGCTGGCGAGGCCAGCATTTATTGCCCATCCCTCATTGCCCTTGAGGTATGGTTACAGTACAGAAGGAAGTTATTCAGCCAATCAAGCCCGTGCAGGCTCATTGTAAGAGCAATCCAGTCAGTCCCATTCCCCCGCTCCTTTCCGGTAGCACTGCATTTTTTCCCTTCAAGTACTTATCAAATTCCTTTTTGAAAGCCACGATTGGATCTGCTTCCACCATCCTTTCAGGCTGCGCGTTCCAGTTTACAACTACTCGTTGGTAAAGAAGTGTTTCCCCATGTCGCCTTTGGGTCTTTTGCCAATCACCTTCAATCTGTGTCCTCTGCTTTTCGACCCTTCCGCCAATGGGAACAGTTTCTATTTATTTACTTTATCTAAACCCTCCATTATTTTGAACACTTCTATCAAATCTCCTCGAAATGTTCTCTGCTCCAAGGAGAACAACCCCAGCACGGGGTAAATGCGGTCAATTAGCTTCAATTCATTTATTTGAGCATTAAACAGCTCTTTAAACATTACTGTGACATTATGGTAGCGTGCCCTCGCGGTCTCAGGTGTTCCATCAAATTTCGACGGAGGCGTGGGTTTGAATCCCACTGCTGTTAGAATTTCTGCCAATGTTCATTTTGGCTTGTTCGCAGAAAACCCGATTGTCGTGCGATGGAGCAGAGGATGTGAAAGAAGTTGAAAGTGAAAGTGCAGATATTATTTTCATCACAATGACTGGACACGTTTCCACAGGTAAGTGCCTCTCACCTTAAGGTTCTTTCCAGCAGAGTGGGACAGGTGATCAAAGTGACTGGGCTCCAGCGGCGCAACCAGTCAGTGCGCGGTCCTTATATGACAGTCCAGGGCCGGGAAATGGCGAGGTTGTTAGTCGAGGCCCACCGAAACCAACCAATCCTTTTCCTTGTGAAAATGTCGGCCGGAGTTGAAGGTACAATTGGTGTGTTCCAAAATGCATCTAGTTATTTGCATAGCCGTGTGGTTCCTCTGGCGTATGCTGTTGCAATAGCAGATGAGAACATTTCGGACTGAGATGAGGAGAAATTTCTTCACTCAGAGGGTGGTGAACCTATGGAATTCTCTACCACTGAAGACTGTGGAGGCCAAGTCAATGAATATATGTAAGAAGGAGCTGGATAGATTTCTAGACACAAAAGGCATCAAGTGGTATGGGGAGAGAGCGGGAATATGGTATTGAGGTCCAGGATCAGCCATGATCGTATTGAATGGCGGAGCAGGCTCGAACGGCCGAATGTCCGACTCCTGCTCCAATTTTCTAAGTTTCTATTTACAATTGGTGTGTTTCGTAATGCATCCAGTTATTTGTTCAGCCATGTGGTTCCTCCAGCCTACTCTGTCGCAATCGCAGATGAGATGGTTAGTCTTCTTAGTTTACAGAGGGAGGCTTCGGAATTGGAGCCACAAACTATGATTTTGATCCATCTCCAAATTATGGGATTTAGATTGAGCTTTAAACCAGCGCGTTCGACCGCTCAGCCACGATACTTTCCATCTTGCGATCTTCACGTGCTACTTTTACAGGAATAGAATTACTCGAAGCAAGAATTCTACCGCTCAAGCACCAATGCTCGCAGGCAGCAGGATGAATGTGTCCAGTTAGAAACCTGTCTGAAGGAACATCCCGTCTGACAGAGCTGGAAGTCCAGCATATTGTCTTCCGCGGTAAGCAGATGATGAGCCTCCTTCTTGAGAGTGTTTCGCCAATCCAGCTCAGAGTGGATTAAGCATTATAAATTCGGGTGGGACTGGAGCCACTAGTATAAGAGAAAGTGGATGGGGGCTGTTTCCCTTCCTTGACAGATATTAATGATCCTGTTCCGGTTTTGCTGCAAAATTTCACTTCCCAGCTCCGAAATCAACGAACTAAAATTTAACGGTGGTGCGATGCGAACACACAATTTCTGAGCGAAAACTCCGATGTGCTCCCCATTGCGCGACAAAACCGGTTATGAATTATATGATTTCACATTACCCATATGCTGCTTATGAACTTTTGATGCGGCAGAGCAAGTGGTTCGAAAGCTCAGTGGGGTTTCAAATGAACTCCTGAGAAAGTTTGTCAAAATAGTGCTCTCTCTCCCTCTTTCTCTTCCTTTTGCTCTCTCTCGCTTTCTCTCTTGAGCTCTCACTCTCCCCGTTTATCTATAGAGGGGTCGAATACAAAGAGGTGGAAGTTTTGTTACAGCTGCACAGAGCTCTGGTGAGACGCCATCTGGAGGACTGCATTCAGTTCTGGGCACCCCAACTCAAGAAGTATGTATTAACCTGGAGGCTCGAGGGGCTGAATGGCCTATTCCTGTTCCTATTTTGCAATGAATGAAACAATAATTCAAGAATCGAGACGCTAATGTATCAGGATGAGTGAGTGAAGGATGTTTTATGTTTGAAGTACTGATTTCATGAATTGAATATCCTCAGTGACTCAGCTCAGTGCAGTCCAGTCCAAACACCTGCTCGCACAAAGTGGCATTTTCTGTGAGAACACGAAAGACGTGTTCAGGCCATGACAGTACCGAGTGCGGGCAGGCCTGCGCGTGAAATGGAAAATTGAGGTGAAATACTCCTACAAGCAGCGGATGTCTCTGTTTCCATTTCCAAAATGCACGCACGCACCGGCCGAATCGATGCAGCTCCTGGGAAAGATACGAGGCGAGGCAGGGCTGCAGTGGATCATTTGAAGCAACTGAAACGCAAAAGATTCCGCCTGTTTCACGTGGCATCTCCAGTTTCTGACTATTTTTCCCCTCCCGCTTCCTCTACTCCTCCAGCTGCCAGGTGAATTAGATGCTTGATGAAAACACAGGGGAATTCATGAATCCCATCCTGACCTGGACAGCAGGGGGAGAGGGAAAGAACAATGCTGGCCATTGAGAAGGGATGGATTTTGCACATGCCGGGAAAATAGACACAAAGATCTCATCTCCCTGCTTCTTTGGTATGTGGGATATCTTAATGCTCAGGTGATGATATCACTGCCCCCCGGCCCATGATCTCCACTCGCACTCTCCTTCCAATCTCGCACACCTTTGCTTTGGTTTGAAATCGTGTAAGTTTTCACACTGGGATTCAATTTGAAGAAAGCGATGCTGTGATAACCTGGGGCTATTGAGGAGTTGCAGTGCAAGAAGGCTAATGATAACAGTGACAGTTCTGACACTATGAGCGACAGTTAAAGGTGAACAACATTTAAAGTCTCATGCAGCAGGTCTGGGTCCAAATCTTTCACGTGGCATGTCCTTCTGCTCCTGTCACTCATTTACCTCCACGGAGAGTTCATTTGGAATTCCTGTGCTGCTGCATTGCGCATTTTCCAGTTCTGCTTCGAACAATCGGGACTTTAAAGGCACCTCTGTGACCCGCACTTTCTTTCAATGAGTTTAGTTCGCTTTGCATTCGACTGTGAAATCGTTTTAGGATTTCATCTCAATGAACCAGACTGTGACCGCATTGTATCTGTCAGCGTGTAAGTGGCGAGGTTGGGGTCAGCACGGGTCGTTTTCAACTTTTGAAATCTCACCAATTACAAGAAAAAAGAGACATTGAATCAAACTGTCCCTGTCAGTGATGAATTGAAGGGAATATCGCTCCAAGCAGATCTGGACAATGAGCAGTGCAGCCGCACAGGAGTTCCAAATCCACCCTCTCGCCACTCGGCAATCGCATTATCTGAACTTTACTCTGACCCAGTGTCACCGCGCTGAAATCGAATGTTTGTCGGCCACATTTTTTCTTAACATCATAGTTACTGGTTTAATGGTGAAAACTGCCGTCCGCTGCACTGCAAGTACAAGAGACAATTTTGTAGACACCGTGTAGTATCACAGACCTGCTCGTTGGACCTGCTCGTTTCATCTCCTCTCATTTTCACCACACCTGAATATGACTGGAACAGAGAATGGAGAATCACAGCTCGAAAAATCAATCCTCTCTGCCACGATGCGACTCAGACTTCCAACATACAGATGTTTAATGGCAAGGTGAGTTTAATGTTCAGAAATAATAGAGCACAGATTTTCACTCATGCAAGCTTCACACCCTTTATTTTGGAAAAGTAAACTGATGGTGGAGAGATGTTGTATTCATCGCGGCAACCTGAATTTTTAGCTGGTTGAATCAATGGCTCAAAAACAAAAGTGTCGTGTCTCTGTGGCGCAATCGGTTAGCGCGTTTGGCTGTTAACTAAAAGGTTGGTGGTTCGAGCCCACCCAGGGACGGTGGGAAAATTTTACCTTAAGTTTCATGGTCTCGTATTTCCTGGTTTCAAATATATGTTTTGTCTGCAAAAAAATGCACGGTTTCGATGGCCAGCTGAGCACGGCCAATCTTCCACCATTTAACCTGAGATTGCCTTCACGGAAATCAGAATTCTTCTTGACAGACAAGGTCGAAAGATTGGAGGAGAGCCGCTTCACTCTGACATGGATGTTTCTGCAGTGAGCGACACCAGACTGTTTCCACAATAAATGTCAGTCCTTTTATTTTGGAAACGCAAAATTGTTTTCGCATTCCGACGGGTTTCAGTTCATTTGTGAACTCCACCACTGACACTGCTGAAGGTTGTAGGCTCATAGGATGGGACCTCCAGGAGTGGACTGTAAGAAAGCTGGGTTTCGGCATCCTGACAAATATATGCCGAGGAACCAGAGGAAACCTTACGAAGGAACCGTCTGGGGTTTTACCTGTTAGTTTAGGTCTCAGGGTGAATGATTCCTGACTCCCCGAACTGTCTTACATTAAACTCAGGTCAGATCAGGATGAATTCAGTTTACAGGAGGATAGTGTCAAATATCACCCACAATCGAGGGGGACAAAAGCAGCCATTAGAGAAGCTACGAGATCTTTGGAAAAGAAGATGGTGCACAATTGTGGGAATAAAAGCAAACGCCTTTTCAACTGCGTCGGGAGTCAGAAGACCATTAAAGATAGTTTAGGTACACTGAAAGGCAGTTCAGGACAGATTCCCAGGCTAAGGCAGAGCTGTTAAATGACTATTTCTCATCAGCCTACACTCCTGTGATTGATGCTGAGATTCCAGCTGTGGGATGTGCTGTCGACAATAACATCATAAATATTAAAATAGAAAGTGATGTCATCTTGGATAAAATACGAAATCTCAAAATAGATTGTGCTCCAGGTCCAGATGATATTCACCCACGGGTGTTTTAAGAGATGGGACGGGTGGTCTGTGAGCCCCTTGCCTGTATCTTCAACAGCTCAATAGAGTCAGGGATTGTCCCCTGAGATTGGAAGGTAGCTCACGTAGTTCCCATTTTCATTAAAGGGGACAAATCAGAGACAGGGGATGACGGGCCCATCAGTGTGACCTCGATCAGAGGGAAGATGCTTGAATGGATCCTAAGCGATGCTGTTTTGACCACGGGGAAAAAGAAGGAGCCATTAGAGATACTCAACGCGGCTTCCGAAAAACAAGGTCGTGTCTTACAAACTTGCTTGAGTTTTTTGAAGAAGTTGCTCGGTTAGTGGATGAGGGTAATCCGGGTTCACATTGTCCATCTCAGGGGTGTCAAACTCATTTTCGATGGTGAGCCTGATCTGATATCATGGCACTTGGCCTGGGCCACATTCCGCAAAAGTTATTAAACTGGAAATAGATGAAGATTAACTATATTGGTACTTACTTACGTTTAGATTTTATTTATTGCTGCTGCTGCTCCCGATACCTGGCACCTCTTAGCTTGAACCATTGCATCAACATTTGGAGTAAATGACTGGGCTGTGTGATGTCTTGGATAAAAACATGAGGAGAACTTGTCATTAAAGAACTTTGGAAGTGATTTCCATAATTTCACAACACCCTGTGTAATGAGATTTCTCTTGATCACTGCACTAAAGCAGAAAGTAGGGGTTAAGGTTCGCTACTCAGACTGGTAAAAGGTGGAAAGTGGTGTTCCAAAATGATCGGTGCTGGGACGACTGTTCACAATTTATATAAACGATTTGGACTCGGGAATCGGATGGAAAATTTCAAAATTTACGGATGACACCAGTTTGGGGCGGGGTAAAGCTGATACTGATCAAGACTACAAAAATATACAAGAAGACATTAATAAACTTGCAGAATGGGGGTGTAATTGGCAAATTAAGTTTAATAAAGATGAGGATGAAGTGGAGCATCTTGGTAGCAAGAACAAGGAGGCCTCATAATGCTTGGATAATAAGAGTCTATATGGGGTAGAGGAGTAGAGAGATCTGGGGACACAGATCCACAAATCACTAAAATTAGTGATGCAGGTTAAAATGGCCATTTAAAAGCAAACCAAACACTAGGGTTCGATTCTGGAGGGATAGAATTGGAAAGCTATGTTAAACTTGTATAGAACCTTGATTAGACTACACTTGGAGTACTGTGAACAGTTCTGGTCTCCATATTATATGAAGGATATACAGATACTGGAGAAGGTGCAAAAAGGATGTCACCATTTTAGTGGTCGCTGGATTTGGTGTCTCTGTGTAACTGATCCCTGTATTTGGTGTCCAAATGTAAATGATCCCTGGACTTGGCGTCTCAGTGCAAGTGGTCCCTGGATTTGGTGTCTCTGTGTAAGTGGTCTCGAGATTTCGTATCCCTGTGTACGTGTCCTTGGATTTGGTGTCTCAGTGTTCGTGTTTCCTGGATTTGGTGTCCCAGTGTAATTGGTCCCTGGATTTGGTGTCTCAGTGTAAGTTGTTCCCGGATTTGGTGTCCCGTGTAAGTTGCCCTCGATTTGGTGTCACAGTGCACGTGGTCCCTTGTGTATTGAGGCATCGCTCGTGGAATTTTTCACCTCCTTCCACTTTTGCAAAAGTTGTTGACAGCTTATTAAAGCCACTAACTGGCTCTCGGGTCGGGCACAGAAAAAATGAGACATCGTCAGTTTCCCTGAGAATGACAGGTCTGAATTCGAGTGAGAGAACAATTAGCAATTAAACCAGACTGGGCGGGTCGGGCCTGAGTTTTTTTTTATTCGTTCACGGGATGTGGGCGTCGCTGGCAAGGCCGGCATTTATTGCCCATCCCTAATTGCCCTCGAGAAGGTGGTGGTGAGCCGCCTTCTTGAACCGCTGCAGTCCGTGTGGTGACGGTTCTCCCACAGTGCTGTTAGGAAGGATGTTCCAGGATTTTGACCCAGCGACAATGAAGGAACGGCGATATATTTCCAAGTCGGGATGGTGTGTGACTTGGAGGGGAAAGTGCAGGTGGTGTTGTTCCCATGCGCCTGCTGCCCTTGTCCTTCTAGGTGGTAGAGGTCGCGGGTTTGGGAGGTGCTGTCGAAGAAGCCTTGGCGAGTTGCTGCAGTGCATCCTGTGGATGGTGCACACTGCAGCCACAGTGCGCCGGTGGTGAAGGGAGTGAATGTTTAGGGTGGTGGATGGGGTGCCAATCAAGTGGGCTGCTTCATCTTGGATGGTGTCGAGCTTCTTGAGTGTTGTTGGAGCTGCACTCATCCAGGCAAGTGGAGAGTATTCCATCACACTCCTGACTTGTGCCTTGTAGATGGTGGAAAGGCTTTGGGGAGTCAGGAGGTGAGTCACTCGCCGCAGAATACCCAGCCTCTGACCTGCTCTCGTAGCCACAGTATTTATATGGCTGGTCCAGTTAAGTTTCTGGTCAATGGTGACCCCCAGGATGTTGATGGTGGGGGATTCGGCGATGGTAATGCCGTTGAATGTCAAGGGGAGGTGGTTAGACTCTCTCTTGTTGGAGATGGTCATTGCCTGGCACTTATCTGGCGCGAATGTTACTTGCCACTTATCAGCCCAAGCCTGGATGTTGTCCAGGTCTTGCTGCATGCAGGCTCGGACTGCTTCATTATCTGAGGGGTTGCGAATGGAACTGAACACTGTGCAGTCATCAGCGAACATCCCTATTTCTGACCTTATGATGGAGGGAAGGTCATTGATGAAGCAGCTGAAGATGGTTGGGCCTCGGACACTGCCCTGAGGAACTCCTGCAGCACAGTTGCGACTTACTAACGGAAAAGCAGCGGCCAGTTTACTTCGCACCATGGGGAAGGTCTGAGCACTCGGGTTTCTGTATAATTTATTTATTATGTTTGTTGCTTCCCTGGCACCAACCTCGATGGGATGACAATAATTAATTTTCTGTTCACCAATTCCGGCTTTCAATGGCGGGGCATTTCCCCACAGTCCCCCGCGCCTCAGAATGTGCCCTATCAATGAATACAGGAGTCCAGTGCGCGGTGCCAGGACCGGGCTGTGCTCTGAGCATGCGCAGTGCGAGTGGCGGCGAAGCACTGAGGAGGAACAGGCGTGTCGGAGGCCGGGAGAAGACGGGGGAGTAATTGGACCTATGGTTAGGCGGAGAAGCATCACAAGCACCTGATGGCGTCTTGAGGCCACAAATCCGAGTCCACAGGCCCAGTGTTTGCACCTCGGTGACAGGCCCGACAAGCAGCCGTCCGAAAATCAGTGTGACTGGCCGCCATCTTGCGAGCGGAAGTCATGGTAGAATCTTGGCGCATGCGCGGCCATCTTGGCGCTGGAACAACGAGTGGGCGGGGTTTCAGGGTCCCAGTCCCCGGTCACAAAGAGTGGGCGGGGCTTCTGGGTCCCAGTGACCAGGAACAAAGAGTGGGCGGGGCTTCTGGGTCCCAGTGACCAGGAACAAAGAGTGGGCGGGGCTTCAGGGTCCCAGTGACCTGGAACAAAGAGTGGGCGGGGCTTCTGGGTCCCAGTGACCAGGAGAGAAAACCATTGCCTCATTTATTTTATTCTCACTCTGCCCACAGCGCGTGTAGAACTGAACCCAATCAGAGGAGAGGGAGGGAGAAAACTGGGAGTGGAGGGAAGAAATATTGGAGATGGTGGGATGGGTTTGGATTTCAGCACAGGGAGGAGGGAGAGTGTGTGGGACGGGGATTTACGGCTTTGGCGGAAAAGAGAGGATAGAAAGTTCCATAGAAACTAGAATTGTCTGTTCCAAATTTCGATCCTGTATTTAGAGTGATGACTTTTTAAAACTTTTACAGGGTATTAGAAGGGGAGGATTTGCAGACGGGAAATTCAAACCAAAGATCACGTCAAGATCTGACAGAGTCACTCGATTCATCAGGACTTGAATATCATCGACCTATGAATGTGGAAGGAGAAATGTTTGTCTTTTCTGTCTGTGGAAGAAGATTTCAAACATCAGTGTGACTGGAAAAGCACCCAGACACACACACCCGAGTGAGAGTGTTCCAGTGCACTGTCTGTGGAAAGAGCTTTCACCGGTTACACAGCCTGAAAAAACACTGCACCATTCACAGCGGGGAGAAACCGTCCACGTGTCCTGTTTGTGGACGAGGCTTCAACTGATCATCCAACCTGGAGAGACACAAGGACACCCGCACCACGGAGATACCGTGGAAATGTGGGGACTGTGGGAAGGGATTCAATTACCCATCAGAGCTGGAAACTCATCGACGTAGTCACACTGGGCAGAGGCAGTTCACCTGCTCCACACAAAACAGGAAAACCACAGTTTCCGGTCTGGGGTGCGTTTCCTGATCTCACCCGGAGTGGTACTGAGCCCCACAGAGCAGGAAACGCCCAGGCACAGTCCCAGGCCTGTGCCAGACAGTCGAACTTGGGATGGAGCCGATACAGCTCAGTTGAGAATGCAAAAATTTGAAAGTCCCGAGTTCAATTCCGAATTTCAGCAAAATTTGGTTGTTTGGATCTCATTCTTTGGGTCGAATCTCGCATTAATTTACACTGAAATATTAACCGGCGCTGGAGGCTTGGGGAAGGAGCAGAGAAGCATCAAGGATGAGAAATATTGATAGCATCTTTATTTAGCTTTATTTCTTTCTGCATTTTTCTCTTTTTTTTGCCTCTCTCAGCGCCGGCGAACATTTGATTTGAAGCATTTGATTCCTAAACTGATGCCTTTTCCTCATCTCCGCTCTGTCTGTTTCTAACTGCTTGTGACCGTTGAAGAGAACAGGCCCCGAGTTAAACGTTTTTCAGCAAACCGACAGAGAGATATCACAGCGGGAATAAAACTCGTTGCTTCACATTGTTAGATACTCAGTGACTCAGTTTGTAATGTGTGTCAGTAAACATACCCTGATACTGAGTGACACAGATTGTAATGTGCGTCAGTAAACATACCCGGATACTGCGTGACACGGATTGTAATGTGTGTCAGTAAACACACCCTGATACTGAGTGTCACAGATTGCAATGTGTGTCAGTAAACATACCCGGACACTGAGTGACACAGGTTGTAATGTTTGTTAGTAAGCATACCTGGAAGAATGGTCCCGGAAATGGAAAGAAATGGAGAGATAGGAAAAGAGACAGTCAGAAAGAGATGGAGACACGGAAAGGTGAGTGAGAAATGAAGGATAAATGAAAAATGAGCGGAAAGATTTTTTTTCTCCGCCCCAGGGGCAAAGGTATATCAAACATTGTAATGAATGCTATTCCAAAAACGATTCCTTCTGAATTTTGCATGAACTTCCTTGTTTGTGAAGTCTGGATTTTCAAAGTCACTCAAATAATGTCATAAATTACTGATGGCCCGGAAGGGGATCGAACCCGCGACCTTGGCGTTATTAGCACCACGCTCTACCCAACTGAGCTAACCGGCCATTTTTTTTTCTTACGGCAATCGGTTTGGGGCACTCATTGGGTGGTCTGTGTTTTACTTCTTGCACTGCGTTGTTCGGTTATTGCACGAACATTGAACACACCACATCCCTGAAACATTGTTACTTGTTTCTGCATAAAACTGGCAAGGGTGTAAATCGAAATTAACAGATAAGGAGCACTTTAATGCGACAAATTTAATTCTGGTAAAAATTATGTTCTGAACATTGAAAGCCCACCCCTGAAACACTGCCCCGCTGTGAAAACAGTGGGCAGGACACTGAGGGACTGCGAAAATTGTGTGCTGAGTTTTCCGCAGTGCAATGCTTGTCATGTTCGCCTTTTACGTGAAAAAGCTCTATTTCAGTTCCCGCATAAAAACATAGTTTTGAGGAACTTGCTTCGGATAAACCTCCAGTCGTCAACTTGTGGTTCGAGAAGGGACAATTCTTGTTCCTTCCTGTTAACTTTAACAACGGCTGTACCAAATTCCAAGTGTCATAAACTATCAATATTTGAAACCAAACCCTTAAATGCAGTCTGGAAAGTGGAAAACGGTGAAAGTGCATCACATACAAAACACAAAAACTTATTTAAGGTTTCACTATCCATGTTAGTATTTCCGTGATTCTGCAGCACAAAGTTATCGGTTACAACAATTATTCATCTTTCACAGAATTTCATTAGTTTCATCAATTAATTTAATAACGTTCTTTGGTTACTGCAACCACAAGCTTTAGCTCGGTGAAAAATTAATGTTGTTAATCATGCGATGTGATGTTTTTCTCTGGCACAATCATTTAGCGCGTTCGGCTCTTAACCCAAAATTTGATGGTCCAATGACCCCCAAGGGACGATACAATATCCTGGATTTCAATGCGTGTTTTCACTGTAAGAAAATGCACCATAAATGAATTTGATGAAAAGTGACTAATATTGTTGACTTTAAATAGTTAGTGTCCAACTTGACATTGCACCACATCGGAATCGAAATTCAGATTCGGGGCCAGAAAAGCAGATGATGCACGGAGGCAGAGGGCAAGGCTGAAGTATTAAATGAGTACTTTGCATCTGTCTTCACCAAGGAAGAAGAAGCTGCCAGAGTCAGTAAAAGAGGAGGTCGTGGAGATACTGGATGGGATAAAAATTGATAAAGAAAAGGTACGAGAAAGGCTGGCTGTACTTAAAGTGGGTCAGTCACACGGTCCGGATCGGATGCATCCTTGGTTTCTGAGGGAAGTAAGGGTGAAAATTTCAGAGTTGCTGGCCATAATCTCCAATCGTCCTGAGATATGGGGGTGGTGCCAGACGACTGGAAAATCTCAAATGTTACTCCCTTTTTAAAAACGTGTGCAAGGATAAACCCAGCAACTACAGGACAGTCAGTTAAAACTCGGTGGCAGGGAAGCTTCTGGAAACGATAAATACGGGATAACAATAACAGCCAGTTCGACAAGTGTAGATTAATAAAGGAAAGCCAGCACGAATTTGTTAAAGGCAAATCATGTTGAACTAACTTCATTGAGTTTTTCGATGAAGTAAAGTGCCACATAATATGCTTCTCAGCAAAATCGAAGCACATGGAATAAAAGCATGGATACTAAATTGGATAAATGACAGGAAACAAACAGTCGTGGTGAAGGTATTTTTTTTCGGACTGGTGGAAGGTAGTCAGTGTTGTTTCACAGGGGTCGGGACTAGGACCACTGCTTTTTGATATATATTAATAAATTGGACTTGTCCGGACAGGAACAATTTCAAAATTCGCGGATAACACAAAACTAGTAATTGCAGTAAACAGTGAAGAGGATAATAATAGTCTTCAAGAGTACACAGACGGGCTGGTGGAATGGGCGGACACATGGCAGATAACATTTAATGCAGAGAAATGCGAAGTGATATATTTTGGCAGGAAGAATGGGGAGAGGCAATATAAACTAAATGATACAATTCTCAATGAAATGCTGGAATAGAGAGTCCTGGGGGCATATGTGCACACATCTTTGAAGGTGGCAGGACAGGCTGAGAAAGTGGTTCTGGGTATCAATAGAGGCATGGAGTACAAAATCAAGAAAGTTATGTTGAACCTTTATAAAACACTGGTTCGGCTACAACCAGAGTATTGTGTCCAATTCTGGGCACCGCATTTTAGGAAGGATGTGAAGGCCTCCGGGAGCATGCAGAAAAGATTTACTGGAATGGTTCCAGGGATGAGGGACTTCAGTTAGGTGGACAGACTGGAGAAGTTAGGATTGTTCTTAGAGCAGAGTCGGTTGAGAGGAGATTTGATAGAAGTGATCAAAATCATGAAGGGTGTTGAAAAAGTAAATAAAGAGAAGCTGTTCCCATTGGCAGAAAGGTCGAGAACCAGACGACACAGATTTAAGGTGATTGGCAAAAGAAACCAAAGGCGAAATGAGTAAAACTTTTTTACGCAGAGACTTGTTATGATCTGGAACGTGCTGCCTGAAACGGTGGAAGCAGAATCAATCGTGGCTATCAAAAAGGAATGGGATAAAGACTTGAAGGGAAAAAATTGCAGGGCCACGTGGAAAGAGCGGGGGAATGAGACGAACTGGATTGCTCTGACAAAGAGATAGCACGGTCTGGATGGGCCGAATTGACTTCCTTCTGTGCTGTAATCATTCTATGATTCGATGATTGGATGGACAGAGCGGTCTAATAGGATAGGCGATCGGTTGTGGGGAGCAGGGAAACTTTCGACTGGTTGCACGGCTGTGTTACTGACGGCTCGTTGGTCTCGGATTATGGTTTTCACTTTGGGCGTTTCACTAATTGATATGTGAGAGGTCCGGGGTTCAAATTCCTGGACGAGCCCTCCTGTGTCACTATTTTCAGTGGAAATTCATTCATTTATTTTTCACATCTTTTCAGCCTTGCAGAATACAGGATTGACTTAATTCTAGAGCATGTTTGACGTTTCGTGGCTGGAATGCAGAGGGTTTGTCGACGCAACACCACATAGGGAAAGGAAAATGTCTCAACGTGGTGTGCAGATTGAAGCTGAATGTGAATCTATCTCTTTTCAGGGGTGCAGAATGAAAATGCTTCTTCATCGGCCGGGAACCAATCCCCGTCTCCTCGGGTGGCAGGTGAGAATTCTACCAGTGAAACAGCAACATCCAGACGGTCGCGGCTGCATGTGTCCAGTTGGAAACCTGTCTGAAAGAACATATTGTCTCACAAATCTCCTGTGAGTACCCTGTTCATTCTGATTTACAGCCGTGCATCAAAGGCGCTCGCAGCTGCGGTAGTCGCGTGGTTCAGACGTTAGATCTGAAACCCAATGGGGTATTCCGGCAGAAGTTGGAATCGTGCTATCGGCGCTATTGTGTAAAGTTTTGTTCAATGCTCAAATAAATATGAACTGGAGATAACGGGCTGCAATTCCTTCCCTCAGAGAGATACTCCACCGCGGCAGATCATTTTAACTGGGAGCCCAGTGGTCACTTGCAAAATATCAAGATACGTGAAGGGAACTTCACAATGTTCCACAACTGTCCAAAACTGGGCACCGCACTTTATAAAGGATGTGAAGGCGTCAGAGAGGGTGCAGAAACATTTACTGGAATGGTTCCAGGGATGAGGTCATCAGTTACGTGGGTAGACTGGAGAAGCTGGAGTTGTTCCCTTCGAGCAGAGAAAGTTGAGTGGAGATTTGATAGAAGTGTTCAAATCATGACGGGTTTAGATAAAGTAAATAAAAAAAAACTGCTCCCGTTGGCGGAAGGGTCGAGAACCAGAGGACGCAGATTTACGGTGGTTGACAAAAGAACCAAAGGCGATAAAAGGAAAAACTTCTTAAACTAGCGAGTGGATATAATCTGGAATGCATCGCCTGAAAGGGTGGTGGAAGCAGATTTAATCATTGTTTCTAAGAGGAATTGGATAAGTATTTGAAGGGAAAATATTTGCAGGTATACGGGGAAAGAACGGGGGAATGGGACGATCTGGATTGCACTTAAAGAGAGCTGGCACAGGCTCGATGGGCCGAATGGCCTCCTTCTGTGCAGTGACGATTCTATGATTCTATATCTCCCAATCTCCATCGTAAATGCTGCTAACTTGACGTTAGGTTTTTTCGATACTTTTATCTCTCTGTCTCTCTCTGTCTCTCTGTGTTTCCCCCTGATGGACTTCTCAGGCAGCCTTGAACGGCCAAAGCTGATCGAACCTGCGACACCAGCAGAGAAGGGTAAAGATAGAAAGACTGAGACGGGAGGAAAACTAAAAATCCAACCCAGATGATGAACTCGCAGATAATATCTACACATTAATGTCTCTTCGTCCTCATAGTGAAAACATCAGTAATTTTATTCCAGTATAAAAAGAAAGAAAGTCTTGTCTTAAAAAGCGCTTTTCACGACCTCAAGACCTCCCAAAGCGCTTTTCAGCCAATGAGGTATTTTTGAAGTGTCGTCACTGTTACACTTGTGGTTGAGTGGATAATCTGCGGATCCCGAGGGAGACAACAATGTAACTTTCGAGAAATTAATTCTGAAAAGTCTCACTTGGCATGACAAGTCGCACATTCAAAACGAATGTGGTAAAGAGAGGCTAATATTGTTGATATGAAATAGTTAGTGTACAACTTCACATTGCTGTGCATCGGAATAGAAAAAGTGATTGGATGGATCGCAGGATGGCCGATCGGCGATGGGTTGCACCGAATTCTGCACTGGTTTCACCCTTTTGGTAGCAGTAGCTGCTCTGTTTTTGCATAGCTGCGATGGCCGAGTGGTTAAGGCGTTGGACTCGAAATCTAATGGGGTTTTCCTGCGCAGGTTCGAATCCTGCTCGTAGCGCTATTTCTTATAGATTTGTTCAATGATCAAACAAATAAGGACTGGAGTTGACGGACCGTGTTCCCTCCCTCAGAGAGATGATCCAGCGTGGCAAATGCTTTTAATTCGGAGCCAATGGTCTCTTGCAGAGTTGCACGGCACGTGAAAGAATCTCTACCAAGCTCCATCTTAAATTCTGCTCGTTCGCAAAGCTTGATATTTATCCGATTTGTTTCTATACTTTAATCTCTCCCTGTCTCTTGACTCTCTGAATTTTCCCCTGATGGACTTCTCAGGTTTTCTTGAACGGCCAAGGATGATCGAACCTGCAACACCAGCAGAGAAGGGTAAAGATGGAAAGACTGAGACGGGGGGAGAAGCAAAGGTGCAACCCTGTTGATGTATTCGGAGCTATTGTCCACACATTTATGTCTCTTCGACCTCACAGTGAAAAAAATCAGCAATTTGAATACAGTGCACTTATGGTAGAGTGTTTAAATGCGAATGTTGAGACATACAACAATCAAACCGTTGCCATGGTGATGATCGAATCTAAACACTAGACCACAAGGAAACGCTGAAAATTCTTTGGTGCGAACAAGCAGCCCAACGCGGCCTTTCCTACTTGCCTCTTTGTAATTCAGGTCATTATTGTGCGAGACAAGCTGCTCGCAAAAAAATGGCATTTTCTGTTCAAACTACTATCGCGACAGAAGGTGATGTTCAGGCAATGACAGCACCAAGTGCAACTAGGCATGTACTTGAAATGGAAAGTGAGGTAAAATACTACCACAAGCTGCTGATGGACATGTTTCCATTTCCAAAATTCACGAACCTGAATGCAGCTCCTGGGAAAACTGCAAGGCCACGCAGGTCCATCATGAATCATTTGAAGCAACTGGCAGTTTAAAGTGGCATCTCCTCCTGCTTCTGTCGGGGGTGAAGGAGTGACACCGTCGTTATAAACGTACAGTTTGATTTTGTACAGAACTGTACAGAGAAGGAGCACATATACTGGGGCTGTGAGATATTCTATATTATTCATATTTAACCACAAGAATATCCGCAGTCAGAAGCTGAAAAGAAGGGAGAGATAAGAGGCCTGAAAATAAACACAGAGCTGAATGAATCACGGAAGAGTGAAAGAAAAGTCAATCTTACCAGTTCTGCTGTGTTCCGTGCGCAATCTTGGGCGCTCCCCGATGGACTGATGGTGAGAATTCAGTGCTCCCACCAACGCATGAGTTCGATTCCAAGTCAGCGAATTAACTTCAGCAAAAGTTATTAAATTAATTACATGAAACTAATTAAACCCTGTTGGTAGATGAATGACTGTTTTATTCACCATGAATCAAACGATAACTTTCGATTTCATACTGAAGGAGATGTTGACGTGGTTACCGAGAGACAGTCAAAACTTCAATCAGATTTTTATGCTTTGCAGGTGATCAAATTTCATCATTTTACAGACTGTATCTTAAGAGTATGATTAAAAGCTCAGTGCAGCTGTTGTTAAATTTAAAATGAATAGGAAATTGTCGCCTTTTATTACAAGAACGCCCGAACCGGTTCTACGATCAAGATGAAAGTAACGCAACGAGGAACATCTGATACAAAAATACCCACCGTTTTGCTTTTCCAACATAAAGGGTGTGAAATTTATTTTCTGAACATAGAAACAGTCTGGTCTCGCTCACTACAGAAATCTCCATGTCACAGCGAACCAGCTCTCCTGCAGCGAGTGCGGCCTCCCTTCGGCTTGTCTGCCAAGGAGAATTGTAATTTTCTTGCTTCCAAAACATACATTGAAACCTTGGAACTTTGAGGCGATGAATCCTGAGGAAAAATCAAATAAGAGCTCGAACCATCAAACTTCCGTGCTAACCGACAGCACCAACTGGACAGGCGAAGAGGTCACCTGCTAAACCAATAATTAATTGGGCTAAACTTTGAGTTTGCAGCGACCAATATAACAACTGTCTGCAGTCAGTCCAAAATGAATGGTTGAAGCTTGTAGGAGTGAAAATCCAAACAGCCGGTCTTCACTCTTAAACCAGCAACTATGAAGAAAAACATGCCGGAGAAATACTCACTTTCAGTGCGGTGACACTGGGCCAGAGTAAAGCTCAGTTAATATGATTGGTGAGTGGCTGGAGGGTGGATTTCGAACTCCTGACCGATTGCACTGTGCATTTTCCAGATCTGCTTGGAGCACCAATCCCTTCAATTCATCACTTACAGGGACAATTCGATTCTCGGTTTCATTTCGCTGACGCTTGGTGAAATTTTACAAATTGGAAGCGATCAGTGTCAAAGCTCACCACGTCACCGACATGCTCGCAGATACAAAGCGGCCACACTCTGCTTCAGCAAGATGAAAGCCGAGAGCGATTTCACGGTCAAATATAATGGCTAACAAAACTTATTCAAAGAAAGTGCAGGTCGTTGAGTTGCCTTTAAATTCCTGATTGTTCGCATTGAACTTCTTCCCATTGCGTTTGAGAGCCACGTGGGGCGATTTGGGGACTTCATTTCATTTTATGCAGAAGTTTCAAATGCAGTTCAAGGTCAAAAGTCCTGGGACCACTGTTGTTCACAATTTACCGGTGCTGGGACCACTGTTGTTCGCAATTTATCGGTGTTGGGACCACTGTTGTTTACAATTTGTCGGTGCTGCGACCATTGTTGTTCGCAATTTATCGGTGCTGGGACCACTGTTGTTCACAATTTACCGGTGCCGGGACCACTGTTGTTTACAATTTGTCGGTGCTGCGACCATTGTTGTTCGCAATTTATCGGTGCTGGGACCACTTTTGTTCACAATTTGTCGGTGCTGCGACCATTGTTGTTCACAATTTATCGGTGCTGGGACCACTTTTGTTCACAATTTGTCGGTGCTGCGACCATTGTTGTTCACAATTTATCGGTTCTGGGATCACTGTTGTTCACAATTTACCAGTGCTGGGACCATTGTTGTTCACAATTTATCGGTGCTGGGATTACTGTTGTTCACAATTTATCAGTGCTGGGTTTGAGAATGCATACGGGGCGCCCTTTTAATAAAAATGCATATGGGGTAAGCTTTTAGTGGTTTATAGTGAGATACCTCCATAGCGAAGTAGCTGTGTGGTGAACCAATGGTTAATATAAGTAGCCCATTTTGCTAGCTAGAATTAGAAACAATGAGCTTCTTCTTTGACCACCTGTTTACGTTATTAATTTTTTTTATGTATAAGCCTGCCTTGTGTTAATCAAGCAAAGAGATATGATAAAGTTGAATTCTAGTATAAGGAGTTGTCATGCAGCTGCATTAATGAATGGATCTCCCTTTGCAGGCAAGGTCAAAAAACATCCCAAGCCAGAGATAAGGTAGCCTCCCTTTTCCTTGGCATACGCATGAACAAGTATTACCTGTGAGTGGTCGGTCATTATGTCAGTTAGCATGGCTTGCCAAGACTCAGCTTATGATTGGTTTTAACCCCTTGCTACTCATGTCCCTCCCCACTCTGAAAATGTATAATTGTGTGGATCTGCCTATGTAATTTTGCCTGCTCTATGAGATTGACCAGACTCTGTCAAGAGTTGAAATCAATTCTACAGATAAGGTCAGCTGCAGCTAATAAATTGTGTTAAACTTTCAAGTGTTATTCTCATCAGTTATTGCTGAACCAGACTAAGGGTAAAGAAATCCGGTATCGTCAGGTCCACTGTTGTTCACAGTTTATCGGTGCTGGGGCCACTGTTGTTCACAATTTATCGGTGCTGGGACCACTGTTGTTCTCAATTTGTCGGTGCTGGGTCCACTGTTGTTCACAATTTATCGGTGCTGGGTCCACTGTTGTTCACAATTTATCGGCGCTGGGTCAACTGTTGTTCACAATTTATCGGTGCTGGGTCCACTGTTGTTCACAATTTATCGGTGCTGGGTCCACTGTTGTTCACAATTTATCGGTGCTGGGACCACTGTTGTTCACAGTTTATCGACGCTGGGGCCACTGTTGTTCACAATTTATCGGTGCTGGGACCACTGTTGTTCTCAATTTATCGGTGCTGCGACAACTGTTGTTCACAATTTATCGGTGATGGGACCACTGTTGTTCACAATTTATCGGTGCTGGGACCACTGTTGTTCACAATTTACATTAATGATTTAGTCATAGGAATCGGAAATACAATTTTAAAATTGACAGACAGCACATAATTGGGAGCTGTAGTTAATACATCAGTAAACTTGCAAAATGGGCGTGTAAATGGCAAATTAGTTTCAATATTTATTGTGTATTCCCTTGCCTTGCTTGCCCTCCCTAAATGCATTACCTCATTCTCCAGATTGAATTGCATTTGCCACTATTCTATCCACCTGTCCATTCCACTGATATCTTCCTGCAGTCCACAGCTTCCCTCCTCACCATCAACCACACGACCAATTTTTGCATCTTCTGCAAAATTGTTAATAATACCCCGTACATTTAAATCCAAATCAATGATCTGTGCCACGAAAAGCAGCGACCGAGTACGGATCCCTGCGGAACCCCACTCGAGACAGCCTTGCAGTCACAAAAACACCCGTCGACCATTGCTTCCTGCCACTCAGTCAATTTTGGATCAACTTGACAATTTCCCTTGGATCCAATGGGCTTTTACACTTTTGACCAATCTGCCATGTAGGACTTTGTCAAAAGCCTCGCGAAAATCTATGTAGACTACAAAAAACGCACTACCCTCATCCACCTTCCTTGATACCTCCAAAAAAATTCAATTCAAACGACCTTCCCTTAACAAATCCATGCTGACTGCCCTTCATTAATCCGTCCCTTTCTAAATGAAGATTAATACTTTCCCCCAGAATTGTGCTCAATACCGAGGTTAGGCTGACTGGCCTGCAATAATTCGATCTATTCCTTTCTCCCTTTTTAAACAACGGTACAACTTCAGCAGTCCTCCAATCCTCCGGCATCACACCTGCAGCCAGGGAGGATTGGAAAATGACGGTCAGAGCCTCCGATATTTCCTTCCTTGCTTCTGTTAACAGCCTGGGATGTATTTCATCCGGGCCTGGCGATTCAGGTGGAGTGATTTGGGGACTTCCTTTCCCTCTTTGCAAACGTTTGCACCGCAGGTCAAGATCACAAGTCTTGGTCCAAATTAGGACTACTTCCGGGTTTGAACATCAAATCGCGAAATATACCCCGACCCCAACGAGCCCAGAAACAAGAACGTGTCTTTAAATTAACGTGTTGCAGACACATTCCATGAGAGGTCTGTCTGTGCAATGAAAGGGCGTTTTTGATCTGTCATTCGGTTACCGTTTCCTCCTGAACAAACACCACAGTGTTATTTTGTCGCTCAATTCCACAAATTAGGTAAAATAACCAGCTGCACAAGGCACTGCTGGGAGTTGAACCCAGGATCTTCTGTTTACTCGACAGACGCTTTAACCAACTAAGCCACAGCGCCAATTGATGACACTTTGCCCCCACCTCCTCTCATTAATATCTATCAGCGACACTTCACTATTGGGGGTTCAGGCCGTTTTATCTTTGTCTGTTTCGCTTGTCCGTTTACCTGTGCATTCCGACACTGACTGGATTTCTCGCTGTGTTCATCTTTGTGTATCCATCAGTGCGTTGATACACGGATGATTATGTGTGATTGTATTTGTTACATTAAATAAATTCGGGGATCAGACAATTCTCGCTCTGACATTGGAGAACTATTGAGCCGAACTTTACAGCGAAGTGTTGTTTATTGTAGTGCTGAAACTAAAAAAAAAGCGTGAGAGGAGCAAAAAGGGAAAAGGAGAAAAACTTGTGAGGGAAAATGAGGACAACTCTCAAGGTTTTTCCAAATATATTAAGAGAACGAAGGGAGGCTTGGAGTAATGTGGGCCGCTTGAAGACAGATGGAGGTGATATTGTAATTGAAAATCAGGAAATGGCAGAGTTGCTAAATTTTTACTTTGCATCGGTCGTCACAGAAATGGATGAGGCTAAAAGCAGTGACACGAGGAAAACTGTTAATAAATCAAGGGGTTTCGTTTTAGTAAAATAATGGCAATGGAGAAAATAATTAGGCTAAAGATAGACAAATCTCCACGACCTGATGTTTACCGTCCCAGGGGATTGAAAGGAACAAGTGAGGAAATTGTACATGCTTTAGTCATGATCGATCAAAACTCTCTTGATTTAAGAATTGTTATTTAATGAAGCGCATCTTGATTGGAGGCTTCTGTTTGAGAAAGATCTCGAAGTGATAATTGAGAGACCGAAAATGAAACTGTTTGGCAGGAGCGCTGATGCTGTCGGTTGTTCGCTGCTCTCGTGTTGCACAATTATTGAGCGTGCGTTACTTATTTACAGCAGTATGGGCTCCAGAAATGACCAGGTTGTGAGTTCGAGCGTCTTCTAAAACAATCAAACCTTTTACTCCGAACATTTTGACTGGAGTTCAAGGTACAACTGGTATGTTGAATAACGCATCTACTTCTTAGTGTTCCCATGGGAGCTCTTGGGTTCCTCCGGCCTGCCGTCTTGCAATAGCAGGTGCCAGTTTACTTGTTCATAGGGGGAGAGGGGACTTTTAGCGGCAGCTCATATGGCAACGGGGCCGGTACGAGATCTTTAAATCTAAAGAACCTCACAAACAATTCTTCTTTTCGTTAAGCCGATATTCATCGGTTGGAAGTTTCGTGTTGGCAAAATTTGGAAGGGAAATATGCTGCCTGGTGTCACTGTGTAACGGAAGAAATTATTCAGCTTACAGATGTTAATACGCTGAAAGGTCAAGAGGCCTTTTCCAACTCCCGTGTGGGACAAGTTCAGCTTTTGAGACTCTGGGTAAAGTGCTACTTTAATTGGTGCTAACGAATGACAAGACATTTGGCACAAACAAGAAGAATTGTAAACTCACGAGTTCACTGTCCATGTTTCTTACATCTTGTTCAACAGGAACAAGGATTCTCCTCAACACGTTGCTGAGAATTTTATAAAACGGACCTCACCCTTGCTCGCCGGCTGCAGGGATGATTCAGAGGCCTCCCATGAATATGCACGATGAGAGCTTATGTAGTATCGAGCCTGGGTAGCTCAGTCGGTAGAGTATCAGACTTTTAAAGTGGGCAGTGAGCTGAAGGTCCAGCGTTTAACTCCCTGTCCAGGCTCCAAATTTCGGAATAGCTGGCAAGCTGTGACTTTGCAGCGGGACCTGCTATGTGTTGTCAAAGTTTCGGAAGTATCCTTTTTCCCAGTGTGGGCAGTAATGTGTTGTCTGAAGCGGTTCCCCATCAGGAATTCTAGTTCACTATATTAATTTCGCAACACTCATTAAACTCTGTAAAAAAGACGAATGTTTGTTCAAATCGCCATTAATCAACCAGTAACTTTCTGTTTCCGGCTGAATGAAATGCTAACATTTTTATGCTCTCATTCACCAGGCCGAAATTAGGGAGTTCAGAGGGGAAGAGAAAAAGGAAATGAGAGGCAAAGAGCAATATGACTATGGACTGACGGCCAACATAAAAGGGAATCCAAAAGTCTTCTGCAGGCATGTAAACAGTAAACGGGTAGTAAGCGGAGGCGAGAGGCGGATTCGGCCCGATCAAGGAGATCTACTCATGGAGGCAGAGGGGATGGCCGAGGTACCAAATGAGTACTTTGCATCTGTCTTTACCAAGGAAGAAGATGCTGCCAGAGTCTCAGCAAAGGAACTTATAGTTGAGATACTGGATGGTCTAAAAATTGATAAAGAAGAGGCACTTGAACGGCTGGCTGTACTTAAAGTAGGTAAATCACCTGTTCCGGATGGGATACATGCTAGGTTGCTGAGGGAAGTAAGGGTGGAAATTGCAGAGGTACTGGCCATAATCTATCAACATCCTTAGATATGTGGGTGGTGCCAGAGGACTGGAGAATTTCAAAGGTTGCACCCTTGTTCAGAAATGGGTACACGGATAAACCCAGCAAATATAGGCCAGTCAGTTTAAGCTCAGTGGTGGGGAAACTTTTAGAAACGATAATCCGGGACAGAATTAACAGTCACTTGGTCGAGGGTGAATTGATTCGGGAAAGCAAGCACGGATTTGTTAAAAACAAATCGTGCTTAACTAACCTGTAAGAGTTTTTGATGAGGTAACAGAGAGGATAGATGAAGGCAATTCAGTTGATGCGGTGTATATAGACTTTCAAAAGGTGTTTGATAAAGTGCTGCATGGTAGGCTTATCATCAAGAAAGGGACAGGAAACAGAGATTACTGGGGAACGGTTCTTTTTCGAACTGGAGAGAGTTGTACAGTGGTGTTCCCCAGGGATCAGTGCTCGGACCACTGCTTTTCTTGATATATATCAATGACTTGGACTTTAGATAAAAAGGGCACAATTTCAAAATTTGCAGATGAAACAAACCTTGGAAGGGTAGTAAACAGTGTTAAGGACAGTGATAGACTTCAAATGACATAGACAGGCTGGTGGCATGGGCGGAGACGTGGCAGATGAAATTTAACGCTGAAAAATGCGAAGTGATACATTTCGGTTGGAAGAACGAGGAGAGGCAATATAAACTCCAGGGCACAAATGTGAAAGCGGTACAGGAAAAAAGAGAGGTTCATGTGTTCAAATAGTTGAATGTGGCAGGGCAGGTTGAGAAAGCGGTTAAAAAGCATTCGGGGTCCTGGGCTTTATAAATAGATGTATAGAGTGCAAAAGTATAGAAGTCAGGATGAAACATTATAACACACTGGTTCGAATACAACTGAAGTATTGTGTCCGGTTCGGGACACCGCACTTCAGGAAAGATGTGAAGGCCTTGGAGGGGGAGCAGAAAAAAATTACCAGCATAATTGCAGGGATGAGGGACTTTAGTTACGTGGATAGACTGGAGAATCTGAGGTTGTTCTCCTCGGAAAATAAACGGTTTTGTGGAGATTTGATAGAGGTATTCAAAATCATGAAGGATCTCGACATAGAAGATGGAGAGCAACTGTTCCCATTGGCGGAAGGGTCAAGAACCAGAGGACATCGGTTTCAGGTGATTGGCAAAATAACCAAAGGTGACATGAGGAAAAACTTTTTCACACAACAAGAGGTTCGGATCTGGAATGCACTGCCCGAGGGTGTGATGGAGGCAGATTCAATCATGGCCATCAAAAGGGAACTGGATAAGTACTTGAAAGGAAAGAAAATGCAGGGCTTCGGGGAAAGGCGGGGGAGTGTTTCTAGCTGGATTGCTCTTGCAGAGAGCGATCACGGACTCGATGGGCCGAATGGCCACTTTCCGTGCTGCAGCCTTTCCATGATTCAACTCAATGTGCATGAGGCGATGCAAAGGGAACAGAGCGTGCCTCAAATCGACACACCTCTCAGTATCCTCCCAAGCAATGTAGTTTAAGAGCAAATAATTCTGAAACGTCTCACTTGACAACTCAAGTCGTACACTCGAAACCAATTTGGTAAAGGGAGACTAATATTGGTGATTGGAAATATTTGGTGTGCAACTTGATATTGCTGGACACCGGAGCAGAAAACGAGATTGGATGCACAGACCTGGTCTGAAAGGATGGCCGATCGGCTGTGGGAGGCAACGAACTTTTACACTGGCTGCAAAGCTGAAGTAACAGCGGCTCGTTGGTCTAGGGGTATGATTCTCGCTTAGGGCGTTTCATTGAGTGATATGCGAGAGGTCCCGGGTTCAAATCCCGGACGAGCCCTCCTTTTAGTGAAAAGTCACCAATTGGCTTCTGACATGTTTTCAGTGTTGCTGTTGGTGGAACTGAATTCGATCCAGAGGATGTTTGAGCTCCAGTGGACTCAATGCCGGAGTATCGTCGGCGCAACACACGTGAAAGAAATAAAATGTCTCAAGATGATGAGGAGTTTGAAGCTAAATTTGGATTTTTTCCAATTCTGGCGGATATTAGATGACGGGATAGAAAGTCACATATCCAAGTTTGCCGATGACACCAAGATGGGCAGCATTTTCAGCAGTGCAGATGGAAACATAAAATTACAGAGAGGTATTAATACAATAAATGAATGGGTAAAATTGTGGCAAATCGATATGAATTTCGTCAAGTGTGAGGTCATCCACTTTGGACCAAAAAGGATAGATCAGAATACTTTTTAAATGGTGAAAAGCTCGAAACAGTGGAGGTCCAAAAAGACTGATGTGTCCATCTACATACATCATTAAAATGTCATTGACTGGTACAAAAAATAATCAAAAATGTTAATGGAATGTTGGTCTTTATATCTAGAGGACGAGAATACAAGGGGATAGGCATTATGATACAGCTATACAAAGCCCTGCTTGGACCACACCTGAAGAACTGTATTCAGTTCTGGGCAACGCACCTTAGGAAGGATATATCGGCTGTGGAGCGAGTGCAGCTTCGGTTTACTGGAATGTTACCTGGACCCCAAAGGTTAAATTACGCGGAGAGATTACATGAACTCGGGTTTACCTCGAATTTAGTAGATTAAGAGCTGATTTGATCGAACTTTTCGAAATATTAAGGGTAACTGATGGAGTAGATGGAGAAAAACTATGTCCGCCGGTTGGGATGTCTGGGACGAGGGGACATCGCCTAAACATTAGGGTCAGGACTTTCAGGAGTGAAGTTGGGAAACACCTCTGCAAGCAAAGGGAGGTAGAAGTTTGGAACTCTCTTCCGCAAACGGAAGTTGATGCGAACTGAATTGTTAATTTTATACCTGAGATTGATCGATTTTTGTTAACTGAAGTTATTAAGCGATACGGAGCGAAGGCGATTATCTGGAGTTCGGTCACATATCAGCCATGATCTGTTTGAATTGCGGAACAGGCTCGAGGGGAGAAATGGCATACTTATATTCCTCAGCTCCTCATTGGTGAGAATGATTCTGCATTGGCCGGAAATCGAACCAAAGTCTCCCGCATAAGAATTGAGAATTCGACCCCTGCACAACCAATGCGCGCGTTCTTAATAGCGGCAAGTGTCCATTTGGAATCCGATCTGAATGAACATGCCGTTTACAGCTGCGGTGGCCGAGTGTTTAAAGCGTTGGACTCAAAATTCAATTGAGGTTTTCCTGCGCAGGTTTGAATTCTGCTCGCAGAGCGAATGTTCAAAGATCACTTCAGTGCTGAAATAGATTAATTGGAGTTAATTGACCTCATTTACCTCTCTCCCAGAATGAGAGATTCGACAGCGTGGCCGGTGCTTTTAATTAGTGTCAGATCTTCTCTTGCAAGATTTCAAGAGCCGAGAGGGTATTCTCTCCCAATCTGTAACTTAAAGTCTGCTAGTTTGCAAAACCTGACATTTATACTCTATTTTCTTTGCCTGCATCTCTCTATCTCTCCCTGTCTCTGTCTCTTGTCTCTCTGTGTTGTCCCCGATGGACTTCTCAGGCTTCCTTGAATGGCGAGAGCTGATCTAATCTGCAAGACCAGCAGAGAAGGGTAAAGAAATAAAAGACTGAGACAGTCGGAAAAGGGAAGGTGCAACCCAGCTGATAAATTCGTAGCTAATGTCTCCACATTCATGGGTCTTCGCTCTCATAGTGAATGAAAGCAGCAATTTGAGTAAAGTATACTTATGGTGGAGTGTAAACTATGACGATGCCGAGACAGACGACAATGTCGTTTCAGAGTAATTCATTCTGTAAAGTGTTACTTGATAATACAAGTCGTACATTCAAAACGAATTTGATATTGTTGATATGATATAGTTAGTGCAAAACCTGACATTGTTCGATATCGTATATCGTACAAGAAAGCGGAATTGAATGGACAGAGCGTTCTGAAAGGATGGCGGATCGGCTGCATTGCAGCAAAATTTTACAGTGGCTGCACGGCTCTGTTGCCAGTTGGTCTTTGGGTCTGATTCTCGGTCAGGGAGTTTCACTGTTTCAAATCCCGGATGAGCCCCGTTGTGTCCCCATTTTTAGTCAAAAATCACCAATTGGCTTCTCATTTCCTTTCAGTGGTGCAGAAGGCAGGTTTGACTTATCTCCAGCAGAGCTTGTCTGAGCACCAGAGGACAGAATGCAGAGGGTTTGTCCACGCAACACACGTTGACGAAATGAAGATAATCCTTCAAGAAGTTGGACAGATTGAAGCCGTCACATGAATTTATCCCAATTCAGGCGATCTCATGGGCACAGAATTCAAAAGGTAAAGGATGCTGCATTGTCCTGGAAACAAACTCATGGTTTCCCGCCGGCAGGCAAGGGTTCCACACAGAACCACCAATGCAGACTGCACGAGTAGCGTTGGATCCATGTCTAGAACATGCAGTCATGCAGAGTTCCCGTATGTCCACCTCCAAGATTTCACGAATTGCCTTTAAGCTGTACCTTAAATTCTGCTCAATCACAGAATTTGGAGATTTATACTATTTTTCTTTTCATATATCTCTCTCTCTGTCGGTGTTTTTTCTCTCTCTCTCTGATTCCCCCCTGATGGACTTATCTGGCTTCTTTGAACGGCCAGGTCTGGAAACCCGCGCGTTCCAGAAGGGTTTCTGTAACGCGCGGGTTTCCAGAATGTCGGATCTTCAGTCCAATTGTTGGATTTTGACGGGAGGGGCTTTGCGATTTTCGTCTCCGTTTTTGGAAAATATAAACCCAGATGGGTTTTCATCTCCTTGGGTCCCGTCAACATCGGGTAATGGGAATGAACCCAATCTATCATTCGGTCTTAATATCTGTATTCTCATTGCTTAAGAATAAAATTACGGGGTTACAGTTATTTTGAGGACACATTTTAGAAATTAACACATAACGGACTTATTCGAAAACTAGAAGCACGTGGGATTAAAGGACCGGTGGCAACGTGAGCACGTAATTAGCTAAAGGATCGGAGGCAGAGAGTCGTGGTGAACGGATGTTTTTCTGAATGGAGAGAAATATGCAGTGGGATCCCCCAGGGGTCGGTATTAGAACTATTGCTTTTCTTGTTATATATACATGACTTGGATGCAGGAATAGGGAGTACCGTTTCGAAGTTTGCGGATGATACAAAACTTGGCAACTGAGAACATAGTGAGGAAGAATGTAGCAGACTTCAGGAGAACATGGACAGATGGTCAAATGGGCAGTCACGTGACAGATTTAACGTCGATCAGTGTGAAGTGATGCACTTTTGGAAGAAGAACAAGAAGAGGCAGTATAATCTAAATGGAATAATTTATGCGGGGTTGCAAGAGCAGAGGGACCTGGGGGAGCATATTCACAAAACAGGGCAAGTAGATAAGGTAGTTAAAAAAACGGATGGGATATTTGGCTTTGTAAATGGGGGCATTGAATTTAAATACATGGAAGTCACACGAAACCTTTACAAATCACTGATTAGGCCTCAGCTGGAATGTCTTGTACAGTTCTGGGCACCATACTATACAATGGATGAAAAGGGATTGAAGAGGATTCAGAGCAGGTTGGCCTGGGTGATACCAGGGATGAGGGACTTCAGTTATTTGGAGAGATTGGAGAAGCTGGGATTATTCTCCTTGCAGCAGAGAAGGTTAACGGGAGACCTAATAGAGGTATTCAAAATAATGAGGGGTTTTGAAAGAGCAATTAGGGAGAAACTGTTTCCTCTGGCAAGTGGGTCGGTAACCAAAGGTTATAGATTTAAAATATTTGGCAAAATAACTAGAGAGAAATCTAAGAGATTTTTTTTCACACAGAGGGTTTGTAAAGACCAGGAACGCACTTCCTGAAAGGGTGGTGGAAGCCGATTCCACAGGATCATTCAAAAGGCAATTGGACATGTACTTGAGGAGGATTAATTTGCAGGGTTATGGGGAAAATCTGGGGTGTGGGTCTAATTTGGACAGGACTTCTAAAAATAGCCGGCACAGGTACGATGGCCGAATGGACTCCTTCTATGCTGTAAGATTCTACGATTCTATAAATCCTTCTGAATCGTTGGAATTGATAATATTCAGTGTTGTGGAGCCAAAAAATTATAACCATGATATTCGGCTTCGCCATTCCCTTATGAATATCGCAGATTATAATGTCCAGGCGGGGGTGGGACTGAATGGGGGATAGAGTGCGGAGATTGGAATGGAAGCCCAGCAGAATGAATTTGATCTCAACAGCAGGCGGTGAACCTTCTTCTCCAGAGAGGATCTTCATTTCAGTTCAGTAGGAAAAAGGTATCAAGAAAATCGGGTGAAACAGATACGGAATGATCCGGGACTGACAGCACATCCCTTTTAAACATACACAGACACTGAATGATATGGGACTGACAGCACATCCCTTTTAAACAGACACAGACACGGAATGATCCGGGACTGACAGCACATCCCATTTAAACCGACACAGGCACGGAATGATGCGGGACTAACAGCACAACCCTTTTAAACGGACACAGACACGGAATGATCCGGGACTTACAGCACATCCCTTTGAAACAGATAGAGACATGGAATGATCCGGGACTGACAGCACATCGCTTTCAAACAGACACAGACACGGAATGATCCGGACATAAATCATAATTATGGTACATAAGTTTCTCTTACGTTGACTATAAGATTTACTCCTTTTACAATGACACGACTGATACACTTTGATTCTTCGCGACCTTCCAATCTCAACAACTTCTTGGTTGGAACTGTTGCTGATTTCAGCAAACAATGCAAAAACCTCTGTCTGCCGTTTCGAGAAGGAAGGGACCCGACCTTCTGGATGGACTGAATGAAAGAAACAAAATTGAACACAACATCGACGAGAATGGGATTCGAACCCACGCGTGCAGAGCACAATAGATTAGCAGTCCAACGCCTTAACCACTCGGCCACCTCGTCACATGGAGAAGCTCACACAAGCTCCTTTATTCAAAATGGAAATACTGGCTATGTTGCCAAACTGAAATGAAAACAGTAAATGCTGGATATCCTCAGCAGGTCAGGCAGAATCCTTCGATATAGAAACAGAGTTAATGTTTAATGTAGGTGACTATCACATGAGTAATCTATTACAACCCTGACTTGCGCCTTGTAGATGGTGGGACGGCTTGTGAAATCAGGTGGTGAGTTACTCGGCGCAGAATATCCAACCTCTGACCTGCTCTTGACGCCACAGTATTGATCTGGCTGGTTCAGTTAACTTTCTGGTTCATGGTGATCACCAGGATGTTGATGGTGGGTGATTCCTGGAAAGATTCCATGAATGAGGGGCTTTAGTTTCATGGATCGACTGGAGAAGGTGGGGTTGTTCTCCTTGGAATAGAGACGGTTGCGAGGAGCTTTAATAGAGGTATTCAAAATCATGAAGGGTCTGGACAGAGTCGATAGAGAGAAACTGTTCCCGTTGGCCGAAGGGTCAATGACCAGAGGACATCGATTTAAGGTGTTTGGCAAAAGAGCCAAAGGTGAGATGAGGAAAAAGCTTTTTACACAGCGAGTGTTTATGATCTGCAATGCACCGCCCGAGGGGGTGGTGGAGGCAGATTCAATCACGGCCTTCAACAGGGAACTGGATAAGTACTTGAAACGAAAAAAAAAATACAGGGCGACAGGGAAAGGGCGGGGTGGGGCGGTGGGGTCCAGCTGGATTGCTCTTGCAGAGAGCCGGCACGGACTCGATGTGCCGAATGGCCTCTTTCCATGCAGTAACCTTTCTATGATTCTAATCTATGTGTCAGGGGCGATGCAAAGCGACCGGAGCATGACGTAAATCGACCTGCTCATGTCCATTCCCTGATAATAAATCCTAGTGTGATGCAAAGAAGAAATACATAATTATGGTCCATATCTTTCATCTTATGCTCACCATAAGAGATACTTCGTTTACCAGGGGGCCATTGCGCACTTTGATTGACACTTCACCTGGATCACCCCTAACACTCCCAACACCTCCGTGCAAGAAACATTTTGGGTGGCAATTCAGACTTTGCTGATTTGTGCAAACAGATGTAAGCCAGCAATGCGGAAACGCACTTCTTTGGAAAGAAGATTTTAAGGTGAGGCGGCCAAAATAAACAGCTCCACCAAATGTGGCAGAGGGGGAATTCAAACCCACATGATCGAAAGATTGACACCAGCATCTTAGACAGTTCAGCTACTCTTCTACATACCAATCCATCCATTTCTGATGAAAAAGTTCGGAGGGCTGAAACCTTCCCTCTGGTTCTTTCTCCACAGGCGCTGCCTGACCTGCTGAGTGTTGCAAGCATTTTCTGTTTACATTTTTGTAATTTCACAATGGCTGTTTTCCTGAAAACACCCAGTTTGACCAAAGGACAAAGCTCGCACTTCACTTTCCCCACGCGCTTTAAAGTCTGTCGTTTCTGAACAAAATCCCCTCCGCGCCGGACATTCAAAGGACCTTTCGCTCACGGCCAACCTCCTGTCATCGACACTTTTTCACCATTCCCGCTCTTCTCATTTCTCCTCATTCCTTTTCAATCGGACATTTCCACAGACCTATTAAGATCAAGCGGAACATTTCCGACCTGACTGCACCGCCCAGATTGCCAAAACTGCATCTTTCAGCCGTCATTCGCAGCTATGTCGTGCCGTCCGTCTCTCCCGCACATCAACTGCTCGGGGAAAAGCGCCAACGACCATGAAAACAAAACCCAGTTCTTCAGTTAACATCCCCCGTGTCACAAGATACCCATGGAAATTTCACGGGAAAGTATGCCGCTGTCCTTCCGAATGCCAGCCCTGCTTTCTTAGTGCTTGTCTCTGGAACAGTCACGCAGATCGAAATGTATCGATTGGTTTCAAGGCACAAATGAACATTGGTGCGAACGGAACATGTGCCCCCGAGAAACATCGGTCGATGTCGAGCAAACATAAAGGCGTAAGAATGTGAAAGTAAATGTTAGAGTGGGCAAGGCCGCAGTAAAGTCTCAATGAAATGGGTCATGATTGTGGAAGGAAGAAAAAGCTGGAAGAAGCGGCGGGTCTGAATTTTTGATCATCCAACAGAGACACATGAGAGAAGAAAAACAGGATACGGACACGGGTGCTGGAGGCAGAAAGAAAAAGAACGAAAGAAGAGGAATGAAAAGAAAGTGACTTACTTGAGAGCGAAGAGACATTATTGTGTCGACATTGGCTGCAGCAGCTGGGTTGCACCTTTACTTTTCCTACCGTCTCAGTCTTTCTTTAACCTTCTCTGCTGGTTTTGCAGGTTCGATCAGCCAACGCCGTTCAAGGAAGCCTGAGACAACACAAGAGACAGAGACAGGGAGAAATAGAGAAATGCATGCAAAAAAAATAAAGAGAATAAATAGAATCATACAATCATAAAATGGTTACAGCACAGAAGGAGGCTATTCGGTCCATCGAACCCGTGCCGGCTCATTGTGAGAGCGATCCAGTTGGTCCCACTCCCGCGCCGCTTCCCGGTAGCCCTGCATTTACTTCCCTCCAAGTATTTATCCAATTCCTTTTTTGAAATTCACGATTGAATTTGCTTCCACCACCCTTTCAGGCAGCGCATTCCAGATTATAAATACTCGCTGGTTAAAGAAATGTTTCCTCATGTCGCCTTTGGTTCTTTTGGCAGTCACCTCAAATCTGTGTCCTCTGGTTCTCGACCCTTCCGCCAATGGGAACAGTTTCTCTTTATTTACTTGATCTAAACCCTTCATGATTTTGAACACTTCGATCACATCTCCTCTTAACCTTCTCTGCTCGAAGGAGAACAGCCCCAGCACGGGGTAAATGCCGTCAATTAGCTTCAATTCATTTATTTGTGCATTCAACAGCTCTTTAAACGTTACTGTGAAATAATGGTAGCGCGGCCACGCGGTCTAAGGTGTTACATTTAATTTCTATGGAGGCGTGGGTTTGAATCCCACTGCTCTTAGAATTTCTGCCAATGTTTATTTTGACCTGTTCACAGAAAACCCGAATGTAGTTCGATGGAGCAGAGGATGTGAAAGAAGATGAAAGTGAAAGTGCAGATATTATTTTCATCACGGGGACAGGATACGTTCCCACAGGTGAGGGCCTCTCTCCTTAATATTCCTTCCAGCAGAGAGGGACGGGTGATCAAAGTGACCGGGCTCTTGCGGCGCGATCAGTCAGTGCGCGGTCCTTATATGACAGTACAGGGTCGGGAAATGCCGAGGTTGTTAGTTGAGTCTCATCTAGATCAACCAATCCTTTTCTTTGTGAACATTTCGAACGGAGTAGAATGTGCAATTGGTGTGTTACAAAATGCATCTAGTTATTTGTTCAGCCATGTGGTTCCTCCGGCCTACGCTGTTGCAAAAACAGATGAGATGTTTAGTTTTATTAGTTTACAGGAAGGAGGCTGCGGAATTGGAGCCACAAACCGTGATTTTGAACCATCTACAAAATATGGGATTTAACTGGAGCTTTAAACCAGCGGGTTAGACCGCTCAGTCACGATACTTGAATTCTTGCGATTTTCAGGAGCTACAAGAGGGTTGTTTCCCTTCTTTGATGAACATTCGTGATCCTGTTGTGGTTTTGCTGCAAAGTTCTAATTCCCACCACCAAAATTGAGACCTCAACTTCAACGGTAGTCAAATTGGAATCCACAACTTTGGAGCTGGTGATTTGAAGTCCAACGTGCGACCCATTGCACCACAAATCGGCTGTCGATTATGTGATTTCACATTACCCATTTGCTGCTTATGACTTTTTGCTGCGGTGGAGCAAGTGGTTCGAAAGCTCAGCGGGGATTCACAGCAGCTCCTGAGAAATCTACACAGCGACGGTTTCTCCAATGCCTCGTGATCTGTCTGTCTGTCTGTCTGTCTCTATTCGTCTTGCTCTCTCTCGCTTTCATTCTTGAGCTCTTACTCTCCCCGTTTATTTCAAGAAGGCTGGAATACAAAGGGGTGGAAGCTATGTTACAGCTGCACAGAGCATCTGGAGGACATCATTCAGTTCTGGGCACTCCGCCTCAGGAAGGATGTGTTAACCTGGAGGCTCGAGGGACTGAATGGCCTCTTCCTGTTCCTATGCTCCAATAAATGAAAACATAATTCAAGTATAGAGACCCTAATGTATAAGGGTATCCGTTCACCACTACTCTCTGCCTCCCATTCCTGAGCCAATTAGGTGCCCACGTTACCACAGGTCCTTTAATTCCACGTGCTTCTAGTTTTCGCATAAGTCTGTTACGTGTTAATTTCTAAAATGCGTCCTGAATATAGCTGTAACCCCGTAATTTTATACTTAAGCAATAAGAATACGGATGTTCCGACCGAGCGATAGATTGGGTTCATTCCCATTACCCGGAGGTGACGGGACTGAGGAGGTGAAATCCCATCTGGGTTTATATTTTCCGAAAACGGAGACGGAAAATAGCAAAGCTCATCCCGTCGAAATCCAACAATTGGACTGAAGATCCGACAGTCTTTTCCATCCCCGGTTTCCAGACCTGGCCGTTCAAGGAAGCCTGATAAGAGAGAGAAGAAACGTAGACAGCGATAGAGAGATGCATGCAAAGAAATAAAATAATATAAATCTCCAAATTCTGTGATTGAGCAGAATTTAAGGTACAGTTTTTTTGAAATTCTGTCTCAAGTCGTGAAATCTTAAAGGTGAACATTGGGCTGGATTATCCCTTAACCTCTGAGAGAAGTAAACACTACCTGGTAATTACAGCTCTTATTTATTTGACTGTTTCACAATCGTCGTATAAGCTGGTTTCGAACCCCCAGTGAATTTCACGACCATGCTTAATCTATAAGTTAACACAAAGGCATCGCGCGGCTGTCGAGTCGATTGCGCAGGGTAATCACAGGAACTCTGCCAGAGTGCATGTTCCAGACATGTATCCAAAGCTACACGTGCTGCCTGCAGCCGTGTGTCCATTGGTGGTTCAGTGGTGGAACCCTCGCCTGCTGGTGGGAAACCAGGGGTTTGTTTCCAGGCCAATGCAGCATCCTTTACCTTTTTTGTATTCTGTACCCATGAGATTGTCTGAATTGGGATAAATTCATGTGCCGGCTTCAATCTACAACTTCTTCAAAGATGATCTTCATTTCGTCTACTTGTGTTGCATGGACAAACCCTTTGCTTTCTTTCCTCTGGTGCTCAAACATGCTCTGCTGGAGATAAGTCAAAACTGCCTTCCACACCGCTGAAAAGATGTAAGAAGCCAATTGGTGATTTTTGACTAAAAATGGGGATATAACAGGGCTCATTCGGAATTTTGAACGATTCGAACTTCCTGAGCGACATTCAGACCCAAAGACCAACAAGCAACAGAGCCGTGCAGCCGCTGTAAAATTTCGCTGCCATGCAGCCGTTCCGCCATCCTTTCAGAAGGCTCTGTCCATACAATCCCGCTTTCTTCTCCGATGCACGATGTAGAGCAATATCAGATTCTACACTGATCATTTCATATCAACAATATTTCTCGCTCTTTATCAAAATTGCTTTGAATGTAAGACTTGCATAATCAAGTAACACTATGCAGAATGAATTGCTCTAAACAACATAATCGTCTGTCTCGACATCGGCATAGTATACATTCTACCATAAGTATAGTTTACTCAAATTGCAGCTTTCAATCACTATGAGAGTAACATAAATGGACATATGCAGTGCGTGTACGTACGAGTATTGGTGGCTCTGGGATGGATTTCTCCCCTCTGACACGGATTCGATTCGCGGACAATGCATGAACGTTTCGTGTTTTGCACCATATTAGGAAGATGAGTAAGCCATTGAGCTACTCGAGCCCGTTCCGCAATTCAGTGAGATCATGGCTGATCTGTGACCTAATTCCATATAACCGCCTTCGCTCCGTATCCGTCAATACCACTGGTTAACGAAAAAAATCTATCAGTCTCAGGATTAAAATTAACAATTAAGCTAACACTGTCGCTTGCTGAAGAGAGTTCCAAACTTCTACCCCCCTTTGCTTGTTGAAGTGTTAACTAATTTCACTCCTGAAATTCCTGACTCTAATTTTTAGGCCAGGTTCCCGAGTCCTGGACATCCGAACGAGCGGGAAGAGTTTCTCTCCATCAACACCAAAAGTTCCCCGTAATATCTTGAAAACTTCAATCAAATCAGCCCTTATTCTACTAAATTCCAGGGAATACAACCCTAGTTTGTGTAATCTCCCCTCGTAATTTAACCCTTGGATTCCAGGTATCAATCTAGCAAAATTACACTGCACTACCTCCACGGCCAAAATATCCTTCCTAAGGTGCGGTGCCCAGAATTGAACACAGTACTCCAGGTGTGGTCTAACCAGAGCTTTGTATAGCTGTAGCATAATGTCTATCACCTTGTATTCTGGTCCTTTAGATATAAAAGCTAGTTTTCCATTAGCCTTTTTGATTATTTTCTGTACCTGTCCATGACATTTTAATGATCTATGTATATGGACCGGTAAGTCCCTTTGGAACTCCACGGTTTCGAGCATTTCACCAGTTAGAGCGTATTCTGATCAATGCTCTATAGGTCCAAGTTGGATGACCTCACACTTACCTAAATTGAAATCCATTTGCCACAGTTTTGCCCATTCATTTATTATATTAAATACTCTCTGTAATGTTCTGCTTCCATCTACTTTGCTTGCAGTGCTGCCCATCTTGGCGTCATCTGCACATGTCGCTCTCCATCCCGTCATCTCATATCAATGAGACCGACTGCACTGGGGTAAATTCACATTCAGCTTCAATCTCCTCATCATATTGAGACATTTATTTTTTCACCTGTGTTGTGCCTTGGAAATTTCCGCACTCTGTCCTCTGGAGCTCAAACATTCTCTGGATATAATTCAATTCTACCAACAGCAACACTGAAAAGATATCGGAAGCACATTGGTGACTTTTCACTAAAAGCACAGAAACAGGAGGGGTCATGCGGGATTTGAAGCTGAGATCGCGCGCATATCACATAACACAACCCTCGAAGCGAAATTCATACCCCGAGACCAACAAACCGCTGATGCTGAAGCCGTGGAGTCAGTTGAAAGGTGCGCTGCCTCCCACAGCCGATCGGCCATCCTTTCAGACCTCTTCTGTCCATCCAATCTCGTTTTCTGTTCCGGTGCACAGCAATATCAAGTTGTACATTAACTACTTCCAGTCACCAATATTAGTCTCCCTTTAACAAATTGGTTTCGACTGTACGACTTGAATTATGAAGTAAGACGTTTCAGAATTAGTTGCTCTGAAACTACATTGCTTGGGAGGAGACTGAGAGATATAGATGAACAGCAAAACCTTGGAGTGTATGTCCACAGATCCCAGAAGGTAGCAGAACAGCTAGATAAGGTGGTTAAGAAGCCATAAAGAATATTCTCCTTTATTAGCCGAGGCATAGAATATAAGAGCAGGGGAAGTTCTGGTAGAAATTTATAAAACAATAGTTAGGCCACAGCAAGAATACTGCATACAGTTGTGGTCACCACATTACAGGAAAGATGTGATTGCACGAGAAAGGGTACAAAGGAGATTTAAGACAATGTTGCCAGAACTGGAGAATTTTAGCTATGAGATTAGATTGGATAAGCTGGGGTTGTTTGCTTTGGAACTGAGGAGGCTGTTGGGAGATTTAATTGAGGTGTATAACATTATGACGGGCCTCGATCGAGTGTATAGTAAGTACCTATTTCCCTTCGTAGGGAGGTCAATAATCAGGATACATCAATCTTAGGTAATCGGTAGAATGATTAGAGGGGAGTGAATTTCTTTTTCCATCCAGAGGGTGGTGGGTGTGGGGGTCGGAAAATCACTGCCGGAAAGGGTGGGAGAGGCGGAAACCCTCATCGCATTGAAAAATAAAAACTTCAATATGCACGTGAAGATCCGTAACCGACAAGATTCGGGACTAAACGCTGGAAAGTGAGATGAGGCTCGGTACCGATTTTTCGGCCGGCACAGGCACGATGTGCAGAATGGTTTCCTTCTTTGGCATAACTTTCTCGGATTCTATGATATAATTGCCGTCTGTCTCGGCATCGCGATAATATACACTCGACCAGAAGTATACTTTAATCAAATTGATGCTTTGTTTCACTGTGAGAGTGAAGAGACATAAGTGTGTAGACATTAGCTGCAGCAGCTGGGTTGCACCGTTACTTTTCCAACCGTCTCAGTGCCTTTTTTTTACCTTTCTCTGCTGGTGTTGCAGGTGAGATCAGCCTTCGCCGTTCAAGGAAGCCTGAGAAGCCCGTCGGGCACAACAGAGAGAGAAGAGACAGAGACAGGGAAAGATAGAGAGATGCATGCAAAGAAAATAAAGAGTATAAATGTCAGGTTTTGCAAACGACCAGAATTTAAGTTACAGATTCGGAGAGATTCCTTCTCGGGTCTTGAAATCTTGCAAGAGAAGATTGGACGCTCAATTAAAAGCACCGGCCACGTTGAAGTATCTCTGATGCTGGGAGAGAGGTAAATGCGGTCAATTAACTCCAATTAATCTATTTGAGCATTGAAGAGATCTTTAAACAGATCAGGGTTGCGAGCAGAATTCAAACCTCGGCAGGAAAACCCAACTGGGATTTTGAGACCAACGCTTGAACCACTCGGCCATCGCAGCTGTAAACGGCATGTTCGTTTAGACAACATTCCATATAGAAGCATGTAACTTCTACAAAAGCCAGCATTGGTGGTTCAGGGGTAGAATTCTCGCCTGCCACGCGGGAGACCCGGGCTCGATTCCCGGCCAATGCAAGATCGTTTTGCATTTTGCACCAATGAGGAACCTCGGAACAGGATTGTGGTATTTGGTCCGTCGAGTCTGTTCCGCAACTCAATACGATCATGGCTGAGTTGTGACCGAAATCCCTGTACCCGCCTTTGTCCCATATCTCGAAATATCTTTGCATGACAAAAATCGATAAATCACGGGTTTGAAATTAACAATTGAGCTCGCATCAACTGCCGTTTGTGGAAGAGAGTTCCAAACTTCTCCAACCCTTTGCTTGTAGAAGTGTTTCCTAACTTCAACTCCTGAAAGTCCTGACTCGAATGTTTAGCCTATGTCCCCGAGTCCTAGACACCCCAACGAGCGGAAATAGTTTCTATCCATCAACCCCATCAGTTCCTCTTAATATCTTGAACATTTCGATCACATCAACCCTTAATCTACTAAATTGAAGGGAATACAACTATAGTTTGTGCAATCTCTCCTCATAATTTATTGCCTAGAGTCCAGTTATCTTTCTAGTAAATCACACTGCACTCCCTCCAAGGCCAATATATCCTTCCTAAGGTGCGGTGCCCAAAACTGAACACAGTACTCCAGGTGTGGTCCAACCAGAGCTTTGTGTAGCTGTAGCATAATGTCTATTCTCATCCTCTAAACATATCGGCCACCATTCCATTAGCCTTTTGGATTATATCCTGTTCGTGTCCATGACATGTAATTGATCTATGTCCATGGACAACTAAGTTCCTTTGGAACTGCACAGTTTCGAATTTTTCACCTTTTATAAAGTATTCTGATCTATCCTTTTGAGGTCCAAAGTGGATGACCTCACACTTGCTTATATTGAAATCCATTTGCCACAGTTTTGCCCATTCATTCATTATATTAATGTCTCTCTGGAATTTACCAGAATGATACCCGAACTTCAAGGGTTAAGTTACGAAGAGAGATTACACAAATTGGGGTTGCATTCTCCAGAGTTTCGAAGGTTAAGGGGTGATCTGATTGAAGTTTGTAAGATATTAAGGGGAACAGATAGGGTGGATAGAGAGAAACTATTTCCGCTGGTTGGGGATTTTGGAAGTCGGGGGCACTGTCTAAAAATTAGAGCCAGACCTTTCAGGAGTGAGATTAGAAAACATTTCTACACACAAAAGGTTGTAGAAGTTTGGAACTCTCTTCCGCAAATGGCAATTGATACTAGCTCAATTTATAAATTTAAATCTGAGATAGATAGCTTTTTGGCAACCAAAGGTATTAAGGGATATGGGCCAAAGGCAGGTGCATGGAGTTAGATCACAGATCAGCCATGATCTTATCAAATGGCGGAGCAGGCACGAGGGGCTGAATGGTCTACTCCTGTTCCTGTGTTCCTCTTCCTATATAATCTGCACTGCTTATTACGCTGCCCATTTTGGTGTCATCGGCAAACTTCCATATGTCGTTCCCTGTCCCGTCATCCAATATCAATGAGACCACCTGAATCGGGGGAATTCACATTCAGCATCAATCTCTGCATCATCTTGAGACATTTTATTTACTTCACACGTGTTGCACTTTGGAAACTTCAGCACTCTGTCCTCTGGAGCTCAAACATGCACTTTAATCCTACCAACAGGAACACTGAAAAGATGTCAGAAGCCAATTGGTGAATTTTACACTCAACGTAGCTGAACAGCAAGAGCTTGTTGGGGATTTTACCCCGGGACTCTCAGATATTAATCAACCAAAGCCCCCGAAACAAGAATCATACATCCAGACCAACCAGACGCTGTTACTAACATCATGCAGCCAGTTTAAAGTTTCGCTGTCTCCCATAGCCGATCGGCTACCCTTTCAGACCTCTTCTGTCCATCCAATCTCGTTTTCTAATCCGGTATACAGCAATATCAAGTTGTACACTAACTATTTCCAGTCACCAATATTAGTTTCCCTTTACTAAATTGGTTTCGTCTCTACGACTTATATTATCAAGTAAGACGTTTCAGAATTAGTTGCTCGGAAACTACATTGCTTTGGAGGATACTGAGAGGTGTCGTTAAAAAGAGAGACCTTGGAGTGCATGTCCACAGATCCCTGAAGGGAAGAGGAGAGGTGGTTAAGGTGGTTAAAAAGGTATAAAGGATACTTTGCTTTATTAGCCGAGGCATAGAATGTAAGAGCAGGGAGGTTATTCTGGAACTGAATAAAACACTAGTTCGGCTGCAGCTGGAGTATTGCGTACAGTTTTGATCACCACATTACAGGAAAGATGGGACTACACTCGAAATGGTACAGAGATTTACGACGATGTTGCGAAGAGTGGAGAATTTTGGCTATGAGGATAGATTGGATAGGCTGAGGTTGTTTTCTCTGGAACCGACGAGGCTGAGGCGAGATTTAATTGAGGTGTATAAAATTATCACGGGCCTCGATAGAGTGGATAGGAAGGACCTGATTCACGTAGCAGAGAGTTCAATAAAAAGGGTCATAGATTTAAGGTAATTGGTAGAAGGATTAGAGTGGAGCAGAGGGGAATTTTGTTCCACCCAGCGGGTGGTGGGGGTCTGGAACTCACTGCCTGAGAGGGTGGGAGAAGCAGAAACCCTCATCGGGTTTAAAAAGGACCTCAATATGCACTTGAAGAGCCGTAACCGACAAGACTACGGACTAAACGCTGGTAAGTCGGGTGATGCTGGATATCTCTTTTCCGGCCGGTACAAACATGATGGGCCGAATGGCCTCCGCTAACGTAAATTTTAATGATTCTATGATATGTTTTGCCGTCTGTCTCGGCATGGTGATAACATACACTCTCCCAAAAGTATACTTTAATCAAATTGGTGCTTTGTTTTACTGTGAGAGCGAAGAGATCTTAATGTTTAGACATTGACTGCAGCAGCTGGGTTGCACCTTTACTTTTCCTACCGTCTCAACCTTTCTTTAACCTTCTCTGCTGGTGTTGCAGGATCGATCAGCCGTCGCCGTTCACGGAAGCCTGAGAAGTCCATTAGAGGACAACACATGAGACAGAGACAGGGAGAGATGGAGAAATGCATGCAAAGAAAATAAAGAGTATAAACAGAATCATAGAATCATTAAATGGTTATAGCAGAGAGGGAGGCCATTCGGCCTATCGAGCTCGTGCCGGCTCGTTGTTAAAGCAGTCAAGATAGTCCCATTCCCCCGCTCCTTCCCGTTAGCACTGAATTTATTTCCCTTCAAGTATTTATCCAATTCCTTTTTGAAAGCCACCTTTCAATCAGCGCATTCCAGATTATAACTACTCGCTGGGTAAAGAACTGTTTCCTCATATCGCCTTTGGTTCTTTTGCCAATCACCTTAAATCTGTGTCCTCTGGTTCTCGACCCTTCCGCCAATGGGAACAGTTTCTCTTTATTTACTTTATCCAAACCCTTCATGATTTTGAACACTTCGATCAAATCTCCTCTTAACGTTCTCTGCTCGAAGGAGAACAACCCCAGCACCGGGTAAATGCGGTCAATTAGCTTCAATTCATTTATTGGAGCATTAAACAGCTCTTTAAACATTACTGTGACATTATGGTAGCGCGGCCTCACGGTCGAAGGTGTTAAATTTAATTTCTATAGAAGCGTGGGTTTGAATCCCACTGCTGTTAGAATTTCTGCCAGTGTTTATTTTGATCTGTTCACAGAAAACCCGATTGTAATGCGATGGAGCAGAGGATGTGAAAGAAGCTGAAAGTGAAAGTGCAGATATTATTTTCATCAGGGGGACAGGACACGTTTCCACAGGTAAGGGCCTCTCACCTTAAGATTCTTTGCAGCAGAGGAGGAGAGGTGATCAAAGTGACCGGGCTCGAGCAGCGCAATCAGTCAGTGCGCGGTCCTTATATGACCGGACAAGGTCGGGAAATGGCGAGGTTGTTAGTCGAGTCTCACCTAGATCAACAAATCCTTTTCCTTGTGAACATTTCGAACGGAGCTGAACGTATAATTGAGTGTTCCAAAATGCATCAATTATTTGTATCGCCACGTGGTTCCTCTTGTTGCAATATCAGATGAGATATTCAGTGTTATTAGTTTACAGGAGGGAGGCTGCGGTATTGGAGCCGCAAACTATGATTTTGATCCATCGACAAATTATGGAATTTAGCCTGAGCTTTAACCCTGCGCGTTCGACCGCTCAGTCACGATACTTTCCATCTTGCGATCTTCAGGAGCTACTTTCACAGGAATAGAATTACTGCAAGCAAGAATTCTACCCCTCAAGCACCAATGCTCGCAGGCAGCAGGATGCATGTGTCCAGTTGGAAACCTTTCTGAAGGAACATGCAGTCTGACAGAGCCGGAAGTCCAGCAGATTGACTTTTGCGGTGAGCAGATGATGTGCCTCCATCTTGAGAGTGTTTCGCCAATCCAGCTCAGAGAGGATTAAGCATTATAAATTGGGGTGGGACTGGAGCCACTTGTATCAGAGGAAGTGGAGGGGGTTGTTTCCCTTCCTTGACGGGCATTAATGATCCTGTTGCGGTTTTGCTGCAAAATGTCACTTCCCAGCGCCGAAATCACCGAACCCTGAACTAAAATTCAACGATGGTGAGATTTGGACACACAACCTTTGCAGTGATTAGAAGAAGCCCCACGTGCTACTCATGGCACCACAAATCGGCTATCGATTAGGTTATTTCACGTTACCCATATGCTGTTTTGGAACTTTTGCTGCGGTGCAGTAAGTGGTTCAAAAGCTCAGTGGGGATTCACAGCGCTCCTGAGAAATCGACACAGGGACGGTTTGTGCAATGCATAGTCCTCTCTCTCTCTCCCATTTGCTCACTCTCGCTTTCTCTCTTGAGCTCTCACTCTCCCCGTTTATCTCAAGAGGGCTGGAAAACAAGGGGTGGATGTTATGTTACAGCTGCACAGAGCTCTGGTGAGACCCCATCTGGAGGATTGCACTCAGTTCCGGGCACCCACCTCAGGAAGGATGTATTAACCTGGACGCTCGAGGGGCTGAATGGCCTACTCATGTTCCCAAGTTCCAATGAATGGAACAATAATTCAAGTATGGAGACCCTAATGTATCAGGATGAGTGAGTGAAGAATGTTTTCTGTTTGAAGTACTGATTTCATGAATTGAATACTCCCAGTGTCATACCTCATTGCAGCCCAGGCCGGACAAACTGCTCGCACAAAGTGGCATTTTCTGTGAGAACACGAAAGACTTGTTCAGGCCATGACAGTAGCGAGTGCGGGTAGGTCTGCGCGTGAAATGGAAAAGTGAGGTGAAATACTCCAACAAGCAGCGGATGTCTCTGTTCCCATTTCCAAAATGCACGCACGCACTGGCCCATGATCACCACTCACACTCTCCTTCCAATCTCACACACATCGCTTTGGTTTGAAATCGTGTATGTTTTCACAATGGGATTTAATTTGAAGAAAGCAGTGCTGTAACAACCCGGGGATATTGAAGAGATGCAGTACAAGAAGAAACCTTAAAGGCAAATGATAATAATGACTGTTCTGACACCGTGAGCTACAGTTAAAGGCTGACAACATTTAAAGTCTCATGCAGCAGGTCCGGGTCCAAATCTTTCACGTGGCATCTCCTTCTGTTTCTGTCACTCCTTTTCCTCCACGTAGAGTGGATTTGGAATTCCTGTGCGGCTACATTGCGCATTTTCCAGATCTGCTTCGAGCGCAATTCGCTCCAGTTCATCAATTGCAGATATTAGTTTGATCAAGGGGAGAGGACACCTTTTCACAGGCAAGGGCTGTTCATCCTATTGTTTTTCTAGCAGAGTAGAGCAGATCATCAAAGTAACCGGATTGGGTGAACTGTCCGTACAGGTGCCTGGTGGGCTCGTGGTTATGATTCGGCGTTCACACCTCTATAATTAATTACATGAAACCAAATAAACTCGACGAAAAGAGGAATATTTCTGTAAACACCATGAACCAACCTATAACATTCTGTTGCAGACTGAAAGAGACGCCAACGTGGTTACCGAGTGACAGTCACAAGTTTAATCATGACTGCATTTTAGGAGACTGGTTGCACAGCTTGCTGGAGTAAAACATGCCATCATCGCGGGTTTGATTGCTGTATGGGCTGATAAGGGCCTTTGTTTTGGGTTTTCGTAATTTTAAAATCCAAGCTTTACAATCAGATCCACAGTCAAATTCACGGGACAATTTTATTGAATAACATCCATTGTAACTTTACCCCTGGGCCGGAGAAACAAGTCTTTCTTTTTCTTTTTCTTTCTCCGGTTTGCAGAGAGACGTTCAACTCGCGGCCTGTTCCCATTAATGATCATCAGCAACAACAGAAAGACAGAGCGGGTCTGACCGCCCCGAGATGTGGAAAAGGGATCAGTTTAGAACAAATGCATCAAATCAAATGGTCACCCGGCACCGAGAGAGGAAAAACCAAGAGGAAAAGGCAGAAGGTAACAGAGAAATAAAAACCAAATGCAGACGATATAAATATTTCCCATCGTTGATGTCTCTCTGTTCCATCCCCAATCCTTCAGTGGCGGGGACAAAATTTCACTGCAAATAAATGCGAGAATCGACCCAAAGAAGAAGAAACTAAATAACCAAAAACTGCCAAACACTGGGTTACACCAAAGACCTTTAAGTTTTCAGTCTAATGCAACCGCGACTGAGCTATTGGGACACCAAAGCAAATGCAACTTTTCGCCATTGTCTTGCAAGAAAATATCACCCCAGCGACGCCTTACTGTTCATTACTGCACTTCATATATAAACATCACACTCAAATATACCCAACCACAGTCCATAGATAAACACCGCACTCACATACACACAACAACAGTTCATATATAAACATCACACTCATATATACACATCCACAGTTCATATATAAACATCACAGTCATATATACACACCCACAGTTCATATACAAACATCACACTCATATAGACACACCCACAGTTCGTATATAAACATCGCACTCATATATACATACCCACAGTTCATATACAAACATCACACTCATATATACACACCCACAGTTCATATATAAACATCGCACTCATATATACACACCCACAGTTCATATATAAACATCGCACTCATATAGACACACCCACAGTTCATATATAAACATCGCACTCATATATACACACCCACAGTTCATATATAAACATCGCACTCATATATACACACCCACAGTTCATATATAAACATCACACTCATATATACACACCCACAGTTCATATATAAACATCGCACTCATATATACATATCCACAGTTCATATATAAACATCGCACTCATATATACACACCCACAGTTCATATACAAACATCACACTCATATACACACACCCACAGTTCATATACAAACATCACACTCATACAGACACACCCACGGTTAGTATATAAACATCGCACTCATATATACATACCCACAGTTCATAAACAAACATCGCACTCATATATACACACCCACAGTTCATATATAAACATCGCACTCATATATACATATCCACAGTTCATATATAAACATCGCACTCATATATACATACCCACAGTTCATATATAAACATCGCACTCATATATACACACCCACAGTTCATATACAAACATCACACTCATATAGACACACCCACAGTTAGTATATAAACATCGCACTCATATATACATACCCACAGTTCATAAACAAACATCGCACTCATATATACACACCCACAGTTCATATATAAACATCGCACTCATATATACACACCCACAGTTCATATATAAACATCACACTCATATATACACACCCACAGTTCATATATAAACATCGCACTCATATATACTCACCCACAGTTCATATATAAACATCGCACTCATATATACATACCCACAGTTCATATATAAACATCGCACTCATATATGCACACCCACAGTTCATATATCAATACTGCACTCATATATACACATCCACTGTTCGTATATAAACATCTCACTCAAATACACTCACCCACAGTTCATATTTAAACATCGCACACCTATATATACAACGACAGTTCATATATAATCATCGCACCCACATATAAGTATCCACAGTCCACATATCAACATCGCACTCATAGAAACATACCCACATTTCATATATAAACATCGCACGCATATATAAACACCCACAGTTCATATATAAACATTGCATTCATATACACTCACCCACAGCTCATATATAAATAGCGCATTCATTGATAGTCACCCTCAGCTTACATATTAAAATCGCATTTTTTTTATTCGTGCATTTATTGCCCATCCCGAATTGGCCTTCCAGAACTGCTGCAGTCCGTGCGGAGAAGCTTCTCCCACAGTGCTGTTAGGAAGGGAGTTCCAGGATTTTGAACCAGCGACGATGAAGGAACGGCGATATATTTCCAAGTCGGGATGGTGTGTGACTTGGCGGGGAACGTGCAGGTGGTGTTGTTCCCATGTGCCTGCTGCCCTTGTCCTTCTAGGTGGTAGAGGTCGCGGGTTTTGGAGGTGCTGTCGAAGAAGCCTTGGCGAGTTGCTGCACTGCATCCTGTGGATGGTAAACACTGCAGCCACTGTGCGCCGGTGGTGAAGGGAGTGAATGTTTAGGGTGGTGGATGGGGTGCCAATCAAGCGGGCTGCTTTGTCCTGGATGGTGTCGAGCTTCTTCTGTGTTGTTGAGCTGCACTAATCCAGGCGAGTGGAGAGTATTCCATCACACTCCTGACTTGTGACTTGCAGATGGTAGAAAGGCTTTGGGGGGTCAGGACGTGAGTCACTCGCCGCAGAATATCTAGCCTCTGACCTGCTCTTGCAGCCACAGTATTTATATCGATGGTCCAGTTAAGTTTCTGGTCAATGGTGAGCCCCAGGATGTTGATGGTGGGGGATTCGGCGATGGTAATGCCGTTGAATGTCAAGGGCAGGTGGTTAGACTGTCGCTTGTAGGAGATGGTCATTGCCTGGCCCTTGTCTGGCGCCAATGTTACTTGCCACTGATGAGCCCAAGCCTGGGTGTTGTCCAGGTCTTGCTGCATGCCGGCTCGGACTGCTTCGTTATTTGAGGGGTTACGAATGGAACTGAACACTTTGCAATCATCAGCGAACATCCCCATTTCTGACCTTATGATGGAGGGGAGGTCATTGATGAAGCAGCTGAAGATGGTTGGGCCGAGGACACTGCCCTGAGGAACTCCTGCAGCAATATCCTGGGGCTGAGATGTTTGGCCTCCAACAACCACTACAATCTTCCTTTTTGCTAAGTATGACACCAGCCACTGGAGAGTTTACCCCCTGATTCCCATTGACTTCAATTTTACTGGAGCTCCTTGGTGCCACACTCGGTCAAATGCTGCCTTGAAATGAAGGGCAGTCACTCTCACCTCACCTCTGCAATTCAGCTCTTTTGTCCATGTTTGGACCAAGGCTGTAATGAGGTCTGGAGCCGAGTGGTGCTGGCGGACCCCAAACTGAGCATTGATGAGCAGGTTATTGGTGAGTCAGTGCCGCTTGATAGCACTGTCGACGACACCTTCCATCACTTTGCTGATGATTGATAGGAGTCTGATGGGGCGGTAATTGGCCGGATTGGATTTGTCCTGCTTTTTGTGGACAGCACATACCTGGGCAATTTTCCTCGTTGTCGGGTAGATGCCAGTGTTGTAGCTGTACTGGAACAGTTTGGCTAGAGGCGCAGCTCGTTCTGGAGCACAAGTCTTCAACACTACAGCCGGGATGTTGCCGGGGCCCATAGCCTTTGCTGTATCCAGTGCACTCAGCCGTTTCTTGATATCACGTGGAGTGATTCGAATTGGCTGAAGACTGGCTTCTGTGATGGTGGAGATATCGGGAGGAGGCTGAGATGGATCATCCACTCGGCACTTCTTCCTGAAGATGGTTGCAAACGCTGCAGCCTTGTCTTTTGCACTTACGTGCTGGATTCTGCCATCATTGAGGATGGGGATGTTTACACAGCCTCCTCCTCCCGTTAGTTGTTTAATTGTCCACCACCATTCACGGCTGGATGTGGCAGGACTGCAGAGCTTTAATGTGATCCGTTGGTTGTGGATTCGCTTAGCTCTGTCTATGGCATTTTGCTTCCGCTGTTTAGCATGCATATAGTCCTGAATTGTCGCTTCACCAGGTTGGAACCTAATTTTTAGGTACGCCTGGTGCTGTTCCTGGCATGCTCTTATGCACTCCACATTGAAGCAGGGTTGATCCCCTGGCTTGTTTATTAATGGTAGAGTGAGGAATATGCCGGGACAAGATATTACAGATTATGCTGGAATACAATTCTGCTGCTGCTGATGGCCCACAGCACCTCATGGATGCCCAGTTTTGAGCTGCTAGACCTGTTCTGAATCTATCCCATTTAGCACGCTGATAGTGCCACACAACACGTTGGATGGTATCCTCAGTGCGAAGACGGGACTTCGTCTCCACGAGGACGGTGCGGTGGTCACTCCTACCAACACTGTCATGGACAGATGCATTTGCGACAGGTAGATTGGTGACGACGAGGTCAAGTAACTTTTTCCCTCGTGTTGGTTCTCTCACCATCTGCCGCAGTTCCAGTCTGGCAGCTATGTCCTTCGGGCCTCGGCCAGCTCAGTCAGCAGTGATACGACCGAGCCACTCTTGGTGATGGACATTGAAGTCCTCCAACTAGAGTACATCCTGTGCCCTTGCTACCCTCAGTGCTTCCCCCAAGTGGTGTTCAATATGGAGGAGGATTGATACATTAGCTGAGGGAGGGCGGTTGGTGGTAATCTGCAGGAGCTTTTCTTGCACTTGTTTGACCTGATGCCATGAGATTTCATGGGGTCCAGATTCAATGTTGAGGACTCCCAGGGCCACTCCCTCCTGACTGTATATCACTGCACCGCCACCTCTGGTCGGTCTGTCCTGCCGTTGGGACAGGACATGCACAGGGATGGTGATGGAAGAATCTTGGACGTTGGCTGAAAGGTATGATTCTGTAAGTATGGCTATGTCAGGCTGTTGCTTGACGAGTCAGTGGGACAGCTCTCCCAATTTTGGCACAAGTCCCCAGATGTTAGTAAGGAGGACTTTGCAGGGTCGACTGGGCTTGGTTTGCCTTTGTCGTGTCCGGTGCCTAGTGGTCCGATGCCGGGTGGTCCGTCCGGTTTTATTCTTATCATGACTTTTATTAGCGAGATTTTACAACTGAGTGGCTTGCTAGGCCTTTTCAGAGGGCAATTAAGAATCAACCACATTGCTGTGGCTCATTTATACTCACTCACAGTTCACATATAAACATCGCATTCATATATACTCACCCACAGTTCATATATAAACATCGCACTCATATTTTTACACCCACAGTTCACATATATACATCGCTCTCATATATAAACTCATTCGGTTTATAAAGCAACAGCGCGCTCATAAACCCACACCCAGTTTATAGTAGCAGATCGGTACCGATCGCCGATAGAGCTCTCAGATTCCGAGAGTCCGAAGTAGCAGCGACCGAACAAATTCTGGATCTCATCCTTAACACAGACCGGTCGATCCACCTGTAAAATTACATCGCACTTGGATATCAGGGAGGGTAATGGTTTCTGAGAATGTATCAGGGAGCCTAATGGCTTCTTAGTGGCGATCCATCGGGGCAAGGGCATCTCAGAGAGGGGAAGGGACAGTCAGAGGGTATCAGAGAGTGTAAAGGGATCTCAGAGCGGGGAAGGGATAGTCAGATGTCATCAGAAAGTGTCAGGGGGCTCAAAGAAGGGAAGGGACTGTCAGAGGGCATCGGAGAGTACATTAAGAACTGAGAGAGGGGAAGGACTGCCGAGTCTGAGAGAGTGTAAGGGGGCTCAGGGCAGATCTGTGTAAGGGGCACTCAGTGGCTATGAGAGAAGGTAAAGAACGCTGACAAGGTTCAAAGATGATCATGGACTCTCTGAGGTCAGAGACAGAGTGTATCAGAGAAGTTAAGGAGCTCAGCGAGAATCAAAGAGGGTAAGGGGGGCTCAGGAGGTATCAGAGAGGCGAATGGATCCAGAGATATCATCTTCTAAATATTACAATTTCGAACATTCAACATTTTTGATAACAGCAATAAATGAAGCCGATTGAACCGATAATCTGCCGTGTCCCATCTGGAGGGAATGAGAAGGTAGAATCGGGAGGGACTGGATATTTGGCAACGCTCAAGGTTTCATTTCACACAGCTCAGTGTTGTGTCTGTTTTTTAACTGGATTTCATGAACTCGAGAAAAGAGGTTGCAATTTGAAAATTGTATTCCCCATTGTGAAAAATAGAACACAAATCGCCCAACGTGGGGCTCGAACCCACGACCCTGAGATTAAGAGTCTCATGCTCTACCGACTGAGCTAGCCGGGCTGGTTGCTAAAATTTTTCCCATTCTATTATTGTAGAGAGACAGCTGTTGGCTTTGCTGCAGGGGTTCAGTTCTTTCTGCAATCTCAGGGTTTCTCCTTCTGTGCAACTGATTTTCATTCTGGAGTCAGTCTGATGCCTTTTGCACGTCATTCAGCACCACGCTGAGCTGAAAAGGAACATCGGAACAGGAGAGGGCCATTCAGCCCCTCTTCCTGCTGTGCCATTCAATTCGATCATGACGTGATCTGCAACTCAAATGTCCTTCCCCGCCTTGGACACAAATCCCTTGGAACCCAAACCGAGAAATGATCGACCAATATCAGTCTTGAAAATTTGAATTGAGCCACAATCCACATCCTTTTGGCCGAGAGAGTTCCAGCTTTCGGCCGTATTTTGTTTGCTAAAGTAATTCCTGATTTCTTGCCTGATTGGTCTGTCTCCAATTTCAAGATTAAAACACCTCATTATGGATTCCGCCAACATAGAGAGAGATGACACAAAGATAGACAGAATTATAAGCAGTATGGATGGAAGAATGAGATTACAGAGAGATATTACTCGATTAAGTGAATGGGCAAAACTGCGGCAAATGGATTTCAACGTAAGCAAGTTTGAGGCCGTCCACTTTGGACCTCAAAAAGATAGATCACAAAACATATTAATGGATGTCACTCCAAAAAATTAACTTTATGACATTTTGTGTGGATTCGCTTGTTTCTTAAGTCTGCCAAACTTTTAAAAGTTACCGAAATATTGCAATAGGAACCTTATGGCCAGTTCGGGGTTCGAACCCGCGACCTTGACTTTATTCGCACCACGCTCGAACCAACTGAGCTAACCTGCCATGTATACATCTTAGCTTTATGGGCTTACCCACGTGTTGGGTAGTTTGTGTTTATTTTTACACCGCCTGACACGGTTTTTGGACGAATGTTGATAACACCACATCCCTTTAACATTGTTACTTGTTTCTGCATACATTGTCGATGATCTTGATCAAAATTAACAAAAAAAGAGCACTTTAATGTAACAAATTAAATTCCGATCAATATTATTTTACTAACAATCAACAGCCCATCCATAAAACACTGCCCCGCTATAAAACCTGTGGGCAGGACCCTGAGCGACTGTGAAAATGATATCACCGCAACGTGATTCCATCACGCTGCGTATTGACGTTGAGTCAGATGTCTGTCTGTCGATCTGTCTGTCTGTTTATCCGTCTGATTGGGTCTCGGCCTTATTATCAGGCCAGGCTTTTTGTTTGCTGGCTGCAGGCCTCGCTCCCCGACTGACTGAACAACTACCGGGCCGTGTGTCAGAATCAATGACTGTGACTGACTGTCTGCCCATTTATGGCCACATTTCTGAGTTCCTGCCTTCGCTCTGTGTCGCAGGCCTGTCTCTGTCCCTTAGGATCACAACACACCCACAAGCTTCACGACTGAACGCAGGTTTGGTCATTCTGTCCTCGCAGGTCCTTCGGAAGCTAATGATTTTGAACAGAATTATTTTTCCTGAGTGTCTTGTGAAGTTTTGTTCAGTGATATGTTTGCGAAAGAGAACGGAGGAAACAGTTAGTGTGCAATTCGCCATTTCTCTACATCGGAATAGAAAACGTGATTGGATGGATAGAAGAGGTCTGAAAGGATGGCCGATCGGCTGTGGGTGGCAGCGAATTCTGCAGTGGCTGCAGTGGTTCATTACCGGTAATGAAAATGAGGTAATATACTACCACAAGCTGCCGCTGAAAATCATTCAATTTCCCAAACTTGACCCACCGAATCAAATGAAGCTCCTGGGAAAGCTACAAGACAACGCCGGTCTATCGGGCATCGTTTGAAGCAACTGGCAGTTTAAAGTGGCATCGACAGCCATGCAAGTACTGCCATGTGCCGCTGCGATCGCCGAGTGGTTGAAGCGTTAAATTCAAGATCAAATGGAGTTTTCCTTCGCAGGTTTGATTTCTGCTCGCTGAATTATTGTTTAAAGATCCGTTCAATGCTCAAATGAATGAACTGGATATAACTCACTTCATTTATCTCTCTCAGAGCATGAGAGATACTCGAGCGTGGCCGGCGCTTTTAATTGGGTGCCCAATGTACTCTTGCAAAATTCAAATACACAAGAAAGAATCTTGCCCAATCTGCAACTAAAATTCTGCTACTTTGCAGAACTAAGCGACTTTATTTACATGAATCTCTCTATCTCTCCTTGTCTCTTGTCTCTATGTTGTCCCCTGATGGACTTCTCAGGCTTCCTGGAACGGTAAAGGCTGATCTAACCTGCAACACCAGCAGAGAAAGGTAAAGGAAAAAAAGACTGAGACGGTCGGAAAAGTAAAGTTGCAACCCAGCTGATAAATTCGTAGCTAATGTCTCCACATTTTTGTCTCTTCGCCCTCACAGTGAAAGAAAACAGCAATGTGAGTAAAATATACTTATGGTAGCTTGTGCACTCTGACGATGCCGAGACAGATGCCAATATAGCTTCAGATTAACTAATTCTGAAAAGTATTATTTGAAAAAACAAGTCGTACATTGTAAACGAATTTAGTAAAGAGAGGCTAATATTGGTGACTGGAAATAGATCGTGTACAACTTGATATTGCTGTATTTTGGAATAGAAAACGAGATTGGGTGGACAGAAGCGGTTGGAAATGATAGCCGATCGGCTGAAGACTATGGTGAAATTTTAAACCGGCTGCAGGGCGTTTTTTAGCAAGCGGCTCGTTAGTATAGGGGTATGATTCTCGCTTTGGGCGTTTTTCTAATGGAATATGCGAGAGGTCCCGGGTTCAAATCCCGGACGAGCCCTGTTATCTCACTGCTTTTTAGTGAAAAGTCACCAATTGGATTCTGACATCTTTGCAGTTGTTCGAATTGAATTATATTTGAGCTCCAGAGGACAAAGTGCAGAAGTTTCCAAGGCGCAACACACACGGAGTAAATAAAATGTCTCAAGATGATGTGGAGATTGAAGCTGAATGTGAATTTACCCCAATTTAGGCGGTCTCATTGATATTAGATGACGGGATCGAGAACCACATATCCAAGTTTGCAGATGACACAAAGATGGACAGAATTATAAGCAGTGTGGATGGAAGAATGAGATTACAGAGAGATATTACTAGATTAAGTGAATGGGCAAAACTGCGGCAAATGGATTTCAACGTAAGCAAGTTTGAGGCCGTCCACTTTGGACCTCAAAAAGATAGATCAGAAAACATATTAATGGATGTTACTCCAAAAAATTGACCTCATGACATTTTGTGTGGATTCGCTTGTTTCTCAAGTCTGCCAAACTTTTAAAAGTGACCAAAATATTGCAATTGGAACCTTATGGCCCGTACGGGGATCGAACCCGCGACCTTGGCGTTATTAGCACCACGCTCTAACCAACTGAGCTCACCGGCCACGTAGAATCATAGAATCATAGAAGTTACAACATGGAAACAGGCCCTTCGGCCCAACATGACATTTTAGCTTTATGGGCTTACCCGCGTGCTGGGTAGTTTGTGTTCATTTTTACACCAGCTGACAGGGTTTTACAACGAATATTGAAGAAACCACATCCCTTAAACATTGTTACTTATTTCTGTATATACTGTCGAGGATGTAGATCAAAATTAACAAACAAAGAGCACTTTAATGTAACAAATTAAATTCCGATCAATATTATTTTACTAACAATCAACAGCCCATCCATAAAACACTGCCCCGCTATAAAACCTGTGGGCAGGACCCTGAGCTGCTGTGAAAATGATATCACCGCAACGTGATTCGATCACGCTGCGTTTTGACGTTGAGTCAGATGTCTGTCTGTCTATCTGTCTGTCTGTTTATCCGTCTGATTGGGTCTCGGCCTTATTCTCAGGCCAGGCTTTTTTTTGCTGGCTGCAGGCCTCGCTCCCCGACTGATTGAACAACTCCCGGGCCGTGTGTCAGAATCAATGACTGTGACTGACTGTCCGCCCATTTATGGCCACGTGATTGGATGGATCGAAGAGGTCTGAAAGGATGGCCGGTCGCCTGTGGGTGGCACCGAATTCTGCAGTGGCTGCAGTGGTTCATTACCGGTAATGAAAATGAGGTAATATACTACCACAAGCTGCCGGTGAAAATCATTCAATTTCCCAAACTTGACCCACCGAATCAAATGAAGCTGCTGGGAAAGCTACAAGACAACGCCGGTCTATCGGGCATCGTTTGAAGCAACTGGCAGTTTAAAGTAGCATCCACAGCCATGTAAGTACTGCCATGTGCCGCTGCGATCGCCGAGTAGTTGAAGCGTTAAATTCAAGATCAAATGGAGTTTTCCTTCGCAGGTTTGATTTCTGCTCGCTGAATTATTGTTTAAAGATCCGTTCAATGCTCAAATGAATGAACTGGATCCAACTCACTTCATTTATCTCTCTCAGAGCATGAGAGATACTCGAGCGTGGCCGGCGCTTTTAATTGGGTGCCCAATGTACTCTTGCAAAATTCAAATACACAAGAAAGAATCTTGCCCAATCTGCAACTAAAATTCTGCTACTTTGCAGAACCACCCATTTATAAGCGACTTTATTTACATGAATCTCTCTATCTCTCCTTGTCTCTTGTCTCTATGTTGTCCCCTGATGGACTTCTCAGGCTTCCTGGAACGGTAAAGGCTGATCGAACCTGCAACACCAGCAGGGAAAGGTAAAGGAAAAAAAGACTGAGACGGTCGGAAAAGTAAAGGTGCAACCCTGCTGATAAATTCGGAGCTAATGTCTCCACATTTTTGTCTCTTCGCCCTCACAGTGAAAGAAAACAGCAATTTGAGTAAAATATACTTATGATAGCTTGCACACTCTGACGATACCGAGACAGATGCCAATGTAGCTTCAGATGAACTAATTCTGAAAAGTATTATTTGAAAAAACAAGTCGTACATTGTAAACGAATTTAGTAAAGAGAGGCTAATATTGGTGACTGGAAATAGGTCGTGTACAACTTAATATTGCTGTATTTTGGAATAGAAAACGAGATTGGGTGGACAGAAGCGGTTGGAAAGGATAGCCGATCGGCTGAAGACTATGGTGAAATTTTAGACCGGCTGCAGGGCTTTTTAGCTGGCGGCTCGTTGGTCCAGGGGTATGATTCTCGCTTTGGGCGTTTTTCTAATGGAATATGCGAGAGGTCCCGGGTTCAAATCCCGGACGAGCCCTGTTATCTCACTGCTTTTTAGTGAAAAGTCACCAATTGGATTCTGACATCTTTGCAGTTGTTCGAATTGAATTATATTTGAGCTCCAGAGGACAAAGTGCAGAAGTTTCCAAGGCGCAACACACACGGAGTAAATAAAATGTCTCAAGATGATGTGGAGATTGAAGCTGAATGTGAATTTACCCCAATTTAAGCGGTCTCATTGATATTAGATGACGGGATCGAGAACCACATATCCAAGTTTGCCGATGACACAAAGATGGACAGAATTATAAGCAGTGTGGATGGAAGAATGAGATTACAGAGAGATATTACTAGATTAAGTGAATGGGCAAAACTGCGGCAAATGGATTTCAACGTAAGCAAGTTTGAGGCCGTCCACTATGGACCTCAAAAAGATAGATCAGAAAACATATTAATGGATGTTACTCCAAAAAATTGACCTCATGACATTTTGTGTGGATTCGCTTGTTTCTCAAGTCTGCCAAACTTTTAAAAGTTACCAAAATATTACAATTGGAACTTTATGGCCCGTACGGGGATCGAACTCGCGACCTTGGCGTTATTAGCACCACGCTCTAACCAACTGAGCTAACCGGCCATGTAGACATCTTAGCTTTATGGGCTTACCCGCGTGTTGGGTAGTTTGTGTTTATTTTTACACCAGCTGACAGGGTTTTACAACGAATATTGAATAAACCACATCCCTTAAACATTGTTACTTGTTTCTGTATATACTGTCGAGGATGTAGATCAAAATTAAAAAACAAAGAGCACTTTAATGTTACAAATTAAATTCCGATCAATATTATTTTACTAACAATCAACAGCCCATCCATAAAACACTGCCCCGCTATAAAACCTGTGGGCAGGACCCTGAGCTGCTGTGAAAATGATATCACCGCAACGTGATTCGATCACGCTGCGTTTTGACGTTGAGTCAGATGTCTGTCTGTCTATCTGTCTGTATGTTTATCCGTCTGATTGGGTCTCGGCCTTATTCTCAGGCCAGGCTTTTTGTTTGCTGGCTGCAGGCCTCGCTCCCCGACTGACTGAACAACTACCGGGCCGTGTGTCCGAATCAATGACTGTGACTGACTGTCTGCCCATTTATGGCCACATTTCTGAGTTCCTGCCTTCGCTCTGTGTCGCAGGCCTGTCTCTGTCCCTTAGGATCACAACACACCCACAAGCTTCACGACTGAACGCAGGTTTGGACAGTCTGTCCTCGCAGGTCCTTCGGAAGCTAATGATTTTGAACTGAATTATTTTTCCTGAGTGACTTGTGAAGTTTTGTTCAGTGATATGTTTGCGAAAGAGAACGGAGGAAATAGTTCGTGTGCAACTCGACATTTCTCTACATCGGAATAGAAAACGTGATTGGATGGATAGAAGAGGTCTGAAAGGATGGCCGATCGGCTGTGGGTGGCACCGATTTCTGCAGTGGCTGCAGTGGTTCATTACCAGTAATGAAAATGAGGTAATATACTACCACAAGCTGCCGGTGAAAATCATTCAATTTCCCAAACTTGACCCACCGAATCAAATGAAGCTGCTGGGAAAGCTACAAGACAACGCCGGTCTATCGGGCATCGTTTGAAGCAACTGGCAGTTTAAAGTAGCATCGACAGCCATGTAAGTACTGCCATGTGCCGCTGCGATCGCCGAGTGGTTGAAGCGTTAAATTCAAGATCAAATGGAGTTTTCCTTCGCAGGTTTGATTTCTGCTCGCTGAATTATTGTTTAAAGATCCGTTCAATGCTCAAATAAATGAACTGGATCTAACTCACTTCATTTATCTCTCTCAGAGCATGAGAGATACTCGAGCGTGGCCGGCGCTTTTAATTGTGTGCCCAATGTACTCTTGCAAAATTCAAATACACAAGAAAGAATCTTGCCCAATCTGCAACTAAAATTCTGCTACTTTGCAGAACTAAGCGACTTTATTTACATGAATCTCTCTATCTCTCCTTGTCTCTTGTCTCTATGTTGTCCCCTGATGGACTTCTCAGGCTTCCTGGAACGGTAAAGGCTGATCTAACCTGCAACACCAGCAGAGAAAGGTAAAGGAAAAAAAGACTGAGACGGTCGGAAAAGTAAAGTTGCAACCCAGCTGATAAATTCGTAGCTAATGTCTCCACATTTTTGTCTCTTCGCCCTCACAGTGAAAGAAAACAGCAATGTGAGTAAAATATACTGATGGTAGCTTGTCTGCTCTGACGATGCCGAGACAGATGCCAATGTAGCTTCAGATTAACTAATTCTGAAAAGTATTATTTGAAAAAACAAGTCGTACATTGTAAACGAATTTAGTAAAGAGAGGCTAATATTGGTGACTGGAAATAGATCGTGTACAACTTGATATTGCTGTATTTTGGAATAGAAAACGAGATTGGGTGGACAGAAGCGGTTGGAAAGGATAGCCGATCGGCTGAAGACTATGGTGAAATTTTAGACCGGCTGCAGGGCGTTTTTTAGCAAGCGGCTCGTTGGTATAGGGGTATGATTCTCGCTTTGGGCGTTTTTCTAATGGAATATGCGAGAGGTCCCGGGTTCAAATCCCGGACGAGCCCTGTTATCTCACTGCTTTTTAGTGAAAAGTCACCAATTGGATTCTGACATCTTTGCAGTTGTTCGAATTGAATTATATTTGAGCTCCAGAGGACAAAGTGCAGAAGTTTCCAAGGCGCAACACACACGGAGTAAATAAAATGTCTCAAGATGATGTGGAGATTGAAGCTGAATGTGAATTTACCCGAATTTAGATGACGGGATCGAGAACCACATATCCAATTTGCCGATGACACAAAGATAGACAGAATTATAAGCAGTGCGGATGGAAGAATGAGATCACAGAGAGATATTACTAGATTAAGTGAATGGGCAAAACTGCGGCAAATGGATTTCAACGTAAGCAAGTTTGAGGCCGTCCACTTTGGACCTCAAAAAGATAGATCAGAAAACATATTAATGGATGTTACTCCAAAAAATTGACCTCATGACATTTTGTGTGGATTCGCTTGTTTCTCAAGTCTGCCAAACTTTTAAAAGTTACCAAAATATTGCAATAGGAACCTTATGGCCCGTACGGGGATCGAACCCGCGACCTTGGCGTTATTAGCACCACGCTCAAACCAACTGAGCTAACCGGCCATGTAGACATCTTAGCTTTATGGGCTTACCCGCGTGTTGGGTAGTTTGTGTTTATTTTTACACCAGCTGACAGGGTTTTACAACGAAAATTGAATAAACCACATCCCTTAAACATTGTTACTTGTTTCTGTATATACTGTCGAGGATGTAGATCAAAATTAACAAACAAAGAGCACTTTAATGTAACAAATTAAATTCCGATCAATATTATTTTACTAACAATCAACAGCCCATCCATAAAACACTGCCCCGCTATGAAACCTGTGTGCAGGACCCTGAGCTGCCTGTCTGTCTGTCTGTCTGTCTGTTTATCCGTCTGATTGGGTCTCGGTCGTATTCTCAGGCCAGGCTTTTTGTTTGCTGGCTGCAGGCCTCGCTCCCCGACTGACTGAACAACTACCGGGCCGTGTGTCAGAATCAATGACTGTGACTGACTGTCTGCCCATTTATGGCCACATTTCTGAGTTCCTGCCTTCGCTCTGTGTCGCAGGCCTGTCTCTGTCCCTTAGGATCACAACACACCCACAAGCTTCACGACTGAACGCAGGTTTGGTCAGTCTGTCCTCGCAGGTCCTTCGGAAGCTAATGATTTTGAACTGAATTATTTTTCCTGAGTGACTTGTGAAGTTTGGTTCAGTGATATGTTTGCGAAAGAGAACGGAGGAAATAGTTAGTGTGCAACTCGACATTTCTCTACATCGGAATAGAAAACGTGATTGGATGGATAGAAGAGGTCTGAAAGGATGGCCGATCGGCTGTGGGTGGCACTGAATTCTGCAGTGGCTGCAGTGGTTCATTACCGTTAATGAAAATGAGGTAATATACTACCACAAGCTGCCGGTGAAAATCATTCAATTTCCCAAACTTGACCCACCGAATCAAATGAAGCTGCTGGGAAAGCTACAAGACAACGCCGGTCTATCGGGCATCGTTTGAAGCAACTGGCAGTTTAAAGTAGCATCTACAGCCATGCAAGTACTGCCATGTGCCGCTGCGATCGCCGAGTGGTTGAAGCGTTAAATTCAAGATCAAATGGAGTTTTCCTTCGCAGGTTTGATTTCTGCTCGCTGAATTATTGTTTAAAGATCCGTTCAATGCTCAAATAAATGAACTGGATCTAACTCACTTCATTTATCTCTCTCAGAGCATGAGAGATACTCGAGCGTGGCCGGCGCTTTTAATTGGGTGCCCAATGTACTCTTGCAAAATTCAAATACACAAGAAAGAATCTTGCCCAATCTGCAACTAAAATTCTGCTACTTTGCAGAACCACCCATTTATAAGCGACTTTATTTACATGAATCTCTCTATCTCTCCTTGTCTCTATGTTGTCCCCTGATGGACTTCTCAGGCTTCCTGGAACGGTAAAGGCTGATCTCACCTGCAACACCAGCAGGGAAAGGAAAAGGAAAAAAAGACTGAGACGGTCGGAAAAGTAAAGGTGCAACCCAGCTGATCAATTCGCAGCTAATGTCTCCACATTTTTGTCTCTTCGCCCTCACAGTGAAAGAAAACAGCAATGTGAGTAAAATATACTTATGGTAGCTTGTGCACTCTGACGATGCCGAGACAGATGCCAATGTCGCTTCAGATCAACTAATTCTGAAAAGTATTATTTGAAAAAACAAGTCGTACATTGTAAACGAATTTAGTAAAGAGAGGCTAATATTGGTGACTGGAAATAGGTAGTGTACAACTTGATATTGCTGTATTTTGGAATAGAAAACGAGATTGGGTGGACAGAAGCGGTTGGAAAGGATAGCCGATCGGCTGAAGACTATGGTGAAATTTTAGACCGGCTGCAGGGCTTTCTAGCAAGCGGCTCGTTGGTCTAGGGGTATGATTCTCGCTTAGGGTATTTTTCTAATAGAATATGCGAGAGGTCCCGGGTTCAAATCCCGGACGAGCCCTGTTATCTCACTGGTTTTTAGTGAAAAGTCACCACTTGGATTCTGACATCTTTGCAGTTGAACGAATTGAATAAAATTTGAGCTCCAGAGGACAAAGTGCACAAGTTTCCAAGACGCAACACACACGGAGTAAATAAAATGTCTCAAGATGATGTGGAGATTGAAGCTGAATGTGAATTTCCCCCAATTGAGGCGGTCTCATTGATATTTGATGACGGGATCGAGAACCACATGTCCAAGTTTGCCGATGACACAAAGATGCACAGAATTAGAAGCAGTGTGGATGGAAGAATGAGATGACAGAGAGATATTACTCGATTAAGTGAATGGGCAAAACTGCGGCAAATGGATTTTAACGTCAGCAAGTTTGAGGCCGTCCACTTTGGACCTCAAAAAGATAGATCAGAAAACATATTAATGGATGTTACTCCAAAAAATTGACCTCATGACATTTTGTGTGGATTCGCTTGGATCCAAAGTCTGCCAAACTTTTAAAAGTTACCTCAATATTGCAATAGGAACCTTAAGGCCAATACGGTAATCGAACCCGCGACCTTGGCGTTATTAGCACCACGCTCTAACCAACTGAGCTAACCGACCATATATGCAGTTTAGCTTTATGGGCTTACCCGCGTGTTGGGTAGTTTGTGTTTATTTTTACACCAGCTGACAGGGTTTTGCAACGAATATTGAATAAACCACATCCCTTAAACATTGTTACTTGTTTCTGTATATACTGTCGAGGATGTAGATCAAAATTAACAAACAAAGAGCACTTTAATGTAACAAATTAAATTCCGATCAATATTATTTTACTAACAATGAACAGCCCATCCATAAAACACTGCCCCGCGATAAAACCTGTGGGCAGGACACTGAGCTGCTGAGAAAATGATATCACCGCAACGTGATTCGATCACGCTGCGTTTTGACGTGGAGTCAGATGTCTGTCTGTCGATCTGTCTGTCTGTTTATCCGTCTGATTGGGTCTCTGCCTTATTCTCAGGCCCGGCTTTTTGTTTACTCGCTGCAGGCCTCGCTCCCCGACTGACTGAACAACGACCGGGCCGTATGTCAGAATCAATGACTGTGACTGACTGTCTGCCCATTTATGGCCACATTTCTGAGTTCCTGCCTTCGCTCTGTGTCGCAGGCCTGTCTCTGTCCCTTCGGATCACAACACACCCACAAGCTGCACGACTGAACGCAGGTTTGGTCAGTCTGTCCTCGCAGGTCCTTCGGAAGCTAATGATTTTGAACTGAATTATTTTTCCTGAGTGACTTGTGAAGTTTTGTTCAGTGATATGTTTGCGAAAGAGAACGGAGGAAATAGTTAGTGTGCAACTCGACATTTCTCTACATCGGAATAGAAAACGTGATTGGATGGATAGAAGAGGTCTCAAAGGATGGCCGATCGGCTGTGGGTGGCACCGAATTCTGCAGTGGCTGCAGTGGTTCATTACCGGTAATGAAAATGAGGTAATATACTACCACAAGCTGCCGGTGAAAATCATTCAATTTCACAAACTTGACCCACCGAATCAAATGAAGCTCCTGGGAAAGATACAAGACAACGCCGGTCTATCGGGCATCGTTTGAAGCAACTGGCAGTTTAAAGTGGCATCTACAGCCATGCAAGTACTGCCATGTGCCGCTGCAATCGCCGAGTGGTTGAAGCGTTAAATTCAAGATCAAATGGAGTTTTCCTTCGCAGGTTTGATTTCTGCTCGCTGAATTATTGTTTAAAGATCCGTTCAATGCTCAAATGAATGAACTGGATCTAACTCACTTCATTTATCTCTCTCAGATCATGAGAGATACTCGAGCGTGTCCGGCGCTTTTAATTGAGTGCCCAATGTACTCTTGCAAAATTCAAATACACAAGAAAGAATCTTGCCTAATCTGCAACTAAAATTCTGCTACTTTGCAGAACCACCCATTTATAAGCGACTTTATTAACATGAATCTCTCTATCTCTCCTTGTCTCTTGTCTCTATGTTGTCCCCTGATGGACTTCTCAGGCTTCCTGGAACGGTAAAGGCTGATCTCACCTGCAACACCAGCAGGGAAAGGTAAAGGAAAAAAAGACTGAGACGGTCGGAAAAGTAAAGTTGCAACCCAGCTGATAAATTCGAAGCTAATATCTCCACATTTTTGTCTCTTCGCCCTCACAGTGAAAGAAAACAGCAATGTGAGTAAAATATACTTTGGTAGCTTGTAGACTCTGACGATGCCGAGACAGATGCCAATGTAGCTTCAGATTAACTAATTCTGAAAAGTATTATTTGAAAAAACAAGTCGTACATTGTAAACGAATTTAGTAAAGAGAGGCTAATATTGGTGACTGGAAATAAGTAGTGTACAACTTGATATTGCTGTATTTCGGAATAGAAAACGAGATTGGGTGGACAGAAGCGGTTGGAAAGGATAGCCGATCGGCTGAAGACTATGGTGAAATTTTAGACACGCTGCAGGGCTTTCTAGCAAGCGGCTCGTTGGTCTTGCGGTATGATTCTCGCTTTGGTCTTTTTTCTAATGGAATATGCGTGAGATCCCGGACGGGCCCTGTTATCTCACTGCTTTTTCGTGAAAAGTCACCAATTGGATTCTGACATCTTTGCAGTTGTTCGAATTGAATTATATTTGAGCTCCAGAGGACAAAGTGCAGAAGTTTCCAAGGCGCAACACACACGGAGTAAATAAAATGTCTCAAGATGATGTGGAGATTGAAGCTGAATGTGAATTTACCCCAATTTAGGCGGTCTCATTGATATTAGATGACGGGATCGGGAACCACATATCCAAGTTTGCCGAGGACACAAAGATAGACAGAATTATAAGCAGTGTCGATGGAAGAATGAGATTGCAGAGAGATGTTACCAGATTAAGTGAATGGGCAAAACTGCGGCAAATGAATTTCAACGTATGCAAGTGTGAGGCCGTCCACTTTGGACCTCAAAAACATAGATCAGAAAACATATTAATGGATGTTACTCCAAAAAAATAACCTTTTGACATTTCGTGTGGATTCGCTTGTTCCTGAAGTCTGCCAAACTTTTAAAAGTTACCAAAACATTGCAATAGGAACTTTATGGCCCGTACGGTGATCGAACCTGCGACCTTGACGTTATTAGCACCACGCTCCAACCAACTGAGCTAACCAGCCATGTATACAGCTTAGCTTCATGGGCTTACCCACGTGTTGGGTAGTTTGTGTTTATTTTTACACCGGCTGACAGGTTTTTTGAACGATTGTTGAATAGACCACATCCCTTAAACATTGTCACTTCTTTCTGTATGCACTGTCGAGGATGTAACAAGTAACAATGTTTCAGGGATATGGTTTATTCAATATTCGTTCAAAAACCTGCGAAGTAAAACTCCATTTGATCTTGAAGTTTTGAAGGTAAACGTTGGTTCTTTCGAGGCTGAGGCAGGTTAAATTATCATGCGAAATTCGGAAATGAGCAGAGATGTTAAACAAATATTTTTTTTTAATCTGCCTTGAAAGTAGAAGACACAAAAAATACCTGAAATAACGGGGAACCAAGGGGCTAATGAGAGTGCGGAATTTAAAGTAATTAATATCAGCAGATAAAAAGTACTTGAGAAACTTAAGGGATTAAAAGGCGTTAAATCCCCTGGACCTGTTGGCCCACATCCGAGGGTTGACATAAGAACACAAGAACCAGGAGAAGGAGTAGGCAATACGGCCCCTCAAGCCTGCTCCACTATTGAATAAGATCATGTCTGATCTTCGAGCTCAACTAAATTTCCCTGCCCGATCCCCACATTCCTTGATCCCGTGGAGTCCAAAAATCTGTCGATCTCAGCCTTGAATATACTCAACGACTCAGCATCCACAGCCCTGTGGCGAAGAGAATTTTATAGATTTACAACTTTCTGAGTGAAGAAATTCCTTCTCATCTCAGTCTTAAATGGCCGACCCCTTATCCTGCGTCTATGACCCTTAGATCTGGACTCTCCAGTCAGGGGAAACAATATCACAGCATCTACCATGTCAAGTCCCCTCAGAATCTTATACGTTTCAATGAGATCACCACTCATCCTTCTAAACTCCAGAAAGAATAAGCCCATTCTACTCAACCTCTCCTCATAGCACAGCCCTCTCATCCCACGAATTAATCCAGTGAACCTTCGTTGCACCGCCTCTAAGGCATGTAAATTCTTCCTTAGATAAGGAGACCAAAACTGTACTCAGAACTCAAGGTATGGTCTCACAAAACACCTGTGCAATTGTAGTAAGACTGCCGTGGTCTTGTACCCCAATCCCCTCGCAATAAATGCCATAATACCATTTGCTTTCCTAACTGCTTGTTGAACCTGCAACTTTTTGTGTTTCTTGTACGAGGTCACCAAAGACTTTCTGTACACCAACATTTAATAGTTTCTCACCATTTAAAAAATATTATGTTCTTCAATCCTTGCTGCCAAAGTGAATGACCTCACATTATACCTCACCTGCCACATTCCTGCCCAATCACTTAACCTATCTATATCCCTTTACAATCTTTGTGTCCTCCTCACAGCTTACTTTCCCATCTAGATCTGTATCATCATCAAATTTGGATACATTACACTGGTCACTTCATCCAATCATTAATATAGATTGTAAATAGCTGAGGCCCAAGCACCGATCCTTGCAGTACCCCACGAGTTACAGCCTTCCAACCTGAAAATGACACGTTCATCCCTACTCTCTGTTTTCTGTCCGTTAACCAATCCTCCATCTATGCTAATATGTTAACCCCAGCCCATGAGCCCTTATCTTGCATAACGACCTTTTATGTGGCACCTTATTGAATGCCTTTTAATCCAAATATACTGCATCCACTGGTTCCTCTTTATCTGCTCTGCTAGTTACATCCTCAAAAAACGCGAATAAATTCGTCAAATACGATTTCCCTTTCATAACACTAAATTGACTCTGCCTAACCATATTATGATGTTCTAAGTGCCCTGTTGCTGCTTCCTTAATAATGGGTTCCAGCATTTTCCCTACTATTGAATGTCAGACTAACTGGCCTGTAGTTCCCTGTTTTCATTCTCCCTCCTTTCGTGAATATCGGGATTACATTTACTACCTTGCAATCCGCTGGGACCAATCTCGAATCCAGGGAATTTTGGAAGATCATAACCAATGCATCCATTATCTCTTCAGCCACTTCTTTTAGAGCCGTCGGATGTGGGCCATCAGGTCCAGGGGGTGTATCGGCTTTCACTTCCATTAGTTTCTCAAGTCGTTTTTCTCGACTGATATTAATGACTTTAAGTTCCTCATTCTCGTTAGTCCCTTAGTTCCCCAATATTTCTGGTATGCTTTTGGTGTCTTCTACTGTGAAGACAGGTAGAAAATATCTGTCTAACGCATCCGTCATTTCCATATTCCCCATTATAATTTCTCCTGTCTCAGCCTCTATTGGACTCACATTTACTTTTGCTACTCTCTTCAATTTTAGAAACTCTTAGAAGCTCTCCCTGTCTCTTGACACTCTGTCTTTTCCTCCGATGGACTTCTCAGGCTTCCATCAACAGCCAAAGCTGATCGAATCTGCAACACCGGCAGAGAAGGGTAAAAAAAGAAAGGCTGAGACGGTAGGAAAAGCAACGGTGCAGCCCAGCTGATGAATTTGTAACTAATGTCTGCGCATTTCTGACTCTTCGCCCTCACAGGGAAAACATCAGCATCTGAGTACAGTATACTTGTGGTCGAGTGTATAATCTACGGATGCCGAGACAGAAAACAATGCAGCTTTAGAGCAACAATTTCTGCAAAGTCTTATTTGAAAATACAATTCGTACATTCAAACGAATATGGTAAAGGGATGCTGATATTGTTGACTTGAAATAGTGAGTGTACAACTTGACATTGCTGTACATCGGAATAGAAAGTGAGATTGGATGGACAGAAGCGGTCTGACAGGGTAGCTGGTCGGCTGTGGTTGGCAGCGACATTTTACACTGGCTGCACGGTATTGCTGCAATGCCTGTTCCAAGGGTCTGATTCTTGTTTTGGGCGTTTCACTGATTGATGCGTGGGAGGTCCCGGGTTCAAATCCTCGAAGAGCCCTGTTGTTTTATCCATTTTAGTGAAAATTCACGAATTGCCTTCTCACATCTTTTCAGCGGTGGAGAAAGCAGGATTGACTTAATTCCGAAGCATGTTTGAGCACCAGAGGATAGAATGCAGAGGTTTTGTTGATGCAATGCGCAGAGAGAAAAGAGAATGTCTCAAGATGGTGCGCAGATTGAAGCTGAATATCAATTTAACCCAATTCACACGATTTCATCGGAACAGAATGGAAATGCTCCTTCATTGGCCCAGACCCAAAACCGGGCCGCTCAAGCGCCAGACGAGAATTACACCAGTGGACCAGCAATATCCGCACTGTAACTGGCTGCATGGGTCCAGTTGCAACCCAGTCTGAAAGAACATACAGCGTCAATATCTCCTGCGATAACCCTACGCATTCTGATCGACAGCCGTGCAGAAACATCCACTTGCAGCTGCAATGGTCGAGTGGTTAAGGCGTTAGTTTTAAAATCTAACCGTGTTTTCCTACGCAGTTTTGAATCTTGCTCGCAGTGCTACTGTTTAAAGCTCAAATAAATATGAACTGGAGCTAAATGACCGCATTTCCATCTCGCAGAGAGATAGTCCAGCGCAGCAAGTGCTTTTAATCGGGTGCCCAATGGTCTGTTGCAAGATTTGAAGTCACGTGAAGGACTCTTTCTCAAGATCCACCTTAAGTTCTGCTCGTTCGCAGAACTTGTTATTTATTGTATTTTTCTATCCTTTCATCTCTCTATCTCTCCCTCCCTGTCTCTGTCTCTTGACTGTGATTTTCCCCTCACGAACTTCTCAGGAAGCCTTGAACGGCAAAGGCTGTTCGAACCTGCAACTCCAGCAGAAAAGTGTAAAGAAAAAAAAGACTGAGACGGTTGGAAAAGTAAAGGTCCAATCCAGCTGATATTATATATTATTCATGTTTGACCAGAGGAATATCCGCAGTCAGAAGCTGAAAAGAAAGGAGAGATAAGAGGCCTGAGAATAAACACAGAGCTGAATGAATCACGAAAGAGTGAAAGAAAAAATAAATGTTATCAGTTCCACAGTGCCTGGTGCGGAATTTGGGGAGCTCCGCGGCAGAATCTTGGTTCGGATTCGGCGCTCTCACCGCCGCGTGATTCGATTCCCGGTCAAGGAATTGACTTAAACAAGAGTCATGACCTTGGTAAATTTATTACATGAAGATAATTAAACCCTGTTCGTAGTTGAATCACTTTCAATCACCATTAATTAAACGATAACTTTCTATTTCAGACTGAATGTGATGCTGACCTGATTGCCGAGACAGTCAAAACTTTAATAAGGTTTTTGTGCTTCGCAGGTGATGAAATTTCATCATTTTACAGATTGTATCTTAAGAGTAGGAATAAAAGTTCAGAGCTTCTGACACCAGGAATCTGGTGCAGCCGTTGTTAAATTTATCATTAACAGGCAATTGTCGCCATTTATCACAGGAAAGGCCATAACCGGTTATGCGATTAAGATGAAAGTGACGCAACGCGAAACATCTGATACAACACGAAAGGCATCGGGCGATGAATAAAATCCGCACCGTTTTGCTTTTCCAAAATAAATGGTGTGACATTTGTTCTCTAAACATAGAAACAGTCTGGTCTCGCTAACTACAGAAATCTCCATGTCACAGCGAATTCGTCTTTCGGGACCTTGTCTGTCAAGATGAATTGTGATTTCCGTGAAGCCAATGTTCAATTTCTTAAAATGATTCATGTGCCTGCTCTCCGATCGCAGGTAAATGGTAGAATATCAGTCCTGCTCAGCTGGCAATGATCACGGTACATTTTCTTGCAGATAAAACACACAATGAAACCCTGGAACTTTGAGGCGATGAATCCTTAGGAAAAATAAAAATAAAAATCATAATCAAACAAGGGATCGAACCATCGCGCTAACCGATAACACCGTTGAAACAGGTGAATACATTACCTGCTAAACCAGCAACTCACGGAGCTACATCTTGTGACTACAGTTATGTGCTGTCAGTTTACTTTTCCAAAATGAATGGTTGAATCTTGCAGGATTGAAAATCCAACGAACCGGCCTTCACTCTTAAACCAGCAACTATGAAGTTAAGAGAAATGTGCTAGAAAAATGCTCGAGTGGCTGGAGGGTGGATTTGGAACTCCTGATCGACCGCACTGTGCATTTTCCAGATCTGCATAGAGCAACAATCCCTTCAATTCTCGGTTTCTTTTCCCTGTGATTGGCGAGATCTTAAAAAGCTATCCTCGTCACCGACATGCTCACTGATACAAAGCGGCCACACTCTGCTTCAGTGAGATGAAAGCCCAGAGCGGTTTCAAGGTCGAAGACAATTCCAAAGAAAGCTCCTTCAATGAAATTGTCGGTCATTGAGTTGCCTTTAAAGTCCTGATTGCTGGAACTGAACTTCTTCCGAAACCACTTAGATTCAGGTGGAGTGACTTGGGGACTCCTGTTGGCTCTTTGCAAAAATTTGAACCGCGTCTCAAGATCAAAAGTCTAGGCCTAAGTTAGAGCTTCTCCGGGGTATAAACCTCGAATCGAGAATTGTACCCCGACCTCAACGAGCCCAGAAACAAGAACGTGTCCTTAAATTAACGTGTCACGGTTACATTCTATGAGAGGTCTGTCTGTAGAATGAAAGGACATTTTTGAAGAGACATTCTGATCAGTTCCGTGTTGGCTCCTAAACAAAATACAAACACCGCACGACATATTTTTCTACTCAAATTCACCAAACATCATAAATTATACAAAAGCTCCAATGCAAATTGAACCCAGGGTCGCTTATTTATTAATCAGGTGTTTTAACCAAGTAAGCCACGGAATGGCACTGGTGCCCACCTCCTCTCATTAATATCTATCAGCGACACATCACATTCTTTTGGGGGTTCAGACTGTTGTATTTTTCACAACCGATAGCAAATCAGTTTGCCCTGTGCTGTACATTACTTTTTAAATATTACAGATAAGCAGAACACTTGAGCTGTCACAACTGTGACTTTGACTTTTCTCCCTCTCCTCTCGATCTCCCCGGCAACGGTCACTAACCACAATCTTCTGTCACACTTCTCCATGAGAAAGTTCCGAACCTCGGTTTTCAAATGAAATAAGGCCCATCTCTTCAACAACGGTAGCCCAGAGAGAGTTTCTTAGTTTCAGCTCCCACTTTAGACAAATCCTCAAAGTATCATGAAAATAATTGTCTTTCATTTAACAATAATAATATAATTAAAAGTTCTTACCTTCTGGGGTTTTGTTTCAGATTCCACGGCTTTTCAAGGTCACTGCTGATGTTTAACGAAGCTCCTCTTGGTTGGAGGCTTCTGTGTGGGAAAGATCACGAAGCTGTTTGATGGGAGCACTGGTGACACAGACCGTGCGCGGCTCCAGTGGTGCAATCGGCCAGCGCGCGTTATTTCCACTCGAGAAATGCCGAGGTTGTGAGTTTCAGCCTCACCTGAAGTAATTGAGTCTTTTGCTTCTGAACATTTTGACCAGAGTTCAAGGTACAACCGGTATCTTCCATAACGCATCGATTTATTCGTGTCCCCATGTGGGCACTAAGGGTCCTCTGGCCTATCGTGTTGCAATAGCAGGTGCCAGTTTACTTGTATATGGGAGAGAGAGGGGGCGATTGGCCACAGCTGAAATGGTGAAGGGGCCGGCACGAGATCTTTAAATCTAAAGAACCAAAAACACAATTCTTCTTTCCGTGAATCAGGTATTCATCGGTTTGAAGTGTCGTGTAGAGAAAATTCGGGAGGCAAATCTACTGCCTGGTGTCACGGTGTAACGGGTGAAATTATTCCGCTTTCAATTGTTGATCGGCTGAAAGGTCGAGAGGCCTTTTCCAGCTCCCGTGTGGAACAAGTTTAGCTTTTGAGCCATTGGGTAAAATGTTTTTTTTTAATTGCTGCTAAAGAATGCAAGATATTTGATACAAACAAGAAGAATTGTAATCTCACGAGTTCGCTGTCCATGTTTCTTACATCATGTTCAACAGAAACAAGGATTCTCCTCAACGCGTTGCTGAGAATTTGAGAAAACGGACCCTCACCCTCATTCAACAGCGACAAGGGATAATTCACAGTCCTACCATGAATCTGTATGATGGAAGCCAGTCAAACAACGAGCCTGGGTAGCTCAGTCGGTAGAGCATCAGACTTTTAAAACAGGTCGTGATCTGAGGGTCCAGGGTTCAAGTCCCTGTTCAGGCGAAAAGTTTTAAAGCAGCTGGCAAGTTCTGCCTTTCCAGCGGACCAAAAGAAGCAGGAGCAGGCGACAGCGTCCCTCGACCCTCCTTCGCCATTTCATAAGATCATGGATGATCTTCCACCTCACTTCCACTTTCACGACCTATCCCCATATCCCTTGATTCCTTTAGTGTCCAAAAATCTATCGATCTCAGCTTTGAACATACTCAACGATTCAGCATCCACAGTCTTCTGGGGAAGAGAATTCCAATGATTCACAACCCTCTCAGTGAAGAATTTATTTGTCATCTCTGTACTAAATCGCTGGCCCCTCATCTTGAGATTATGACCGTTACTTGTAGACTCTCCAGCTAGGGAAAGCAGCCTCCCAGCATCAAGCTGTCACACCCTTTAAGGATTTTATACATATCAATGAGATCATCTCATTATTCTAAACTCCAGTGAATATAGGGCCATTCTACTCAACCTCTCCTCAGAGGGCAAACATCTCATCCCAGGAATCAATCCAGTGAACATTTGTTGCCCTCACTCTCAGGCAAGTATATCGTTCCACAGGTAAGGAGATCAAAACTGTACACAGTACTCCAGGTGTGGTCTCACCAAAGCCCTATATAATTGCAGCAAGACTTTCTTATCCTTGTACTCCAAACCCTTTTCAATAAAGGCCAACATATCATTTGCTTTCCTAATTGCTGGCTGCACCTGCATGTTAACATTCTGTGGTCCGTGTACAAGGACAGCCAAATCACCCTGAATACCAACATTGCTCAGTCTCTCACCTTTTAAAAGTTATTCTGCTTTTATATTCCTCGCAAAGTAAATAACCTCAGATTTCCCCACTTTATACTTAATTTGCCACCTTCTCGCCCATACACCCAACCTGTCCATATCACTTTGCATTCTCTTTGCGTCCTCCTCACAGCTTACTTCCCAACCAACATTGTATCGTCAGCAAACTTGGATATATTACGCTCGGTCGCCTCATCTAAGTCATTAATTTCGATTGTAAATAGCTCAGGCCCAAGCACTGATGCTCACGGCACCACATGAGTTGCAGCCTGCCAACCCGAAAATGACCTGTTTATTCCTACTTTCTGTTTTCTGTCCGTCGACCAATCCTCAATACATGTTAATGTATCACCCATGATCCCATGAGCACTAATCTTGTGTACCAACCTCTTATGTGGAACCGTATCGAATACCTTTTGAAAATCCAAATATACTACATCCACTGGTTCTTCTTTATCTATCCTGCTAGTTACAGCCTCAAAAGCTCTAATAGATTTGTTAAACACTAATTGCCTTTCATAAATCCGTATTGCATGTGACTAATCATATTATGGTTTTCAAATTGTCCTGTAACCACGCCCCTAGTAATATATCCTAGCATTTTACCTACTACTGTTCTAGAATGTTGGGAATTCTGGAACATCGAAACCAATGCATCCACTCTATCTACAGCCACCTCTTTTAAAACCCTAGGATGTAGGTCATCTGGTCCAGGGGATTTGTTGGCTTTTAGTCCCATTAATTTCACCAGTACTTTTTCTTTACTAACCTTAATTACTTTAAGTTCCTCATTCTCTTCAGCCCCTTGATTCCCCACTATTTCTGTAATGTTTTTTATGTATTCTACTGTGAAGAAAGATAAAAGTAGTTGTCTAACGTCTCTGCCATTTCCTTATTCCCGAATATAATTTCTCCTGTCTCTGCCTCCAAGGGACCAATGTTTACTTTCGCTAATCTCTTCCTTTATACACACTTGTAGAAATTCTTACAATCCATTTTTATATTCCTTTCTGGTTTACCCTCATCCTATTTTCTCCCTTTTTATCAGTTTCTTGGTCATCCTTTGATCATTTCTAAAACTCTTCAAATCCTCAGTCTACTACTCTTTATGGCAACATTGTAAGCCTCTTCTTTTAACGTAATACTACCCTTAATTTCTCCAGTTAACCAAGGTTGTACCACTTTTCTAGTGAAGTTTTTAATCCTCAAGGGAATGTATTTTCGTTGAGAATTATGAATTATGTCTTTAAATGTTCGCCATTGCTTATCTCCAAACATATTTTTAATTTAATTTCCCAAACTACCTTAGCGAACTTGCCACTGATAACTACTTAATTGGCTTTGTTTAAATTTAAGAGCCTAGTTTCGGAACTAACGACAGCACTCTCAACTCAATATGAAATTCTATCATATTATGATCATTGTTCGTCAGAGGATCATTTACTCTAAGATTAATAATTATCATAGAATCATAGAATGGACCATCTGGACATCTGGACCATCCGACCCATCAATCCCGTACCTGCCTTTTGTAAGACCAATCCGGTTAGTCCCATTCCCCGTGGCCCTGCATTTTCCCCTTCAAGTATTTATCAAACTCCTTTTTGAAAGCAACGATTGAATCTGCTTCCAACACCCTTTCAGGCAGCGCATTCCAGATCATAACTGTTCGCTGAATAAAAAAGTTTTTCCTCATGTCGCCTTTGGTTCTTTTGCCAAACACCTCAAATCTGTGTCCTCTGGTTCCCGACCCTTCCGCCAATTAGAACAGCTTCTCTTGATTGATTTCATCTGAACCCTTCATGGCTTTGAAAACTTCTCTCAAATCTCCTCTGAACTGTCACTGCTCCAAGGAGAACAACCCCAGTACCGGGAAAATGTGGTCACTTAGTTCTGCTTCATTAATTTTGGCATTAAACAGACCTTTGAACAGTGGCCAATTGACCCTGTTCCGGTGGTACTTTTTGGTGCAAAATGCCGATGCATTGGCCGGGAATCGAACCCGGGTCTCCCGCGTGGCAGGCGAGAATTCTACCCCTGAACCACCAATGCTTGTACCAATCGTTCCTGCATGTGTCCATTTGGAATTCTATCTGAACGAACATGCCGTTTTCAGCTGCGATGACTGAGTGGTGAAAGAGTTGGGCTCAAAATTCCAAGGGGGTTTTCCTTCCTCGGTTTGAATTCTGCTGGTAGCGCGACCATTTACAGATCTCGTCAATGCTCAAACAGTTAATTAACCGTATTTACCTCTCTTTCAGCAGGAGAGATACAACAGCGTGGCCGGTGCTTTCAATTGGATGTTAAAACTTCTCTTGCAAGATTTCAAGACCCGAGAAGGAATCTGTAACTTAAATTCTGCTAGTTTGCTGCACCTGACATTTATAAACTTTATTTTCTTTGCATTCATCACATAAGAACATAAGAAATAAGAGCAGGAGTAGGCCAATCGGCCCCTCGAGCCTGCTCCGCAATTCAATCAGATCATGGCTGATCTGATCCGAACTTCAAATCTAAAGAACACAAGAAGTAGGAGCAGGACCCAGCCACTCAGCCCCTGGGCCCGCTCTATCTCTCCCTGTCTTTAAGCTTTTCTCTCTCTGTGCTGTCCCCAATGGACTTCTCAGGCTTCCTTGAACGGGGAAGGCTGATCTAACCTGCAACACTAGCAGAGAAGGGTAAAGAAATAAAATAATGAGACGGTAGGAAAAGTAAAGGGGCAATCCAGCTGATGCAACCAATGTCGACACATTAATGTCTCTTCGCACTCAGAGTGAAACAAAACACTAATTTGATTAAAGTATACCTATGGTAGAGTGTATGTTATCACGATACGGAGAAATTTACTTGCGAGCATTGGTGCTTGAGGGGTGGAATTCTTGCTTGCAGTAATTTTATTCCTGTAAAACTAGTTCCTGAAGTGTAGGATGGAAAGTATCCTGGCTGAGCGGTCGGAGGCGCTGGTTTAAAGCTCCAGTTAAATCCCACGATTTGTAAATGGATGAAAATCATAGTTTTCGTCTCCAAAACCGCAGCCTCCCTCCTCGAAACAAGTAATACTGAACATCTCATCTGCTATTGTAACAGCGTAGGCCGGAGGAACCACATGGCAATTCAAATAAGTAGATGCATTTTGGAACACAACAATTGTACCTTCAACTCCGGTCGAAATGTTCATAAGGAAAAGGATTGTTTGATCTCGGTGAGACTCGAATTAAAAACCCCGGCATTTCCCCAGAATCTGCGGCATAAAAAGACCGCGCACTGACCGATTGCACCACTAGAGCCCGGTCACTCTGATCACCTGTCCCACTCTGCTGGAAAGAATCTGAACATAAAATGTTCTTACCTGTGGAAACGTGTCCTGTCCCCGTGATGAAACTAATATCTGAACTTTCACTTTCAGCTTCTTTCACATCCTCTGCTCCATCGCATTACAATCGAGTTTTCTGTGAACAGGTCAAAATGAACATTGCCAAAAATGCTATCAGTGGTGAAATTTGAACCCAGAAACACCCCAGACATTGGATCCACGCACCTTTGACCACCAGCTCACGCTTCCATAAAACAGCACCACTGGTTAAAGGTCTGTTTAATGCTCAAATAAATGAATTAGAGCAAATTGACCGCATTTGCCGCGTGCTGGGATTGTTCCCTTGGAGCAGAGAAGGTTCAGAGGAGATTTGATAGAAGTTTTCAAAGTCATGAAGGGTTCAGATAAAGTAAATAAAGAGAAGCTGTTCCCATTGGCGGAAGAGTCGGAAACCAGAGGACACAGATTTAAGGTGATTGGCAAAAGAAGCAAAGGAGACATGAGGAAAAACCTTTTTACGCAACGAATAATTATAATCTCGAATGCGCTGCCTGAAAGGGTGGTGGAAGCAGATTCAATCGTGGCTTTTGAAAAGGAATTTGATAAATACTTCAAGGGGAAAAAATGCAGGGCTACCGGGAAAGGGCCTGACTGGATTGCTCTTACATAATGCCGGCACGGGTTCGATAGGTCGAATGGCCTCCTTCTGGACTGTGTCCATTCAATGATTCCACAATAATTATTATTTTACAAACAGTGAACAGCCCATCCCAAAAAGACGGTCCCGCTTTCAAGCAGAGAGACACTTAATCGCTGTGAAAACGCAATGACCTCGACATGATTTGAACACGCATCCTTCTAATCTAGAGTCAGACGCGCTACCGTTGCGCCACGAGATCCACATCCAACAGCTGGAGCCGTATCCATAAGAGGGAGATCAGTACCGACCGCCGCAGGGACTTCCAGAGGCGGAAGCAGCAACAGCAACAGTTCCGCTTTCTCATCGAGCCACTGCCCGGTCCCGGCCTGAGCCCTGTCTGGGAGCCGCCTGCCAGTCTCTCTTCACTGAACGAGATCATGAAAGGCTCCAGCAGCGCTGTCTCGGCGAATAGCAACAGTTCAAAACCGCATTCCAGATGCGACAACAAACCCATCAGTTTTCCACTGTTCCCCAGCTGCCGGAGTGAGAGAGTTTGCGACAGCAGAATTTATGGAGGACCGGAGAGAGTGAAACTTTATTTGGGCTTTCGTGGGAAATCCTGGATTTGAACCAGTGAAACTCCCTGAGCGGGAATCAGATCCAAAGATCAACTGGCAACAGAGCCGTGCAGCCAATGTAAAATTTCGCTGTCACGCAGCCGATCAGCCAACCTTCCAGAACACAATATCCGTCCATTCTCGCTTTCTTCTACAATATATGATGTACAGCGATATCAGATTCAGCACTTATTATTTCAAGTCAACAATATTATCCTCTCTTCACCAAATTCGTTTTGAATGTACGACTTGCTTTATAGTGATCAGTTTGCAGAATGAAGTGCTCTGAAGCTACATAAATGTGGAGACATTGGCTACGAACTCATCAGCTGGGTTATAACTTTACTTTTCCTACCGTCTCAGACTGCTGGTGTTGCTGGTTAGATCAGTTTTCACCATTCAAGGAAGCCTGAGAATTCTATCAATTGAATTATTTGTATAATAAATTGAACCCGTTAATTTATTATACAATTATTTTTTAAATTTATTCATAACAATTAAACACGTGAATTATTTATATAATAAATTATACACTTGAATTATTTATATAATAAATAAATCAATTGAATTATTTCGATAATAAATTAAACTAATGAATTATTTATATAATAAATTAAACTATTGAATTATTTATATAACAAACTATTGAGTTATTTTTATAATAAATTAAACATTTTAATTATTTTGATAATTAAACATTTGAAGTGTTTGTATAAAAAATAAACACTTGAATAAATTATATAATAAATGAAGCAATTAAATTGTTTATACTATAAAGTAAACAATTGAATTATTTATATAATAAATTAAACACTTGTCTTTATATAATAAATTAAACAATTGAATTATTGATATGATAAAATATACTATTGAATTATTTATATATAAAATTAAAGGATTGAAATATTTATATAATAAATTAAACAATTGACTTATTCATATAATAAATTAATCAATTGAATTATTTAGATAACCAATTAAGCTATTGAATTATTTATATAATAAATTAAACACAAATTATCATAAAAGAAATTTAAAAATTGAATTTTTTATTAACAAATGAAAGACTTGTGTTCTTTATATAATAAATTAAACATTTGATTATATAACAAATTTTTTTAATGAATTATTTATATGATAATTAAACACGAAGTTTTTATGCAATCAATTAAACAATTTCATTATATAATACATTAAACAATTCAATTATTGATATATTAAGTTAAACTATTGAATTATTTATATAAGTTAAACAATTGAATTGTTTAGATAATAAATTAAACACATGAATTATTATATAATAAATTATACACATGAATAATTTATGTAAAAAATTAAACAATTGTCGACAAGAGACAGAATCAGTGACAGATACAGTGATGCAAGGAAATAAACAAAGAGTATAAATGCCAGGTTCTGCAATCTAGAAGAATTTAAATTGCTGATTGGGAGATATTCCTTCTCGTGTCTTGAAATCTTGAAAGAAAGCATTGGTCGCCCGCCACGGTGGAATGCCTCTCCTGCTTTGAAAAAGGTAAACGCGGTCAATTAGCTCTAGTTTATTCATTTGGACATTGAACAGATCGTAAAACAGTAACTCACCGAGTATAATTCAAACCGGGGCAAGAAAAACCGAGTGGGGTGTGAGTCCAACGCTTCAAACACTGGGCCATTGCAGCTGCACAAAGCAGTTCTTGCACAGCTGTAGGTCAGACTGCGGAGGGTTATCACAGGGCCTCCGTCAGACGACATGTGCTTTCAAACAGGATTCCAAATGGACACATGCAGCAAATGGCCATACGAGGATTGGTGGCATTGGCGTTGAATTCTCGCCTGCTTATCATGCGACCCGGTTTTGATACCTGGCCAATGCAGGATCGTTTTACATTCTGCACCAATGAGGAACACGGGAACAGGAGTCGGCCATTTCGCCCATCGAGCCTGTTCTGCAATCAAGTCCACAAAAAAGCAGGACAAATAGAATCCGACCAATTGCCGCACCATCAGTCTGCTCTCAATCATCAGCAAAGTGATGGAAGGTGTCGTCGACAGTGCTATCAAGCGGCACGAACTCACCAATAAGCTATTAATCGATGCTCAGTTTGGGTTCCACCAGGACAAATAGGCTCCAGATCTCATGACAGCCTTGGTCCTACCATGGACAAAAGAGCTGAATTCCAGAGGTGAGGTGAAAGTGACTGCCTTGACAGCAAGGCAGCATTTGAACGAGTGTGACATCAAGGAGCCCGAGTAAATTTGAAGTCAATGGGAATCAGGGAGAAAACTCTCCAGTGGCTGGAGTCATACCGAGCACAAAGGAAGATGGCAGAGTTTGTTGGAGGCCAATCATCTCAGCCCCAGGACATTGCTGCAGGAGTTCCTCAGGGCAGTGTCCTTGGCCCAACCATCTTCAGCTGCTTCATCAATGAACTTCCCTCCATCATAACGTCAGAAATGGGGATGTTCGCTGATGATTGCACAGTGTTCAGTTCCATTCGCAACCCCTCAGAAAATGAAGCAGTCCGAGCCTGTATGCAGCAAGACCTGGACAACATCCAGGCTTGGGCTCATAAGTGGCAAGTAACATTCGCGCCAGACAAGTGCCAGTCAAGAGACTTTCTAACCACCTCGCCTTGACTTTCAACGACATTACCATCGCAGAATCACTCAAATCAACATCCTGGGGGTGACAACGGATCAGAAACTTAACTGGACCAACCACATAAATACTCTGGCGACAAGAGCAGGTCAGCGGCTGGGTATTCTGTGGCGAGTGAATCACCTCCTCATTCTCCAAAGCCTTTCCACCATCGACAAGGCATAAATCAGGAAGGTGATGGAATAATCTCCACTTGCCTGGATGGGTACAGCTCCAACAACACTCAAGAAGCTCGACACCATCCAGGACAAAGCAGCCCGCTTGATTGGCACCCCATCCTCCACAATAAACATTCACTCCCTTCACCACCGGTGCACAGTGGCTGCAGTGTGTACCATCCACAGGGTGGACTGCAGCAACTCGCCAAGGCTTCTTCAACAGCACCTCCCAAACCCACGACCTCTACCACCTAGAAGGAAAAGAGCAGCAGGCACATGGGAACAAAACCGGCTGCACGTTCCTCTGCAATTCACACCCCGTCCCGACTTGGAAATATATCGCCGTTCCCTCGTCGTCACTGGGTAAAAATCCTGGAACTCCCAACCTAACAGCACTGTGGGAGAACCTTCACCACACGGACTTCAGCAGTTGAAGAAGACGGCTCACGACCACCTTCTCAAGGGCAGTAAGGGATGGACAATAAATGCTGGCCTTGCCAGCGACGCCCACATTCCATGAATATTTTAAAAATGTCTGACCTGTGACCTAACTCCCTATAACCGCCTCAGCCCCATATCTCTTCGTAACTTCGGTTAACAAAAACCTGTCAATCTAAGATTTAAAATTTACAATTGAGGTCGCTTCAACTGCCGTTTGCTGAACCGTGTTCCAAACTTCTACCAACCTTTGCGTGTAGAAGTGTTTCCTAACTTTATTCCTGAAAGTCCTGGCTCTAATTTTTACGCTATGTTCCCTCATCCTAGACTCCCCAACCAGCGGAAATAGTTTCTCTCTATCTACCCCTTTAGTTCCCCTTAATATCTTGAAACTTCGATCAAATCACCCCTTAATCTTCTGAATTCTCGGGAATGCAACATAGGAACAGGAATAGGCCATTCAGCCCCTCGTTCCTGCTCTGCCAATTGTTAAGATCATGGCTGATCTGTGATCTAATTCCATGTACCTGCCTATGGCCCATATCCCGTAATACCTTTGGTTGCCAAAAAGAAACTGTCCATTTCAGATTTAAATTTAGCAATTGAGCTAGTATTAATTGCCGTTCGCGGAAGAGAGTTCCAAACTTCTACAACCCTTTGTGTGTAGAAATGTTTTCTAATCTCACTCCTGAAAGGTCTGGCTCTAATTTTTAGACTGTGCCATCTACTCCTAGAATCCCCAATCAGTGGAAATAGTTTCTCTCTATCCACCCTATCTGTTCCCCTAATAAACTTCGATCAGATCACCCCTTAACCTTCGAAACTGTAGAGAATGCAACTCCAATTTGTGTAATCTCTCCTCGTAACTTAAACCTTGAATTCCGGGTATCATTCTCGTAAACCTACGCTGCACTGCCTCCAAGGTCAATATGTCCTTCCGAAGGTGCGGTGCCCAAAACTGCACACAGGACTCCAGGTGTGGTCTAACCAGGGTTTTGTACGGCTCTGGCATAACTTCTGCCTCCTTGTACTCTAGTCCTCTAGTTATAAAGGCCAGCATTCCATAAGCCTTCTTGATTATTTTCTGCACCTGGTCATGACACTTCAATGATCTATGTACCTGAACCCTTAAGTCCCTTTGGACATTCACTGTTTTTAACTTTTTTACCATTTAGAAAGGACCCTGTTCTATCCTTTTTTGATCCAAAGTGGATGACCTCACATTTGTCTACATTGAATTCCATTTGCCACAGTTTTGCCCATTCACCTAATCTATCAATATCGCTTTGTAATTTTATGTTTTCATCTACATTGCTTACAATGTCACCAATCTTTATGTCATCGGCAAACTTAGATATGAGACTTTCGATGCCTTCATCGAAGTCGTTAATGAATATTGTAAATAATTGAGGCCCTAAGACAGATCCCTGCGGGACTCCACTGGTCACATCCTGCCAATGTGAGTACCTACCCATCCCTACTCTCTGTCGCCTTTCGCTCAGCCAACTTTCTAACCAAGTCCGTACTTTTCCTTCGATTCCATGGGCTTCTATCTTCGCTAACAATCTCTGATGTGGGACCTTATCAAATGCCTTCTGGAAGTCCATATGAATAACATCCATTGACATTCCCTTGTCCACTACTTTAGTCACCTCTTCAAAAAATTCAATCAGGTTTGTCAAGCACGACCTACCTTTCACAAATCCATGCTGGCTCTCTCTGATTAACTGTAAATTCTCGAGGTGTTCAGTCACCCTATACTTAATTATAGACTCCAGCATTTTCCCCACAACAACCCGAGTTTGTGTAATCTCTCCTCATAATTTAGCGCTGGGAATCCAGATACCATTCTGGTAAATCTATGCTTCACTCCCCCCAAGGCCAATATATCACTCCTAAGGTGCGGTGCTCAGAACTGATCACAGGACTCCAGGTTTGGTCCAACCAGGAACTTTGTATAGCTGAAGCATGACTTCTAACCCCTTGTATTCTAACCCTCCTGATGTAAAGGCCAACATTCTATTTGACGATTTGATTATTTCCTGTACCTGTCCATGACAGTTCAATGATGTATGTACATAGACCCCGAAGTCCCTTTGGACCTCAAGAGTTTCGAGCAATTCACCATTTATAAAGTATTCTGATGGAACATTTTTAGGTCCAAAGTGGACGGCCTCACACGTGCCTACATTGAAATCAATTTGCCACAGTTTTGCCCATTCACTTAATCGAGTAATATCGCTCCGTAATCTTATTCTTCCACCGACACTGCTTACAATTCTGTCATCGGCAAACTTGGACATGTGATTCTCGATCCCGTCATCTCATATCAATCAGACCGGTCAAACTGGGGTAAATTCACATTCAGCTTCAATCTCCACATCATCTTGAGACATTTTATTTACTCCGTGTGTGTTGCGCTTTGGAAACTTCTGCACTTTGTCCTCTGGAGCTCAAATATAATTCAATTCGAACAACTGCAAAGATGTCAGAATCCAATTGGTGACTTCGAACACAGAAACAGTGAGATAAAAGGGCTCGTCCGGGAGTTGAACCCGGGACCTCTCGCACATTCACATCGTTGAAACACCCTCAGCGAGAATCATTCCACCGTCTTCAGCCGATTGGCCATCCATTCAGACCTCGTCTGTCCATCCAATCTCGTTTTCTATTTCGATGTGCAGCAACATCAAGTTGCACACGATCTATTTCCAGTCACCAATATTAGTCTCTCTTTACCAAATTCGTTTCCAATGAACGACTTGTTTTATCAAATAAGACTTTTCAGAATTAGTTAATCTGAAGCAACATTGTCATCTGTCTCGGGATCGGCGTAGAATATAAGTTACCATCAGTGTACTTCACTATTAACGCTGTTTTCTTTCACTGTGATGGCGAAGAGACATAAATGTGGAGACATTAGCTCCGAATTTATCAGCTGGGTTGCACCATTACATTTCCTACCGTCTCGGTCTTTTTTTTCGTTAACTTTCCCTGCTGGTGTTGCAGGTTAGATCAGCCTTTACCGTTCCAGGATGCCTGAGAAGTCCATCAGGGGACAACACACAGAGACAAGAGACAGGGGGAGATAGAGAGATTCATGTAAATAAAGTAGAGTATAAATGGGTGGTTCTGCAAAGTAGCAGAATTTTAGTTGCAGATTGGGCAAGATTCTTTCTTGTGTATTTGAATTTTGCAAGAGTACATTGGGCACCCAATTAAAAGCGCCGGCCACGCTCGAGTATCTCTCATGCTCTGAGAGAGATAAATGAAGTGAGTTAGATCCAGTTCATTCATTTGAGCATTGAACGGATCTTTAAACAATAATTCAGCGAGCAGAAATCAAACCTGCGAAGGAAAACTCCATTTGATCTTGAATTTAACGCTTCAACCACTCGGCGATCGCAGCGGCACATGGCAGTACTTGCATGGCTGTAGATGCTACTTTAAACTGCCAGTTGCTTCAAACGATGCCCGATAGACCGGCGTAGTCTTGTAGCTTTCCCAGCAGCTTCATTTGATTCGGTGGGTCAAGTTTGGGAAATTTAATGATTTTCACCGGCAGCTTGTGGTAGTATATTACCTCATTTTCATTACCGGTAATGAACCACTGCAGCCACTGCAGAATTCGGTGCCACCCACAGCCGATCGGCCATCCTTTCAGACCTCTTCTATCCATCCAATCACGTTTTCTATTCCGATGTCGAGAAATGTCGAGTTGCACACGAACTATTTCCTCCGTTCTCTTTCGCAAACATATCACTGAACAAAACTTCACAAGTCACTCAGGAAAAATAATTCAGTTCAAAATCATTAGCTTCCGAAGGACCTGCGAGGACAGACTGACCAAACCTGCGTTCAGTCGTGAAGCTTGTGGGTGTGTTGTGATCCTAAGGGACAGATACAGGCCTGCGACACAGAGCGAAGGCAGGAACTCAGAAATGTGGCCATAAATGGGCAGCCAGTCAGTCACAGTCATTGATTCTGACACACGGCCCGGTAGTTGTTCAGTCAGTCGGGGAGTGAGGCCTGCAGCCAGCAAACAAAAAGCCTGGCCTGAGAATAAGGCAGAGACCCAATCAGACGGATAGACAGACAGACATCTGACTCAACGTCAAAACGCAGCGTGATCGAATCACGTTGCGGTGATATCATTTTCACAGTAGCTCACGGTCCTGCCCACAGGTTTTATAGCGGGGCAGTGTTTTATGGATGGGCTGTTCATTGTTAGTAAAATAATATTGGTCGGAATTTAATTTGTTACATTAAAGTGCTCTTTGTTTGTTAATTTTGATCTACATCCTCGACAGTATATACAGAAACAAGTAACAATGTTTAAGGGATGTGGTCTATTCAATATTCGTTGCAAAACCCTGTCAGCCGGTGTAAAAATAAACACAAACTACCCAACACGCGGGTAAGCCAATAAAGCGAAAATATATGCATGGACGGTTAGCTCAGTTGGTTCGAATGTGGTGCTAATAACGCCAAGGTCGTGGGTTCGATCCCCGTACGGGCTATTGCAATATTTTGGTAACTTTTAAAAGTTTGGCAGGCTTTTGAAACAAGCGAATCCACACAAAATGTCATGAGGTCAATTTTTGGAGTAACATCCATTAATATGTTTTCTAATCTATCTTTTTGAGGTCCAAAGTGGACGGCCTCAAACTTGCTTACGTTGAAATCCATTTGCCGCAGTTTTGCCTATTCACCTCATCGAGTAATATCTCTCTGTAATCTCATTGTTCCATCCACACTGCTTATAATTCTGTCTATCTTTGTGTCAACGGCAAACTTGAATATGTGGTTCTCCATCCCGTCATCTAATATCAATGAGACCGCCTAAATTGGGGTAAATTCACATTCAGCTTCAATCTCCACATCATCTTGAGACATTTTATTTACTCCGTGTGTGTTGCGCCTTGGAAACTTCTGCACTTTGTCCTCTGGAGCTCAAATATAATTCAATTCGAACAACTGCAAAGATGTCAGAATCCAATTGGTGACTTTTCACGAAAAAGCAGTGAGACAACAGGGCTCGTCCGGGATTTGAACCCGGGACCTCTCGCATATTCCATTGGAAAAACGCCCAAAGCGAGAATCAGACCCCGAGAAAGCTTGCGAGAAAGCCCTGCAGCCGGTCTAAAATTTCACCATAGTCTTCAGCCGATCGGCTATCCTTTCCAACCGCTTCTGTCCACCCAATCTCGTTTTCTATTCCTATTTGCAGCAATATCAAGTTGTACACTACCTATTTCCAGTCACCAATATTAGCCTCTCTTTACTAAATTCGTTTACAATGTACGACTTGTTTCTTCAAATAATACTTTTCAGAATTAGTTAATCTGAAGCTACATTGGCATCTGTCTCGGCATCGTCAGAGTATACAAGCTACCATAAGTATATTTTACTCACATTGCTGTTTCCTTTCACTGTGAGGGCGAAGAGACAAAAACGTGGAGACATTAGCTACGAATTTATCAGCTGGGTTGCACCTTTACTTTTCCGACCGTCTCAATCTTTTTTTTCCTTTACCTTTCCCTGCTGGTGTTGCAGGTTAGATCAGCCTTTCCCGTTCCAGGAAGCCTGAGAAGTCCATCAGGGGACAACATCGAGACAAGAGACAAGGAGAGATAGTGAGTTTCATGTAAATAAAGTCGCTTATAAATGGGTGGTTCTGCAAAGTAGCAGAATTTTAGTTGCAGATTGGGCAAGATTCTTTCTTGTGTATTTGAATTTTGCAAGAGTACATTGGGCACCCAATTAAAAGCGCCGGCCACGTTCGAGTATCTCTCATGCTCTGAGAGAGATAAATGAAGTGAGTTAGATCCAGTTCATTCATTTGAGCATTGAACGGATCTTTAAACAATAATTCAGCGAGCAGAAATCAAACCTGCGAAGGAAAACTCCATTTGATCTTGAATTTAACGCTTCAACCACTCGGCGATCGCAGCGGCACATGGCATTACTTGCATGGCTGCAGATGCCACTTTAAACTGCCAGTTGCTTCAAACGATGCCCGATAGACCGGCGTTGCCTTGTAGCTTTCCCAGGAGCTTCATTTGACTCGGTGGGTCAAGTTTGGGAAATGGAATGATTTTCAGCGGCAGCTTGTGGTAGTATATTACCTCATTTTCATTACCGGTAATGAACCACTGCAGCCACTGCAGAATTCGGTGCCACCCACAGCCGATCGGCCATCCTTTCAGACCTCTTCTGTCCAACCAATCACGTTTTCTATTCCGATGTAGAGAAATGTCGAGTTGCACACTAACTATTTCCTCCGTTCTCTTTCGCAAACATATCACTGAACAAATCTTCACAAGTCACTCAGGAAAAATAATTCAGTTCAAAATCATTAGCTTCCGAAGGACCTGCGAGGACAGACTGACCAAACCTGCGTTCAGTCGTGTAGCTTGTGGGTGTGTTGTGATCCTAAGGGACAGAGACAGGCCTGCGACACAGAGCGATGGCAGGAACTCAGAAATGTGGCCATAAATGGGCAGACAGTCAGTCACAGTCATTGATTCTGACACACGGCCCGGTAGTTGTTCAGTCAGTCGGGGAGCGAAGCCTGCAGCCAGCAAACAAAAAGCCTGGCCTGAGAATAAGGCAGAGACCCAATCAGACGGATAGATAGACAGACATGTGACTCAACGTCAAAACGCAGCGTGATCGAATCACGTTGCGGTGATATCATTTTCAAAGCAGCTCAGGGTCCTGCCCACAGGTTTTATAGCGGGGCAGTGTTTTATGGATGGGCTGTTCATTGTTAGTAAAATAATATTGATCGGAATTTAATTTGTTACATTAAATTGCTCTTTGTTTGTTAATTTTGATCTACATCCTCGACAGTATATACAGAAACAAGTAACAATGTTTAAGGGATGTGATTTATTCAATATTCGTTGTAAAACCCTGTCAGATGGTGTAAAAATAAACACAAACTACCCAACACGTGGGTAAGCCCATAAAGCTAAGATGTATACATGGCCGGTTAGCTCAGTTGGTTAGAGCGTGGTGCTAATTACGCCAAGGTCGCGGGTTCGATCCCCGTACGGGCCATAAGGTTCCTATTGCAATATTTTGGTAACTTTTAAAAGTTTGGCAGACTTGAGAAACAAGCGAATCCACACAAAATGTCATGTGGTCAATTTTTTGGAGTAACATCCATTAATATGTTTTCTGATCCATCATTTTGAGGTCCAAAGTGGACGGCCTCAAACTTGCTTACGTTGAAATCCATTTGCCGCAGTTTTGCCCATTCACTTAATCTAGTGATATCTCTCTGTCATCTCATTCTTCCATCCACACTGCTTATAATTCTGTCTATCTTTGTGTCATCGGCAAACTTGGATACGTGGTTCCCGATCCCGTCATCGAATATCAATGAGACCGCCTAAATTGGGGTAAATTCACATTTAGCTTCAATCTCCACATCATCTTGAGACATTTTATTTACTCCGTGTGTGTTGCGCCTTGGAAACTTCTGCACTTTGTCCTCTGGAGCTCAAATATAATTCAATTCGAACAACTGCAAAGATGTCAGAATCCAATTGGTGACTTTTCACTAAAAAGCAGTGAGACAACAGGGCTCGTCCGGGATTTGAACCCGGGACCTCTCGCATATTCCATTAGAAAAAACGCCCAAAGCGAGAATCATACCCCTAGACCAACGAGCCGTTTGCTAGAAAGCCCTGCAGCCGGTCTAAAATTTCAACATAGTCTTCAGCCGATCGGCTATCCTTTCCAACCGCTTCTGTCCACTCAATCTCGTTTTCTATTCCTATTTGCAGCAATATCAAGTTGTACACTACCTATTTCCAGTCACCAATATTAGCCTCTCTACTAAATTCGTTTACAATGTACGACTTGTTTCTTCAAATAATACTTTTCAGAATTAGTTAATCTGAAGCTACATTGGCATCTGTCTCGGCATCGTCAGAGTATACAAGCTACCATAAGTATATTTTACTCACATTGCTGTTTCCTTTCACTGTGAGGGCGAAGAGACAAAAATGTGGAGACATTATCTACGAATTTATCAGCTGGGTTGCACCTTTACTTTTCCGACCGTCTCAATCTTTTTTTTCCTTCACCTTTCCCTGCTGGTGTTGCAGGTTCGATCAGCCTTTACCGTTCCAGGAAGCCTGAGAAGTCCATCAGGGGACAACATCGAGACAAGAGACAAGGAGAGATAGTGAGATTCATCTAAATAAAGTCGCTTATAAATGGGTGGTTCTGCAAAGTAGCAGAATTTTAGTTGCAGATTGGGCAAGATTCTTTCTTGTGTATTTGAATTTTGCAAGAGTACATTGGGCACCCAATTAAAAGCGCCGGCCACGTTCGAGTATCTCTCATGCTCTGAGAGAGATAAATGAAGTGAGTTAGATCCAGTTCATTCATTTGAGCATTGAACGGTAGATGCCACTTTAAACTGCCAGTTGCTTCAAACGATGCCCGATAGACCGGCGTTGTCTTGTAGCTTTCCCAGGAGCTTCATTTGATTCGGTGGGTCAAGTTTGGGAAATTGAATGATTTTCAGCGGCAGCTTGTGGTAGTATATTACCTCATTTTCATTACCGGTAATGAACCACTGCAGCCACTGCAGAATTCGGTGCCACCCACAGCCGATCGGCCATCCTTTCAGACCTCTTCTATCCATCCAATCACGTTTTCTATTCCGATGTAGAGAAATGTCGAGTTGCACACTAACTATTTCCTCCGTTCTCTTTCGCAAACATATCACTGAACAAAGCTTCACAAGTCACTCAGGAAAAATAATTCAGTTCAAAATCATTAGCTTCCGAAGGACCTGCGAGGACAGACTGACCAAACCTGCGTTCAGTCGTGAAGCTTGTGGGTGTGTTGTGATCCTGAGGGACAGAGACAGGCCTGCGACACAGAGCGATGGCAGGAACTCAGAAATGTGGCCATAAATGGGCAGACAGTCTGTCACAGTCATTGATTCTGACACACGACCCGGCAGTTGTTCAGTCAGTGGGGGAGCGAGGCCTGCAGCCAGCAAACAAAAAGCCTGGCCTGAGAATAAGGCAGAGACCCAATCAGACGGATAGACAGACAGACATCTGACTCAACGTCAAAACGCAGAGTGATCGAATCACGTTGCGGTGATATCATTTTCAAAGCAGCTCAGGGTCCTGCCCACAGGTTTTAAAGCGGGGCAGTGTTTTATGGATGGGCTGTTCATTGTTAGTAAAATAATATTGATCGGAATTTAATTTGTTACATTAAAGTGGTCTTTGTTTGTTAATTTTGATCTACATCCTCGACAGTATATACAGAAACAAGTAACAATGTTTAAGTGATGTGATTTATTCAATATTCGTTGTAAAACCCTGTCAGATGGTGTAAAAATAAACACAAACTACCCAACACGCGGGTAAGCCCATAAAGCTAAGATGTATACATGGCTGGTTAGCTCAGTTGGTTAGAGCGTGGTGCTAATAACGCCAAGGTTGCGGGTTCGATCCCCGTACGGGCCATAAGGTTCCTATTGCAATATTTTGGTAACTTTTAAAAGTTTGGCAGACTTCAGAAACAAGCGAATCCACACAAAATGTCATGAGGTCAATTTTTTGGAGTAACATCCATTAATATGTTTTCTGATCTATCATTTTGAGGTCCAAAGTGGACGGCCTCAAACTTGCTTACGTTGAAATCCATTTGCCGCAGTTTTGCCCATTCACTTAATCTAGTAATATCTCTCTGTAATCTCATTCTTCCATCCAAACTGCTTATAATTCTGTCTATCTTTGTGTCATCGGCAAACTTGGATATGTGGTTCTCGATCCCGTCATCTAATATCAATGAGACCGCCTAAATTGGGGTAAATTCACATTCAGCTTCAATCTCCACATCATCTTGAGACATTTTATTTACTCCGTGTGTGTTGCGCCTTGGAAACTTCTGCACTTTGTCCTCTGGAGCTCAAATATAATTCAATTCGATAAACTGCAAAGATGTCAGAATCCAATTGGTGACTTTTCACTAAAAAGCAGTGAGATAACAGGGCTCTTCCGGGATTTGAACCCGGGACCTTTCGCATATTCCATTAGAAAAACGCCCAAAGCGAGAATCATACCCCTAGACCAACGAGCCGCTTGCTAGAAAGCCCTGCAGCCGGTCTAAAATTTCACCATAGTCTTCAGCCGATCGGCTATCCTTTCCAACCGCTTCTGTCCACCCAATCTCGTTTTCTATTCCTATTTGAAGCAATATCAAGTTGTACACTACCTATTTCCAGTCACCAATATTAGCCTCTCTTTACTAAATTCGTTTACAATGTACGACTTGTTTCTTCAAATAATACTTTTCAGAATTAGTTAATCTGAAGCTACATTGGCATCTGTCTCGGCATCGTCAGAGTATACAAGCTACCATAAGTATATTTTACTCACATTGCTGTTTCCTTTCACTGTGAGGGCGAAGAGACAAAAATGTGGAGACATTAGCTACGAATTTGTCAGCTGGGTTGCACCTTTACTTTTCCGACCGTCTCAATCTTTTTTTCCTTGACCTTTCCCTGCTGGTGTTGCAGGTTCGATCAGCCTTTCCCGTTCCAGGAAGCCTGAGAAGTCCATCAGGGGACAACATCGAGACAAGAGACTAGGAGAGATACTGAGATTCATCTAAATAAAGTCGCTTCTAAATGGGTGGTTCTGCAAAGTAGCAGAATTTTAGTTTCAGATTGGGCAAGATTCTTTCTTGTGTATTTGAATTTTGCAAGAGTACATTGGGCACCCAATTAAAAGCGCCGGCCGCGCTCGAGTATCTCTCATGCACTGAGAGAGATAAATGAAGTAAGTTAGATCCAGTTCATTCATTTGAGCATTGAACGGATCTTTAAACAATAATTCAGCGAGCAGAAATCAAACCTGCGAAGGAAAACTCCATTTGATCTTGAATTTAACGCTTCAACCACTCGGCGATCGCAGCGGTACGTGGCAGTACTTGCATGGCTGTAGATGCCACTTTAAACTGCCAGTTGCTTCAAACGATGCCCGATAGACCGGCGTTGTCTTGTAGCTTTCCCAGGAGCTTCATTTGATTCGGTGGGACAAGTTTGGGAAATTGAATGATTTTCAGCGGCAGCTTGTGGTAGTATATTACCTCATTTTCATTACCGGTAATGAACCACTGCAGCCACTGCAGAATTCGGTGCCACCCACAGCCGATCGGCCATCCTTTCAGACCTCTTCTATCCATCCAATCACGTGTTCTATTCCGATGTAGAGAAATGTCGAGTTGCACACTAACTATTTCCTCCGTTCTCTTTCGCAAACATATCACTGAACAAAGCTTCACAAGTCACTCAGGAAAAATAATTCAGTTCAAAATCATTAGCTTCCGAAGGACCTGCGAGGACAGACTGACCAAACCTGCGTTCAGTCGTGAAGCTTGTGGGTGTGTTGTGATCCTAAGGGACAGAGACAGGCCTGCGACACAGAGCGATGGCAGGAACTCAGAAATGTGGCCATAAATGGGCAGACAGTCAGTCACAGTCATTGATTCTGACAGTCGGGGAGCGAAGCCTGCAGCCAGCAAACAAAAAGCCTGGCCTGAGAATAAGTCGGAGACCCAATCAGACGGATAGACAGACAGACATCTGACTCAACGTCAAAACGCAGCGTGATCGAATCACGTTGCGGTGATATCATTTTCAAAGCAGCTCAGGGTCCTGCCCACAGGTTTTATAGCGGGGCAGTGTTTTATGGATGGGCTGTTCATTGTTAGTAAAATAATATTGATCGGAATTTAATTTGTTACATTAAAGTGCTCTTTGTTTGTTAATTTTGATCTACATCCTCGACAGTATATACAGAAACAAGTAACAATGTTTCAGGGATGTGATTTATTCAATATTCGTTGTAAAACCCTGTCAGATGGTGTAAAAATAAACACAAACTACCCAACACGCGGGTAAGCCCATAAAGCTAAGATGCGCACATGGCCGGTTAGCTCAGTTGGTTAGAGCGTGGTGCTAATAACGCCAAGGTCGCGGGTTCGATCCCCGTACGGGCCATAAGGTTCCTATTGCAATATTTTGGTAACTTTTAAAAGTTTGGCAGACTTCAGAAACAAGCGAATCCACACAAAATGTCATGAGGTCAATTTTTTGGAGTAACATCCATTAATATGTTTTCTGATCTATCATTTTGAGGTCCAAAGTGGACGGCCTCAAACTTGCTTACGTTGAAATCCATTTGCCGCAGTTTTGCCCATTCACTTAATCTCGTAATATCTCTCTGTAATCTCATTCTTCCATCCACACTGCTTATAATTCTGTCCATCTTTGTGTCATCGGCAAACTTGGATATGTGGTTCTCGATCCCGTCATCTAATATCAATGAGACCGCCTAAATTGGGGTAAATTCACATTCAGCTTCAATCTCCACATCATCTTGAGACATTTTATTTACTCCGTGTGTGTTGCGCCTTGGAAACTTCTGCACTTTGTCCTCTGGAGCTCAAATATAATTCAATTCGAACAACTGCAAAGATGTCAGAATCCAATTGGTGACTTTTCACTAAAAAGCAGTGAGACAACAGGGCTCGTCCGGGATTTGAACCCGGGACCTCTCGCAGATTCCAATAGAAAAACGCCCAAAGCGAGAATCATACCCCTAGACCAACGAGCCGCTTGCTAGAAAGCCCTGCAGCCGGTCTAAAATTTCACCATAGTCTTCAGCCGATCGGCTATCCTTTCCAACCGCTTCTGTCCACCCAATCTCGTTTTCTATTCCTATTTGAAGCAATATCAAGTTGTACACTACCTATTTCCAGTCACCAATATTAGCCTCTCTTTACTAAATTCGTTTACAATGTACGACTTGTTTCTTCAAATAATACTTTTCACAATTAGTTAATCTGAAGCTACATTGGCATCTGTCTCGGCATCGTCAGAGTATACAAGCTACCATAGGTATATTTTACTCACATTGCTGTTTCCTTTCACTGTGAGGTCGAAGAGACAAAAATGTGGAGACATTAGCTACGAATTTATCAGCTGGGTTGCACCTTTACTTTTCCGACCGTCTCAATCTTTTTTTCCTTGACCTTTCCCTGCTGGTGTTGCAGGTTCGATCAGCCTTTCCCGTTCCAGGAAGCCTGAGAAGTCCATCAGGGGACAACATCGAGACAAGAGACAAGGAGAGATAGAGAGATTAATGTAAATAAAGTCGCTTATAAATGGGTGGTACTGCAAAGTAGCAGAATTTTAGTTTCAGATTGGGCAAGATTCTTTCTTGTGTATTTGAATTTTGCAAGAGTACATTGGGCACCCAATTAAAACCGCCGGCCACGCTCGAGTATCTCTCATGCTCTGAGAGAGATAAATGAAGTGAGTTAGATCCAGTTCATTCATTTGAGCATTGAACGGATCTTGAAACAATAATTCAGCGAGCAGAAATCAAACCTGCGAAGGAAAACTCCATTTGATCTTGAATTTAACGCTTCAACCACTCGGCGATCGCAGCGGCACATGGCAGTACTTGCATGGCTGTAGATGCCACTTTAAACTGCCAGTTGCTTCAAACGATGCCCGATAGACCGGCGTTGTCTTGTAGCTTTCCCAGGAGCTTCATTTGATTCGGTGGGTCAAGTTTGGGAAATTGAATGATTTTCAGCGGCAGCTTGTGGTAGTATATTACCTCATTTTCATTGCCGGTAATGAACCACTGCAGCCACTGCAGAATTCGGTGCCACCCACAGCCGATCGGCCATCCTTTCAGACCTCTTCTATCCATCCAATCACGTTTTCTATTCCGATGTAGAGAAATGTCGAGTTGCACACTAACTATTTCCTCCGTTCTCTTTCGCAAACATATCACTGAACAAAACTTCACAAGTCACTCAGAAAAAATAATTCAGTTCAAAATCATTAGCTTCCGAAGGACCTGCGAGGACAGACTGACCAAACCTGCGTTCAGTCGTGAACCTTGTGGGTGTGTTGTGATCCGAAGGGACAGAGACAGGCCTGCGACACAGAGCGATGGCAGGAACTCAGAAATGTGGCCAGAAATGGGCAGACAGTCAGGCACAGTCATTGATTCTGACACACGGCCCGGTAGTTGTTCAGTCAGTCGGTGAGCGAGACCTGCAGCCAGCAAACAAAAAGCCTGGCCTGAGAATACGGCAGAGACCCAATCAGACGGATAGACAGACAGACATCTGACTCAACGTCAAAACGCAGCGTGATCGAATCACGTTGCGGTGATATCATTTTCACAGTAGCTCAGGGTCCTGCCCACAGGTTTTCTTGCGGGGCAGTGTTTTATGGATGGGCTGTTCATTGTTGGTAAAATAATATTGATCGGAATTTAATTTGTTACATTAAAGTGCTCTTTGTTTGTTAATTTTGATCTACATCCTCGACAGTATATACAGAAACAAGTAACAATGTTTAATTGATGTGATTTATTCAATATTCGTTGTGAAACCCTGTCAGATGGTTTAAAAATAAACACAAACTACCCAACACGCGGGTAAGCCCATAAAGCTAAGATGCACACATGCCCGTACGGGCCATAAGGTTCCTATTGCAATATTTTGGTAACTTTTAAAAGTTTGGCAGACTTGAGAAACAAGCGAATCCACACAAAATGTCATGTGATCAATTTTTTGGAGTAACATCCATTAATATGTTTTCTGATCTATCTTTTTGAGGTCCAAAGTGGACGGCCTCAAACTTGCTTACGTTGAAATCCATTTGCCGCAGTTTTGCCCATTCACTTCATCTAGTGATATCTCTCTGTAATCTCATTGTTCCATCCACACTGCTTATAATTCTGTCTATCTTTGTGTCATCGGCAAACTTGGATATGTGGTTCTCGATCCCGTCATCTCATATCAATGAGACCGCCTAAATTGGGGTAAATTCACATTCAGCTTCAATCTCCACATCATCTTGAGACATTTTATTTACTCCGTGTGTGTTGCGCCTTTGAAACTTCTGCACTTTGTCCTCTGGAGCTCAAATATAATTCAATTCGAACAACTGCAAAGATGTCAGAATCCAATTGGTGACTTTTCACTAAAAAGCAGTGAGATAACAGGGCTCGTCCGGTATTTGAACCCGGGACCTCTCGCATATTCCATTGGAAAAACGCCCAAAGCGAGAATCGTACCCCTAGACCAACGAGCCGCTTGCTAGAAAGCCCTGCAGCCGGCCTAAAATTTCACCATAGTCTTCAGCCGATCGGCTATCCTTTCCAACCGCTTCTGTCCACCCAATCTCGTTTTCTGTTCCTGTCGACAGCAATATCAAGTTGTGCACTCACTATTTCCAATCACTAATATTGGCCTCTCTTTACTAAATTCGTTTCCAATGTACGACTTGTTTTTTCAAATATTACTTTTCAGATTTAATTAATTTGAAGCTGCGTTGGCATCTGTCTCGGCATCATCAGAGTATACAAGCTACCATAAATATACTTTACTTGCATTGCTTTTTTCTTTCACTGTGAGGACGAAGAGATATAAATGTGTAGACATTAGCTACGAATTTATCAGCTGGGTTGCACCTTTACTTTTCCTAACGTTTCTGTCTTTTTTTTCATTTCCTTTCGCTGCTGGTGTTGCAGGTTAGATCAGCCTTTACCGTTCCAGGAAGCCTGAGAAGTCCATCAGGGGACAAATTGGAGACAAGAGACAGGGAGAGATGGAGAGATACATGTAAATGAAGTCGAGCATAAATGGGTGGTTCTGCAAAGTAGCAGAATTTTAGTTGCAGATTGGGAGCGATTCTTTCTTGTGTATTTGAATTTTGCAAGAGTACATTGTGCACCCAATTAAAATTATTTTCGAAATTGTAATAGATATCGAGACAGCTGTTCCATTGATCGCTGCAATCTGAAACGTTCGCTCGGTGAATTAGTTGTTCAACCACCCAACCATCGTGTCTCTGTGGCGCAATTGTTTAGCGCGTTCGGCTGTTTACTGAACGGTTGGTGGTTCGAGCCCACCCGGGGACAATGAGGAGCTTTTACCTGAACATTCGTTGTTTCGCGTTTCGGATGTGTGTTCTGTTGGCATGAAAATATGCCGTAAACGTTGCCAGCTGATCTTCCGCCATTTAATCTGCGGTCGGATGACAGGTGTCTGAACAATGTCCAAAAAACCGAGAATGGCTTGAAGGACAAGGTTGAAAATGGAGGGCTCACGATAAAAGTGAAATGCTGTTCACCTTCCGACAGGTTTCAGTTTATTTGTGAGAAATCGTTAAAGGATCCTGAAGCGCTCCCTCAGTTAACAAAAGTAGCTCTTAGCCGCATTTTTGCCGCAGCAACAAATCCATCAGTTTTTCTCTGTTACCCAGCTCCCCGAGTGAGTGAGGTCGTGACAGCAGCAACATTCTCCGGCTCCGCTCTCTCCAATCACCCGCTGCCGGCGGAAAGCAGCGAATGCAGTCTCAGGCAGCGCATTACTGTCCAACCCTGGGAGACAATTTCCCACTGAAACAGATTGGATTTGTGCTGAACTTTGAGTCTGTCGCGTGTCCGTGACGAGGTTCAGGTTGATTTCATCGATTCGTTTTCTTTTATCTCAGAAGCGCAGCAGGAGAAAACCGGAACTGAGAATCAAATTGTCCCTGTCGGTGATGAATTCAAGAGAATGTCGCTCCAAGCAGATCTGTGAAAGTCGCAGTGCAACCGCACAGAAGTTCCAAATACTCTGGCCTGGTGTCACCTCGCTCAAACCCTCTCTTTCGCTTATGATATTTCACGAGTGCAAAGCGTCCCCCGCTTCACTGAAGCTGCAATCGACATTTTCTTCTAGATGCCATGTCATGGGCCAAATAAAGGATGTGCACAGTTGCTGCTGAGAACAAATTACAAAGTAGCAGAAGTTCATCAAACTTGCACCATTGAAAGTCCTGGGTGGAGGTTTAGAGGATGCGATTGTGGGAAGAGTTTTATTGCAAATTTAACAGACCCTCACGTGAATTGCCGGGATGTCCAGAGCACCGAAAAAGCTCAGTCAGACTGAAGATCTGAAGGGTTCAATCCCGGGTTTCAGGAGCCTTTTCTCTCCCTCTCTGTTATCTTGATACCTCCTCCGTGCCCTTTACATTCTCCGATACGCTCGGAGTGCCACTTACCCACTGACACTCCCTGACTCTCCCTGATAACATCTGGCAGTCCCTTGCCCGAACTGTTAACTTCTGAGAGTGCCGTTAACTCTTTGAAACATCGTAGAACCTTCGTGTCACCTTGAAAACCCCTGAAAAGACCTTTGATTCCCTTACAGCCTGTGGAATCCCTCGCCTCACCGGATCGACACTAAGAAACTCTTAGACTCCCCGATTCTTTCTCAGGAGCCATTAACCTCTCTGATACCCAAGCGCGATTTAATGACATATGTGGATCTACCAGTCTTTGTTAAGGATAAGAGCCACAGTTTGTTCGCTCCCATTCCTCCGAAGTGCTGCGTTCATCGAGAGGGAAATCGCATCGACATTTATTTGATTTTCAAAGAAAAATAAAACATTGCATGTACAGGAAACAGAAATAGCTCAGATGGGGCAGCGTTAGAATTAAAATCTAGAGATACTTTGTTCAATCTGCGCTTAAGGCGGTCTTTATCTTTCTCTCTCTGTTGGCGGAATCCATAATGAGGGGTCTTAATCTTGAAATTGGAGACAGACCAATCAGACAAGAAATCAGGAATTACTTTACCAAACAAAATACGGCCGAAAGCTGGAACTCTCTCGGCCATAATGATGTGGATTGTGGCTGAATTCAAATATTCAAGACTGATATTGATAGATCTTTTCTCGGCTCGGGTACCAAGGGATATGTATCCAAGGCGGGGAAGCAGAGTTGAGTTGCAGATCACCTCATGATCCAATTGAATGACGCAGCAGGGAGAGGGGCTGAATGGCCCTCTCCTGTTCCGATGTTCCTATACTGCTCAGCGTGGTGCTGGATGACGTGTCAAAGGCATCAGACTGACTCCAGAATGAAAAGCGGGTGCACAGAAGGAGAAACCCTGAGATTGCAGAACGAACTGAACCCTTGCAGCAAAGCCAACAGCTGTCTATCTACAATAATGGAATGTGAAGAATTTTCACAACGACCCCGGCTAGCTCAGTCGGTAGAGCATGAGACTCTTAATCTCAGGGTCGTGGGTTCGAGCCCCACGTTGGGCGATTTGTGTTCTATTTTTCACAATGAATGTTAAAATTTTCTCGAGTAAATGAAATCCAGTTAAAAAAACAGACGCAACCCTGAGTTGTGTGAAATGAAACCTCCACCTTCTTATTCCCTCCACATGGGACACGGCAGATTATCGGTTCAGTCGGCTTCATTTTTTGCTGTTATCAAAAATGTTGAAGGTGAGAAATTGTAATATTTAGAAGATGACATCTCTGGATCCATTCGCCTCTCTGATACATCCTGAGCCCCCCATACCTTCTTTGATTCTCGCTGAGCTCCTTATCTTATCTGATACACTCTGTCTCTGATCTCAGAGAGTCCATGATCATCTTTGAACTTTGTCAGCGCTCTTTAACTTCTCTGATACCCACTGAATGCCGCTTACACAGATCCGTCCTGAGCCCCCTTACACTCTCTCAGACTCGGCAGTCCTTCCCCTCTCTCAGTTCTTAATATACTCTCCGATGCCCTCTGACAGTCCCTTCCCTTCTCTGAGCCCCCTGACACTTTCTGATGACATCTGACGATCCCTTCCCCGCTCTGAGATCCCCTTACACTCTCTGATTCCCTCTGACAGTCCCTTCCCCTCTCTGAGATCCCCTTGCCCCGATGGATCGCCACTAAGAAGCCATTTGGCTCCCTGATACATTCTCAGAAACCATTACCCTCCCTGATATCCAAGTGCGATGTAATTTCACAGGTGGATCGACCGGTCTGTGTTAAGGATGAGATCCAGAGTTTGTTCGGTCGCTTCTACTTCCGCCTCTACGAATCTGAGAGCTCTATCGGCGATCGGTACCGAACTGCTCCTATAAACAGGGTGTGGGTGCATGAGCGCGCTGTTGATTTATAAACCGTGTGAGGTTATATATGAGTGCGATGTTTATATATGAACTGTGGGTGAGTATATATGAATGCGATGTTTATATGTGAACTGTGGGTGAGTATACATGACCCACGGCAATGTGGTTGATTCTTAATTGCCCTCTGAAAAGGCCTAGCAAGCCATTCAGTTGTAAAATCTCGCTAATAAAAGTCATAATAAGAATAAAACCCGACGGACCACCCGGCATCGGACCACCAGGCACCGGACACGACAAAGGCAAACCAAGCCCAGTCGACCCTGCAAAGTCCTCCTCACAAACATCTGGGGCCTTGTGCCAAAATTGGGAGAGCTGTCCCAGAGACCAGTCAAGCAACAGCCTGACATAGCCATACTCACAGAATCATACCTTTCAGCGAACGTCCAAGATTCTTCCATCACCATCCCTGTGCATGTCCTGTCCCACCGGCAGGACAGACCGACCAGAGGTGGCGGTACAGTGATATACAGTCAGGAGGGAGTGGCCCTGGGAGTCCTCAACATTGACTCTGGACTCCATGAAATCTCATGGCATCAGGTCAAACAAGTGCAAGAAAAGCTCCTGCTGATTACCACCAACCGCCCTCCCTCAGCTGATGAATCAGTCCTCCTCCATGTTGAACACCACTTGGGGGAAGCACTGAGGGTAGCAAGGGCCCATAATGTACTCTTGGTGGAGGACTTCAATGTCCAGCACTAAGAGTGGCTCGGTCGTATCACTGCTGACTGAGCTGGCCGAGCCCTGATGGATATAACGGCCAGACTGCAACTGCGGCAGGTGGTGAGCGAACCAACACGAGGGAAAAAGTTACTTGACCTCGTCGTCACCAATCTACCTGTCGCAAATGCATCTGTCCATGACAGTATTGGTAGGAGTGACCACCGCACCGTCCTCGTGGAGACGAAGTCCCGTCTTCGCACTGAGGATACCATCCAACGTGTTGTGTGGCACTATCAGCGTGCTAAATGGGATAGATTCAGAACAGATCTAGCAGCTCAAAACTGGGCATCCGTGAGGTGCTGTGGGCCATCAGTAGCGGCAGAATTCTATTCCAGGATAATCTTTAATATCTTGACACTGCATATTCCTCACTCTTCCATTCATAAACAAGCCAGGGGATCAACCCTGGTTCAATGTGGAGTGCATAAGATCATGCCAGGTACAGCGCCAGGCGTGCCGAAAAATTTGGTGCCAACCTGGTGAAGCTACAACTCAGGACTACATGCATGTTAAACAGCGGAAGCAACATGCTATGGACAGAGCTAAGCGAATCCAGAACCAACGGATCGGATCAAAGCTCTGCAGTCCTGTCACATCCAGTCGTGAATGGTGGTGGAAAATTAAACAACTAACGTGAGGAGGAGGCTCTGTAAACATCCCCATCCTCAATGTTGGCGGAGTCCAGCACGTGAGTGCAAAAGACAAGGCTGAAGCGTTTGCAACCATCTTCAGGAAGAAGTGCCGAGTGAATGATCAATCTCGGCCTCCTCCCGATATCTCCACCATCACAGAAGCCAGTCTTCGGCCAATTCGAATCACTCCACGTGATAACAAGAAACGGCTGGGTGCACTGGATACAGCAAAGGCTATGGGCCCCGACAACATCCCGGCTGTCGTGCTGAAGGCTTGTGCTCCAGAACGAGCTGCGCCTCTAGCCAAAATATTCCAGTACAGCGACAACACTGGCATCCACCCGACAACGAGGAAAATTGCTCAGGTATGTCCTGCCCTCAATAAGCAGGACAAATCCAATCCGGCCAATTACCGGCCATCAGTATACTCTCAATCATCAGCAAAGTGATGGAAGGTGTCGTCGACAGTGCTGTCAAGCGGCACTTACTCACCAATAACCTGCTCACCGATGCTCTGTTTGTGTTCAGCCAGGTCCACTCGGCTCCAGACCTCATTACAGCGTTGGTCCAAACATGGACAAAAGAGCTGAATTCCAGAGGCGAGGTGAGAGTGACTGCCCTTGATATCAAGGCAGCATTTGACCGAATGTGGCACCAAGGAGCTCCAGTAAAATTGAAGTCAATGGGAATCAGGGGAAAAACTCTCCAGTGGCTGGAGTCATACTTAGCACAAAGGAAGATGGTAGTGGTTGTTGGAGGCCAAACATCTCAGCCCCAGGACATTGCTGCAGGAGTTCCTCATGGCAGTGTCCTAGGCCCAACTATCTTCAGCTGCTTCATCAATGACCGTCCCTCCATCATAAGGTCAGAAATGGGGTTGTTTGCTGATGATTGCAAAGTGTTCAGTTCCATTCGCAACCCCTCAAATAATGAAGCAATCCCAGCCCGTATGCAGCAAGGCCTGGACAACATCCAGGCTTGGGCTCATAAGTGGCAAGTAACATTCGCACCAGACACGTGCCTGGCAATGACCATCTCCAGCAAGAGACAGTCCAACCACCTCCCCTTGACATTCAACGGCATTATCATTACCGAATCCCCCACCATCAACATCCTGGGGATCACCATTGACCAGAAACTTAACTGGACCAGCCATATAAATATTGTGGCTGCAAGACCAGGTCAGAGGCTGGGTATTCCGCGGCGAGTGACTCACCTGCTGACCCCCCAAAGCCTTTCACCTATCTACAAGTCACAAGTCAGGAGTGTGATGAAATACTTTCCACTCGCCTGGATGAGTGCAGCTCCAACAACACTCAAGAAGCTCGACACCATCCAGGACAAAGCAGCCCGCTTGATTGGCACCCCATCCACCACCCGAAACATTCACTTCCTTCACCACCGGCGCACAGTGGCTGCAGTGTGTACCATCCACAGGATGCAGTACAGCAACTCGCCAAGTCATCTTCGACAGCACCTCCCAAACCCGCGACCTCTACAACCTAGAAGGACAAGAGCAGCAGGCACATGTGAACAACACCACCTACACGTTCCCCGCCAAGCCATACACCATCCCGTCTTGGAAATATATCATCATTCCTTCATCGTCGCTGGGTCAAAATCCTGGAACTCCCTTCCTCACAGCACTGTGGGAGAAGCTTCACCGCACGGACTGCAGCAGTTCTGGAAGGCGGCTCACCACCACCTTCTCAAGCGCAATTCGGGATGGGCAATAAATGCTGGCCTCGCCAGGGACGCCCACATCCCACGCACCAATAAAAAATAGCGATGTTTATATCTAAGCTGTGGGTGAGTATTAATGAATGCGATATTTATATATGAACTCTGGGTGCTTATATATGGGTGCGATGTTTATATATGAACTGTGGGTATGCATATATGAGTGCGATGTTTATATATGGACTATCGATTTGTATATGTGGGTGCGATGTTTATATATGAACTGTGGGTGAGTATCTCTGAGTGCGATGTTTATATATGAACTGTGGGTGTGTATTTATGAGTACGATGTTTATATATGAACTGTGGGTGAGTATCTCTGAGTGCGATGTTTATATATGAACTGTGGGTGTGTATTTATGAGTACGATGTTTATATATGAACTGTGGATGTGTATATATGAGTGAGATGTTTATGGACAGTCGATTTGTATATGTGGGTGCGATGTTTATATATCAACCGTGGGTGTGTATGTAGGAGTGCGATGTTTGTATATGAACTCTGGGTGTGTATATATGAGTGTGATGTTTATATATGAACTATGGATGTATATATATGAGTGCAGTATTGACATATGAACTGTGGGTGTGTATATATATGTTCGATGTTTATATATATGAATTGTGGGTGTGTGTATGTGAGTGCGTTGTTTATATCTTGAACTGTGGATGTGTATATATGAGTGCGGTGTTTATATCTTGAACAGTGGATGTGTATATATGAGTGTGGTGTTTATCTATGGACTGTGGTTGGTTATATATGAGTGTGATGTTTATATATGAAGTGCGGTAATGAACAGCAAGGCGTCTTTGGGGTTATATTTTGTTGCAAGACAATGGCGAAAAGTTGCATTTGCTTTGGTGTCCATATGGCTCAGTCGGGGTTGCATTAAACTGAAAATTTAAAGGTCTTTGGTTCAATCCAGTTTTTGGTTATTTAATTTCTTCTTCTTTGCGGCGATTCTCGCATTTATTTGCAGTGAAATTTTATCCCAGCCACTGAAGGATTGGGGATTGAGTTTATTTCTCAAACTGGGTGATAAAAGGTTCAAAATGCAACCTCTTATCTCTAGTTCATGATATCCAGTTATACAAACACACAACACTGAGCTGTGTGAACGGAAACCGTGAATGTTGCCAAATATCCACTCCCTCCCGAATCTACCTTCCCATTCCCTCCACATGGGGCACGGCAGATTATCGGTTCAATCGGCTTCATTTTTTGCTGTTATTAAATGCGTTGATGTTTAGAAAATGTAATATTTAGAAGATGACAACTCTGGATCAATTTGCCTCCCTGATACCGACTGAACACAACCCCCACCCCCTTGCCCTCTTCGATTCTCCCTGAGCTCCTTATCTTCTCCGATATCCTCAGAGAATCCATTATCCTCCTTGAACCTTTTCAGCACCCTTTAGGTTCTCTGATGCCCGCTAAATGCCCTTTATCCACCCATACACCCTGAGCCTTCTTATACTCGATGATACCCTCTGACACTCATTTGCCCACCCTGTGACCCACTTACACTCTCTAATATCCTCGCATAGTCCCTTCCCCTCTCTGGGTTCCCCTTGCCCCACCGGATCTCCACTAAGAAGCAATTAGACCCCCTTGTTCCTTCTAAGAAGCCATTACCCTCCCTCATACACAAGTGCGATGCAATTTCACAGGTGGATCTACCTGCCTGTGTTGACGATGGGATCCAGAGTTTGTTCGGCTCCTGGTGCTTCCGCCTCTGCCACTTCGAGAGCTCTAGCGGCGGTGGGAACCGATCTCCCTCCTATAAACTCAGTGTGTAAGTTTTAGTGCGCTGCTGTTTCATAAACTGTGGGAGTGTCTATATGAGTGCGATGTTTAAATATGAACTGTGGTTGTGTATATATATTTGTGATGTTTAAATATGCATTGTGGGTAAGTATATACGAGTGTGATGTTTAAATATGAACTGCTGGTGCGTATATATGAGTGCGATGTTTATATATGAACTGTGAGTGTGTATATATGAGTGCAATGTTTATATCTGAGCTGTGTGTATGTATATATGAATGTGCCTTTTAGATATGAACTGTGGGTGTGTATATATGACTGTGATGTTTACATATGAAATGTGGGTGCGTATTTCTTTGTCCGATGTTTATATATGAACTGTGGCTATTTATATATGAGTGCGATGTTTACTTATGAACTGTGGGTGTGTATATATGAGTGCGATGTTCACTTATGAACTGTGGGTGTGTATATATGAGTGTGATGCTTATATATGAACTGTGGGTGTGTATTTATAAGCGCGATGTTTATATATGAGCTGTGGGTATGTATATATGAGTGTGTTGTTTATATATGAACTGTGTGTGTGTATATTTGAATGTGATGCTTATATATGTACTGTGGGTGTGTATTTATAAGTGCGATATTTATATATGAACTGTGTGTGTGTATATATGAGTGCGATGTTTATATATGAACTGTGGGTGTATCTATATGAGTGCAATGTTTATGGATGATCTGATGGTGTGTACATCTGAGTGTGATGTTTATATATGAACTGTGGGTGTGCATATATGTGTTTTCTTTGTATATGATCTGTGGGTGTGTAGATATAAGTGTGATATTTATCCATGAACTCTCTGTGTGTATATATAAGTGCGATGTTTATATATGAACTGTGGGTGTGTATATATGCGTGTGATGTTTATACATGAACTGCTTGTGTGTATACATGAGAGCGATATTTATCTATGAAGTGCGGTAATGAACAGGAGGGGCATGGCCTCGCGGGTTTCTATTTTCTTGCAAGTCAATGAAGAAAAGTTGTATTTGCTTTGGTGTCCCAATAGCTCAGTCGGGATTGCATTGGACTGAAAATTTAAAGGTCTTTGGTTCAATCCCGTGTTTGGCAGTTTTTGGTTGTTTAGTTTCTTCATCTTTGGGTCGATTCTGACATTTATTTACAGTGAAATTTTATTCCCGCCACTGAAGGATTGGGGATTGAATAGAGAGACATGAAGGATGGGAAATATTTCTATCGTCTTTTTTTGTTTTTTATTTCTCTGTTACCTTCTGCCTTTTTCTCTTGGTTTTGTCTCTCTCGGCGCCGGGTGACTATTTGATTTGATGCATTTGTTCTGAACTGATCCGTTTTCCACATGTCGGGGCGGTCAGACCCGCTCTGTCTCTCTGTTGTTGCTGATGATCATTAACGGGAACAGACCGCGAGTTAAACGTTCATCTGCAAACCGGAGAAAGAAAAAGAAAAAAGAAAGACGTGTTTCTCCGGCCCAGGGGTAAAGTTACAATGGATGTTATTCAATAAAATTGTCCCGTGAATTTGTCTGTGGATCTGTTTGTAAAGCTTGGATTTTAAAATTACGAAAACCCAAAACAAAGCCCCTTATTAGCCCAGACAGGAATCAAACCCGCGATCACGAACTTATGGCATGTATTAATCTGGCAAGCTGACCAGCCGTTACTAACATCTCATTGAAAAATTCAAACCTTTTTTGTACCTTTTCTAGTTTGAAGTGATTTCTGTGGAAGGACCCCTACATTTCTCTGCTCCTCCACAGTTCCGAGCTTATCAGCATTTGGAAAATACTCTGATTCATATTTCTTAGATTTAAAGTGGATGACCTCGCTCTCACTCACATTGAACTCTGTTTGCCACAGTTTTGCCCACTCACTGAATCTATCATTTCCCACTTTTCAACTTCCACCTTCTATCCACATCACTCACTGCTCCACCAGAAGGCCGCGTGTTCAAATCCCGCCGGGGTAACCGTTACTTTTCGAGCTGATCGGATTCTGGATCGTTACCGGGATGAATATTGTATCTGCTTTTTCTCAATAAACAGAACCTTGCTCTAAAGTCTGCTTCCCTAGTTCCCAAATTTCAGGAAGGCGCCTCATTTTGCCCTCGACTTTTGATCTTGAACTGCGGATGGAACTTTTGCAAAGAGGGAGAAATCCCCAAATCACACCATGTGAATCACAAACGCTTTGGGAAGAAGTTCAGTGCAAACACTTAGCAATTTAAAGGCACCTCAATGACCTGCACTTTCTTTGAATGAGTTTTGTTCGCCTTTGCATTCGACGGTAAAATCGCTCCCGGTTTTCATCTGAATGAACCAGAGTGTGACCGCTTTGTATCTGTCAGTGCGTAATTGACGAGGTTGGGGTAAACACGGGTCGTTTTCAAGTTCTGAAATCTCACCAAGCACCAGAGAAAAGAAATATGGAATCAAATGTCCCTGCAAGTGATGAATTGAAGAGAATATCGCTCCAAGCAGATTTGGACAATGCGCAGCGCAGCCGCACAGGAGTTACAAATCCACCCTCTCGCCACTCGGCAATCACATTAACTGAACTTTACTCTGGCCCAGTGTCACCGCGCTGAAATCGAGTATTTTTCGGCCTTTTTCTTCTTAACACCATAGTTACTGGTTTAAGAGTGAAAACTGCCGCCCGCCTGAATGTAAGTGCAAGAGACAACTTTGTGTACACCGTGTAGTGTCAGAGACCTGCTCGTTGGACCTGCTCATTTCAACTCATCACAATTTCAGCAAACCTCTATATTATTGGGAGAGAATGAAGAATGGCGAATCACAGCTTGAAATATCAACCCTATCTGCCACGAGGGGACTGAGTCTTCCAACATACAGGTGTTTAATGGCAAGGTGAGTTTAATGTTCAGAAATAATACAGCACAGATTTTGACTCGTGCAAACTTCACACACTTTATTTTAGAAAAGTAAACTGATAGTAGAGAGATGTTATATTGATCGCTGCAACCTGAATTTTTAGCTCGTTGAATTAGTGGTCCAATAGCGAACGTATCGCTTCTCTGTCGCACAATCGGTTTGCGCGTTCGGCTATTAATAGAAAAGTTAGTAATTCGAGCCCACCAAGGGACGCAAGGGTAACTTTTACCTTAAGGTTCATGGTCTCGCATTTACTGGTTTCCAATGTGTGCTTTGGTTGCAAAATAAATGCTCGGTTTCGATGGCCAGCTGAGTACGGCCGATCTTCCGCCATTTAACCTGTGATTGGCTTCACGGAAATCAGAATTCTTCTTGACAGACAAGGTCCGAATGTTGCAGGAGAGCCGCTTCACTCTGACATGGATATTTCTGCAGTGAGTGACACCAGATTGTTTCCACAATGAATGTCAATACCTTTATTTTTGAACGCAAAATTGTCTTCACATTCCGAAAGGTTTCAGTTCATTTGTGAGAGATCATTAAAGGATCCTGCAGCGCTGCCTCGGACAATAACAACAGTTCTAAGCCGCATTTCAGTCGCGGCAACAAATCCTTACATCCGAAGATCTGCACCCTTAAATCCGAGTATCTGCACCCTTAAATCCGAGTATCTGCACCCTTACACCGGAGTATCTGCACGCTTACACCGGAGTATCTGCACGCTTACACCGGAGTATCTGCACGCTTACACCGGAGTATCGCAACCTTACACCCGTTAACTCATGAACCGTCCCCAGTCACCTAGAACAGCATCGGGAACCCGAAACAAAACCCAACATAGAAGAAATTAGCTTTATAACTTTTCACTCATGTACGGACATATTTTTATTTCGTGTACTTTAAAGGAGATTTGGGGAAAGTGGGCGCTGATACTCAGAAAGTCACCCTCGCATATCGCTACTTGGTGCTATTTTTTCAGCAGGCTCGTTGGTCCAGGCGAATGATTCTCGATTCGGGTTTACTGATTGAAATATGCGAGAGATCCCGGACGAGCCCTCATTTTCTCCACGCCTTTTGATGTTGACCTGCTGTTAAAACGAGCGACTTCGGCTCTGGAAAGTAAAATTTTGTAGCAAAATCGCAACAGGATCAATAACGTTCGTCAAGGAAGGGAAACAGCCCCCTACACTTCCTCTTACACAAGTGGCTCCAGTCCCACCCGAATTTATAATGCTTAATCCACTCTGAGCTGGATTGGCGAAACACTCTCAAGAAGGAGGCTCATCATCCAACTGGAGACATGCATCCTGCTGCGGTGTGAGCATTGGTGCTTGAGGGGTAGAATTCTTGCTTGTAGTAATTCTATTCCTGTAAAAGTAGCTCCTGAAGATCGCAAGATGGAAAGTATCGTGCCTGAGCGGTCTCACGCGCTGATTTAAAGCTCAAGCTAAATCCCATAATTTGTAAATGGACCGAAATCATAGTTTGTGGCTCCAATTCCGCAGCCTCCCTCTTGCAAACTCATAACAGTAAACATTTCATCCGTTATTGCAACAGCGTAGTCCGGAGGAACCACATGGCAATTAAAATAAGTAGATGCATTTTGGAGCACACCAATTATACCTTCAACTCCAGTCGAAATGTTCACAAGGAAAAGGATTGGTTGATCTCGGTGAGACTCGACGAACATTCCCGACCCTGTAATACCATATAAGGATCGCGCACTGACCGATTGCGCCGCTGGAGCCCGGTTACTTTGATCACCTGTCCCACTCTGCTGGAAAGAATCTTAAGGCGAGAGGCCCTTACCTGTGGAAACGTGTCCTGTCCCCGTGATGAAAATAATATCTGCACTTTGACTTTCAGCTTATCTCACAGCCTCTGCTCCATCGCACTACAGGTCAAAATAAACATTGGCAGAAATTCTAACAGCATTGGGATTGAAACCCACTCCTCCATAGAAAGTTGATTAAACACCCTGGACCGCGAGGTCGCGCTACCATAATGTCACAGGAACGTTTAAAGAGCTGCTTAATGCTCAAGTAAATGAATTGAAGCTAATTGATCCCATTTACCCCGTGCTGTGGTTCTTCTCCTCAGAGCAGAGAACGTTAAAAGGAGATTTGATAGAAGTGTTCAAAACCATGAAGGGTTTCGATAAAGTCAATAAATAGAAACTGTTCCCATTGGCGGAAGAGTCGAGAACCAGAGGACACAGATTTAAGGTGATTGGCAAAAGAACCAAAGGCGACATGAGGAAACACTTTTTTTACCCATCGAGTAGTGATAATCTGGAATGTGCTGCCTGAAAGGGCGGTGGAAGTAGATTCAATCGTGGCTTTCAAAAAGAAATTTGATAATAGTTGAAGGGAAAAAAATGCAGGTCTAACGGGAAGAGGCGGGGGAGTGGGACGATTTGGATCGCTCTTACAATGAACCGGCACGGGCTCGATGGACCGAATAGCCTCCTTCTGTGCTGTAACCATTTTATGATTGTATGATTCTATTTATTCTCTTTATTTTCTTTGCATGCATTTCTCTACCTCTCCCTGTCTCGGTCTTTTGTGTTGTCCCCTGATGGACTTCTCAGGCTTCCTTGAACGGCGACGGCTGGTCGAACCTGCAACACCAGCAGAGAAAGTGAAAGAAAGACTGAGACGGTAGAAAAAGTAAAGGGGCAATCCAGCTGCTGCAGCCAATGTCTACACATTAATGTCTCTTCGCTCTCAAGTAAGTCACTCTCTTTTCATTCCTCTTAATTCGTTCTTTTTCTTTCTGCCTCCAGCACCTTTGTCTGTATCCTGTTTTTGTTCTTTCATGTCTCTCTGCTGGATGATCCAAAATTCAGACCCGCCGCTTCTTCCAGCTTTGTCTTCCTTCCACAATCATGGTCCATTTCATTGAGACTTCACTGCGGCCTTGCTACTCTAACATTCACTTTCACTTTCTTATGCCTTTAAGTTTGCTCTACATCGACCGCTGTTGCTCGTGGACACATATCCCGTTCGCATCAATGTTCATTTGTGCCTTGAAACCAGTCGATACATTTCCATCTGCGTGTCTGCTCCAGGGACAAGCACTTAGAAATCAGGACTGGCATTCGTGAAATTTCCATGGGGTATCTTGTGACACGGGGGATGTTAACTGAAGAACTGGGTTTTGTTTTCATGGTCGTTGGCGCTTTTCCCCGAGCAGTTGATGTGCGGGGGAGACGGGCGGCGCTACATAGCTGCGAATGACGACTGAAAGGTGCATTTTTGGCAATCTGGGCGGTGCAGGAAAGTTGGAAATGTTCCGCTTGATCTTGAAAGGTCTGTGGAAATGTCCGATTGAAAAGGAATGAGGAGAAATGAGAAGAGCGGCAATGGTGAAAAGGTGTCGACTACAGGAGATTGGCCGTGAGCGAAAGGTCCTTTGAAAGTTCGGCGCGGAGGGGATTTTGTTCGGAAACGACAGACTTTAAGCGCTTGGGGAAAGTGAAGTGCGAGCTGCGTCCTTGGGTCAAATTGGGTGTTTTCAGGAAAACAGTCATTGTGAAATCACAAAAATGAAAACAGAAAATGCTGAAAACGCTGAGCAAGTCAGGCAGCACCTGTGGAGAAAGAACCAGAGGAGACGTTTCAGCTCTATGACCTGAATCATCAGAACTGAAGGATTTGCCATGTGCGTGAGTAACTTCGCTGTCTAAGATACTGGCTTCCATCTCTGAATTATGTGGGCTTGAATCTTACTGCTGCCAGAATTTGTAGAGTTTTTCATTTTGGCCGCCTCACCAAAAACCCTTCTTTGATAAGAAGTGCTTTTCCGCATTGCTGGTTTACACCTGTTTGCACAATTCAGCAAAGTCTGGATTGCCACCCAACTGTTTCTTAGACGGAGGTGTTGGGACGGTAAGGTGTGATCTCGGTGAAGTATCAATCAATGTGCACAATGGCGCCCTGGTGAACCCAGTACCTCTTATAGTCAGTATAATATAAAAGATATGGACCATAATTATGAATTTCTTCTTTGCATCACACTAGGATTTATTATCAGGGAATGTACATGAGCAGGTCGATTTACGTCAGGCTCCGGTCGCTTTGCATCGCCTCCGACAAATAGAATAGAATCATAGAAAGGTCACAGCACGAAAAGTGGCCATTCGGCACATCGAGTCCGTGCCGGCTCTCTGCAAGTTCAACCCAGATAGACCAACTCCCCCACCCTATCCCTGTCGCCCTGTATTTTCTTTCGTTTCAAATACTTATCCAGTTCCTTATTGAAGACAATGATTGAATCTGCCGCCACCACCCCCTCGGGCGGTGTATTCCAGATCCTAAACACTCGCTGTGTAGAAAAGTTTTTCCTCATGTCACCTTTGGTTCTTTTGCCAAACACCTTAAATCTATGTTCTCTGGTCCTTGAACCTTCCGCCAATAGGAACAGTTTCTCTCTATCCACTCTGTCCAGATCCTTCATGATTTTGAATACCTCTATCAAATCTCCTCGGAACCGTCTCTGTTCCAAGCAGAACAGCCCCAGCTTCTCCAATCTATCCATGAAACATATACCCCTCATCCCTGGAATCTTTACATTAAATCTCTTCTGTTGGGATTTGGTATTAACGTCGCCGAACCCCCACCATCAACATACTAGTGGTTATCATTAACCAGAAACATAACTGGACCAGCCATATACATACTGTGGTTACAAGAGCAGGTCAGACGCTGGATATTCTGAGCCAAGTCACTCACCTTCTAATTCCCCAAAGCCGTTCAACCATCGACAAGGCGCAAGTTGAGTGAGTTGGAATACTCATGTGATGGTCATCGACCTGAAACGTTAACTCTGTTTCTATGTCTAAAGATTCTGCCTGACCTGCTGAGGATAAACACATTTACAGTTTTTATTTCAGATTGGCAACATAGCCAGTATTTTCATTTTGAATAAAGGAGCTTTCGCTTATTTCCGCATGCGACGAGGTGACCGAGAGGTTAAGGCGATGGACTGCTAATCCATTGTGCTATGCACGCGTGGGTTCGAATCCCATCCTCGTCGTTATTTTGTTCAAGTTTTGTTTCTCTCATTCAGTCCACCCAGAAGATCTGGTCAAAGTCCCATCCTTCTCGAAACGGCAGACAGAGGGTATTGCATTGTTTGCTGAAATCAGCGACAGTTCCTTCCAGGTAGGTGTTGAGATTGTATGGTCGCGAAGTATCAGATTGTACATTGGTGTCATTGTAAAAAGAGTAAATCTTATGGTCAACGTAAGAGAAACTTATGGACCATAATGAAGATTTATGACCGGATCATTCCGTGTCTGTTTCCGTTAAAAAGGGACGTACTGTTAGTCCCGGATTATTCCGTATCTGTGTCTGTTTAAAAGGGGTGTGGTGTAAGTCCCGGATCATTCTGTGTGCGTTTTACCCTATTTTCTTGATACCTTTTTCCTTCTGAACTGAAATGACGATCTTCTCTCGAGAAGAAGGTTCACCGCCTGCTTCGGGCAACTGGTAGGAAAAATAGCAAAAACTGATGAGACCAAGTTCATTCTGCTGGGCTTCCATTCCAATCTCCGCACTCTATCCCCCATTCAGTCCCACCCCCGCCTGGACATTATAATCTGCGGTATTCATAAGGGAATGGAGAAGCCGAATATCACGGTTATAATTTCCTTGGTTGCTCAACACTGAATAGCATCAACTGCAATGATTCAGAAGGTAATCATAGAATCATAGAATATTACAGCACAGAAGGAGCCCATTCGGCCGTCATGCCAGTGTCGGCTTTTTCGAAGATCTGTCCAAATTCGACCAACACCCCAGATTTTTCCCCATAACACTGCAAATTAGTCCTCTTCAATGATGTCCAATTGCCTTTTAAATGATCGTATGGAATCTGCTTCCACCATCCTTTCAGGAAGTGCGTTCCTGATCTTAACAACCCTCTGTGTGAAAAAAATTCTTCTCAATTCCCCTCTAGTTCTTTTGCCAATTATTTTAAATCTGTGATCACTGGTTACCGACCCACTTACCAGAGGAAACAGTTTCTCCCTACTTGCTCTTTCAAAACCCCTCATTATTTTGAATATCTCTATTAGGTCTCCCGTTAACCATCTCTGTTGGAAGGAGAACAATCCCAGCTTCTCCAATCTCTCCGCAAAACTGAAGTCCCTCATCACTGGTGTCATCTCGGTCAACCTGCTCTGAATCCTCTTCAATGCCTTTTCATCCTAAAGTGTGGTGCCCAGATCTGTTCAATGTACTTCAGCTGAGGCCGAACCACTGATTTGTAAGGATTAGTATGATTTCCTTTTTTTTTGTATTCAATGCCCCTGTTTACAAAGCCATGTATCCCATACGCTTTCTTAACCACCTTATCAGCTTGACTTGTTTTATGAATATGAACCCCCAAATCCCTCTGCTCTTGGAACCCCCCATAAATTGTTCCATTTAGATTATACCACCTCTCCATGTTCTTCTTCCAAAAGTGCATCACTTCACACTGATCGGCGTTAAATCTGTCACGTGACCGCCCATTTCACCAGTCGATCCATCTCATCCTGAATTCTGCTATTATCTTGCTCACGATTTACTACGTTGCCAAGTTTTGTATCATCCGGAAACTTCGAAATTGTACTCCCCTTTCTCACATCCAAGTCATTTATATGTAACAAGAAAAGCAATAATCCTAATACCGACCCCTGGGGGATTCCACTGCATATTTCTCACCAGTCAGAAAAAACATCTGTTCACCACTAATCTCTGCCTCCTATCCCTTAGCCAATTCCTTGCCCACGTTAACACCGGCCCTTTAATCCCACGTGCTTCTAGTTTTCGAATAAGTCTGTTATGTGTTAATTTCTAAAATGTGTCCTGAAAATAACTGTAACCCCGTAATTTTATTGTTAAACAATGAGAATACAGATATTAAGACCGAACGATAGATCGGGTTCATTCACATTACCCGAAGGTGTCGGGACCCGAGGAGGTGAAAACCCATCTGAGTTTATATTTCCCGAAAACGGAGACTGAAAATAGCAAAACTCATCCCATCGAAATCCAACAATTGGACGAAGAACCGACAGCCTTTTCCCATCCCTGGTTTCCAGACCTGGCCGTTGAAGGAAGCCTGATAAGTCCATTAGGGAGCAACACCGAAAGTGAAGAAACGCAGACAGAGATAGAGAGATACATGCAAAGAAAAATAGTCTAAATTTCCAATTCTGTGATTGAGCAGAATTTAAGCTGCAGCTTAAAGGAAATTCGTCTCATGTCGTGAGATGCACATAGGGCTGGATTATAACTTTATTTCTGAGAGAAGTAAACACTGCTTGATAACTACAGCTGTTATTTTTTTAACCATTTTACAGTGGCGGTGTGAAGTGATTTCGAATCTCAGTCAATTTCAAGACCATGCTTGATCCACTCGTTTGGTCACCCACAGGTAGCACGCGGCTGTAGAGCAGACTGCGCAGGCTTATCACAGGAACTCTGCCAGACTGCATGTTCCAGACTTTTATCCAACGCTGCACGTGCAAACTGCAGCCATGCGTGCATTGGTGGTTCAGTGTAGAACCCTCGCCTGCCGGTGGGAAACCAGGGGTTTGGTTGCAGTCCAATGCAGCATCCTTTACCTTTTTTATCTGTACCCATGAGATCGCCTGAATTGGGATAAATTCATGTGCCGGCTTCAATCTGTACAACTTCTTGAAAGATTATCTTCATTTCATCCACGTGTCTTTCGTGAACAAACTCTCTGCATTCTGTCCTCTGGTGCTCAAACATGCTCTGCTGGAGATAAGTCAAATCTGCCTTCTGCACCGCTGAAAGGAAATGAGAAGCCAATTGGTGATCTTTGACTAAAAATGGGGACACAACGGGGCTCATCCGGGAATTGAACCAGTGAAACTCCTTGAGCGAGAATCAGACCCAAAGACCAACTCGCAACAGAGCCGTGCAGCCACTGTAAAATTTCGCTGCGACGCAGCCGATCCGCCATCCTTTCAGAACGCTCTGTCCATACAATCCCGCTTTCTTGTACGATATACGATATAGAACAATGTCAGGTTCTGCACTAATTATATCATTTCAACAATATCAAATTTGTTTTGAATGTACGACTTGTATTATCAAGTAACACTTTACAGAATGAATTACTCTGAAACGACATTGTCGTCTGTCTCGGCATCGTCATAGTTTACACTCCACCATAAGTACACTTTACTCAAATTGCTGCTTTCATTCACTATGAGAGCGAAGATCCATGAATGTGGAGACATTAGCTACGAATTTATCAGCTGGATTGCACCTTTCCTTTTCCTACTGTCTCCGTCTTTTTTTTCTTTCACATTCTCTGATATTATTGCCGGTGAGATCAGCTCTCGCCGTTCAACGAAGCCTGAGAAGTCCATCGGGGACAACACAGAGAGACAAAAGACAGAGACAGGGAGAGATAGAGAGATGCAGGCAAAGAAAATGAAGAGTAGAAATGTCAGGTTTTGCAAACTAGCAGAATTTAAGTTCCTGATTGGGAGAGATTCCTTCTCGGGTCTTGAAATCTTGCAAGAGAAGATCTGACACTAATTAAAAGCACCGGCCACGCTGTCGAATCTCTCATTCTGGGAGAGAGATAAATGCGGTCAATTAACTCCAATTAATCTATTTCAGCACTGAAGTGATCTTGAAACAGTTGCTCTGCGAGCAGAATTCAAACCTGGGCAGGAAAACCTCAATTGAATTTTGAGTCCAACGCTTTAAACACTCGGCCACCGCAGCTGCAAACGGCATGTTCGTTCAGATAGGATTCCAAATGGACACATGCCGCTATTAAGAACGCGCGCATTGGTTGTGCAGGGGTCGAATTCTCACCTCTTCTGCGGGAGACTTTGGTTCGATTTCCGGCCAATGCAGAATCATTCTCACCAATGAGGAGCTGAGGAATATAAGTATGCCATTTCGCCCCTCGAGCCTGTTCCGCAATTCAAACAGATCATGGCTGATATGTGACCGAACTCCAGATAATCGCTTTAGCCCCGTATCGCTTAATAACTTCAGTTAACAAAAATCGATCAATCTCAGGTATAAAATTAACAATTCAGTTCGCATCAACTGCCGTTTGCGGAAGAGAGTTCCAAACTTCGACCTCCCTTTGCTTGCAGAGGTGTTTCCCAACTTCACTCCTGAAAGTCCTGACCCTAATGTTAAGGCGATGTCCCCTAGTCCCAGACACCCCAACCGGCGGAAGTAGTTTTTCTCTATCTACTCCATCAGTTCCCCTTAATATTTCGAAAAGTTCGATCAAATCAGCTCTTAATCTACTAAATTCGAGGTAAACCCGAGTTTATGAAATCTCTCCGCGTAATTTAACCCTTGGGGTCCAGGTAACATTCCAGTCAACCGAAGCTGCACTCGCTCCACAGCCAATATATCCTTCCTTAAGTGCGTTGCCCAGAACTGAATACAGTACTTCAGGTGTGGTACAAGCAGGGCTTTGTATAGCTGTATCATAATCCCTATCCCCTTGTATTCTCGTCCTCTAGATATAAAGACCAACATTCCATTAACATTTTTGATTATTTTTTGTACCTGTCAATGACATTTTAATGATGTATGTAGATGGACACATCAGTCTTTTTGGACCTCCACTGTTTCGAGCTTTTCACCATTTACAAAGTATTCTGATCGATCCGTTTTGGTCCAAAGTGGATGACCTCACACTTGACTAAATTGATATCGATTTGCCACAATTTTACCCATTCATTTATTATATTAATACCTCTCTGTAATTTTATGCTTTCATCTGCACTGCTAAAAATGCTGCCCATCTTGGTGTCATCGGCAAACTTGGATATGTGACTTTCTATCCCGTCATCTAATATCCGCCTGAATTGGAAAAAAATCCAAATTTAGCTTCAAACTCCTCATCATTTTGAGACATTTTATTTCCTTCACGTGTGTTGCGCCGACGATAATCCGGCATTGAGTCCACTGGAGCTCAAACATCCTCTGGATAGAATTCAGTTCCACCAACAGCAACACTGAAAACATGTCAGAAGCTAATTGGTGACTTTTCACTAAAAGGAGGGCTCGTCCGGGATTTGAACCCGGGACCTCTCGCATATCACTCAATGAAATGCCCTAAGCGAGAATCATACCCATAGACCAACGAGCCGCTGTTACTTCAGCTTTGCAGCCAGTGTAAAAGTTCGTTGCCTCCCACAGCCGATCGGCCATCCTTTCAGACCAGGTCTGTGCATCCAATCTCGTTTTCTGCTCCGGTGTCCAGCAATATCAAGTTGCACACCAAATATTTCCAATCACCAATATTAGTCTCCCTTTATCAAATTGGTTTCGAGTGTACGACTTGAGTTATCAAGGAAGACGTTTCAGAATTATTTGCTGTTAAACTACATTGCTTGGGAGGATACTGAGAGGTGTGTCGATTTGCGGCACGCTCTGTTCCCTTTGCATCGCCTCATGCACATTGAGTTGAATCATAGAAAGGTTGCAGCACGGAAAGAGGACATTCGGCCCATCGAGTCCGTGCTAGCGCTCTGCAAGAGCAATCCAGCTAGAAACATTCCCCCGCCTTTCCCCGAAGCCCTGCATTTTTTTTCCTTTCAAGTACTTATCCAGTTCCCCTTTGATGGCCATGATTGAATCTGCCTCCATTACAACCTCGGGCAGCGCATTCCAGATCCGAGCCTCTCCCTGTGTGAAGACATTTTTCCTCATGTCACCTTTGGTTATTTTGCCAATCACCTGAAACCGATGTCCTCTGGTTCTTGACCCTTCCGCCAATGGGAACAGTTTCTCTCCATCTTCCATGCCTGGATCCTTCATGATTTTGAATACCTCTATGAAATCTCAACAAAACCGTCTCTGTTCCAATGAGAACAACCCCAGATTCTCCAGTCTATCCACGGATCCCTGCAATTATGCTGGTAATTTTTTTCTGCACCCCCTCCAAGGCCTTCACATCTTTCCTGAAGTGCGGTGTCCCGAACCGGACACAATACTTCAGTTGTGTTCGAACCAGTGTGTTATAATGTTTCATCCTGACTTCTATACTTTTGCACTCTATGCATCTATTTATAAAGCCCAGGACCCCGAATGCTTTTTAACCGCTTTCTCAACCTGCCCTGCCACATTCAACTATTTGTACACATGAACCTCTCTTTGTTCCTGGATCGCTTTCACATTTGTGCCCTGGGGTTTATATTGCCTCTCCTCGTTCTTCCAACCGAAATGTATCACTTCGCATTTTTCTGCGTTAAATTTCATCTGCCACGTCTCCGCCCATGCCATCAGCCTGTCTATGTCCTTTGAAGTCTATCACTGTCCTTAACACTGTTTACTACCCTTCCAAGGTTTGTTTCATCTGCACATTTTGAAATTGTGCCCTGTGCACTCTGGTCCAACTCATTAATACATATCAAGAAACAGTGGTCCGAGCACTGATCCCTGGGGAACACCACTGTACAACTCTCTCCAGTTCGAAAAACAACTGTTCACCAGTAATCTCTGTTTCCTGCTCTTCGTCAATTCTGCATTCATGTTGTTACTGCCCCCTTTATTCCATGTGCCGCAATTTTGATGATAAGCCTACCATGCGGCACTTTATCAAACACCTTTTGAAAGTCCATATACACCACATCAACTGAATTGCCCTCATCTATCCGCTCTGTTACCTCATCAAAAAACTCTTACAGGTTAGTGAACCACGATTTGCCTTTAACAAATCCGTGCTGGCTTTCCTTATCAGTCCACCCTCGTCCAAGTGACTGTTAATTCTGTCCCGGATTATCGTTTCTAAAAGTTTCCCCACCACTGAGGTGAAACTGTCTGGCCTATAATTGCTGGGTTTATCCGTACACAGTTTTTTGAACAAGTGTGTAACCTCTGCAATTCTCCAGTCCTCTGGCACCACCCACATATCTAAGTATGTTGGTAGATTATGGCCAGTACCTCCGCAATTTCCACCCTTACATCCCTCAGCAAACCAGCATGCCTCCCATCCGGATCTGATGGTTTATCTACTTTAAGTCCAGCCAGCCGTTCAAGTGCCTCTTCTTTATCAATTTTCGACCATCCAGTATCTTAACTACACCTTCCTTTGCTGAGACTCTGGCAGCATCTTCTTCCTTGGTAAAGATAGATGCAAAGTACTCATTTGGTACCTTGGCCATCCCCTCTGCCTCCATGAGTAGATCTCCTTTATCGTGCCTAATCGGCCTCACCCCTCCCCTTACCACCCGTTGACTGTTTACATGCCTGTAGAAGACTTTTGGATTCCCTTTAATGTTGGCCGTCAGTCTATAGTCATATTTCTCTTTGACCCCCCTTTTCATTTTTGACTTCACCTCTGAATTCCCGAAATTCGGCCTGGTGAATGAGCGCATAAAAAAGTTAGCATTTCTTTCAGCCGGAAACAGAATGTTACCTGTTGATCAATGGCGATTTGAACAAGTATTCGTCTTTTTTACAGAGTTTAATGAGTCTTGTGAAATTAATACAGTGAACTAATACAGTAAAGTTGAATTCCTGATCGGGAACCGCCTCAGACAGCGCATTACAGCCCATCCGTGGGAAACAAGATACGATCGAAACGTTGACAACACATCGCAGGTCCCGCTACAAAGACACAGCTTGCCAGCTGTTCCGAAATTTGGAGCGTGGACAGGGAGTTAAACGCTGGACCTTCAGCTCACTACTCACTTTAAAAGTATGATACTCTACCGACTGAGCTACCCAGGCTCGATACTAGTTAAGCTCCCATCGGACATATTCATGGGAGGTCTCTGAATTATCCCTGCAGCCGTCGAGCAAGGGTGAGGTCCGTTTGATAAAATTCTCAGTGACGTGTTGAGGAGAATCCTTGTTTCTGTTGAACATGATGTAAGAAACATGGACAGTGAACTCGTGAGTTTACAATTCTTCTTGTTTGTGCCAAATGTCTTGTCATTCGTTAGCACCAATTAAAATAACACTTTGCCCAGCGGCTCAAAAGCTGAACTTGTCCCCCACGGGAGTTGGAAAAGGCCTCACGACTTTTCAACGTATTAACATCTGTGAGCTGAATAATTTCTCCCGTTGCACAGTGACACCAGGCAGAATATTTCCCTTCCAAATTTACCCCACACGAAACTTCCAACCGATGAATATCGGCTTAACGAAAAGAAGAATTGTTTGTTTGGTTCTTTAGATTTAATGATCTCGTACCGGCCCCTTTGACATATGAGCTGCCGCGAAAAGCCCCCTCTCTCCCTTTGAACAAGTAAACTGGCACCTCCTATTGCAAGACGGTAGGCCAGAGGAACTCAAGAGCCCACATGGGGACACGAAGAAGTAGATGCGTTATGGAACATACCAGTTGTACCTTGAACTCCAGTCAAAATGTTCGGAGTAAAAGTTTTGATTGTTTTAGAAGACGCTCGAACTCACAACCTGGTCATTTCAGGAGCCCATACTGCTATAAATAAGTAACGCATGGTTAACAATTGTACAATACGAGAGCAGCGAACAACCGACAGCATCAGCGCTCCTGCCAAACAGCTTCATTTTCCATCTCTCAGTTATCACTTGGAGATGTTTCTCAAACAGAAGCTTCCAATCAAGATGCACTTCGTTAAATAACAATTCCTAAATCAAGAGAGTTTTGGTCGATCATGACTACATTTCCTTACCTGTTCCTTTTAATCACATGGGATGGTGACCATCAGGTCCTTGAGATTTGTGTATCTTTAGCCTAATTATTTTCTCCATCGCCATCATTTTACTTATACTGAATCCCCTTGATTTATTAACAGTTTTCCTCGTGTCTCTGGTATGTTAGCCTCATCCATTTCTGTGACGACCGATGCAAATTCAAAATTTAGCAACTCTGCAATTTCCTGATTTTCAATTACAATATCACCTCCATCTGTCTTCAAGCGGCCCACATTACACTAAACCTCCCTTCTTTCTCTTAATATACTTGTAAAAACCTTGAGAGTTGTCCTCATTTTCCCGCACAAGTTTTTCTCCTTTTCCCTTTTTGCTCCTCTTACGATTTTTTAGTTTCAACACCACAATAAACAACACTTCGCTGTAAAGTTCGGCTCAATAGTTCTCCAATGTCAGAGCGAGAATTGTCTGAAGCCCTAATTTGTTTAATGTAACAAATACAATCACACATAATCATCCGTGTATCAACGCACTGATGGATACACAAAGATAAACACAGCGAGAAATCCAGTCAGTGTCGGAATGCACAGGGAAACGGACAAGCGAAATGGACAGAGATAAAACGGCCTGAACCCCCAACAGTGAAGTGTCGCTGATAGATATTAATGAGAGGAGGTGGAGACAAAGTGGCATCAATTGGCGCTGTAGCTTAGTTGGTTAAAGCGTCTGTTCAGTAAACAGAAGATCCTGGGTTCAACTCCCAGCAGTGCCTTGTGTAGCTTGTTATTTTACCTAATTTGTGGAATTGAGCGACAAAATAACACTGTGGTATTTGTTCAGGAGGAAACGGATACCAGAATGACTGTTCAAAAACGCCCTTTCGTTGCACAGACAGACCTCTCATGGAATGTGTCTGTAACATGTTAATTTAAAGGCACGTTCTTGGGGTCGTGGTATCATTCACGATTTGAGGTTCAAACCCGGAAGTAGTCCTAATTTGGACCTGGACTTGTGATCTTGACCTGCGTTGGAAACTTTTGCAAAGAGGGAAAGGAAGTCCCCAAATCACTCCACCTGAATCGCCAGGCCCGGATGAAATATATCACAGGCTGTTAACAGAAGCAAGGAAGGAAATAGTGCAGGCTCTGACCATCATTTTCCAATCCTCCCTGGCTGCAGGTGTGATGCCGGAGGATTGGAGGACTGCTGAAGTTGTACCGTTGTTTAAAAAGGGAGAAAGGGATCGATCGAATTATTGCAGGCCAGTCAGCCTAACCTCGATATTGAGCACAATTCTGGGGGAAAGTATTAATCAACTTATAGAAAGGCACGGATTAATGAAGGACAGTCAGCATGGATTTGTTCAGGGATGGTCGTTTGAATTGAATTTTTTGAGGAGGTATCAAGGAAGGTCGATGAGGGTAGTGCGTTTTTTGTTGTCGACACAGATTTTCGCGAGGCTTTTGACAAAGTCCTATATGGCAGATTGGTCAAAAATATAAAAGCCCATTGGACCCAAGGGAAATTGGCAAGTTGATCCAAAATTGACTGAGTGGCAGGAAGCAATGGGTAATGGTCGTCGGGTGTTTTTGTGACTGCAAGGCTGTCTCGAGTGGGGTTCCGCAGGGCTCCATACTAGGTCGCTGCTTTTCGTAGTACAGTTCATTGATTTGGATATAAATATACGGGGTATTATTAACAAATTTGCAGAAGATACAAAAATTGGTCGTGTGGTTGATGGTGAGGAGGGAAGCTGTAGACTGCAGTAAGAGATCAGTGGAATGGACAGGTGGATAGAATAGTGGCAAATGTAATTCAATCTGGAGAATGAGGTAATGCATTTAGGGAGGGCAAACAAGGCAAGGGAATACACAATAAATATTGAAACTAATTTGCATTTACACGCCCATTTTGCGTGATGTCTTCCTGTATTTTTCGCATTTTTCCTTTGTGTTAACTACAGCTCCCAATTATATGCTGTCTGTCAATTTTGAAATTGCATTTCCGATTCCTGTGACCAAATCATTAATGTAAATTGTGAACAACAGTGGTCCCATCACCGATAAATTGTGAACAACAGTTGTCCCAACACAGATAAATTGTCAACAACAATCGTCCCGGCACAGATAAATTAGAGTCATAGAGTCATAGAAGTTTACAACATGGAAAAAGGCCCTTCGGCCCAACATGTCCATGTCGCCCAGTTTATACCACTAAGCTAGTCCCAGTTGCCTGCATTTGGCCCATATCCCTCTATCCCCATCTTACCCATGTAACTGTCCAAATGCTTTTTAAAAGACAAAATTGTACCCGCCTCTAGCAGCTCGTTCCAGACACTCACCACCCTTTGATTGAAAAAATTGCCCCTCTGGACACTTTTGTATCTCTCCCCTCTCACCTTCAATCAATGCCCCATCGTTTGGGACTCCCCTACCTTTGGGAAATAATAGATGACATAAGGCACTGCGGGGAGTTGAATCGAGGACCTCTTATTTACGAGACAGATGATTTAACCAACTTAGCCACAGCACCCATTGCTCAATTGTCAACAACAATCGTCCCAGCACCGATAAATTGTGAACAACAGTGGTACCAGCACCGATAAATTGTGAACAACAATGGTCCCAGCACCGACAAATTGTGAACAACAGTGGTGCCAGCACAGATAAATTGTGAACAACAGTGGTCCCAGCACCGATAAATTGTTAACAACAGTGGCCCCAGCACCGATAAATTGTGAACAACAGTGGTCCCAGCACCGATAAATTGTGATCAACACTGGTCCCAGCACCGATAAATTGCGAACAACAGTGGTCCCAGGACTTCAGACCTTGAACTTCATTTGAAACTTTTGCATAAAAGGAAATGAATTCCCCAAATCGCCCCACGTGGCTCTCAAACGCATTGGGAAGAAGTTCAATGCAAACAATCAGGACTTTAAAAGCAACTCAACGACCTGCACTTTCTTTGAATAAGTTTTGTTAGCGATTATATTTGACCGTGAAATCGCTCTCGACTTTCATCTGGCTGAAGCAGAGTGTGGCCGCTTTGTATCTGCGAGCATGTCGGTGACGTGTTTAGCTTTGACACTGATCGCTTCCAATTTGTAAAATTTCACCAAGCGTCAGCGAAATGAAACCGAGAATCGAATTGTCCCTGTAAGTGATGAATTGAAGGGATTGGTGCTCCAAGCAGATCTGGAAAATGAACAGTGCGGTCGCTCAGGCGTTCTAAATCCACCCTCCAGCCACTCACCAATCATATTAACTGAGCTTTACTCTGGTCCATTGTCACAGCGCTGAAATCCAGTATTTCTCCGGCATCTTTTTCTTCATAGTTGCTACTTTAAGAGTGAAGACCGGCTTGTTGGATTTTCACTCCTACAAGCTTCAACCATTCATTTTGGACTGACTGTAGACAGTTGTTATATTGGTCGCTGCAAACTCAAAGTTTAGCCCAATTAATTATTGGTTTATCAGGTGACCTCTTCGCCTGTCTCGTAGGTGCTATCGGTTACCACGAAAGTTTGATGTTTAGGTTCGAGCTCTTATTTGATTTTTCCTCAGGATTCTTCGCCTCAAAGTTCCAGGGTTTCAATGTATGTTTTGGAAGCAAGAACATCACAATTCTCCTTGGCAGACAAGCCCCGGAAAGGCCAGAAGGGAGGCCGCACCAGCTGCAGGAGAGCTGGTTCGCTGTGACATGGAGATTTCTGTAGTGAGCAAGACCAGACTGTTTCTATGTTCAGAGAATAAATGTCACACCCTTTATGTTGGAAAAGCAAAGCGGTGGGGATTTTTGTCATAGCCCGAGGCCTTTCGTCTTGTATCAGATGTTCCTCGTTGTGTTGCTTTCACCTTGATCGTAGAACCGGTTCGGGCGTTCCTGTGATAAACGGCGACAATTGCCTATTCATTTTACATTTAACAACAGCTGCACTGAGCTTTTAATCATACTCTTAAGATACAATCTGTAAAATTATGAAATTTGATCACCTGCAAAGCATAAAAATCTTATTAAAGTTTTGACTGTCTCTCGGTCACCACGTTAACATCTTCTTCAGTCTGAAATAGAAAGTTATCGTTTGATTAATGGTGAATACAACAGTCATTCATCTACCAATAGGGTTTAATTAGTTTCATGTAATTAATTTAATAATTTCATAACTCTTGCTGAAGTTAATTCCCTGACTTGGAATCGAACTCATGCGGCGGTGGGAGCATTGAATTCTCACCATCAGTCCATCGGGGAGCTCCCAGGATTGCGCACGGAACACAGCGGAACTGGTAAGATTTACTTTTCTTTCACTCTTTCGTGATTCATTCAGCTCTGTGTTTATTCTCAGGCCTCTTATCTCTCCCTTCTTTTCAGCTTCTGACTGCGGATATTCTTGTGGTTAAATATGAATAATATAGAATATCTCACAGCCCCAGTATATGTGCTCCTTCTCTGTACAGTTCTGTACAAAATCAAACTGTACGCTTGTACTGACGGTGTCTCTCCTTCACCCCCGACAGAAGCAGGAGGAGATGCCACTTTAAACTGCCAGTTGCTTCAAATGATTCATGATGGACCTGCGTGGCCTTGCAGTTTTCCCAGGAGCTGCATTCGTATCGTGAATTTTGGAAATGGAAACATGTCCATCAGCAGCTTGTGGGAGTATTTTACCTCACTTTCCATTTCATGTACATGCCTAGTTGCACTTGGTGCTGTCATTGCCTGAACATCACCTTCTGTCGCAATAGTAGTTTGAACAGAAGATGCAATTTTGTGGGAACAGCTTGTCTCGCACGAAAATGACCTGAATTACAAAGAGGCAAGTAGGAAAGGACGCGTTGGGCTGCTTGTTCGCAGCAAAGAATTTTCAGCGTTTCCTTGTGGTCCAGTGTTTAGATTCGGTCATCACCATGGCAACGGTTCGATTGCTGTCTGTCTCGACATCCGCATTTAAACACTCTACTATAAGTGTACTGTACTCAAATTGCTGATTTTTTCACTGTGAGGTCGAAGAGACATAAATGTGTGGACAATCGCTACGAATTCATCAGCTGGGTTGCACCTTTGTTTCTCCCTCCGTCTCAGTCTTTCCATCTTTACCCTTCTCTTCTGGTGTTGCAGGTTCGATCATCCTTGGCCGTTCAAGAAAACCTGAGAAGTCCATCAGGGGAAAACTCAGAGAGTCAAGAGACAGAGGCAGAGACAGGGAGAGATTAAAGTTTCGAAATAAATAGTATAGTTATCAAGCTCTGCGAACGAACAGAATTTAACATGGAGCTTGGGAGTGATTCTTTCACGTGCCGTGCAACTTTGCAAATGACCATTGGCTCCGAATTAAAAGCGTTAGCCGCGCTGGAGCATCTCTCTGAGGGAGGAAACACGGTCCGTTTACTCCAGTTCATATTTATTTGAACATTAAACAAATCTTTAAGAAATAGCGCTACGAGCAGGATTCGAACCTACGCAGGAGAACCCCATTGGATTTCGAGTCCAACGCCTTAACCACTCGGGCATCGCAGCTGCGATAAAACGCACCAGCTACTGCTACCAAAAGATTGCAACCAGTGCAGAATTCGGTGCCACCCTTCGCCGATCGGCCATCCGACTATCCATCCAATCACTTTTTCTATTCCGATGTGCAGCAATGTGAAGTTGTACACTAACTATTTCATATCAACAATATTAGCCTCTCTTTACCACATTCGTTTTCAATGTGCGACTTGTAATGCCAAGTGAGACTTTTCAGAATTAATTGCACTTCAGTTACATTGTTCTCTCCCTCGGCATCCGCAGATTATCCACTCCATCACAAGTATAACAGTGACTGCACTTCAAAAATACTTCATTGGTTGTAAAGCGCTTTGGGACGTCTTGAGGTCGTGAAAAGCGCTTTATAAATACAAGACTTTCTTTTTATAGTGGAATAAAATTACTGATGTTTTCACTGTGAGGTCGAAGAGACATTAATGTGCAGACATTAGCTGCGAATTCTTCATCTTGGTTGGATTTTTAGTTTTCCTCCCGTCTCAGTCTTTCTATCTTTACCCTTCTCTGCTGGTGTCGCAGGTTCGATGAGCTTTGGCCGTTCAAGGAAGCCTGAGAAGTCCATCAAGGGAAACACAGAGGGACAGAGACAGAGAGAGATAGAGAGATAGAAGTTCAGAAAAAACCTAACATCAAGTTCGCAGCATTAAAGATTGAGATTGGGAGATATAGAATCATAGAAGCGTCACTGCACAGAAGGAGGCCATTCGGCCCATCGAGCCTGTGCCGGCTCTCTTTAAGTGCAATGCAGATCGTCCAATTCCCCCGTTCTTTCCCCGTATACCTGCAAATATTTTCCCTTCAAATACTTATCCAATTCCTTTTAGAAACCACGATTAAATCTGCTTCCACCACCCTTTCAGGCGATGCATTCCAGATTATATCCACTCGCTGGTTTAAAAAGTTTTTCCTCATATCGCCTTTGGTTCTTTTGTCAACCACCGTAAATCTGCGTCCTCTGGTTCTCGACCCTTCCGCCAACGGGAGCAGTTTCTCTTTATTTACTTTATCTAAACCCGTCATGATTTTGAACACTTCCATCAAATCTCCACTCAACCTTCTCTGCTCGAAGGGAACAACTCCAGCTTCTCCAGTCTACCCACGTAACTGAAGACCTCATCCCTGGAACCATTCCAGTAAATGTTTCTGCACCCTCTCTGACGCCTTCACATCCTTTATAAAGTGCGGTGCCCAGTTTTGGACAGTTGTGGAATTTTGTGAAGTTCCCTTCACGTATCTTGATATTTTGCAAGTGACCACTGGGCTCCCAATTAAAAGGAGCTGCCGCGGTGGAGTATCTCTCTGAGGGAAGGAATTGCAACCCGTTATCTCCAGTTCATATTTATTTGAGCATTGAACAAAACTTTACACAATTGCGCTGATAGCACGATTCCAACTTCTGCCGGAATACCCCATTGGGTTTCAGATCTAACGTCTTAACCACTCGACCACCGCAGCTGCGAGCCGCTACCGTCTGGACGTTGCTGTTTCACTGGTAAAATTCTCACCTGCCACCCGAGGAGACGGGGATTGATTCCCGGCCGATTAAGGAGCATTTTCTTTCTGCACCGATGAGATCGCCTGAAAAGAGATAGATTCACATTCAGCTTCAATCTGCGCACCACGTTGAGAAATTTTCCTTTCCCGATGTGGTGTTGCGTCGATAAACCCTCTGCATTCGAGCCACTAAACGTCAAACATGCTCTAGAATTCAGTCAATCCTGTATTCTGCAACGCTGAAAAGACATGGAAAACAAATGAATGAATTTCCACTGAAAATAGTGACACATGAGGGCTCGTCCAGGAATTTGAACCCCGGACCTCTCACATATCAATTAGTGAAACGCCCAAAGTGAAAACCATAATCCGAGACCAACGAGCCGTCAGTAACACAGTCGTGTAACCAGTCGAAACATTCCCTGATACCCACAACCGATCGCCTTTCCTTTTAGACCGCTCTGTCCATCCGATCATCGAATCATAGAATGGTTACAGCACAGAATGAAGTCAATTCGGCCCATCCAGACTGTGCCATCTCTTTGTAAGAGCAATCCAGTTGGTTTCATTCCCCCGCTCTTTCCACGTGGCCCTACAATTTTTTCCCTTCAAGTAGTTATCCAATTCCTTTTTGAAAGCCACGATTGAATCTGCTTCCACCGTTTCAGGCAGCACATTCTGGATCATAACAAGTCTCTGCATAAAAAAGTTTTACTCATTTCGCCTTTGGTTTCTTTTGCCAATCACCTTAAATCTGTGTCGTCTGGTTCTCGACCTTTCTGCCAATGGGAACAGCTTCTCTTTATTTACTTTTTCCAAATCCTTCATGATTTTGATCACTTCTATCAAATCTCTCAACCGACTCTGCTCTAAGAACAATCCCAACTTCTCCAGTCTGTCCACATAACTGAAGTCCCTCATCCCTGGAACCATTCTCGTAAATCTTTTCTGCACGCTCTCTCCGGCCTTCAAATCCTTCCTAAAATGCGGGGCCCACAATTGGACACAATACTCTGGTTGTAGCCGAACCAGTGTTTTATAAAAGTTCAACATAACTTTCTTGATTTTGTACTCTATTTATAAAGCCCAGGACCACTTTCTCAGCCTGTCCTGCCACCTTCAAAGATGTGTGTACATATGCCCCCAGGACTCTCTATTCCCGCACCTCATTTAGAATTGTATCATTTAGTTTATATTGCCTCTCCTCATTCTTCCTGCCAAAATATATCACTTCGCACTTCTCTGCATTAAATTTTATCTGCCATGTGTCCGCCCATTCCACCAGCCCGTCTGTGTACTCTTGAAGACTATTATTATCCTCTTCACTGTTTACTACACTTGCATTGTGTTGTGTTATCCGCGAATTTTGAAATTGTTCCTGTCCGGACAAGTCCAAGTCATTAATATATATCAAAAATCAATGGTCCTAGTCCCGACACATGGAAAACAACACTGTCTACCTTCCTCCAGTCCGAAAAAAAATACGTTCACCACGACTGTCTGTTTCCTGTCATTTATCCAATTTAGTTTCCATGCTTTTATTCCATGGGCTTCAATTTTGCTGACAGTCCTACTACGTGGCACTTTACTTCATCGAAAAACTCAATCAAGTTAGTTAAACACGATTTGCCTTCAACACATTCGTGCTGGCTTTCCTTTATTAATCTACACTTGTCGAACTGGCTGTTATTTTTATCCCGTATTTATCGTTTCCTAAAGCTTCTCTACCACCGAGTTTTAACTGACTGGCCTGTAGTTGCTGGGTTTATCCTTGCACACGTTTTTAAAAAGGGAGTAACATTTGAGATTTTCCAGTCGTCTGGCGCCACCCCCATATCTACGGACGATTGGAGATTATGGCCAGCAACTCTGAAATTTTCACCCTTACTTCCCTCAGAAACCAAGGATGCATCCCATCCGGACCGTGTGACTTACCCACTTTAAGTACAGCCAGTCTTTCTCGTATCTCCTCTTTATCATTTTTTATCCCATCCAGCATCTCCACGACCTCCTCTTTTACTGACTTTAGCAGCTTCTTCTTCCTTGGTGAAGACAGTTGCAAAGTACTCATTTAATACTTCAACCTTGTCCTCTGTCGCCGTGCATATATCTGCTTTTTTAGCCCCGAACCTTCATTTGGATTCTGATGTGGTGCATTGTCAAGTTGCACACAAACTATTTCAAGTCAACAATATTAGTCACTTTTCATCAAATTCATTTGTGGTGCATTTCCTTACAGTGAAAACACGCATTGAAATCGGGGATATTGTGTGGTTCCTTGGGGGTCATCGAACCACCAAATTTTGGGTTAAGAGCCGAAAGCGCCAAATGATTGTGCCAGAGAAAAACATCACATCGCATGGTTAACAAAATTAATATTTCACCGAGCTAAAGCTTGTGGGTGCAATGAGCAATGAACGTCATTAAATTAATTAATGAAACTAATAAAAGTCTGTGAAAGATGAATAATTGTTGTAACCGATAACTTTATGCTGCACATTCACGGAAATACGAACACGAACAATGAAACTTTAAATAAGTTTTTGTGCTTTGTATGTGATGAACTTTCACCGATTCTCACTTTCCAGATTGCATTTTAAGAGTCTGGTTTAAAATGTTGATAGTTTATGACACCTGGAATTTGGTACAGCCGTTGTTAAAGTTAACAGTAAGGAACAATAATTGTCCCTTCTCTAAGCACAAGTTGACGCCTGGAGGTTTATCCGAAGCAAGTTCCTCAAAACTATGTTTTTATGCGGAAAAGTCGAACATGATAAGCACGACACTACGGAAACCTCAGCACACGATTTTGGCAGTACCTCAGGGTCCTGCCCACTGGTTTTACAACGGAGAAGTGTTTCAGGCATGGGCTCTTCAATGTTCAGAACATAATTATTACCAGAATTAAATTTGTCGCATTAAAGTGCTCCTTATCTGTAATTTCGATTTGCACCCTTGCCAGTTTTATACAGAAACAAGTAACAATCATAGAACCATAGAATCATAGAAGTTACAACATGGAAACAGGCCCTTTGGCCCAACATGTCCATGTCGCCCAGTGTATACCACTAAGCTAGTCCCAATTTCCTGCAATTGGCCCATATCCCTCCATACCAATCTTACCCATGTAACTGTCCAAATGCTTTTTAAAAGACAAAATTGGACCCGCCTCTACTACTGCCTCTGGCAGCTCGTTCCAGACACTCACCACCCTTTGAGTGAAAAAATTGCCCCTCTGGACCCTTTTGTATCTCTCCCCTCTCACCTTAAATCTATGCCCCCTCGTTATAGACTCCCCTACCTTTGGGAAAATATTTTGACTATCTACCTTATCTATGCCCCTCATTATTTTATAGACTTCTATAAGATCACCCCTTAACCTCCTACTCTCCAGGGAAAAAAGTCCCAGTCTATCTAACCTCTCCCTATAAGTCAAACCATCAAGTCCCGGTAGCATCCTAGTAAATCTGTTCTGCACTCTTTCTAGTTTAATAATATCCTTTCTATAATAGGGTGACCAGAACTGTACACAGTATTCCAAGTGTGGCCTCACCAATGCCCTGTACAACTTCAACAATACATCCCAACTCGTGCATTCAATGTTCTGACCAATGAAACCAAGCATGCCGAATGCCTTCTTCACCACCCTATCCACCTGTGACTCCACTTTCAAGGAGCTGTGAACCTGTACTCCTAGATCTCTTTTTTCTATAACTCTCCCCAACGCCCTACCATTAACGGAGTAGGTCCTGGCCCGATTCGATCTCCCAAAATGCATCACCTCACATTTATCTAAATTAAACTCCATCTGGATGTTTAAGGGATGTGGTTTGTTCAATGTTTAAGGGATGTGGTTTGTTCAATGTTCGTGCAATAACCGTAATACGCAGTGTGAGAAATAAAACACAGACCACCCAACGCGTGCCCCAAGTCAATCGCCGTGAAAATAACGAATGGTTGGTCAGAGCGTGGTGCGAATAACGCCAAGATAGCGGGTTCGATCCCCGTACGGGCCATCAATTACATGTTGCATTATTTAAGTAATTTTGAAAATCCAGGTTTTACCAACAAGCAAATTCACGCAAAAAGTGTTTGGAATAACATTCATTACAATGTTTGATTTATCTTTGCCATTGGGGCGGAGAAACGCATCTTTCTTTTCATTCTTCATTTATCCTTCTTTTCTCACTCACTTTCTGTGTCTCCATCTCATTCTATCTGTCTCTTTTCTCTCGTTTCCTATCTTTATATTTCTTTCCATTTCCGGAACCATTTTTCCGGGTATGCTAACTGACAAACATTACAACCTGTGTCACTCAGTATCCGGGTATGTTTACTGACGTACATTACAATCTGTGTCACTCAGTATCCGGGTAAGGTTACTGACGCACATTGCAATTGGTGTCACTCAGTATCCGGGTATGTTTACTGACACACATTACAATCTGTGTCACTCAGTATCCGGGTATGTTTACTGACATACATGACAACCTGTGTCACTCAGTATCCGGGTATGTTGACTGACACACATTACAACCTGTGTCAGTCAGTATCCGGGTACGTTTACTGACGCACATTACAACCTGTGTCACTCAGTATCAGGATATGTTTACTGATACACTTTACATCCTGTGTCACTCAGTATCCGGGTATGTTTACTGACATACATGACAATCTGTGTCACTCAGTATCCGGGTATGTTTACTGACGCACATTGCAATTGGTGTCACTCAGTATCCGGGTATGTTTATTGACACACATGACAACCTGTGTCACTCAGTATCCGGGTATGTTGACTGACACACATTACAACCTGTGTCAGTCAGTATCCGGGTACGTTTACTGACGCACATTACAACCTGTGTCACTCAGTATCAGGATATGTTTACTGATACACTTTACATCCTGTGTCACTCAGTATCCGGGTATGTTTACTGACATACATGACAATCTGTGTCACTCAGTATCCGGGTATGTTTACTGACGCACATTGCAATTGGTGTCACTCAGTATCCGGGTATGTTTATTGACACACATTACAATCTGCGTCACTCAGTATCCGGGTATGTTTACTGACGCACATTACAATCTGTGTCACTCAGTATCCGGGTTTGTTTACTGACACACGTTTCATCCTGTGTTACGCAGTATCCGGGTGTGAGGCAACGAGTTTTATTCCCGCTGTGTTATCTCTCTGTCGGTTTGCTGATAAACCTTTAACTCGGGGCTTGTTCCCTTTGAATGTCACAAGCAGTAACAAACAGACAAAGCGCGTCTGGCCGCCCGAAATGTGGAGAAGGCATCATTTTAGGAATCACATGTTTCAATCAAATGTTCACCCGGCACTGAGAGAGGCAAAAATAGAGAAAAATGCAGAAAGAAATAAAGCTAAATAAAGATGCTATCAATATTTCTCAATCTTGATGCCTCTCTCATCCTGCGCGAAGCCTCCATCGCCGGATAAAATTTCATTGTAAATTAAGGCGAGATTCGATGCAAAGAACGAAAGCCAAACAACCAAATTTTGCTTAAATTCGGAATTGAACCAGGGACTTTCAAATTTTCGTTTTCTCAACTGAGCTATTTCGGCTCCATCCCAAGTTGGACTGTGTGGCGTTGCTTTGGAAAAAAAGACATAAACCGGGTGGAATTGCCTCTCCTGCTCATTCCTTACTTCGCGGGAATGGGACCCGACCAGATCTCGGAACTCAGGTTATGTTAATGTTCTGCTGGTGATATATTAATATTATCGTGTGTTTGGGCCACTTTTAACCAGGATCATGGTCACATTCTTCCATCATCCCGTCTCCCACATCGCGCCTCTCTCTCATTAATTCTTTTCTCCATTCAATCCATCAGGGAGCGGGAATCAGAGCTCACCCTCAACATCCCTACACACAAACCCCCGGTCAATAATTTACACTCTTTATAAACACAAAATGCTAAAACACCAGGGGAGACGTCACAGTTATGGACACGGAACGAAATACACCGAAGTGTTTCTAAACACAGAAAGTGGACACGCTAGGGGAGACCACACAGTGTTGGACACGGAGTGAAAAACACTTTAGTTTTCATGAAAAGTTACAGAACATGGAATGTTTGTAAAATTCTCCATTCTTTTCCCGGCACTGATGGGCTCTGAAGGGAGAGATGGGCCCGAAACACTCTGATCCGCACTGACCCCGAGCTGCAGGTGAATTGAAATAAAGTTCAATCTGTAGCAGCGAGCGGTTGGAGAGAGATCAAGGTCCAAAATCAAGGAGGACATTTCTGATACTGCCCTTGAATCTAATTTATATCAAATACTCCTTGAACTCTCTGCCGGGGGAATTTGGAACTGAGGATCGCTTGTGAAATCAGCCTAAAAATTATCATACAAACCACTCGAAGTTGGGCTCGAAACCACGAGCCTGACAATAGAAAACTCAGCACAGGCCTGTGAATGAGCCTGGGCGTTTCCTGCTCTGTGGGGCTCAGTACCACGTCGGGTGAGATCAGGTAACGCACCCCAGACCGGAAACTGTGCTTTTCCTGTTTTGTGTGGAGCAGGTGAACGGCCTCTGCCCAGTGTGACTGCTTCGATGAGTTTCCAGCTCAGAGGATAATTGAATCCCTTCCCACAGTCCCCACTTTTCCACGGTTTCTCCATGGTGCGGGTGTCCTTGTGTCTCTCCAGGTTGGACGATCAGTGGAAGCCTCGACCACACACACAACACGTGTACTGAATGGTGTGGCGTTTTTTCAGGCTGTGTAACTGGTTAAATAACTTTCCACTGTCAGTGCACTGGAACACTCTCACTCGGGTGTGTGTCTCGGTGCTTTTCCAGTCACACTGATGTTTGAAAGCGTTTCCCGCAGACAGAAAAGACAAACATTTCTCCTTTCACATTCAAAGGCCGATAATAGTCAGGTCCTGTTGAATCGTGTGACTCTGTCAGATCTTGACGTGATCTTTGGTTTGAATTTCCGTCTGCAATCCTCCCCTTCAAATACCCTGGAAAAGTGTCCGTTCATCCGTTGTCGCAGTGTCTGCATGGTCTCGCCGATGTACCATGCTCCGGGGCATCCTTTCCTGCAACGTATGAGGTAGACAACGTTGGCCGAGTCACAGGAGTAAGAACCATGTACCTGGTGGGTGGTGTCCTCTCGTGTGACGGTGGTATCTGTGTCGATGATCTGACATGTCTTGCAGAGGTTACCGCGGCAGGGTTGTGTGGTGTCGTGGACGCTGTTCTCCTGAAAGCTGGGTAATTTGCTGCGAACGATGGGCTGTTTGAGGTTCCGTGGCTGTTTGAAGGCGAGTAGTGGAGGCGTGGGGATGCCCTTAACGAGGTGTTCATCATCATCGATGACATGTTGAAGACACCGCAGAACAATCACCAGACAGGAGGGTACCCTCCCAGTCGGGGAACACTTCAGCAGTCAAGGACATTCAGCCACCAACCTTCGGGTAAGCGTTCTCCAATGGGGCCTTCGAGACACACGACAACGCAAAATCGTCAAGCAGAAATTATTAGCCAAGTTCCGCACCCATGAGGACAGCCTCAACCGGGATCTTGGGTTCATGTCATGCTACATGTAACCCCACCTGATGTAGAGTCATCCAGGCTCAAGTCATTGTTGGCTTGATCTCCATACACAGATGCGGCCGGACCTGCTGCGATTTCCAGCAAAAAAAAAGTTATCTGTTTTTAATACAAACCCCAGCATTTGCTACATTTGACCCCTGGTGACCCCACCTCAGTATTCTTGGATGTAATGTTTCCTGACTAACCTGTTTGAACACTCCTTTGATTGCTGTGAGTATCTCTCTGCCGAGGTGTGATAAAGGGCAGTTCGAAAGATTATCTGTAATCATCTGGCTTTGTTCTCTGACTATATATGCTGTGCTTTTATTTAACTCTTCACTTCACCTGACGAAGGAGCAAAGCTCCGAAAGTTTGTGATTTCTCATAAAGCTGTTGGACTATAACCTGGTGTTGTGCGACTCGTTACATGTGTCTCCTGTAGTCATTGATAAGGCACAGACTGAGGCGCGGGGGTTTGTGGGGAAATGCCCTGCCATTGAAAGCCGGAATTGGTGAACAGAAAATTAATTATTGTCATCCAATCGAGGTCGGTGCCAGGGAGGCAACAAACAAAATAAATAAATAAATTATACAGAAACCCGAGTGCTCGGCCCTTCCCCATGGTGCGAAGTAAACTGGCCGCCAGTTTTCCGTTACTAAGTCGCAACTCAGACCCGACCCACCCAGTCTGGTTTAATTGCTAAATTTTCTCTAACTCGAATTCAGACCTGTCATTCTCAGGGAAACTGACGAGGTTTCATTTTTTTCTGTGCCCTACCCGAGAGCCAGTTCATGGCTTTAATAAGCTGGCAACAATTTTTGCAAAAGTGAAAAGAGGAGAAAAATTCCACGAGCGATGCCTCAATACAAAAGGGACCACGTACACTGTGACAGCAAATCTAGGGCAACTTACACAGTGCACCAAATCCAGGGACCACTTACACTGGGACACCAAATCCAGGGACCACTTACACTAAGACACCAGTTCCAGGGACCACTTACACTGAGACGCCAAGTCCAGGGATCACTTACATTTGGGGCACCAAATACAGGGATCAGTTACACAGAGACACCAAATCCAGCGACCACTTATATGGTGACATCCTTTTTGCACCTTCTCCAGTATCTCTATATCCTTCTTATAATATGGAGACCAGAAATGTTCACCAGTACTCCAAGTGTAGTCCAATCAAGGTTCCATACAAGTTTAACATAGCTTTTCAATTCTATCCCTCTAGAAATGAACCACAGTGTTTGGTTTGCTTTTTTATGGCCTTTTTAACCTGCATCACTAATTTTAGTGATTTGTGTATCTGTGTCCCTCGATCACTCTACTCCTCTACTCCATACAGAGTCTTATTGTCCAAGCATTATGAGGCCTCCTTGTTCTTGCTACCAGAATGCTCCACTTCATCCTCATCTTTATTAAAATTAATTTGCCAATTACACCCCCATTCTGCAAGTTTATTAATGTCTTCTTGCATATTCTTGTAATATTCATCAGTATCATCTATCCCTCGCCCCAAACTGGTGTCATCCGTAAATTTTGAAATTGTACATCCGATTCCCGAGTCCAAATCGTTTATATAAATTGTGAATAGTAGTCCCAGCACCGATCCTTGTGGAACACCACTTTCCACCTTTTACCAGTTTCAGGAGCGACCCTTAACCCCGACTTTCTGCTTTAGTGCAGTGATCAAGAGAAACCTCTTTACACAGGGAGTTGTGAAACTGTGGAAATCACTTCCAAAGTTCTGTAATGACAAGTGGCCTCATGTTTTTATCCAAGACATCACACAGCCCAGTCATTTACTCCAAATGTTGATGCAATGGTTCAAGCTAAGAGGTGCCAGGTATTGGGAGCAGCAGTAGCAATAAATAAAATCTAAACGTAAGTAAGTAACAATATGGTTCACCTTCATCTATTTCCAGTTCAATAACTTTTGCTGTATGTGGCCCAGGCCAAGTGCCATGATATCGGATCAGGCTCATCATCCAAAATGAGTTTGACACCCTTGAGATAGACAATGTGAAGCGGATTTCCCTCATCCACGAACCCAGCAACTTCTTCAAATAACTGAAGCAAGTTTGTAAGACACGACCTTCTTTCCCGGAAGCCGTGTTGAGTATCTCTAATGGCCCCTTCTCTTTCCCCGTGGTCATAAACAGCATCGCTTAGGATCCCTTCAAGCATATTCCCTCTGATCCATATCACACCGATGGATCTGTCATTCCCTGGCTCTGATTTGTCCCATTTAATGAAAATGGGAACTACGTAAGCTATTTTCCTATCTCAGGAGACAATCGCTGACTCTACTGAGCTGTTGAAGATACAGGCATGGGGCTCACAGAGCACCGTCTCATCTCTTTAAACACCCGTGGGTGAATATCATCTGGACCTGGAGCACAATCTATTTTGAGATTTCGTATTTCATCCAAGATGACATCCCTTTCCATTTTAATATTTATGATGTTATTGTCGACAGCACATCCCACAACTGGAATCTGAGCATCATCCACAGGAGTGTAGGCTGATGAGAAATAGTCATTTAACAGCTCTGCCATAGCCTGGGAATCTGTCCTGAACTGCCTTTCAGTGGACCTAAACCATCTTTAATGGTCTTCTGACTGCTGACGCAGCTGAAAAAGCGTTTGCTTTTATTCTCACAATTGTGCACCATCTTCTTTTCCAATGATCTCGTAGCTTGTCTAATGGCTGATTTTGTCTCCCTCGATTGTGGGTGATATTTGACACTATCCTCCTGTAAACTGAATTCATCCTGATCTGACCTGAGTTAAATGTGAGACAGTTCGGGGAGTCAGGAATCATTCACCCTGAGACTTAAACTAACAGGTAAAACCCCAGACGGTTCCTTCGTCAGGTTTTCTCTGGTTCCTCGGCATATATTTGTCAGGATGCCGAAACCCAGCTTTCTTACAGTCCACTCCTGGAGGTTCCACTCCCTGAGCCTACAACCTTCAGCAGGGTCAGTGGTGGAGTTCACAAATGAACTGAAACCCTTCGGAATGCGAAAACAATTTTGCGTTTCCAAAATAAAAGAACTGACATTTATTGTGGAAACAGTCTGGTGTCGCTCACTGCAGAAACATCCATGTCAGAGTGAAGCGGCTCTCCTGAAATCTTTCGACCTTTTCTGTCAAGGAGAATTCTGATTTCCGTGAAGGCAATCTCAGGTTAAATGGTGGAAGATCGGCCGTGCTCAGCTGGCCATCGAAACCGGGCATTTTTGTGCAGACAAAACATATATTTGAAACCAGGAAATATGAGACCATGAATCTTAAGGTAAAAATTTCCCTACCGTCCCTGGGTGGGATCGCACCACCAAGCTTTCAGTTAACAGCCGAACGCGCTAACCGATTGCGCCACAGAGACACGACACGTTTGTTTTTGAACTATTGATTCAACGAGCTAAAAATTCAGGTTGCCGCGATCAATATACCATCTCTCCACTATCAGTTTACTTTTCCAAAATAAAGGGTGTGAAGTTTGCTTGAGTGAAAATCTGTGCTGTGTTATTTCTGAACATTAAACTCACCTTGCCATTAAACATCTGTATGTCGGAAGTCTCCGTCCCCTCGTGGTCGAGAGGATTGATTTTTCGAGTTGTGATTCTCCATTCTCGATTCCAGTGATATTCAGGTCTGGTGAAAATGAGAGGACATGAAACGAGCAGGTCCAACGAGCAGGTCTGTGGCACTGCACGGTGTCTACAAAGTTGTCTCTTGTATTTACAGTGAAACGGACGGCAGTTTTCACCATTAAACCAGGAACTATGATGTTAAGAAAAGATGTGGCCGACAAACATTCGATTTCAGCGCCCTGACACTGGGTCAGAGCAAAGCTCAGTTCGTGCGATTGCCGAGTGGCGAGAGGGTGGATTTGGAACTCCTGTGCGGCTGCACTGCGAGTTGTCCAGATCTGCTTGGAGCGATATTCACTTCAATTCATCACTGACAGGGACAGTTTGATTCAATGTCTCTTTTCTCTTGTAATTGGTGAGATTTCAAAAGTTGAAAACGACCCGTGCTGACCCCAACCTCGCCACTTACACGCTGACAGATACAATGCGGTCACAGTCTGGTTCATTGAGATGAAAACCGAGAGCGATTTCACAGTCGAATGCAACGCGAACAAAACTCATTTAAAGAAAGTGCAGGTCACAGAGGTGCCTTTAAAGTCCCGATTGTTCGAAGCAGAACTGGAAAATGCGCAATGCAGCCGCACAGCAATTCCAAATGAACTCTCCGTGGAGGAAAATGAGTGACAGGAGCAGAAGGAGATACCACGTGAAAGATTTGGACCCAGACCTGCTGCATGATACTTTAAATGTTGTCCACCTTTAACTGTCGCTCATAGTGTTAGAACTGTCAGTGTTATCATTAGCCTTCTTGCACTGCAACTCCTCAATAGCCCCAGGTTATCACAGCATCGCTTTCTTCAAATTGAATCTCAGTGTGAAAACTTACACGATTTCAAACCTAAGCAAAGGTGTGTGAGATTGGAAGGAGAGTGTGAGTGGAGATCATGGGCCGGGGGGCAGTGAGATCATCACCTGAGCATTAAGATATCCCACATACCAAAGAAGCAGGGAGATGAGATCTTTGTGTCTATTTTTCCCGGCATGTGCAAAATCCATCCCTTCTCAAAGGCCAGCACCGTTCTTTCCCTCTCGCTCCTTGCTGTCCAGGTCAGGATGGGATTCATGAATTCCCCTGTGTTTTCATCATGCATCTAATTCACCTGGCAGCTGGAGGAGTAGAGGAAGCGGGAGGGGAAGAATAGTCAGAAACAGGAGATGCCACGTGAAACGGGCCGAATCGTGTGTGTGTCAGTTGCTTCAAATGATCCACGGCAGCCTTGCATTGCTTCGCAGCTTTACCAGGAGCTGCATCGATTCGGCCCGTGCGTGCGTGCATTTTGGAAATGGAAACAGAGACATCCGCTGCTTGTGGTAATATTTCACCTCACTATTCCATTTCATGCACAGGCCTATCCCCACTCGGTACTGTAATGGCCTGAACAAGTCTTTTGTGTTCTCACAGAAAATGCCACTTTGTGCGAGCAGCTTGTCTGGACTGGACTGCACTGAGCTGGGACACTGAAAATATTCAATTAATGAAATCAGTACTTCAAACAGAAAAAAATCTTCACTCACTCGTCCTGATACAATGAGGTCTCTATTCTTGAATTATTGTTTCATTCATTGGAAAATAGGAACAGGAGTAGGCCATTCAGCCCTTCGAGTCTCCAGGTTAATACATCCTTCCTGAGGTGGGGTGCCCAGAACTGAATGCAGTCCTCCAGATGGGGTCTCACCAGAACTCTGTGCATCTGTAACATAACTTCCACCCTTTTGTATTCCAGCCCCCTTGAGATACATGGGGACAGTGAGAGCTCAAGAGAGAAAGCGGGAGAGAGCAAAAGTGAGAGAAAGAGAGAGAGGAGTGAGAGAGAGAGAGCGCGCACTAGGCATTGCATGAACCGTCGCTGTGACGAATTCTCAGGAGCTGCTTTGAATCCCCACTGAGCTTTCGAACCACTTGTTCCACCCGACCAAAAGTTCATAAGCAGCATATGGGAAATCTAAAATCACATCGACTGCAACCGGTTTTGCAGCGCAATAGTAACACGTCGGACTTTTACTTCAAAGATTGTGGATTCGAATCTCGCCACGGTTGATTTCGAACGAAGAAATTATTCCTCATCTCTGTATTAAATGGCCGACCCCTTATCTTGAGATTATGACCCTTAGTTCTAGCCTCTCCAGCCAGGGGAAACGGCCTCCAAGCATCTACTCTGTCAAACCCTCCAAGAATTTTATAAGTATCAATGAGATCACCTCATTATTCTAAACTCCAGAGAATATAGGTCCATTCTACTCCTCACAGGACAATCCTCTCATCCCAGGAATCAATCTTGTGAACCTTTGTTGCACTCGCTCTAAGGCAAGTATATCATTCCGCAGGTAAGGAGATCAAAACTGTACGCAGTACTCCAGATGCGGTCTCACCAAAGCCCTATATAATTGCAGCAAGACTTCCTTACCCTTGTACTCCAACCCCCCCTGCAATAAAGGTCAACATACCATTTGCTTTCCTTATTGCTTGCTGCACCTGCATGTTAACTTTCTGTGATCCGTGTACAAGGACACACAAATCCCTTTGAATACCAACATTTCTTAGTCTCTCACCTTTTCAAAGATATCCTGCTTTTCTATTCTTCCTAACAACGTAAATAAACTCACATTTCACCACATAAAATACTTCATTTTCGATCTTCTCGCCCATTCAGTTAACCTGTCTTTATCACTTTGCATCCTCTTTGCGTCCTCCTCATAGCTCACTTTCCCAACTACCTTTGTATCGTCAGCAAACTTGGACACATTACACTTGGTCCCCTCATCTAAGTCGTTAATAAAGACTGTAAATAGCTGAGGACCAAGCACTGATCCTCACGGCAACCCACCAGTTACAGCCTGCCTACCCGAAAATTATTCCGACTTTATGTTTTCTGTAAGTCAACCAATCCTCAATTCATGCTAATATACCACCCACAATCCCATGAGCCCTAATCTTGTGTGACACCTTGTCGAATGCGTTTTTATAATCCAAATATACTACATCCACTGGTTCTCCCGTATCTATCCTGCTAGTTGCTCTCTAAAAAGCTCTAATAGTTTTGTTAAACACGATTTCTTTTTCATAAAACCGTGCTGCATTTGACTAATCAAATTATGATTTTCAAAGTGCCCTGTTACCACGTCCCTAGTAATAGATTCTAGCATTTTCCCTATTACTATTGTCAGGCTAAATGACCTGTAGTTCACTGTTTTCTCTCTCCCTCCTTTCTTGAAAAGCGGGGTTACGTTTGCTACCTTCCAATCCAAGGGGAACTTTCTAGAATCTCGTGAATTCTGGAACTGCGAAACCAATGTATCCACAGTCTCTGCAGCCACCTCTTTTAAAACCTTATTGTGCAGACAATCAGGTCCAAGGGATTTGTTGGCTTTTAGTCCCATTAATTTCTCCAGTACTTTTTCTTTACCAATCTTAATCTTTAAGTTCCTCACTCTCATTTGCCCCTTGGTTCCCCACAATTTCTGGTATATTTTTTGTGTCTTCTATTCTGAAGATAGATAAAAGTAGTTTTTTTAACGTCTCTGCCATTTCCTTATCCCCCACTATAATTTTTTTGTCTCTGCCTCCAAGGGGCCCGTGTTTACTTTTGCTAATGTCTTCATTACACATACTTGTAGAGGCTCTTACAATCCATTTTTATACTTCTTGCTAGTTCACCCTTATTCTATTTTCTCCCTTTGTATCAATTTCTTCGTCATCCTTTGCTGGTTTCTAAAACTCTCCCAATCCTCAGGCTACCAGCCTTGATGGCAACATTGTAAGCCGCTTCGTTTAACGTAATACTATCCTTAATTTCTCCAGTTAGCCAAGATTGGACCACTTTTCCAGTGGCGTTTTTAATCCTCAAGGGAATGTATTTTCATTGAGAATTATTATTTATTTATTTAAATGTTCACCATTGCTTAAAACCATCATATTTTTAATCGAATTTCCCAAACTACCTCAGCCAACTCGCCCCTCATAACTACGCAATTGGTTTTGTTTAAATTTAAGACCCTAGTTTCGGACTTAACGAGATCATTCTCAAACTCAACATGAAATTCTATCATATTATGATCATTCTTTCTCAGAGGATCATTTACTATAAGATTTCTAATTAATCCTGTCTCATTACACAATACTAGATCTAAAATAGCCTTTTCCGTGGTTGGTTCCTCGACATATTGTTCTAGAAAGCTGACTCGAATGAATTCCATGAACATAAAACAGGTTATCTTGTGTTGCTAACATGATGTTAGCATGTTGGGGTGACTTATGACTCGAAGACAAGGCCAGATCTGCCAGTTGAATTAGATGTTTGATGCAAACACGGAGAATTAATGAAACCAAGACTTCCCTGCAGGGAGTGGGAAAGAAAGATGCTGGGCATTGAGAGGCGAAGGATTTTGTTTGTTGCAGGATGAATAGATACAAGGACCTCATCTCCCTGCTTCTTTCAGATACTGACTATCTAATGTTGAAGAGATGCTCTCGCTGCCCAAGGCCCATAATCTCCAGTCGCACCTCCTTCCAATCTTGCACACGTTGCTTCGCTTTGAAATTATGTATTTTTTCACACTGGGATACCATTTGAAGACAGCACTGCTGTGATAAGCTTGTGTTGTAAAGAGCTCCGACGAGCTCCCGGCAGTAGTGCTGCAGACTTGTGCTGCAGAACTGGCCGCGCATCTAGCCAAACTGTACAGCTACAACACTGGCATCTACGCGACAACATGGAAAATTGCCCAGGAATGTCCTGTCCACAAAAAGCTGGACAAATCCAACCTGGCCAATTACCGCCCCATCAATCTACTCTCAATCATCAGCCAGGTGCTGGAAGGTGTCGTCTACAATGCCAACAAGCGGCACTCACTCACCAATGATCTGCTCACCAATGCTGAGTTTGGGTTCCGCCAGGGACACTCGGCTCCAGACCTTGGTCCAAACATGGACAAAAGAGCTGAATTACAGACGTGAGGTGAGAGTGACTGCCCTTCATATCAAGGCAGCATTTGTCCGAGTGTGGCACCAAGGAGCCCTGGTAAAATTGAAGTCAATGGGAATCAGGGGGAAAACTCTCCAGTGGCTGGAGTCATACCCAACACAAAGGAAGATAGCAGTGGTTGTTGGAGGCCAATCATCTCAGCCCCAGGACATTGTTGCAGGAGTTCCTCAGGACAGTGTCTTCGGCCCAACCATCTTCAGCTGCTTCCTCAATGACCTTCCCTCCATCATAGGGTCAGAAATGGGGATGTTCGCTGAGGATTGCACAGTGTTCAGTTCCATTCGCAACCATTCAGATAATGAAGCAGTCCGTGTCCGCATGCAGCAAGACCTGCACACCATCCGGGCTTGGGTTGATAAGTGGCAAGTAAAATTCGCGCCAGACAAGTGCCAGGCAATGAAAATCTCCAACAAGAGAGACACTAACCACCTCTCCTTGACATTCAACAGCATTTCCATCGCCGAATCCCCCACCATCAACATCCTGGGGGTCACCATTGACCAGAAACTCAACTGGACCAGCCACATAAGTAATGTGGCTACAAGTGCAGGTCAGAGGCTGGGTAATCTGCGGCGAGGGCTCACCTCCTGACTCCCCGAAGCTTTTCCACCATCTGCAAGTCACAATTCAAGAGTGTGATGGAGTACTCTCCAATTGTCTGGATGAGTGCAGCTCCAACAACAATCAAGATGCTCGACACCACCCAGGGCAAAGCAGCCCGCTTGTTTGGCACCCCACCCACCACCTAAAAAACTCATTCCCTTCGCCACCGGCGCACTGTGGCTGCAGTCTGTACTTCCAAAGGATGCACTGCAGCAACTCGCCAAGGCTTCTTCGACAGCACCTCCCAAACGCGCGCCCTCGACAACCTAGAAGGACAAGGGCGGCAGACACATGGGAACAACACAACCTGCACGTTCCCCTCCAAGTCACACACCATCCCGACTTGGAAATATATCGCCGTTCCTTCATCGTCGCTGGGTCAAAACCCTGGAACTCCCTTCCGAACAGCACTTTGGGAGAACCTTCACCACACGGACTGCAGTGGTTCAAGAAGGCGGCTCACCACCATCTTCTCAAGGGCAATTAGCGATAGGCAATAAATGCTGGCCTCGCCAGCGACGCCCACATCCCTTGAACGAATGAAAAAATGATATGGAGTGCAAGGAGATAAATCGAAGGATCTATATCATATGATAACAGTGCCTGTTCGGACACTGTGAGCTACAGCTGAAGTTGAGCAACATTTAAAGTGTCAGGCAGCAGGTCTTTTCCAAATCTTGACAGAAATGGCAAGAGAACTTCACGCAGACTTTGATCAGCGTCATGACTTGAACAAAGACGGCATTTTATACAGGCATTCCACACTCTGGGCCTTGACCCTTCCCCTACGATCCTCACTTCGAGCAGCTGGGATTTGTTTTGAGACAGGATGTCCCAGCTCTTCACCTTTAATGGGACAAGGAAAGCCCAGATGGGCTGAGTGGCTCTGTTTATGACATTACAGCAGTGGCTAGAAACCCTTCTCAGTATGGTCTGTGAGTGTTTGATGGCTCGGTGTAAATATAGTTTTACTCTGTACCGAACAAATGCTGTACCTGCGCTGGGAGTGTTTGATGGGAAAGTGTAGAGGGAGCTTTTCTCTATATCTAACGCTTGCTGTACCTGAATGGAGAGTGTTTCAAGCAGATACTAGGTGCTCAGAATGCCAAATTCTCCGAAGCTAACATCCATCACCTCGACGAGAACATTCAACCCGAAGATAGAATCATGGAATCATGGAATCATGACAGCACAGAAAGACGCCCGTCGGCCCATCGAGCCTGTGCTGGCTCTTTGTAAGAGCAATCCAGTTAGTTCCAGTCCCCCGTTATTTCCCTGTAGCTTCCGAAGAGAAGAGAAAACCATCAGTTTCTCCCCTGACACAGATCTGGAAGGACAGTGAGTGTCCCTAACATTTTTGTACAGTTTGTTCGATATTTTATCCCTGGAGCTGAGTCTTTTGGTGAAGATTTGAAATTGATTCCCTCCAGTTACCGACTCACCGACCAATGGGAATAGTTTTTTCTTGATTTAGCTGATCAATTTTTGTACACCACGCACCCTTCTTTGTTCGAATGAAAAGAGCCCCAGTTTCTCCAGTCTCTCCTCATAACTAAAGTCTCTGGTATCATCTCCGTCAATCTCTTCTACACCCTCTCCATGGCCATGACATCTTTCCTAGTGTAAGACGACCAAAACTTTACACCATATTCTAACTGCAGATTAATCAATAATTTGTACAGTTTTACATGACCTCTGTCCTTTTGTACTCTATACCCATATTTGTGAAACCTTGGTTTTCGTTTGCTTTTTTAACCACTTTATCAACTTGCCCTCCCACTTTTAAAGATTTGTGTATCTGAACCCCTTGTAGATTTTAGAGATATTAACATAACATGTTTAAAACACATTGACATAAATCTGATCTAATGTGTATTATGGGAAAGAGAAATTTAGTCTGAGTTAGAAACTCAAACAAGCGTTTCACAGAAGACAGGTCGCCATGGCAACATTGATCAGACATTCCATTCCACAGAATCGGCTAGTTGGAAACTCTAATCTGATAAGGAGAAAGAACAGGAGTTTGTCTGTTATTAACCAAACTATAAACTTAAACCAGAGTGAGCAAAATAATAGAATGGATGATAACGTGTGATGTTTCTACCTATAATTGTAAAAGTGTAAGAAATAACATAATTAACAGTCGGCAGGGTAGTTTAGGGATAATGAGAAAATTACTGAACAAAAGTAATCGCTGGGAATCAAGGAATGTGTCCTTTTAAATCACAGATTGGAGAAGCTCCAGCTGTCATTTCCTCGCTTCCGGCCTAAACCCAGCACAGAAGACAAAGAAAAGTCAGGTGACAGAGATGGATCACTACAGGGTATCAAAGTGAGGGGATGCAGATGGAAGGGGGCAGTGGGGACTGGAGACACCAGAGATTAAGCTCAGGGCATCCGAGGTTCCGTCCAATGGGCTGAACTCGTTTAAGTTACTGTGGACAACAGGGTCTTGCATGTTTACTCTGATTGATGGATCAATATAAGATACTTTAGAAGACAGAGAATCTGCTCATCCTGTATCTCTTAATAAAGTATTAAAGTTGCTAACGCTAGACACTCGAATCTGCTAATTAATAAGACAAGGCGTTAGTTAGAGTCTTACACCCCGCTACTATTCGGCTCCTCTACTCCTTTTAAACATTTATCATTTTGTCCCGATTTTATCTTTTATTTAAATCACAAAATGTATCATCTCATATTGCCCTTTTTAAAATTTCATCTGACACCAACCTGCCCCATTTACTAACCTGTGTATGTCACACTAAAGTCACGAACAGTCCTTTTCACAGTTTGCTCTGGTTCCTTTTTTGGCGTCAACTGATGATTTTCATCTTGTGCCCCATATACCCAAACCCAGATCATTCCTTTATATTGAGAAGAGCAATGGTCCCAACACTGACCCTGGGGACACCATTGTTTACATTCCTCCAGTCTGGAGAACATCCATTCACCACTACTCTCTGTTTTTTACCCTTTACCCAACTACCTATCCGCGCTGTCCCACTCCCTTTATTTACTTCAGCCTTAATTTTATCAACAAGGCTCCTGTACGGAACCTTATCAAACACCTTTTCACAATCCATCCACACAACATCCGCTTCATTTCCTTTGTCATGGTGTCCTTAATTAATCCATTTTACCAACAAATGTTGAAACGTTACATCCGCTTCACAGGGTTTCATCTGTTTCAAGCTACAATATAAAGGTCCGATTTTCTCCTGGTGTTTAAGATAAATTAAGTTTTAAAAATGATGCAGAGTTTCAGACAATTCGGGTCATCCGGGCTCAGACCCACCCACTCCGTGCCGGAAGTCCCGCTCCTCACACACTCTGACTGGGTTGGAGGATCAGCCGCCCGCTTGGTCCTCCAGTCCATCTCCGCACTTCCTATTGGTTCGGAACTCTCCTTAGTCACCAGGGCGAGTTAATGGTGACAGTGACGTCCTGAGGGACAGTTGTGCAATAAACATTAATTGAACCCTTCAGTTGTAACATTTAATAAAACGAAATTAATAGTCACGGGAAAAAAATCTTATATGCCGGTCACCAAAGTAGCGGGTCGCGGCTGCACTGATTGTTTGTTGCGGTTTGAATAGCACCAAGCGTTGGGGTTTCAGTTTATTTTATTACCCTTGGTCCAAACGCGTTCTCCCTGATTCCAATCTCTTTGCTTTCAGTCCGGAGATTAAGCGCATCAATGGCGGCTGCAGCCCCCAGCAAGCAGCGCGGTGCATAATGTCGCCCATCTGAATCAGAGGAGCCCAGTGCGCAGGCGCAGTAGGGGCTCATTGTTCGGCTGTGTTTTCTGAGCATGAGCGGTCGGAGAGGCTGCGGGAGTCGCAGCGGTCGGTGCAGGGAAGAGGATCGGAGGGAACAGGTTAATAAACCCCGGTGGGAGAGTGCCCCGGGCCCGAGTATAAAGCAGTGAACGTTATCCCCCCAACGCGACCCGACACGACGGAGTCCGACTTCTCCCCGTTCGCTTCGGTTCAACTCGCAAACAAAGGCCCGCGGCCCCGCGTATTCTCAGGGAGCGTCTGTACATGAAGGAGAAATGGTGACGTGTAAGGGAGCTTCCTTAATTGAAGGAAAAGTGCTGACATATCAGGGAGTGTCTGTAAATGTAGAGCATATGGTAACATGTCAGGAAGCGTCTGTAAATGAAGAGGATATGGTGACATGTCAGGGAGTGTCTGTAAATGAAGGAGAAATGGTGACGGTCAGGGAGCGTCTGTAAATAAAGGAGGAATAGTGTTGGTTCAGAGAGTGGCTTTTAATGAAGGTTAATGCGTGACTGGACAGGGAGCGTCTGTGAAGGGAAGTGAAATGGTGACTGGACAGGGAGTGTCTGTAAAGGGAAGTGAAATGGTGAGTGGTCAGAGCATCTGAAAATGATGGAGAAATGGTGATGGGTCAGGGCGAGCCCTTCAGCAGAGCTGGGAGATATTGCAGATGGACAGCTTACAACGAGGGACAGGGTGATGGGACGTGGGGAGAGAAACAGAGAGAAAACATGTTGATAGAGGGAGACAATTAAATATGAGAGTATACTGGCAAGAAATATAAAAAACAGATTGTAAGAGCTTCCTACCGGAAGTAAAAATGAAGAGATTAGCGAAAGTAAACGAGGGACCCTTGTAGGCTGAGACAGGAGACATTATAATGGTGAATAAGGAAAAGGCAGAGACGTTAAACAATTGTTTTTTTTTAATCTGCCTTCACAGTGGAAGACACAAAATCATATCAGAAATAGTGGGGAACCAAGGAAAAAATCCTCTTCCTCTCTGCTCTATCGAATCCTATTATCAGTTTAAACACCTCAATCAGATCACTCCTCAACTTTCTAAACTCAAGGGAACACAACTCAGGTTTATTCAACCTGTCTCCGTAATTTAACCATTTCAGCCCCGGTTCATTTTGGTCAATTTTCACTGTTCCCCTTCTCAGGCCAATCCATCCTTCCTGAAGTGTGGTTCCCAAAACTGAACACCGTTCTCCAGATGGGGTCTGATCAAGGCTCTAAACAACTGAAGCATCACTTCCGCCCCTCTGTATTCCAGCCCCCTCGAGATAAAGGCCAACATTCCTTTCACCATCTCGATTCCGTGTTATACCTGTTTCGTAGTTTTTAATGATTTGTGTCCTGGAACTTAAATAATATATTTGGAAATTGTTTACTTGTTTAAAATAATTGGCAAAGTTTGGGGATTCCCTAACAATGGGGCACAATCATAAAATTAGAGCAAGGACATTCAGAAGTGAAATCAGGAAGCACTTTTTCACCAAAAGGTTCGTGGAAATCTGCAATTCACTTCCCAAAAGGCAGTGGAGGCTGGGTGAATAGATATTTTCAAAAATGATAGATCATTTTGATGAGATAAGTGTCTCAAATATTATTGATCAAAATGGCTATATTGAGTTGAGTTACAGATCAGCCACGACCGAATGAAATGATGGAACAGGCACGAAGGGCTGAATGGCGTCGTCCTATTCCGGAGTTCCCTCTGCTGGTGACTACTGGACGGTGCACCAGTTAGTCTGAAAACGCCCTCTGTTGGTGAGTAACTGCATTACTTAGCTTTTAAAATTAAAATCCAAAAACATTGGCCCTGAAATTGTGATCAGTTTCTCCTGATCTCCCGCCACATTCCGGAATCCCCAGGTATAGGGGTAGGGCAGTGAAACAACATTGTGGTGTGTCTGTGAACCGGATGTGGAAAATGTATAGTGGTGTTCCCCACAGGTCAGTGCTCTTTTTAATATATATTAATGACTGGACTTGGGAAGAGAGGATTTAATTTCAAAGTTTGCAACTCGGAAATGTAGTAAACATTGTGCAGGATAGTATCAGACTTCAGGAGGCCATAGACAGGCTGGTGAAAGGGGCAGACACATGGCGGATGAAATTTAACACAAAGAAGTGTGAAGTGATACATTTTAGTAGGAAGAACAAGGAGAGGCAATATAAACTAAATGGTACAATTTTAAATGGGGAGTGCAGGAACAGAGAGACCTGGGGATCTATGTGCACAAATCTTTGAAGCTAACAGGACAAGTTGAGAAGGCTGTTAATAAATCTAAGTACCCCATATGCTTTTTCAATCTCTGTTTAAAAAAGCAGATGGGATCCTTAGATTCATTAACAGAAGCTTACAGTACAAAAGCAAGGAATATTTGCTAAACCTTCATAAAACACTGGTTCAGCCTCAGCCTAATTGTGTTCAATTCTGGGCATCACGCTTCAGAAAGACAAGGCCTTCGAGAGGGTGCAGAAGGGATTTACTAGGTTTGTACGAGGGATGAGGGATTTCAGTTATGTGGAGAGACTGCAGGAGCTGGGGTTGTCCTCCGCAGAGCAGAGAAGTTTAATGAGAGATTTGATAGAGGTGTTCAAATTCATAGAAACGTAGAAAATAGGAGCAATAGTAGGCCATTTGGCCCTTCGAGCCTGCTCCGCAATTCAATATTATCATGGCTGATCCTTTATCTCAATACCATATTCCCGCTGTCTCCTCAAATCCCTTGATGCCTTTTGTGTCTGGAAATCTATTCATCTCCTTCTTAAATATATTCAGTGACTTGATCTCCTCTGCCTTCTGTGGTAGAGAATTGCACAGGTTCAACACCCTTTGAATGAAGGAACTTCTCCTCATCTCAGTCCGAAATGTCCTATCCCATATCATGAGACTGCAACCACCTAGGTCTCGAGCCCATAGCCAGGGGAAACACCATCCCTGCATCCAGTCCGTCTAGCCCTGTCAGAATTGTTTAAGTATCAATGAGATCCCCTCTCATTCTTCTAAACTCGAGTGAATGCAGGCCTAGTCGACCCTATCTCTCCTCATACGACATTCCTGCCATCTCAGGAATCAGTCTGGTGAACCTGCGCTTCACTCCCTCGATGGCAGGTATATCCTTTCTTAGGTAAGGAGAACAAAACTGCACACAATACTCTAGCTGTGGTCTCACCTATGCAATGAAAAACCGCAGTAAGACATCCTTGCTCTTGTACTCAAATCCTCTTGTAATGAAGGCCAACATAGCATTTGCCTTCCCAACTGCTTGCTGCACCTGCATGTTTGCTTTAAGTGACTGGTCCACAAGAACACACAGGTCCCTTTGTAGATCAACATTTCCCAATCTATCACCATTTAAATAATACCCTGCCATTCTGTTTTTCCTTCTGAAGTGGATAACTTCACATTTATCCACGTTATACTGCATCTGCCATGTATTTGCCCACACACTCAACTTGTCTAAGTCGCTTTGAAACATCTTTGCATCCTCCTCACAACTCACGATCCAACCTAGTTTTGTGTCGTCAGCAAACATGGAAATACAACATTTGGTTCCCTCATACAAATCATTGATATATATTGTGAATAGCTCGGGCCAAGCACCGTTCCCAGCGGTACCCCACTATTCACCGCCTGCCACCCCGAAAAAGACTCATTCATTCCGACTCTATGTTTCCTGTCTGTTAACCAATTTTCAATCCATGCCAGTACATTACCTCCAATCCCATGTGTTTTAATTTTGCACACTAACGTCTGACGTCGGACTTTATCAAAGGCCTTCTGACGATCCAAATCCACCACATCCACTGATCCTCCATAATCTACTCCAACAGTTACATCCTCAGAAAACTCCAGTAGGTTTGTCCAACACGATTTCCCTTTTATAAATCCATGTTGAATTTGTCTAATCCCGTTAATATTTTTAAGTGTCCTGTATTCATATCCTTTATAATAGACTCAAGCATTTTCCCCACTAAGGATGTTAGGCTAACCGATCTGTTGTTCCCTGTTTTCTCTCTCTCTCTTTTTTTAATAGTGGAGTTACATTTGCCACCCTCCAATCTGCAGGAACTGTTCCATAATCGATAGAATTTTGGAAGATGACAACCAATGTATCCATCATTTCCTCTTTAATATTCTGGGTTGCAGATTATCAGGCGTTGGGGATTTATCGGCTTTCATTCCCATGAATTTCTCCAGCACTATTTTTTTTACGAATACTAATTTCCTTTAATTCCTCCTTTTCACTGAACCCTTGGTTCCATGGCATTTCTGGGAAGTTATTTGTGTCCTCTTCCGTGAAGACAGATTTTGTTTAATTGCTCTGCCATTTCCTTGTTCCCCATTATAAATTCTACCATTTCTGACTGTAAGGGGCCGACATTTGTCTTCACTAATCTTTTTCTCTTTAGATACTTGTAGGAGCTTTAACAGCCCGCTTTTATGTTCCTTGCAAGTTTACTCGCGTAATTAATTTTTCCCCTCTTAATCAATCTCTTGGTGATTTGTTGCTGAATTCTGAACTGCTCCCAATGCTCAGGGTTGCTACTTTTTCGGGCAACTTTACATTGCTCCTCTTTGGATCTAATGCTGTCGTTAAATAAGGAGAAACTGTTTCCAGTGGCAGAATGGTCGGTAACCGGAGGACATAGATTTACGGTTATTGGAATACAACCAGAGAAACATGAGGAAACATTTTTTTTACGCAGGAATTTGTTCTTATCGGGAATATGCTGCCTGAAAGAGTGGTGGAAGCAGATTCAAGAGTAACTTTCATCAGGTAATTGTATAAATACTTGAAGGGAAAACATTTACAGGACTATGGGGAAACAGCAGGGGTGTGGAACGAACTGGATAGCTCTTTCTTAGGCATGATAGGCCAAATGCCCTCTGTCTGTGCTGTCCCATTCCGTGAGACTACGATACTATGTTAATAACTTGAACATCTTAAACAGAATTACACCAGTAAAGGCACACATTCCAACTAAAATAGTGAACAAACGTATTTTTTTGTTATAATTGAACGCTATTTAAGCTGTACATCACCACTTACATTATGAGACTGCAACATTCTCTGCACATCGAGTATAAGGTGGGAAATCATCTGTTGTTTCAGTTTCTGTGGCTCTGGAGGGACCAGTTACAATAAATGGATATAAAACAGACAGACCATTCATTGGACCCACTGTGGGTTCTAAAACTCCTTTAATGATGAGATATGAAAAAGTGAAGCGATCACATAATGAAGTTCCTGTAAACCCACTGTTAATAAACACAGGTTCTCTATTACAAAGTTGGTCCATCCATGCAGAGCACCGTATATACAGTATTAACATAAACTGATCAATGATCAGAAATACATTGTTTCTGTTTTACATTTGTCAATTAAACAGAACACAGAAACTTTCAGACAGAATATGGAGAAAAACGAAATCCAGTTATTTCAACACAACGTAAAATGGTGATCGATTAAAATAAGTGATGTTTATATCGTGATGAAAAGCACATTCAGCATGTTCACACTGATGGAAAAGTTAATGGACATTCTCTCAGAATTAACACAGAACATTTCCCGCCAGTCTGTGACACGTATCGGGACATCACATCCTGGATTTCACGTTGACTTTTACCTGGAAGGCAAACAATCGATGAGAGAGAGAGAGCGAGAGAGGGAGAGAGACCGAGAGCGGTGAAAGCAATTCCCACCAGCACACCCGAGAATCAAATATAGTCTTTCTTCATCACTATATATTCAGAATATTCTCTCTGATAGTTTCTGTATCATTAATTGTAATAACTATATCCCCACTATCACAAAATAGAATAAAATGCGGTTCGTATAAAGGGAACATTTATTTAATTATAAAGCTACAGCAGGTTCTCTTTTATAGTTTATGAATCATAAATTGTCGGAAACACTCTCCCCACATTCAGACAATATAATTAAATACACCCAGTATTAAAGGGGATTTATATTTAAACAGTAAAGACACAGAATGTTCTCTCTGATACTTTCCATCACTCTCCATTATACGACAGTAGATATCACCCGGGTCTCAACGATTAACCAACACTGGGATATCAGGGAGAGAAACAACTGCAGCCCTTGGTTATTATGTGTATCATTATATCATAGTAGATACAGCACAGAAGGAGGCCATTTGGCCCATCGTGCCAGTCCCGGCTCTTTGAAAGAAGTCCTGCTCCCCCTGCTCTTTCCGCATAGCCCTGTAAATGTTTTCCCTTCAAGTATTTATCCAATTCCCTTTTGAAAGTTACTATTGAATCTGCTTCCACTAACCTTTCAGGCAGTGCATTCCAGATCATAACAACTTGCTGTGTTAAAATATGTTTCCTCATTTCGCCTCTGGTTCTTTTGCCAAACACCTTAAATCTGTATCCTTTGTTTACCGATCATTCGACCGCAGTTTCTCCTCATTTACTCCATCAAAACCGTTCATGATTTTGAACACCTCGAACAAATCTGCACTTAATCTTCTCTGCTCTAAGGAGAACAATCCCAGCTTCTCCAGTCTCTTCACATAACTGAAGTCCCTCATTCCTGGTACCATTCAGGTAAATCTCGTCTGTACCCTCTCAAAGGCCTTGACATCCTTCCTAAATGGTGGGGCCCAGAATTGAACACAATACTCCAGCTGCGGCCTAACTTGGGTTTTATAAATGTTTACCATAAGTTCTTTGCTTTTATATTCCATACCTCAATTGATAAAGCTTTGGATCCTTTATGCGTTTTTTTAAAGGCCTTTTCAACTTGTCAATGTGCCGGAAACGGGGTGGAGGAGGGGGAGGGGGTCGTGGTGTGGGGGGAGGGGGGGTTGGTGGGGGCCTCCTATCAAGTGGCCAGGAAGTAATCTGCCTGTCCCATCCCGTTGGAGATGAGTGCCCAAACTACAGATTATGGAAACACGTCAACCCTCACCGAGCGCTGGCAATTGGGCCCTCAAAGCCCAGACAACTCGGTTGTCTTTGCGCTTACATTTCTCATTTACTTTTGTCCAGCTTGAATTTTGTGGATCTGGAGGTTTGCACAGGGCTGCTCTAGGCACTGTTGGTGGATAAACCCTCAATCAGACACCAGGGTTGTTCGGATTCACGGCTTGAGACTTAACGCAGATTAACAGGAACAGGGATTTAAACTTACCTGTGGCCCAGGAGGCTCAATGGTAAGTAGCTATGTCGCCCTTGAGGACGAAAAGATTGTAAGTTTCTGCTTTGGGTACATGAAGTCCATGACCCTGAAGTGACCAACAAGGGGGATGGAGGATGAATGGGAACAGAGGAACATTAGGAACAGGAGGAGACCGTTGAGTCTCTCGAGCCTGTCCCGCCATTCAACTCGATCATTGTCTTTCTGTACCTCAACTGCATTTACCCACCTTTGCTCCATATCTCTTCATACCTTTACCGCACATTTATCCATCAATCTTAGCCTTGAAAGCTCCAATTGTCCCGCAGCATCCACAGCCTTATCAATATAAATAACACCCGACAGTGGATACTCCCCGAGCACTGGGATATCAGGGATAGAAACAACTGCAGCCCTTGGTTAATGTGTAATCATCAATATCACCCGAGACTGGACACTCCACCAGCACTGGGATATCAGGGAGAGAAACAACTGCAGCCCTTGTTTAATATGTGTAATAATAAATATCACCCGGGACTGGACATTCCCCCAGCACTGGGATATCAGGGATAGAAACAACTGCAGCCCTTGGTTAATATGTGTAATAATCAATATCACCCGGGACTGGACACTCACCCAGCAATGGGATATCAGGGATAGAAAAAACCGCAGCACTTGGTTAATATGTGTAATAATCAATATCACCCGGGACTGGACACTCCCCCAGCACTGGGATATCAGGGAGAGAAACAACTGCAGCCCTTGGTTAATATGTGTAATAATTAATAACACCCGGGACTGGGCACTCCCCCAGCACTGGGATATCAGGGAGAGAAACAACTGCAGCCCTTGGTTAATGTGTAATAATCAATATCACCCGGGACTGGACACTGATCCAGAAATCAGCCTAAACTTCTCCGGGATTCTTCTTCTTCACTTTAAGACCACGGGGAGAATTGCTGCTCCCGCTCTACCTGAATTTCCTGATTGATTTAGACACAGAAATATTCCACTGATCCGGACCTATAGATATTTGTTGATGTACATTTGGGAAAGTTTACACAGATTACAGTCCTCTTGTACTGGGATTCAGTCTTTGCGATAAGGGTTAAGTTTGTTTGCAGAAACTAAGCTGTCATGTGTTTTCAGTGAATTAATGATATTACCCAGATATACTTCCCTCTGATACATTGACCTGCTGGATGTTATGCCGCCTATGTTCAAATCACAAGGGGAAATTTCCAGCAGCATTATATCAATTTCTCATGTGAGCAGACAACAAAACTCGACCACAGAAATCCCCACAACGCCAGGTGCTTCCTGTCAGTTCAACAGAACAGCAAAACACACAGCGACTGGTCTGAGACACTGCAGACTGTGAGCGGCTTTTCACACACTGGGGTTATGGGAAGTCATCCTCGATTCCAAGTGATCACCTTCTATAAATCACTTCCCTTTTTGTTTACAGGGAACACACCGTGTCTTTCCCTCGTACATTTCATCGATGGTGAAAATGTGCAACTTCTGATTCCCAGTAAACGTGTCCGTGGGCTCTGCTTCTCTGTGAGAGTCTCACTGAGGGATCACAACAGATTTCCGCTAATCTTTGGCAAGTTGCCATAAAAAGTTACAAGCTCATTTATAGATTGTGACCGTTAAACTGTTCAGAATGGCACAGTTCAGACACGGTCTCCCCCTGGACAGTGGATAAATACAGCAAAACTGGGCTATAAACAATGGGTGTTCCAGTACAGTTGGTAAATACAGCGAAACTGGGCGATAAATAATGGGGTGTCTCTACAGTAGATAAATACAGCAAAACTGGACGATCAACAAAGGCGTCCATGTACAATGGATAAATGCAGCATCACTACAGTCAGTGATAATAGTCACAGCAGGGTCAGTTCCAATACTAAACTGTTCAATAAACAATGGAGTTCCCTGTACACTGGGTAAATGCATCATCACTACAGTCAGTGAAAAGACTCGGTGCAGGGTCAGCTCCAAAACAAAACCCTTCAATAAACAATGGGGTCCACATATCCAACCACATACGCACTGCATCCCCGAGACCGCCTAATTCCAACTCTGTAATCTGGCCTGTCACCGCCCCTGCCTCAGCTCATCTGCTGCTGAAACTCTCATCACTGCCTTTGTTACTTCTTGACTTGACTATTCCAATGCTCTCATGGCTGGTCTCCCATCATCCACACTCTATAAACTTGTGCTTATCCAAATATCTGCTGCCTGTATCCTAACTCACACCAAGTCCCGTTCTCCGATGGCCCCTGTGCTCGCTGACCAACATTTGCTCCCGGTCCAGGAACGCCTCTATTCTAAAATTCTCATCCTTGTTTTCAATCTCTCCATGTCCTCGCCCCTCCCTATCTCTGTAACCTTCTCCAGCCCTATAACCCTCCGAGATCTCTGCGCTCCTCCAATTAATTCCTCTTGTGCTTCCCCAATTTTAATCGCTCCACCATTGGCCTTCAGCTGCCGAGGCCCTCAGCTCTGGAATCCCCTCCCTAAACCTCTCCGCCTCTCCACCTATTTCTCCTCCTTTAAGACATTCCTTAATTCCTAACTCTTTGATCAAGCTTTTAGTCACCTGTCCTGATACCTCCTTAAGTGGTTAGTGTCAAATTTAGTTTGAAAGTCGCTCCTGTGAAGCGTCTTGGGACGTTTTACTACGTGAAAAGCGACGTTAAATACAAGTTATTTTTATTGTTGTTGGTCCCTATACAGTGGGTAAATGCAGCATCGCTACAGTCAGTGATAATTACATAGAACTGCATTGAATTACGTAGAATTTAGAGCACCGCTACTGGCCATTCGGCCCATTTGATCTATGCCAGTGTTTATTCTCCACACGAGACTTCTCCCACGCTTCTTCAACTCATCCTATCAACAGATCATTCTATCCCTTTCTCCCTCATGTACTAATCTTTCTTCCCCTTAAATGCATCAAAGCTATTCGCCTCAACCACTCTATGTGGCAGCGAGCTCCACATTCCCACCACTCTCTGAGTAAATAAGTTTCTCCTGATTTCCTTATTGGATTAATTAGTGACCATCTTATATTTATGCCTACTAGTTTTGTATTCCAACACAAGTGGAAACATCTGCTCTACGTCTACCCTATGAAACCCCAACATTATTTTAAAGACCTTTATTGTTTCATGTCTCAGCCTTCTTGTTGCAAGAGAAAAGAGCCCCAGCATGTTCAGTCTTTCCTGATAGATATCAACTCTCAGTTCTGGTGTCGGCCTTATGAATCTTAATTGGACCGTCTCCAGTGCCTCTCTATCTTGTTTATGATATGGAAGCCAGAGCGCTGCACAGTGCACTTCAGGTGTGGTCTAAACAAGGTTCTATATAAGTTTAACATAATTTCTCTGCTGTTCAGTTCGATTCCTCGAGAAATGAACCCCATGGCTTTGTTACAATTTTTATGGCCTTGTTAACCTGCGTTTCTAATTTTAATGATTTGTGAATCTACCCCTTTTAGAATCTTATTTTCCAGGGTGTATGTGGCTTCCTTATTCCTCCTGCCAAAATATACCATCTGCCATAATGAGAGCAGGGTCACCTCCAAAACAAAACTGTACAATAAACAATGGGGGTCCCTGTAGAGTGGGTAAATGCAGTATTACTGCAGCTAGTGATAATAGTCAGAGCAGGGCCAGCTCCAATACAAAACTATTCAATAAACAGTGGGGGTTCATGTACAGTGAGTAAATGCAATATCACTGCATTCAGTGATAATAGTCAGAACAGGGTCAGCAACAATACAAAACTGTTCAATAAACAGCCATAAATCTGTGCCCTCTGGTTACCGATCCGTCTGCACTGGAAACAGTTTCTCCTTATTTACTCTGTCAAAACCGTTCAATGATTTTGAACACCTCTATCAAATCTTCCCTTAACCTTCTCTGCTCTAAGGAGAACAACCCCAGCTTCTCCAATCTCTCCACATAACTGAAGTCCTTCATCCCTGGCACCATTCAATACAACTCTTCTGTAATGCCTTCACATCCATCCTAAAGTGTGGCACCCAGAATTGAACTGAGGCCTAACCAGTAATTTTAATGGTTCAGCATAACTTCCCTGCTTTTGCTTTGTATGCCTCTGTTATTAAAGCCCTGGATCCCATTTGCTTTTTTTTAGCAGCCTTCTCAACTTGTCCTGCCACCTTCAAAGATTTGTGTATGTGCACCTCCAGGTCTCTTTGTTCCTGCACCACCTTCACAATTGCACTATTTGGTTTATGTTGCCTCTCCTCATTCTTGCTACCAAAATGTATCACTTCACATTTTTTTGCGTTAAATTTCATCTGCCATCTGCGAATTGACCAGTCCGTCTCCATGTCCTGCTGAAGTCTGCAACTATCTTCCACATTGTTTACTACATTGCCGAGTTTAGTGTAATCTGCAAACTTTGCAATTATACCCTTTGTGCCCAAGTCCAGTTCATTAATATATATCAAAAAGAGCAGTAGTCCTACAAAACCACTAAAAATTCACTCCAGTCTGAAAAACAACCGTTCACCACTGCTCTCTGCTTTCTGTCCCTTAGCCGATTTTGTAGCCACGCTCCCAATGTCCCTTTAATCCCGTGGGCTTTAATTTTGCTAACCAGTCTATTATGTGGTTTTTATCAAAGGCTTTTTGAAAGTCCATATATTCAACATCAACTGCGCTACCCTCATCAATCCTCTCCGTTACTTCATCAAAAAACTCAATCAAGTTCGTCAAACATGATTTTCCTTTAACAAATCCGTGCTGACTTTCATTTATTAGCCCAGACTTTTCCAAGTGCTGATTTATGTTGTCCCGGATTATTGTCTCTAAAAGTTTCCCCACCACCGACGTAAGGCTGACTGGCCGATAATTGCCGTTTTATCCCTCTCCCCTTTTTTGAACAGGTGTGTAACATTTACAATCCTCCAGTCCTCTGGCTTCATCCCCATATCTGAGGAGAATTGGAAGATTGTGGCCAGAGCTTCCGCAATTTCCACCCTTACTTCGCTCAGTAATATGGGATGCATCCCATCTGGACCAGGTGTCTTTTCTAATTTGAATATTGCCAATCTTTTAAGTATCTCCTCTTTATCTATTTTTATCAAATCCAGTATCACCACTACCTCCTCCTTTATTGGTATACTGGCAGCATCCTCTTCCCTGATGAAGACAGATGCAAAGTATTCATTTGGTACCTCAGCCATGTCCTCGGCCTCCATAAGATCTCCCCTTTTATCCCTAATCGCTACCATCCTTCCTGTGACTACCCTTTTATTATTCATATGTTTATAACAGACTATTGGGCTCCCTTTTATGTTAGCCACTAATCTATTCTCATACTTTCTCGTTGCTCCTCATATTCCCTTTTTAGAACTTCCCTGTACTTTCTTTATTCAGCCTGGTTCTCTACTGTATTATGAAACTTAAATTCATCATAAATCTCCTTTTTCTGTTTCATTTTAACCTCTTTAACTTTCGTCATTCAGGGAGCTCTAACTTTGGATGCCCTTCCTTTCTCCCCCGTAGAGATCTGTCTAATCTGTACCTGAACCAATTCCTCATTGATGGCCTCCCATTGTTTAATTACTATTTTGCCTACCAATTTTTGATTCCAACCCACCTGCGCAAGATCCCTTTTAAACTCACTGAAATTTACCCTCCTCCATTTAAGCATTTTCACATTTGATTGTTCCTTGTCCTTTTCCATAACTTTTCTAAACCTTATGATATTATGATCACTGTTCCCCAAATGCTGCCCCACTGAAACATGCTCCACCTGCCCCACTTCATTCCTCAGAACTAGATCCAGCACTGTTTCCCTCCTGGTTGGGCCAGAAAAACACTGTTCCAGAAAGTTTTCTTGAACACATTTCAGGAATTCTTCTCCCCCCTTTGCCCTTTACTCTGTTACTGTTCCAGTCTATATTGGGATAATTGAAGTCCCCCATTATCAGAGCTCCTCTATTGTTCCTTTATTCGAACCAGATTCTGCCTTTGACCCCTCAACTACATCATCCCTTGTCAGTGCTATAACAGTTCCTTTGCTCGATACTGCAATGCCCCCTCTTTTCTTTCCTTCCCTATCTTTTCTCAGTACCTTGCAGCCGGAATATTAAGTTCCCAATCCTCCCCTTCTTTAAACCATGTCTCCGTTATTGCCAATCTATTCTAGTTTCACGTGGCGACTTGAGCCTGCAGCTCATCAACCTTATCTACCACGCTACTTGCATTTACGCTCATGCACTCCAATCACAGACTGCCTCGCATTTGCCACCTTTTTGATCCCTCTTCTTTCTGAACTATTCGTTACGCTAGGGCTATTTGTCCCTCCCAGTCCTCTGTGCACCTTGATTCTCCTCTCCAATGTGTCATCCTGGTGCCCATTTCCCAGCCAAATTAGTGTAAACCATCTCTCACGGCACAAGTTAACCTCCCCTTGAGGACATTGGTCCCAGCTCTGTTGAGGTCCAACCAGTCCATCTTGATCAGATCCCTCCTGCCCCACAACTGGTCCCAATGCTCCAGGTATCTGAATCCATCCCTCCTGCACCAATTCTCTAGCCACGCATTAACCTGTCTTATTCTACTATTCCTGTACTCACGAGCACATGGCACTGAGTGTAATCCAGAGATTACTACCATTGAGGTCCTGCTTTTTAACTTCCGCCCTAGCTCCTGAATCTCTGACTGGAGGACTTCGACCCTTTTCCTTCCTATGTCATTGGTTCCCACATGGACAACAAATTCTGGCTGTTCCCCTTTCCGGCTCAAGATGCTCTGCACCCTCTCAGTGATGCCCTTTACCCTGGCACCAATGATGTAACACACCATGCGAGACTTAGTTCGGTGGTTGCAGAAACGCCTGTCTATCCCCCGTCAATCGAATCCCCTGCAACAACTGAATTTCATTTGCCCCCCTTTGCAGCCAAGTCCCCCAAGTTGCCGTGGATTTGTTCTTGACTGTACTCCCCCGAGGTGCCAACACCCTCACTGATATTCAACACTCAATACTGGTTGTGAGTGCCACACTCCCAGGGGACACCTGCATTGCCTGCCTGTTCCTCCTCTTCTGTCTGTTGGACAACCACTCCCTCTCCGCCTGAACTCTCTGTAGCTGCGGGGTGACCACCTCCTGAAACGTGCTATCCACAAAATTCTCTGCTCCCGTATGCACTGTAGTGACGCCAGCCACCCCTCCAGCTCAGAAACCTTGAGCTCGAGATCGAGCAGTTGGCGACACTTCCTGCACATGTGGTTCTCCAGGACACACAAAATTTTCTGGAGTTCACACATGGCACAGGATGTGCATGCGACGGGCCACAGCTGTCCCGCCATGTTGGCAACAGTCATTTAAACTTTGTTTAGCTTTAAGGCAATTTACTGTTTATCTGTCACTAAAACACTAACCACTAAAAAAACACCACCCAATGAACGAAATACTAACTTGCCCTCGGCGCTGCACCTTGTCTTGTTTAGATTCCTCGTGCTGCTCCCTTTATGCTCGGTTCAGTCTTCGTCTACAGTGCTTTGGGCCAAATCACTTAGCACCTCCTTCCACCGTGCACCTAATACCCACACTCACCAAATTCCCACATTCACCAAATTCCCACATTCACCTAATTCCCAGTTGAAAGCCCTCACTCTGTTTACATTTCAGTCTATGAGAGTTTCACTCTCTGTCTTTCCCAACCTCTGTGCTAAAGCCTTTTTTTCTCTTCCCGTATCTCATCATATTCACTTTTGTCATTCGCTCCTTCATTGCATTGTGTGTATGCCTTTTTCTTCAGATTCAATTTCATCCTCACCTCTTTCTTCACCCATGATATCTCATTTGTTGCTCCTATATTCTTATTTCGTCATAAATACATAAGAACATAAGAATTAGGAGCAGGAGTAGGCCATACAGCCTGCTCCATCATCCAATAAGATCATAGCTGATCTTCCACCTCAACTGCATTTTCCCATCCGATCTCCATATCCCTTGATTCCCCGAGAGTCTAAAAGTCTATTTATCTCTGCCTTGAATATATTCAACGGCACAGCATCCACAACCCTTTGGGGTAGAGAATCCCAAAGTTTGCAACCCTCTGCGTGAAGAAATTCTTCCACATCTGTCTTGAAAGGCAGACCCCTTATCCTGTGGCTATGCCCTCTAGTTCTAGACTCTCTAGCCAGGAGAAACAATCTCTCTGCATCAAGCCTGTCTCGCCCCCTCATAGTCTTACATGTTTCAATGAGATCACCTCTCATTCTTCTAACCTACAGAGAGTATAGGTCCATTCTACTCAAACTCGTGGGATGTATTTCTCCTGAATTCTATTGCTCGCTCCTTTAAATGTTGCCGACTGTTGTTCTGTCTCTTCGTCTGTCAATATGTTTCTCCAGTTTGCCTTCCTTATATCCATTCTCGTTCCTTCATAATTGACCCCACCCCCACACTTTTATGTCTCTCAATCATTATCTTAAACCTCCTTAAGCTGTGATCACTAACATGTAGATCTTCTCTCACACTTAGCCCTCTTATATACTTCAACTCATTCCCCATTATTAGTCCACAGTGCTTCTCCCCTTGTTGGGGTTCTAACACATTGGGTCAGAAAGGAGTCTAGTACACACCGTAAAAAGGTCATTCCCCTTCTCCCATTTCACTCCCTCTTCCTGCCAGTTTATTTGAGGGTAGTTGAAATCTCCAATGATTCCGATTCTGTGTTATTTACTCTTTCCATAGATGTGCCGACATATTTCCCTCTCCACTTCCTTACCACTATTTCGTGGGCTGGAGTATACCACCAATAGTGTGACTGATCCATTCCTATCCTTCATCTCTATCCTATGGATTGTGTTTTAACTCTTTGTTAGTTATATCCTCTCCTGCTACAGCCATTATGTTATTTCTGATGAATTCCTCCATCCAACCGTCCCTTTCTCCTTTTCTCTTATATCTAAATACATTATATCTGCAACATTTAACTACATGACGAAATCCACCGTCATTGTTCCGCAGTGAATGAAAGATGAAATATCAGAGCAGGTGTTCAACATCACACGGATGAGATAAGCCTCCAGATGAAGCGAGAAAGAGCATTAATTGGACACCTGCTCTCTAAAGGGTGACACGATTTGTGGTTCGAACCTCTATTGACAGTGAAGTTATAAACAATGGAAACTGGTCCGAGTATTGAGTGAAGCGATGTGGTTGAAATTGCCATTGGAACTGAATTGAATCGATGCAAAAAAACTCGAGAGTGAAGGAGACTTTATCGCTGTACTGAACGGTCACTGACAATCTAACAACAAGAAGTAAATGCTCGGAGAACAGACACAGGGTGATCTGAGCACCAAAAACAAAGAGTCTGAGCTTCAGATAACATTGAGACTAAAGGTCATCTCAATTCAATCAGTTTGTTAAACGTCCCTTGTTCGAGCGGTTTTTCTCTCTAAAATGGAAACCAATTCTTTTGATATCTCTGTGGGACTTCACTGTGAAATTCTCCATACTCCTCGCTTTGGTTCACTCATGAAGCATGGATTTGGGATTCTGGAGAATCCACCGAATTGTATAATAATCAGACACACAAATCCCAGTCCAAACTCTTAATATTATCAATAACCGCACAATTGTTACAAATGTTTATCTGAGTACTTTGAAACTGGCCCCTTTTGGGGAGTTTTGGCCATCGAGCGTAGAAAGAAAAACTTTAAGCAGATATTTCAGATGAATATCGCGGTTATTTAAAAAAATGATCTAAAGGCCAGTGTAGAACAGGTCTGAATAGTTCAAGTCAGTTTCTGTCTGTGTGTTTAACGGCGTGTTTAACATTTGGTTAAATATTTTGCAGTCTGTGACTGACAGTAAACGCTGTAAACCACAAGATGTCTCAGTTAGTACACTGATTATAATCAGGATGTAGAAAGGGCAACACTAGTTTTAAACTGTAATACAATTATAGTGGTCACACATAAATGTAGAACTTTCTTTGAGTCCAACTAATCAGTTATCCACATTTAGTATGATCTTTGTATCAAGGATTAAAGGATGATATCAAGCGATTACATTCAAAGATTGAACAGCTTTCTTTTTGCTTTGTTGCCAGCAGACAGGTTCCCTCTCATTCCCAAACTGCACTTGTAGCTGGAGAAGAATAATCTCTTTTCACTTACAATGTCCTTTACATTTCAGGTGAGATTTCTATCTGATCCCAGGTTCCTCCTCTAACATTATATTGTCTGTCCATTACATTTCAGGGGAGATATCTGCCTGATCACAGGGCCTCCTCAAACTCTATAGTGTCTGTCCATTACATTTCAGGTGAGATTTCAAACTGATCCCAGGGTCCCCCTCTAACTCTATATTGTCTCTCCATTACATTTCAGAGGAGATTTCTGTCTGATCCCAGTGCCCTCTCTATTTCTACAGTGTCTGTCCATTACATTTCAGGGGAGATTTCTGCTTGATCTCAGGGCCCTCTAAATCGAGGCAAAACTATGGCAGATGGAATTCAACATAAGTAAGTGTGAGGTCATCTATTTTGGACCATTTTTCAAATGGTGAAAAGGTAGGAACAATGGAGGCCCAAAGAAATTTATTGGCCCCTGTACACAGATCACCAAAAAACAGTTGGCTGGTACAAAAATAATCACAAAGGCTAATAGAATGTTAGCCTTTATATCCATCTTTATATCCCCTGGACCTGATGGCCTACATCCTAGGGTTCTAAAAGAGGTGGCTGCAGAGGTGTGGATACATTGGTTATGATCTTCCAAAATTCTCTAGATCCCAGAAAGGTCCCAGATTGGAAGGTAGCAAATGTAACTCCGCTGTTCAACAATAGGAGGGAGAGAGAAAACAGGGAACTACAGGCCAGTTAACCTGACATCCGTCGTCGGGAAAATGCTGGAATCCATTATTACGGAAGTGGTAACAAAGCACTTCGAAAATCACAATATGATTAGGCAGAGTCAGCATGGTTTATGAAAGAGAAATCGTGTTTAATAAATTTATTAGAGTTCTTTGAGGATGTAACTAGAAGGGTAGATAAAGGGGAATTAGTGGGAAAGTAAACTGTGAGGAGGACACAACGAGTCTGCAAAGGGATATGGACAGGTTAGGTGAGTGGGCAAGAAGTTGGCAGATGGAGTATAATATAGGGAAATGTGAGGTTATTCATTTTGGTAGGAAAAATAGACAAATAGAATATTTTTTTAAATAGTGAGAAAATATTAAATGTTGGTGTTCAGAGAGATTTGGATGTCCTCTTACAAGAAACACTAAGCATTAGCATGCTGGTACATCAAGGAAAAGGAAGCCAAATTGCATGTTGGCCTTTATTGCAAGCGGTTTGGAGTACAAGATTAAGGAAGTCTTTCTACAATTGTACAGAGCTTTGGTGCGCCCTCACCTGTAGTACTGTGTACAATTCTGGTCTCCTTATCTAAGGAAGGATATACTTGCCTTAGAGTCAGTCCAACGAAGGTTCACTAGATTGATTCCTGTGATGAAAGGGTTGCCCAGTGAAGAGAAATTGACTAGAATGGGCCTATGCTGTCTGGAGTTGAGAAGAATGAGAGGTGATCTCATTGAAACATACAAGATTCTGAGAGGGCTTAAGAGGGTAGATGCTGAAAGGTTGTTTCCCATGGCAGGAGAGTGTAGAACCGCAGGATACATGGTCGGCCATTTAAGACTGAGATGAGGAGGAATCTCTTCACACAGAGGGTGGTGAATCTTTGGAATTCTCTACCCAAGAGCTCTGTGGATGTTGAGTCGTTGAATATGTTGAAGGCTGAGATAGATAGGTTTTTGGACTATAGGGGAATCAGGACATATGAGGATCGGGCAGGAAATTAGATTTGAGGTCGAAGATCAGCCATGATCTTATTGAATGGTGGAGCAAGGTCGAGGGGCCGTATGGCCTACTCCTGCTCCTATTTTTTATGTTTTTGTGTTTTAAAGGGCTAGAACATTACTAATGATATATTGGCCTTGGAAGGAGTGCAGTGCAGCTTCACCAGAATGATACCAGGGCTCCAAGGGTTAGATTATGAGGAGAGATTACATGAACTCGGCTTGTATTCTCTGAAATATAAAAGGTTATGGGGTGATTTGATTGTTGGTTTTAGGATTTGGAAGGAATTGAAAGGGTAGATGGAGAGAATTTTTTTCTACTGATGGGGAATCTAGAACAAGGGGATTTAACCTTAAAATCAGAGCCAGGCCATTCAGGAGAGAAGTTAGGAAACACTTTTTCATGCTAAGGTTGGTAGAAATGTGGAACTCTCGCACAAAAAGCAGCAAAAAACATCGCAATTCGTAATTTTAAATCTGATATCGATAGATTTTCGCTAACAAAGTGCATTAAGGGGTATGGAGTCATAGTATCATTGTCGGTACAACACAGGAGGAAGCCATTCGGCCCGTCATGCTTGTGCCGGCTCTTTGAAAGAGCTTTCCAATTAGTCCCACTCCCCTCCTCTTTCCCAATAGCCCTGTAAATTTTTCCCTTCAAGTATTTATTCAATTCCTTTTTCAAAGTTACGATTGAATCTTCTTCCACCGCCCTTTCAGGCAGTGCATTCCAGATCATTACAACTTGCTGCATAAAAACATGCTTCCTCATGTCGCCTCTGGCTCTTTTGTCGCTCACCTTAAATCTGTGTCCTTTGGTTCACGACCCTTCTGCAGCTGGAAACAGTTTCTCCTTATTTATTCTATCAAAACCGTTCACGATTTTGAACACCTCTGTGTAATCTTCTCTTAACCTTCTCTGTTGTAAGGAGAACAACCTCAGCTTCTCCAGTTTCTCCTCATAATTGAACTCACTCATCCCTGATACCATTCATGTAAATCTTTTCTGTACCCTCTCTCAGGTCTTGACATCTTAAAGTGTGGTGCTCAGAATTAAACACAATACTCCAGCTGAGGCCGAACCAGTGTTTTGTAAAGTCAAGGCAGGTGAATCGATTGAGGAAACAGATCAGTCATGATCTTATTGAATGACGGAACAGACTCGAGGGGCAGAATGGCACACCCTATTCCATGTCCTATGTCCTTATGTTATAGTGCCTGTCCATTACATTTCAGGTGAGATTTATGTCTGATCCCAGGTCCCCCTCTAACGCAATAATTTCAGTCCGTCACATTTTAGGGGAGATTTCTGCTGACTAACTCCACAGTGTTTGTCCATTACATTCCACGGAAGAGTTCTGTCTGAGCCCAGGACTCCGTACCGGGGCAGAGACTGAAACTGCTCAGTGTGAGATAGACACAGCTGCAGTTCCCGGGGCAGAGACTGAAACTCTGCTCAGTGTGAGATATGTATAGCTGCAGTTCCCGGGGCAGAGTCTGAAACTCTGCTCAGTATGAGATATGTATAGCTGCAGTTCCTGGGGCAGGGACTGAAACTCTGCTCGGTGTGAGATATGTATAGCTGCAGTTCCCGGGACAGGGACTGAAACTCTGCTCAGTGTGAGATATGAAAAGCTGCAGTTCCAGGGGCAGCCATTGAGTGACAGCACCATTCTGAGCCCGGTCACCGAGACAAGCTCCAGCTTTAGTTGGTGTGATGGAGGGAGGGAACTCCACGGGGTGGATAACAATCAGGGTATTTGTTCGAAATGGGGAATAATTTCAAAAGATCGTGTTACATAGAATGATCTCAATATGTTAGAATTTAAATCAACTGATGGTGTAATGTGTAAAGTGACCTGTTGCTGCTCGCGGCCTATCCCAATGGGGTTATTGGTCCAGCTGTTGAACAGCTGGTGCCGACCATCAGTGTGATGGTGACCAACCGGACTCGGGAATCTCCCGGCTCATTGTATTCATGGATTTCACATTCTACTCTCTTTACCGGGAAAGGCAATTAAAAGTGTCAATGAAATGATGATCAGTGAAATGATGATCAGTGAAATGATGATCAGTGAAATGATGATCGGTGAAATGATGATCAATGAAATGATGATCAGTGAAATGATGATCGGTGAAATGATGATCAGTGAAATGATGATCGGTGAAATGATGATCACTGAAATTATGATCAATGAAATGACGATCGGTGAAATGATGATCAATGAAATGATTATCGGTGAAATGATGATCAATGAAATGATTATCGGTGATATGACGATCAGTGAAATGATGATCAATGAAATGATTATCACTGAAATGACGATCAATGAAATGAGGATCGGTGAAATGATGATCAGTGAAATGATGATCGAGGAAAATGATGATCAGTGAAATGAGGATCAGTGAAATGATGATCAATGAAATGATGATCAATGAAATGATGATCGGTGAAATGATGATCGGTGAAATGATGATCGGTGAAATGAGGATCAGTGAAATGATGATCAGTGAAATGATGATCGGTGAAATGACGATCGGTGAAATGATGATCAATGAAATGACGATCAGTGAAATGATGATCGGTGAAATGATGATCAATGAAATGATGATCAATGAAATGATGACCGGTGAAATGACGATCGGTGAAATGATGATCAATGAAATGATGATCAATGAAATGACGATCGGTGAAATGACGATCGGTGAAATGATGATCAAAGAAACGATGATCAATGAAATGACGATCGGTGAAATGACGATCGTGGAAATGATGATCAGTGAAATTGGTTTCGGTCCAAGAAAACTCCGTCCTCGGTTTTCCATCCGTATCCACCACCCCTCCCCCGGTTATTTCGATATTTTGCATCAGCCTAATGCTCGGTGCGTGACTGCTTTTCAGACTCACTCAGGCCATTGATCTCTCTGGAGAAGGCGGTGGGTGGAACCTGGGCTCATTTTATCTCGAAATGGGCAGCTTACTTCTCATTGGGGGATTTTACCGGATTGCGATTCACGCTTCACATCAGATTGAAATCTCTTGGTTATTTGGAAGGAAATATTGGTTTCTGTACGAACTGTTGTGAACAAATTAACTCCCAGATCAGTCAGGAGGTGCTGGAGGGACCGCTCGGGATCTGCGAACAGTTCGGTTAATGTTCGGGCCCCATCGGTGTAAGCGGCTCCCGGGACGATGCTGCGGCCCTTCCTGACCTTATTTCTGCTACAGGTTCTGAACTGTGAGTTATTGATAATTGAAAGTATTCTGTTATCTATTGATACGGTGATTATTATTAAAATATCTGCCTCATTAATATAATTATTGATCTTTATTACGGAACACATTGAGGTGATGTGGAAAGGAAATGTTCTTTTCTTGAATTGCAATCGTGTCCTGTGGAGTTTAATGAGAAATCGGAGCTTGTTTCTCAATCGCTTTCCAACTGCCGCTCTTGTACAGACAGAGCAGACTTGAGTCGAAATTCTAATCAGACTATTTAAACTGAGCCTGTTAGAAGTAGAGCGCGGACACTGTTAGAATAGAGAATATCGGAGTCTGGGGTGTGAGTTAACTCACTGAGTGTAGAACACCAGTCAAAGCTGCACCCACTGCCGACTGATCCCACACAGACATTTCTGTCCCCGGTATTTCTCAGTAAAGGCGCTGTCTGACCCCCGTGTGATACAGAGAATTGAAATAAACATATTTTAAAATAGCTTGTTCAGCATTAGATTGTTGGACAAATTTATAAATATTGTATAATTAAATATTAACTAGAGGTGGAACCACTCTTGTTACACTTAATATTATTTATCAGTATAAATATTATTAAGGACAGTCTCCAAAAATTTATGTGACTGAAATTTCCTAAATGTCTGTGGGATTTGCTGTGTGAGGATTGTTGTTCAGTTAGTGATGATCTTCTGAATGATCACCCTTTCATATTAAATTAAGCTTTCTATTTCTAACGTTTTCATGTATAACATCATGGAATGAACTGTTCTCAAGCTCCTTCCACATGCTCCATATTTATTATCAAGTGTTATGCGGTGTTTAATGATAGATCGAGACTTGTTTCTCAATCGCCTTCAAGCTGCGTTTCTTGTACAGACAGAGCAGACTGGAATTGTAATTCTAATCGGAATATTTAAATTGAGCCTGTTAGAAGTAGAGCGCGGTCACTGTTAGAATAGAGAGTATCGGAGTCTGGAGTGTAAGTTAACTCACTGAGTGGAGAACACCAGTCAAAGCTGCACCGACTGCCGACTGATCCCACACTGACATTTCTGTCCCCGGTATTTCTCAGCAGAGGCGCTGTCTGACCCCCGTGTGATACAGAGAATTGAAATAAACATATTTTAAATAGTTTGTTCAACATTAGAGTTGGACAAGGTCTGTATTATATTGCATAATTAAGTATTAACTAAAGATGGAACCAATACTGATTCAATTAATATTAATTATTAGTGTAGTTATTAGATAGTACACGCTCCAGAAAATAATAACAAAGTTTCTAAATCTCCGGGGCATTTGCTGTGTGAGTATTTTTGTTCAGTTAGCGATTATCTTCAAAATTAGAACCTTTTTATATCAAATCATTCTTTCTATTTGTGAATTTGGATGGACATTGTCTTGCAATTAATGTTTCTTGATTTCCTTCCACATGCCCCATCCTGTTTATATCGTGTCCTGCAGACTTTAATGAGACATCAGGACTTGTTTCTCAATCATCTGCCACATGCTCGATATTTTTGTTAAGTTTGTCGGTCGATCACTTTAATCAGTTTCTTGCTGTTTCAAGTGCGTGTTCGGTTATATTTATTAATCTATATCATTAAGAAATGCTGGTTTACAGAAAGGGAAACGTTCTCGCTCTGTTATCTGATAGATTGTGTGTTTACTTTAAGTATTAGGGTAAATCTCATTTGATTTTATAAAACTGATTGAATACTAAAATACTGTTTCTGCAGATGATTTAAAAAGGGCTCATTGCAAAGTATAAAACAGAGAAAAAACATGAAATGTACTTTGCTCCCTGAATCATTTTCAAAAATCTCAGGCTCATGAAAACCAATTTATAAAAAGCGTGCATATTTTATTCAAATTTGTCTCTGAATGTGATCGTGTGATTTGTAAATTTAAAAAAAGTTAAGTTTGTCCAATTTTTGTTCAATGCACATTTTTGGTTGTCTGATTTTATGTTTCATCAGCTTCAAGTAGACAACAATCCTTCATTTCTGTCGGTTATAGTGAACATATTGTGAATATTTTAGGTCTGATTAACACCTAGATTAAATTACCGGAGGACATTTGTGGCAAACTTAGATTTTAAACCGAAATTGAATAAAAATACCGCGGCAGTTTGTTTTATTTTGTCCCCTGCGGCTCTTGCACAGACAGAGTAGACTGGAGTTGAAATTCTAATCGGACTATTTAAACTGAGTCTGTTAGAAGAAGAGCGCGGTCATTGTTAGAATAGAGAGTATCGGAGTCTGGGGTGTAAGTTAACTCACTGAGTGTAGAACACCAGTCAAAGCTGCACCTGCTACCGACTGATCCCACACAGACATTTCTGTCCCCGATATTTCTCAGTAGAAGCGCTGTCTGACCCCCGTGTGATACAGAGAATTGAAATATTTAAAATAGTTTGTTCAACATTAGAATTGGACAAGGTCTTTATTATACTGTATTATTAAATATTAACTAGAGATGGAACTAATACTAATTCAATTAATATTAATTATTAGTACAATTATTATAAAGTACACTCTCCAAAAAATAATGTTACTGATAGGCCCTAAATCTCCAAGTATATGCTGTGTGAGTATTCTTGTTTAGTTAGCGAGTATCTTCAAAATTATAAACCAAATATATCAAATTAAGCTTTCTATTTGTTGCATTTGGATGTGCAGTTTCTTCTTGTAAGTAATGTTTCTTGATCGGTATATTTATTCATCACTACCAATAAGAAATGCTGGTTTACATACGGGGAAACGTTCTCGCACTGTTATCAGATAGATTATGTGTTTACTTTAAGTATTAAGGTAAATCTAATTTCATTTTATAAAGCTGATTGGATACTAAAATACTATTTTTTGTCGGTGATTTAACGGGCGTTGATTGCAAAGCATAAAACAGAGAAAAAATGACATTTATTTTACTCCCTGAATCAATTACCCAAATGTTTTGCTCATAAAAAGCAATTTATAGAAAAGAGCAGAAGGGCAAAGGCTCGCTTGATCTTGATTTTCAGTATGATTATTCAATATTTATCATTGAATGAGATCTTGTAATGTGAAAATTGAAAGCTAATTCAAATTGTAGAATTATTGTTCAATGCACACTTTAGTTTGTCTGACTTTATGCTCTATCAGCTTCAAATAGAGAACAGTCCTTCATTTCTGTCAGTGAAAATGTATAACATATTTTAGATCTGATTAACACGATAGATTAAATTAACGGAGGGCATTTGCGTCAAGCTTAGATTTAAAACCGAAATTGAATAAAAATACCGCGGCAGTTTGTTTCATTTTGTCCCCTGCGGCTCATATACAGACAGAGCAGACTGGAGTTGAAATTCTAATCGGGCTATTTAAACTGAGCCTGTTAGAAGTGGAGCGCGGTCACTGTTAGAATAGAGAGTATCGGAGTCTGGGGTGTAAGTTAACTCACTGAGTGTAGAACACCAGACAAAGCTGCACCGACTGCCGACTGATCCCACACAGACATTTCTGTCCCCGATATTTCTCAGTAGAAGCGCTGTCTGACCCCCGTGTGATACAGAGAACTGAACTAAAATATTTTATAAATAAATATTAACCAGAGATGGAACCAATACTGTTTCAATTAATATTAATTAATAGTGTAATTATTATAAAGTACACTCTCCAGAAAATAATAACAAAGTTTCTGAATCTCTAGGGCATTTGCTGTGTGAGTATGTTTGTTTAGTTAACGATTATCATCAAAATCAGAACCTTTTATATCAGATCATTCTTTCTATTTGTGAATTTGGATGGAGAGTGTCTTGTAATTAATGTTTATTGACCTCCTTCCACTTGCCCCATCCTTTTTATATAGTGTCCTGTAGAGTTAAATGAGACATTAGGACTTGTTTCTCAATCACCTGCCACATGCTCGATATTTTTTTTATGTTTGTCGGTCGATTACTTAGTTCAGTTTCTCCCTGTTTCCAGTGCATGTTCGATTATATTTATTAATCTCTATCAATAAGAAATGCTAGTGTACAGACAGGGAAACGTTCTCGCTTTGTTATCAGATAAATTGTGGGTTTATTTTAAGTATTAGGGTAAATCTCATTTCATTTTATAAAACTGATTGAATACTATGATCTTTTTCTGTTGGTGATTTAAAAAGGGCGCATTGCAAAGCATAAAACAGAGAAAAAACATGAAATGTACTTTACTCCCTGAATCATTTTCAAAAATCTCAGGCTCATGAAAAACAATTTATAAAAAGCGTGCATATTTTATTCAAAATTGTCTCTGAATGTGATCGTGTGATGTGTAAATTAATAATAATTAAATTTGTACAATTTTTGTTCAATGCACATTTTTGGTTGTCTGATTTTATGTTTCATCAGCTTCAAGTAGACAACAATCCTTCATTTCTGTCGGTTATAGTGAACATATTGTGAATATTTTAGATCTGATTAACACCTATTTTAAATTACCGGAGGACATTTGTGTCAAACTTAGATTTTAAACCGAAATTGAATAAAAATACCGCGGCAGTTTGTTTTATTTTGTCCCCTGCGGCTCTTGTACAGACAGAGCAGACTGGAGTTGAAATTCTAATCGGACTATTTAAACTGAGCCTGTTAGAAGTAGAGCGCGGTCACTGTTAGAATAGAGAGTATCGGAGTCTGGGGTGTAAGTTAACTCACTGAGTGTAGAACACCAGTCAAAGCTGCACCGACTGCCGACTGATCCACACAGACATTTCTGTCCCCGATATTTCTCAGTAGAAGCGCTGTCTGACCCCCGTGTGATACAGAGAATTGAAATAAACATATTTTTAAATATTTTCTTCAGCATTAGATTGTTGGACAAGTTTTGTAAATATTGCAATGTTTAATATGAACTAGAGGTGGACCAATAATGTTTCAATTAATATTATTTGTTGGAATTAATATTACTAAGGACAGTCTACAAAAATGATGTTACTGAAATGTCCTAGATGTCTGTGGGATTTGCTGTGTGAGGATTGTTGTTCAGTTAGTGATGAGCTTCAAAATGATCACCCTTTTATATTAAATTAAGCTTTCTGTTTCATACATTTATATGTACAATGTCATATAATTATCTTTTCTCATGCTCCTCCCACATGCTCCATACTTATTATACAGTTTCATTTGGTGTTTAATGATAAATCGGGAATTCTTTCACAATCGCCTTCAACCTGCGGCTCTTGTACAGACAGAGCAGACTGGAGTTGAAATTCTAACCGGACTATTTAAACTGAGTCTGTTAGAAGTAGAGCGCGGTCACTGTTAGAATAGAGAGTATCGGAGTCTGGGGTGTAAGTTAACTCACTGAGTGTAGAACACCAGTCAAAGCTGCACCTACTGCCGACTGATCCCACACAGACATTTCTGTCCCCGATATTTCTCAGTAAAGGCGCTGTCCGACCCCCGTGTGATAAAAAGAATTGAACCAAAATATTTTGACTTGTTTGTTCAGCATTCGATTGTGGGATAAGGACCATAAATACTGTATAATTAAATATTAACCAGAGAAGGAACCAGTATTGTTTCAATTAATAATAATTATACTAACGATTAATACTAAGTACAGTCTCCAAAAATGATGTTACTGAAGATCCCAAAACTGGTGTGAATTTGCATTATCAGAATTTTTGTTTAGTTAGTGATATCTACAAATTCTACTGTTCAATTAATAATTATTAGTATTATTATTAAGTGCATTCTCTAAATTACTGAAAATTCCCAAATCTCCGGGAGCTTTGCTGTGTGCGTATTTTTCTTTGGTTGGAGATAATATTCAAAATTATGACCTTTTCAAATTAAATTTCTTTTTCATTTATTTATATGGACAGTGTGATGTAACAATTAATGTTTCTTCAGCTCCTTCCACATGCCCCATATTTTTATACAGTACCATGTAGTGTTTAATGAGATATCGGGACCTGTTTCTCAATCTCCTTCCACATGTTCTGTACTCTGGTTCCTTTGTGTAACAAATACTAAACTCATTTGTATATTTATCTTCGACAGATAGCGACCAGTGCAATTTTCCCCGGTCGCTGCATGTTTGGTTATTTTCTAAGTGTGGTATCGTTCATTCAGGGATTAGTTAAGGTTTATAGAGTTATTGTGTTGGAAATTACTGTTTGCGCTGTTGACCAAGGAGTCTGGATTGTTTGGTGTGATTTCCCTCTGCCCGGTGTTTTAATGGAGTTTTTAAACGGTTCTCCTCAGACTGAGGCATCTCAACCCAACGCCTTAACAGTTACTTCGCTGATAGCGGATATCTCTCAGCGTTAATCTTACATTTCAAGTAAAGTTAAATGTTTCAATAATAATTCACTAATAATTGGTGGATCGCGACGTGTTAATGGTCAAGTTCCATTACTGGAACCAACTACAATTAATGTTTTAACTTCATTTGCTTCGTTAATCCAACAGGAACTCCTTTAATTGTGAAAGTGGTTAAATTGAACCTGGAATATTTTAGTATTTAATTATTGTTTTGTTTATTCACATACTTAATAATCTGTCATGGGAGGAATGTTTTTATAAACATTCTGTACTGACTGTATTTTATAATCCATAATTCACCCCTGTAGTAAATTTCAACGAACTGAAAAAGAGCGCGGCTCTCATTCAGGAAGATAAATTCCCGAACAAAAATATCCCCAACTTCTGCTCTTTTAGTTCATGTCCTTCGAGTTTCTTTATGATTCTATTAATAATTTTATTTTACTGTTTGTTGTGATACAAGAGCGATCCAACTGAAATATAACGATTACAATTAACTAAACAATTTCGCACCAAGCTCATTACTCTAAACACCAGGAGGACATCAGTGGGGTTTGTGCGACCATTGAAATTTGAGGCGTTGGGGAACCGGGAGCCAATGTCGGTCAGTGAGGGCAGGGGTGAAGGGTGAGCGGGACTTGGTGCGAGATAGGATATCAGCAGCAGAGTTTTGGATCAGCTGAAGTTTACAGAAACTGTGAGGAAGGATACAGGAGATATTGGAGGAATCGGCAGGTTAAGAGAGTTGTGGAGATGAATGGGAAATAGTAGCGTCTGAAAAAAGGAAAAGACTGAACATTTATCCGATGTATCTTCGATCATAGGATCACAGTAGGTACCGCACAGGTGGAGGCCATTCGGCCCATCAACCAATGGACGGATTTGGGCCGCTCGGTTGTCCTCCAATTCTTGCCTCACTCCATCATTGGCGGCCGTGCCTTCAGTTACCTGGACCTTAAGCTCTGGAATTCCCTCCCTAAACCTCTCCACCTTCCTCCTTTAAGGCGCTCCTTTAAAGCTACCTTTTTGACCAATCTTTTGGTCACCTTTCCTAATGTCTCCTTATGTCGCTCGGTGTCAGATTTTGTTTGATTGCACTCTTGTGAAGCGCCTTGGGACGTTTTACTGTGTTAAAAGTGCTATATAAATGCAAGTTGTTGTTGTAGATTGTTTTTATTGATTTGGGGTGGGGGCATCACTGCCCGGGGTGGAATTTATTGTCCACCTGTCCTGACAAGGTGGTGACGGGCGTTCTTCTTGAACCCTCCAGTCCATGTGGTGTTGATGTTCTGAGGTCATTTATTGTTCATCTGTCATAAGAACATAAAAATAGGAGCAGGAGTAGGCCAATCGGCCCCTCGAGCCTGCTCCGCCATTCAATAAGATCATAGCTGATCTGATACTAACCTCAAATCTAAATTCATGTCCAATTTCCTGCCCGCTCCCCGTAACCCCTAATTCCCTTTACTTCTCGGAAACCCCTAATTCCCTTTACTTCTGTCCTGAGAAGGTGGTGACGGGCGTTCTTCTTGAACCCTCCAGTTCCTGTCGTGATGGTGTTCTGGGGTCATTTGCTGCCCATCCCTCGCTGCCCTGTGAAGGTGGTGCTGGGAAACCTTCTTGAATCACTGTAACATAAGAATTATTCAGATGGTGATCGTTTTTAAGAGAATAATTAACAACAACAGCTTGCATTTATATAGCACCTTTAATGCAGTAAAACGTCCCAAGGCGCTTCACAGGAGCATTATCAAACAAAATTTCACACCGAGCCAGATAAGGACTTCGTCGGACAGGTGACCAAAAGCTTGTTCAAAGAGGTGGGTTTTAAGGAGCGTTTTAAAGGAGGAGAAAGATTTTGAGAGATAGGCAAGTTTAGGGAGGGAATTCAAGAGCTTAATATCTCGGTAACTGAAGTCACGGCCTGAAAGTTGGAGCGATTAAAATTGGGGGTGCACAAGAGACAAGAGTTGGATGAGCGCAGAGATCTCTGAGGGTTGTAGGGCTGGAGGAGGTTACAGAGATAGGGAGGGACGAGGCCATGGAGGGATTTGAAAACAAGGATGAGAATTTTAAAACTGAGGCATTCTTTGATCAGCAGCTCATGTCGGTCGGCGAGCACAGGGGTGATGGGAGAACGGGACTTGGTGTGAGCTAGGTGCGGACAGCAGAGTTTTGGATGCGCTCAATTTTATGGAGGGAGGAAGATGGGAAGCCGGTCAGGAGAGCATTGGAATAGTCCAATCTGGCGGTAACAACGGCATGGATGAGGGTTTTAGTAGCGGATCAGCTGAGGCAGGGGTGGGAATAGTGAAAGATTATTCCCACTAGTCTGTCAATGGGTAAGGAAAGGAGAATTTGCAGGGCACTGACTATTATCAGGGGAGAGTTGGTAAGGACTGCTGAGGTACTACAGCAGTGGAGGAAAGTCGCGCACAGTCTACATTGCAGGACCGCGTACAGAAAGACACCAGTGAGATTATGTATGGGAAACTGGCTATCATTCAAGAATTCTCGGCAAGCACAACTGAGGACAGGAATCAGAATCACACTGTCAGAAGAACATAAGAAATAGGAGTAGGAGCCGCTCATACCGCTCCTCGAGCCTTCTCCACTATTCAGTAAGATCATGGCTGATCTTCTACCTCAACCCTGGCGAGTTGCTGCAGTGTGTACCATCCACAGGATGCACTGCAGCAACTCGCCAAGGGTTCTTCGACAGCACCTCCCAAACCCGCGACCTCTACCACTTAGAAGGACAAGGGAGCAAGCACATGGGAACAACACCATCTGCACGTTCCCCTCCAAGTCACACACCATCCCGACTTGGAAATATATCGCCGTTCCTTCATCGTCGCTTGGTCAAAATCCTGGAACTCCCTACCTAACAGCACTGTGGGAGAACCGTCACCACACGGACTGCAGCGGTTCAAGAAGGCGGCTCACCACCACCTTCACAAGGGCAATTAGGGATGGGCAATAAATGCTGGCCTCACCAGCGACGTCCACATCCCATGAATGAATAAAAAAACTTGCCCGCACCTATCCCCATATCCCTTGATTCCCTTAATGCCGAAGTATCCATCGATCTCAGTCTTGAATGTACTCAATGACTGAGCATTCACAGCCCTCTGGGGTAGAGAATTCCAAAGATTCACAACCCTCCGAGTGAAGATCTTTTTTCCTCATTTCGCTCCTAAATGGATGACCCCTTATCTTGAGACTATAATACATAACCTCGAGAATAGACAGTGACCAGGAAATCTGTGCAACACAATATCATCAAGGAGATGGGAACAGGTCACCACCATGTCTTTAATATATATAACCCTGGAGAATAGTAAGAGACCGGGAATTCTGGAGGGCATAATATCATCAGGGGGATTGGGAGCAGGTCATCACAATGTCTATAATATGTAACCTAGAGAACAGTAAGAGGTCGGGAATTCTGGAGGGCACAATATCAACAGGGGGAATGGGAGCAGGTCTATATACTGGCTGCATTTTAAAGAGCAGCAAAGCTTAACCAGTAAACGAGAGGACCATTAACGGGACATCATTAATGATGGCACAAATCAGAGATGGCAGGTTACAAGAGAACCTATAGAGCAGGAAAATAATGAGCAACAGCCCACATGGAGTTAGGAGGCGAGATCCTGCCTGATCAACTCTTTTTTTAAATTTTCTTTTGTTTGAGGAAATTAAGAATTTAATGAGTAAGGCACGGAAATTCATCACATAATAAAATAATCTGTAAAGGTATATGTCTGTTCTTTCATGGACTTTGGATCAAAATCCTGGAAATCTCTGTGAAAGGGCCATCACTGTGAGCACTGCAGCGGTTCAAAGAGTGGGCCCATCACCGCCACCTTCTCAGGACATATACACACGTGTAATAAATGGTCATAGCACCGTCACCACAAGGAGCGGGCCCATCACCAGAGCCTTCTCAGGGCATCTACACACGGGTAATAAATGGTCAGAGCACTGTCAAAAAGGCTAATGGAATGCTGGCCCTTATATCTAGAGTATTAGAATACAAGGGGGTAGAATTTATGCTACCGCTGTATAAAATCCTGGTTAGACCACACCTTGATTACTGTGTTCAGTTTTGGGCACTGCACATTCGGAAGGATATATTGGCTTGGAGGGAGTGCAGTGTAGATTTACTAGAATTATACCTGGACTCTAATGGTTAAATTACCAGGAGAAATTTCACAAACTTGGGTTGTATTCCCCAAATTCAGGAGATTAAGGGTTATTTGATCGAAGTTTTCAAGATATTAAGGTGAACTGATAGGGTCGATGGAGAGAAATTATTTCCACTAGTTGGGGATTCTAGGACGAGGGGACATGGCCTAAAAATTAGAGCCAAAACTTTCAGGAGTGAAGTTAGGAAACACTCCCAGACGCAAAGGAAGATAGAAGTTTGGAACTATCTTCCGCAAATGGCAGTTGATGCTCGCTCAATTGTTATTTCAAATCTGAGATGGATAGATTTTTGTTAACCAAAGGTATTAAGGGATATGGGCCTAAGGCGTGTATATGGAGTTAGGTCACAGATCAGCCATGATCTCATTGAATGGCGGAATAAGATCGAAAGGCTAAATGGCCTACTCCTGTTCCTACATTTCTGTGCTCCTATGTCAACACAAGGAGTGAGCCGATCACCACCAACTTCTCAGGGCACCTACACACTCTGACAATGGTCAGAGCACCGTCACCACAAGGAGCGGGCCAATCACCATCACCTTCTAAGGGCATCTACACACGGGTAATAAATGGTCAGAGCACCGTCACCACAAGGAGCCGGCCCATCACCACCGCCTTCTCATGGCATCCACACACGGGTAATAAATAGTCAGAGCACCGTCCCCACAAGGAGAGGGCCCATCACCATCACCTTCTCAGGGCATCTACACACCGGTAATAAATGGTCAGAGCATCGTCACCACAAGGAGCCGGCCAATCACCACCGCCTTCTCGGGGCATCTACACACGGGTAATAAATGGTCAGAGCACCGTCACCACAAGGAGCCGGCCAATCACCACCGCCTTCTCGGGGCATCTACACACGGGTAATAAATGGTCAGAGCACCATCACCACAAGGAGCGGATCCATCACCACCGCCTTCTCAGAACATCTACACACGGGTAATAAATGGGGCAGAACCCGCATTGTGCACATCCTGAGAACAATGAAAGATCTCAGTACACATAATGATGAGCAGAATTATTATCCACGCGTTACACATCGACCAGAAAAATTATTGTACAGTGTTAAATAACGCATAATATTTCTGACCCTATTCCCTCCCGCTACGATAATTCGAGTTGAAATCGGTGACCAATGAGAGATACGTGAAATAATCAAAGTGTCCACAAGTGGGTTACTAAAGGCAGATATTTTTTAACAAATTTAATGTAGGCTTTCGGAGATATCACTAATTGTACAGGTTATATAAGACAATGAAATCGAAGTACATCCAGTGTTTGTGGAGTTCAAGAAGGAATGTAAAATAGGCGTATGGTACAGGAGGAGACGGAGCAGAATGGATGGAACATTGGGTGTCAGACACGAAACATAGGAGTCGGGTTAATGGGTCTTGTCCAGTTTGAAGATGGGTCAGAAATATTGTTCCCCGTTGTCAGTGCTGGGGGTATATATAGGTATGTATGTGAGTGTGTATGTGTATGTGTCTTTGTGTATGAATCTGTGTATGTGTGTATCTTCGTATATTGTCCTTGTGAGTGTATCTGTGTGTGATTATATGTGTGTCTGTGTGTGCATGTCTCTGTGTCTTTGTGTTTGTGTGTATGTATGCGCGTGTGTATACTAATTTTCTGCATAAATTGTTGGCACGTCACAAATGTTAGAATGTTGCAGAGACTGTGTTTGCGGTTTTATAAGGAATGAAGATCAGATGGTCAGAAGATCAGACCAAGGTATCATTTCTTACACAAAGTGAGGGGAATATTTACTCACAGTTTGTTGTATTTGGAACTTTTCTCACTGAAATTTTCATTCATTTCTTGCCCGAGCGAACTCTAATTCTCAATGTCTCATTTCAGGCAGACCTGGGAACAGTCAGGCTGACCGGTCAGGTAATCGCCCTTTATTTCAGATTCTCTGTTCAGGCAAATAGAATAGATGCATTTTAAGGGGAAATGAGATAAGCAGATGAGGGAGGAAGGAATAGAAGGATATGTTGATAGGGTGAGATGAAGGAGGGAGGGAGGAGTTTCGTGTGGAAAATAAACACCGGCATAGACCCGTTGGGCCGAATGGCCTGTGTCTATGCTGGAGTTTCGATGTCACCTTGCCCATGGAGATCACATGACCATCCAGCCCCGCCTCTTTCTCCATTGGCTCCGGGGGGCAAAATGTCTTCCAATCCTTACTGGAGCTGGGCTCTCATTACGCTTGGCCAATCAGTTCTGAGCATAAAGGGCAGCTGACCATTGAAGCCACGCCCATCTGTTGATCTATTCAGACTGAAATACATTCTGAGCCTATCGCCCTTCCGCCCCGTGGGAGCCGCTCTGGGGCTGGGAATCTCCCTGCGACTGGGGTTTAATAAACTGTAACCGCTTGATGTTATTTCTGATATTTTACAGAGACTGGCGGACTGGTGAATGGGGACAGTCCGTGCGCTGGGAGACTGGGGATTTAATACACTGTAACCGCTTGATGTTATTTCTGATATTTTACAGAGACTGTGAAGCTGAGACTGGTGAATGGGGGCAGTCCGTGCGCTGGGAGAGTGGAGATTCACTACAAAGGACAGTGGGGGACTGTGTTTGACCTAGTGTGGGACCTGCGGGACGCCGCTGTCGTGTGTCGGGAGCTGGGCTGCGGGGCCGCGCTGTCCGCACCGGGCCGGGCTCACTTTGGAGAAGGGTCCGGACCCATTGTGACGTATAATGTTCGGTGCGGCGGGACCGAGGCCGCTCTGCGGGACTGTGTTTCATATCCATGGGGTCACTATTCCTACTCACACTCCATTGATGCCGGCGTCATCTGCTCAGGTAAAAATCTTCCTTCTGTCTCTCATCTCCCGCCGGGTCTGACGGTTTCCGGGAAAAGCGAGAGTGAAATAATCCGGGACTGTCCGTACCCGGAAAGTGAGATGATAATTCCAGTATTCTCAGATTATTATTAATATTAGGATCACTGTTTGTTATAATATCACTTATTATATTTCATAAACACGCCCACTGGGAGCAGTAAATACCTGATACTCCGAACATTTACAAAGCAGACAGAACAAGTTCCCATTGAGATTTGACCCAGAGCCGCGGTGAATGATCCGAACCGCTGGAAATGTCCCAATCTCAATCCAACTCTCCATTCTAAACCCACCAACCGCTACCGGGCATGAGCCGTGAGCCCGGCTGTGCCCCAGCGCTCATCGCCTGATGTGAGATCTGAGATTTTTCCTAGACTCTGAAGCTGAGAATGGGGAGGGAGATTTCTCAGCCTCGGGGCGAGCCTGTGCATTGGGTCTGCCGTTCCTGTGAGCACCACTGCACAGTAGGATCCCACATCTGCCTGCACGCCCACATTCATTTTATACTTTGAACGATAATAAGAACGAATTGTCTTAATTCTCAGACAAGAGTTAAAAAGAGCATTAAAATATTCCACGAGATTAACGCAATCCCATGGAACTATTGGAAGTAGAGCAGGGAGTTCACCTGGAATCCTAGCCCATAATTCTCGCCCGGTCACCATCAAAACAGATTCAGCGCCGATTATACCATTTGCTAATCGTGGGATCTTGCTGTGCACAAAGTGGCTGTCCCCTTTGCCAATTAACAAAAGTAGCCGTAGTTTAAAGATAACTAATAGGATGAGAAGGACTTCGGGTGTCTTTGGACCGTGCCAAGGGCGACCACCGGGTCAATGCTTTCTGTCTTTAGATCCATTCCGCGTGATATCAAGAAATGGCTGAGTGCACTGGACACAGAATAGGCTACAGGTGCCGACAACATCCCGGCTGTAGTGCTGAAGACCCGTGCTCCAGGGCTAGCCTTTCCTCCATCCGAGTTGTTCCAGTACAGCTACAACACTAGCATCTCCCTAACAAAGTGGAACATTGCTCAGGTGTGTCCTGTCCACATGGAGCAGGACAAATCCAACCTGGTCAATTACAGTCCTATCAGCCCATTGTCAATCATCAGCCAAGTGATCAAAGAAGTAATTAACAGTGCTGTCAAGCGGCACTTACTAACCAATAACGTGCTCACTGAAGCTCAGTTTTGGTTCCGCCAGTAATACTTGGCTCCAGACCTCATTATCAAACAAGGGCCAAAGAGCTGAATTCCAGAGGTGAGTTGAGCGACTGTCCTGTCCATCAAGGCAGCATTCGACCGAGTGATGGACAAAAGAGCCCTGGTAAAACTGAAGTCAATGGGGATCAAAGGGAAAACTGTCCAGTGGCTGGATACATAACCTGTACAAAGAACGATGGTTGTGGTTGTTGGAGTCCAATCATCTCGGCTGCAGGACATTGTTGCAGCAGTTCCTCATGGCAGTGTCCTAGGCCCAACCATCTTCAGTTGCTTTATCAATAACCTTGCCTCCATCATAAGGTCAGAATTGGGGCAATTCCCTGATGATTGCACAGCGCTCAGCTCCATTCGCAACCCCTCAGATAATGAAGCAGTCCCTGTCCACATGCAGCAGGCAGGAAGACATGGACAACATTCAGGCTTGGGCTGATAAATTACAAGTAACGTTCATCAAACAAGTGCCAAGCAATGACCATCTCTAACAAAATATAGTCTAACCACCTCCCCATGACATTCAATGACATTACCATCATCGAATCCCCAACTATCACCATCCTGGGGGTCACCATTGACCACAAACTCACTGGAAGCCACAAAAATGCCGTGGCTACTTGAGTAGGTCAGAAGCTGATATTCTGTGGCAAGTGCTCACCTCCTGACTCCCCAGAGTTTCTCCATTTACACCACTTACAAGGCACAAGTCAGGAGTGTGATGGAATATTCTTCACTTGCCTGGGTGGGTGCAGCTGCAACAACAATCAAGAAGCTCGACACCATGCAGGACAAAGCAGTCCACTTGATCGGCAGCCAATCCTCCACGTTAAACATCCAATAGCTCCACCACCGGCGCACCGAGACTGCAGTGTGTACCATCTACATGATACACTGCAGAAACTGGCTGAGGCTTCTCCGAAGGCATCTCCCAAACCCGCGACCTCCATCACCGAGAAGGACAAAAGCAGCAGATGCATGGGACACCACCACCTCAAAGTTGAATCAAAATCCTGGACATCCCCACGTTACCGCCTCCCCAAAGCCTCTCCACCACCTACAAGTTAGGTGTTTGATGCAATCCTCTCCACCTGCATGGATAGGTGCAGCTCACACAACCCCCATGAAGCTCGACACTATCAAGGACAAAACAGTCTGTTTGATCAGCAGCATATCCACCACCTTAAACATCCACTTGCTCCACCAGCGGTGCACCGAGACTGCAGTGTGTAGTAACGGTAGGATGTACTGCAGCAACTCACCAAAGCTGCTTCCACAGCACCTCTCAAACACATGACCTGCTCCACCTAGAACGCCAAGGGCAGCAGGTGCATGGGAACACCATCACCTCCAAATTCCCCTCCAAGTCACACACCATCCTGACTTAGAAATATATCGCTGATTCTTCATCGTCCCTCAGTCAAAATCCTGGAACTCCAGACCTAACAGCACTGAGAGATACCTTCACCACACGGACTGTAGCGGTTCAAGAAGTGGCTCACCACCACTTTCTAAAGGGCAGCTATGGATGGACAATAAATACCGTCATTCTATAGACGCCCACATACAGAGAATGACAAAAACGTCCGAAAATAAGAGGGAATGTTCAGGGATGGGAACTGCGATTAGTGGAAGGACCTGAACGTTGATTGCAGCGGTCATCAAAGGGAGCGGTCTGGGTCCCGGTCATCAAAGGGAGCGGTCTGTGTCCCGGTCATCAAAGGGAGCGGTCTGGGTCCCGGTCATCAAAGAGAGCGGCCTGGGTCCCGGTCATCAAAGAGAGCGGCCTGGGTCCCGGTCATCAAAGGCAGAGGTCTGGGTCCCGGTCATCAAAGGGAGAGGTCTGGGTCCCGGTCATCAACGTGAGCGGAAAGAGAGGGGAGGGAAGGATCAATCAATATAAAGGTTATACTGGGCGACGACAAAACAAACCGGACACATTATGTAAATAGGAGGATCAGCTGTGGATGGAATTTAATATTGACATGTGGAAAGTGCTGCGCATTGTGAGGGAAAGTGGGCGATAGGCGGACTGCAGGGATGGGGCGGGACTAGCCAGTGTGACAGGGAGAAATATCAAGTGGGTTTCGTGGCCTTGAACCTCAGCATGTTCATTCACCGAAAATCTATAATCAGCGAAACAAAGCAGATGCTGGACTATGTCACCAAAACGGTACAGGACAAGTCTGGGAGATCAGCGTTAAACTGAACAGAGTTCTCTCCAGATATCGCCTTGTGCACTGTGTATAATTCAAGTCACAAGGTGCAAGAGGTCAGTTAAACTGAACAGAGTTCTGTCCATGTCGCGCCTTGTGCACGGTGTATAGTTCAAGTACAAGGTGCAAGAGGTCAGTTAGACTGAACAGTGATCTGTCCAGATATCGCCTTGTGCACTGCGTATAGTTCAAGTCACAAGGTGCAAGGGGTCAGTTAGACTGAAGATTGATCTGTCCAGATATCGCCTTGTGCATTTTTCATAGTTCTGGTCACCAATTACAATTGGTCAGAATTAAACTGAACACAGCTCTGTCAAGGGTTCGCCTTGTGCGCTGTGTATAGTTCTGATCACCGGGTACAAGTGGTTAAAGTTAAACTTAACAGACCTCTGCCCAGATATCGCCGAGTGCACTATGTATCATTCCGGTCATAAGGTACAAAAGGTCAGAATTGAACTGAACAGAGTTCTTTCAAGACCCCGCCTTCTGTATTGTGTATAGTTCCGGTCTCCAGGTACAGGGGGAAAATCAGACCCCGGAAGAGGTGTGTAGAAAAGCCTGGAGACTGATGTCTACGGGTAGATATGGTACATTGTGGGCCTTGTAGCGGGAAATGCGGAGACTCAGAAGTGAGCTGCTGGAGGTATTAAATGTAGAGAAAAGGTAAATCTGGGAAACGACATTTAATTAAATCTTTACAGTGGAACAAAGTGGGAAATACTGAAGGGAGAGAGACAAAGTTAGGACTGGAATCGGGATATTTTTCTCACAAAGAGAGGTGGAGGGTTGGATTGGACCCTGGTTGAGGAAAATAGAAATATTGAAGAAACTGCTGTGAAAAGCCTTCTTTAGGGTATTTCTGGGTTAATGAGCTGTACTGGCTTTGACCATCATCAGAAAACGTATGTATCATGTGTTGGGTAAAAGAGAGAGTGTGACCTGAGGGGGACGGGGCAGTCCTGAGTTCTCCCCTCAGTGTCCATCAGTTCCAGGGTGAAAGGAGGGTGTGATCTGAGGGGGACGGGACAGTCCTGAGTTCTCCCCTCAGTGTCCATCAGTTCCAGGGTGAAAGGAGGGTGTGATCTGAGGGGGACGGGACAGTCCTGAGTTCTCCCCTCAGTGTCCTTCAGTTCCAGGGTGAAAGGAGGGTGTGATCTGAGGGGGACGGGACGGTCCTGAGTTCTCCACTCAGCGTCCTTCAGTTCCAGGGAAAAATAACTGTGCCAGCCCACCTCGGCCTCTGGTTTCTGGAGGAGAAAATGTATTCAGTCGGCAGTGGAGCGAACCCAAAGTGGGTGCAGGTAAGACAGAGATTGTTTGAATTGAATTTACCCATCTCTCGCCATTGATACTTTGCCGAGTTCTCTCAGTACGTGATTGTAACTTCACAGTGACGGCAACTGGGTAAGGTAGCAATAAATAGAGGAATGTTATCAACAGCCATGCAGTCACAGTGTAACCAATAGCGTTTGGGGGAAAACAGCATTATCCATATTGGAACAGAATGGAACCAACCTGAAAGTAATAATCACAGATCTGTGATTACTCATGTGTATTCATTTGTAAATATTTAATGTTATTGTTATTATGATGCTTATTATTATGATTAATATGATTTTAGATCACAAAATTCCCAGACTGGTATTCGGAGACTCCCCATGCTCGGGCAGACTAGAGGTCCAATACGGTGAAACCTGGGGTTCAGTGTGTGACCTTCACTGGGATTTGAATGACGCCAATGTAGTCTGTGCGCAGCTTCAGTGTGGAGTCGCGGTGTCCGTGCCAAGAGGTGCTTATTTTGGAGAGAGCACTGGGATTGTAAGGAGTGATACCTTTCAATGTAAAGGGAACGAGACATCTCTGCGGGACTGCCCTCTTTCTCCAGTAAATCAGCAGGTGTGCACCCACAGGAACGATGCCAGTGTGATCTGTTCCGGTGAGTACGGATTTACTGAAAAACAGACAACTTCCTCCTTAATATTTGGAAAACTGATGGTGATGACATTCCTGTGTTTCTCTTTAACACGGTCACATCTAAACTCGCCCTGACAGTTTACTATTATTGTTCTATGCCTGGTGTAACGTGGTATAAGGTATCCGCAATTATTTATAAATAAGAAGTTTCTAAACTTTAACTTTTGTTCTGGAAGAAATAGATTTGTTACTAATTTATTTACCGCCTGCACCGAATGTATTTTTCTCTCCCACATTTGACCAAACTTTCGTTGTCAATCAACTCACTGGTCCTGCGCTGACTCACTAACCGTGCACACCCTTCATGGGCCATAATGGTAACTTTTTAAATCTTGCACAACATCATCAACTATGGGTTGTCTTCATTAACTATAGGTTGACTTCATTAACTATAGGTTGACTTCACGCAGAACACTTATTAAACACAAGGTGACTTGATCAACCGTGCGTTGACTTCTTTACATCTGGGACTTTTCCGTTAACCATCCTTAAAGTTCATGACTTTATTCGCCGGGCACTGATGTTCCGGGCAGTCCATTGTCCTCGTTGCTCAAACACTGACTTTCTGATCACTGCATTGTCCTCATTAACCATCCGCTGACTTAAACCTGCACTGATCGCAGCACTATATACATTGCTAATGCTCCTCTGTAATGAAGCGTGCATGAGGTCATCACCCTGACGTTCACTTCGCTAACCACGCAATTATATCAGCAGCTGTGGACTGTCCTCGGAGTCACACACTGAACACCTTAGTGGTGCAGACACCTTTATAATTAGCATCAAATGTATTACCGTGGCACTGAACAACGATCGCTTTAACTGATCATCCATCTCATTAAATGATCACTGATCTCATTAACAGATCATTAACCACAATAACTGATCTCATTAACAGACCACAATAACTGACCATTGACCTCAATAATTGACCATTGACCAAGAATCGGCCATGGATTTCATGAAATGGATTAACACGACACTGATACCTGATCGCATGAACTGATCGAAAAATCGAATATTGACTTCATGAAGTGCACACTGACCTAATCAGATACTTTGATCTGAACGTCAGGCCACATTAATTGTACACGGATAGAATATTGAAGTGAATTTCTAATGGTAAAACTGGTTTCTTTGAATATGGCTGTGAATATCTCTAATTAATAAATATTATTATGGAGAATTTATCCAAGGGATTTATAGGGTCGCTATCTGGGAGCTGTAGTTGTCCTCAGTGTCCCACACACCAGCAATGGGGGACTGAGCTCGAGCTCCTGCTTCCAGCCACTTGAGAATAATTGAATGTTTGTGTAGGATCTGACTGTTCCACACGGCAATAGCCTTCCGACCCTCCCTGTCCAGGGTCAGAGTCACGGAACGGTAGGGTGTCAGAGGGCGGCTGTGCTCCAGCACGGGTCAGTACAATCAGGCCAGAGGGAGGGGATTTGGAAGTTATATTACAGAATGTGTGCATTTTGCTGTCCACAGGGATATTGACAGGTTAAGCGAATGGGCAAAAATTGGCATATGTTATATAATGTGGGAAGATGTGAAGTCATCCACCTTGGGAGGAAAAATAAAAAAGCAAAATATTATTTGAATGGAGAAATATTACAAAATGCTGCGGTACATATGGATCTGGGTGTCCTCGTACATGAAACACAAAAAGTCAACATACAGGTGCAGCAGGTAATCCGGAAGGCAAACGGAATATTGGCCTTAATTTCCGAGGGATGGAGTATAAATGCAGGGAAGTCATGTTACAACTGTACAGGTTGCTGGTGAGACCACACCTGGAGTACTGCGTACAGTTATGGTGCCCTTATTTAAGGAAGGACATACTTGCATTGGAGGCAGTTCAGGGAAGGTTCACTCGGTTGATTCCGGGTACGGAAGGGTTGTCTTATGAGGAAAGATTGAACAGGTTGGGTCTATACTCATTGGAGTTTAGAAGAATGAGAGGAGATCTTACTGAAACATACAAGATTCTGAGCGAACTCGATAGGGTAGATGCTGAGAGAATGTTATCCCTGATGGGCGAATCTGAAACTAGGGGGCATAGTCTCAGAATAAGGGGTCGCCCGTTTAAGACAGAAATTAGGAGGAATTTCTTCTCCAAGAGGGTCGTGAATCTTTGGAATTCTTTACCCCAAAAAGCTGTGGAGGCTGAGTCATTGAATACATTCAAGGCTGAGTTAGACAAATTTTTGATCAGCAAGGGAGTCAAAGGATATGGGGAAAAGGCGGGAAAGTGGAGTTGAGGTAAAAATCAGATCAGCCATGATCTCATTGAATGGCGGAGCAGGCTCGAGGGGTCGAATGGCCTGCTCCTGCTCCTATCTTTATGGTCTTGTGGTTTTATGGTCTTATGGTCTAGGACCAACTGTCTTCAGGTGCGTCATCGATAATTTTCCCTCCATCATAAGGTCAACAGTGGGGCTGTTCGCTGATGATTGCACAGTTTTCATCTCCATTCGCAATTCCTCAGTTAATGAAGCAGACCCTCCCCGCTTGCAGCAAGACCTGGACATCGCGCAGGTAACATTCGCGCCACACAAGTGACAGGTAATGGCCATCTCCAACATGAGGAAGTGTAACCAACTCCTCTTGACATTAAATGACATGACCATTGCTGACTCACATACCATCAATATCCTGGGGTTCGCCATTGACCAGAAAAATAACTGGACCAGCCGCATAAATGCCGTGGCTACTACAGTAGGCCAGAGGCTAGGTATTCTGTGACAAGTGGCTCACGTCCTGACTTCCCAAAGCCTCTCCACCATCTACAAGGCACAAGTCAAGAGTGAGATAAATTACTCTCTATTTGCCTGCATGGGTGCAGCTGCAACAATATTCAACAATTTCGACACCATCCATGACAAAACAGTCTGCTGGATCCACCACCTTAAACATCTATTCCACCCTTCATTGGCGTACAGTGACTGCAGTGTACTATCTACAGGATGAACTGCATATATTGCCGTTCCTTCATCATTGCTGGTTCAAAATTCTGGAACTCCTTACCAAACAGCATTACAGGACAGCCTTCACCACACGGATTACAGCGGTTCAAGAAGAAAGCCCAAAACACCTCTCAATGGCAAGTAGGGATGAGCAACAAATGCGATGGCCATATCCATAGGATGAATAAAATAAAATCCTAAATGGCCTTGTTCTGAATTGCTCCATCAGAACTTCTGTGTCTAATCTATCGAATCCCTTTATCAATTTAAACACCTCAACGAGATCAGCGGTAAACCTTCTAAACTCAAGGGACTACAAGCCAAGTTTAAGCAACATGTCTTGGTAATATAATGGTTTAAGTCCAAGAATCATTCTGGTGAATGTGCGTTGCACCCCCTCCAACGCCAATAGATCCTTCCTGAGGTGCGGTGCCCAAAACTGAATGCAATAACTCGAGATGGGGTCTGACCAAGGGTCGGTTCAATTGTGGCATCATTTCCTCATGTTTGTATTCCAACCCCCTTTAGATAAAGGCCGAACTCGATTAGGTTTTTTTCTAGGACGAGCTGTCACCTTTGTGTTCATCGGACAACTTTTTAACGTGGGTCCTGTCGTAATTTTAATTGTTTTTAGACAATTTGGATAAAATACGGATCTGGGATAGTTGTGTATGAGGTTTACCTTATTGTCCCCTATTCTCGAGTTCGCCCCGTATTTATTCTGGGTATGATTTATAATTTATTTCGATCTGTATTTGTTTCCAAAACAGGGAACCATGGCTCACGATTGGTTGATGGGGAGAGCCGATGCTCCGGCAGGGTGGAAGTGCTACACGGAGACCAGTGGGGGACGGTGTGTGATATTTACTTTGGTTTAGAAGACGCCAGTGTGGTCTGTGAGCACCTTCAGTGCGGGGCAGTGATCGCAACCCCAGGAGGAGCTCACTTTGGGAAGGGAACCGGCCCAGTGTGGAAGGAGAACTACAAGTGCAGAGGGAACGAGTCCCGATTGTGGGATTGTCCGGTTTCATCCTGGGAGCAGTTCAACTGCTCACATGGAAATGACGCCAGTGTCATCTGCTCGGGTGAGTTCTCACAGTCTATTGAACTGAAATACACCAACTGTTCTACCCTCGAGTAGAGTCTCACATCAGTGAATCTATTTCCACCTTTCACTGATCCACCAGTTTTACTGATGACGATCTCATATTTTCATTCAGCAATGACGGCTGGTCAGTAGATTGGTTCATTACTAAACTACATCAGACTAAAGGGTTTCACTCCAGCACGTTTCATTAATAAATGGCTCGACCTACTGTTTAATCTATCCGTGTGAATCCATTACGGATGGCACCAAATTGAGGGGGGGGGGTGGATAGCTAATACTGAGGAAGAATACAACAAAATTGCAGAATGTTTAAATGTCCATTTAATTTCAATATAGACAAGTGTGAGGTGGTGCATGGTGGTAGGTGGAATAAGCAGGCCACGTAAAGCTGGGAAAAATAGCAGTCGAAATGGCGCAGAGGTACAAAGGGATCTGTGGGTACAGATTCACAAATCATTAAAAGTAGCAAAGCAGGTCAACAAAACCATAAAAAGTGCAAACAAAGAGCTGGATTTCATTTCTAGTGGAATAGAATTCAAAATCAGAGAAGTTTTGTGAAACTTAAATGTGACCTTGATTCGAACACACTTGTAGTCCTGAAAGGGTACAACTATCAGGAAAGACTGAACAGGCTGGGGCTCTTTACCCTGGAAAAGACTGAGAGGTGACCTGATAGAGGTCTTCAAAATTATGAAGCGGTTCGATAGGGCAGAGGTGGAGAAGTTGTTTCCATTAGTCGGGGAATATAAAACTAGGGGCCATCAATATAAGATAGTCACTAATAAATCCAATATGGAATTCGGGAGAACTTTGTTAACCAGAGAGTGGATAGAATGTGGAATTCGCTACCACAAGGAATGGTTGAGGCAAAAAGCACAGATGCATTCAAGTACACGAGGGAGAAAGGAATAGAAGGATATATTCATAGGGTGACGTGAAGTAAGGAGAGGGGGGTGGGGGGCTCGTGTGGAACAAAAACATCGGCATAGATCCGGTGGGCCGAATGGCCTGTTTCTGCGCCGTCAAATTTTTAAAAATTCTATACAACATCTCACGTTGCTGTAGCACAGAAATCCTGTGGTCGTAATTAAACCGTTACAAATGTTACCGGCTTAAATGTATCAGTCAACATAAAATTAATCGCAAAGATGAGATGTGCTTTTTCCTGGAAACCTTCGGCGTTAATTCGGCAGCAGATAAATGTTTTTCCAGATGAGTTTACATCTGGTTTGCACGTTTCTGCATGTGTTAAATAGAGAACAATGTAATGTTGAGTGAATGGATCCTCTCGTCCTCTCCTTGGTTCACGATCACTCTTCTAGTGTCATGAGCTTTATCTTTATCACAGCCCGTCATTTCCGATAATTGACTTGAATACGTTGCTAAAATCAATAATTAGTTGGCTGGTTCCTATTGTTTGAACAGATTTATGTCCCGCGATGCGAGAGTAAAATTGTTTTTCAGCTTTGTCGAAATGACCGTTGAAATTGTAAAATTGTGGCTGGGAGGAACTTGTGAAACTGACCCGGTTGAAATTCGTGCCTTTCGGGTCAGTGGGGATCTCGGTCAGAAATACACCAGTAACCAAGTGACGGATTTACACGGTGCACCTGTTGTGCTCCAAATCAAACAGGGCCATGAATTTTACAGAGTAGTGATCCAGGCAGTGCTGAAACTAACAATCGCCCGTTTACTTGTGTCTGGATTGTGTGTCTACTTCCTGTAAAAAAGTATCGTTATCTTCAAATATAGGTCCCAGTGATCACCCGCCACTCTCCACATATGGTGAGGGCCTGATTGTGGCAGCTCTGCACCATGACACCGTGATCCACTTTACAAAGAGCCTTTATACTGGCCTCAATGTCAAAGGATCAAATCCTGTCACTAACTCAGGATCCGCTCCCTATGGAAAAGGGAACCTGAGAGGCAGTTAATAGCTGTTATGACCATGTGAGCACTGCCTGAACCCGGCCTCCATATAATGGATGAGGCAAAGTGCGAGTGGCCAGGAGTCATTTTCTGACCGAGCTCCTGCCATCGATCGCAGCACTTCAACCACCGCCGGCCTGGGCCGGTCGCCCTCTGATTTATCTCCCAATCTCCGGAGCAGCGGCTGGTTTCGGCTCGGTATTTCTCCAGAATCTCTTCACCCGAGATCAGGAGACGGCAGAAAGGATGTGCGCGCAACCCGCCTGTCTAACTGGGAGTTTCAGGTTATCCGCTGTTATTAATTTATTCTTCTTCAGATGAAGGTTGGCCGCGGAGACTGACGAATGGAGGAAGCCGCTGTGACGGGCGAGTGGCGATTTACTACAACCGCAGCTGGGGGCGAGTGCGGGATAATCTCTGGGATTTAAATGATGCCAACGTGGTCTGCAGACAGCTGGGCTGCGGCTATGCGATATCCGCTTATAACTCTTCAAAGTACGGAGAGGGTGAAGGGCCCGTGTGGGTGAATGATGTCCAGTGTAAGGGAAACGAGTCGCAGCTCCGGGACTGCAGCTCATTCACATTGAATCAGAGTCTGACTGACAGCGAGGATGTCGGCGTGCTCTGTTCAGGTGAGTGAATGGTGACATTTGAGGAGACATAAACCACCTTTATTAGTGATCTGAGAAATAGAGAATGTAGATCCAGTGTTCATTCGTTTCGATGCAAATTGGTTATTTAGCACAGAATGTGAGCCGACATGGGAGAAAATTCACAAACATTGCGCAAGAATAGGAGAGATTTTCCCGCTAAATGTGGAGCAGACTCTCGACTGCAGCAGGCATCACCAAGGGCGTTGTACCACTTGTTTGGCAAAATGTTTGAGCGTTTTAAGGATAATGAGAACGGTTGGGGTTATGGAAATAATGCACAAAGAAAACACTTGGCTTGAGATGTTTTATCCGGTGCAAGGAAATCACCCCTGGCGTTGATCTCGGTTAGTGGGTGGAACAGTTTTTTCTTCAGCTGCCTTCTCACTGACAGTCTGAACGAGGTTAAAGCGCCACCCCGCGGCCAAACAAGGATCACCAGCTTTCCAGACACATTGCTTGTGAGGTAACAGCGCCATCCATTGGATGAAATAACAGAAGCAGATGGGGTCTTTCGAGAACCACCCATTATTTTCAATGGACTGGTATCTCAGTGGTAATCAGGTAAATAAATATCAAAAGCGAACATTTCGACATATGTATTCTGTATTTGTGCTTGGATTGTTTTTGTAGATTTCTCGAACACGAGAGACGAGACAGGAGAAGAGAGGAGAATGTAGATTGAGTAGAACTTCACTTCTCTGGGAGTTTGGTGCGAGAGTGAGTTCAGTCAAACTGCAGGCACATGTTTTAATTTAGTCACTCAGACACGGCAGGGAGGTAGTGCAGAGAGTTCGGGTGAGTTTTATGGAGTGAGCTTTGTCGGTGGTCGTGTATTACTATGATGGGAGGAGGAAATTACAAAGGGACATCGGCAGAATGAAGGAGTGGGCAAAACTATGGAAGATGGCGTTTAATGAAGGGGAGTGTGAGACCATCCGCTTTGAATCTCAAAGGGCAAATTTTAACATTGTCTCAATGGGAAGAGACCAAAAACTGTGGAGAAGCAAAGAGGTTTAGGTTTCCAGGCACACAAATCACTAAAAGCTAGTGCATAGGTACAAGTGGTAGTCAAAAGGCTAATCGGATGTTGACCTTTATCTCAAGGAGGATGAAATACATAGGGGAGGAAGTGATGGTTCAATTGCATAGAGCGTTGTTTAGACCCCATCTGGAGCAATGTGTTCAGATTTTAGCATCACAGTTCAGGAAGGATACATTAGCCTTCAGATTTGTGCAGGGCAAATGTTTAAATTATGAGGACAGATTGCATATACTATGTTTGTATTCTTTTCAGCATAGATAATTGAGGGTGATTGTAAACGAAAATAAGGAAACCGCGGACATGTTAAATAATTATTTTGCATCAGTATTTACAGCAGAGGAAGAGGATAGCATGCCAGACACCCCAAGGAAACTAATTTTGAATCAGGGCCGGGCGTCACCATAATTAATGTCAGCAAATTAACAGTAATGAAGAAAATAATGGCACTGAAGAGTGACAAATCTCCAGGCCAGATGGTTTCCATCCCAGGATTTTGAAGGAAGTAGGTGAGAACATTGCAGAAGCCCGAACTACAATCTTCCAAAGTTCTGTCAATTTAAGAACCGTTCCTTTACATTGGAAAATTGCACATATCACTCCGCTCTTTCAGAAAAGTGAGAGAAGGAAACCAGGGAATTATCGACCAGTTAGCCTAACATCTGTTGTCGGGAAATTACTAGAATATAAAACTAAGGATAGAGTGACTGAACTCCTTGAAAACTTTCAGTTGATCAGAGAGAAACATCATTGATTTGTAAAGGGTTGGTCATGCCTGATAAAACTGATTGAATTTTTTGAAGAGGTGACTAAAGCAGTAGACAGGGGAATGTCTATTGATGTCTATATGGACTTCAAGAAGGCATTCGTTAAAATCCCTCATAAAAGACTGTTAGCCATAGTTGAAACTCATGGAATTGAGGGCAAATTATTGGCCTGGTTAGGAATTTGACTGAGCGGCAGAAGACAGAGAGTAGGGATAATGGACACGTACTCAAATTGGCAAGATGTGACTAGTGGTGTCCCAAAGGGATCTGTGTTGGGGCCTCAACTATTCACTGTATTTATTAATGACTTAGATGACGGGATGGAGAGTCACAGGTCCAAGTTTGCCGATGACACGAAGATAGGCAGCATTGTAAGCAGTGTAGATGGAAGCTTAAAATTACAGAGAGATATTAATAGGTTAAGTTGATGGGCAAAACTATGGCAAATTGATTACAATGTAGACAACTGTGAGGTCATCCGCATTGGACCTAAAAAAAGATAGATCAGAGTACTTTCTAAATGGTGAGAAGCTCGAAATAGTGGAGGTCCAAAGAGACTTTAGGGGTTCATGTACATAGATCATTAAAATATCATGGATAGGTACAGAAAATAATCAAAAAGGGTAATGGAATGCTGGACTTATATAAGTAGAGGACTAGGATACAAGAGGGTAGAAGTTATGCTACAGCGATAGAAATCCCTAATTAGACCACACCTGGAGTATTGTGATCAGTTCAGGGCACCGCACCTTAGGTAGGATATATTGGTCTTGGAGAGAGTGCAGTGTAGATTTACTGGAATGATACCTGGACCCCAACCGAGGGCTAAATTACGAGGAGAGGTTACACAAACTAGAGTTGTATTCCCTGGAATTTTGAAAAATGAGGCATGATTTGATCAAAGTTTTCAAAATATTAAGGTGAACTGATAGGGTGGATTGAGAGAAACTATTTCTGGTGGTTGGGGAGTCCAGGACTCGGGGACATAGCCTAACAATTAGAGCCAGGACTTTCAGGAGTAAAGTTAGGAAACACTTCTATACGCAAAGGGTGGTAGAAGTTTGGAACTCTCTTCTGCAAACGGCAGTTAATGTTTGCTCAATTGTTAATTTTAAATCTGATATTGATAGATTTTTGTTAACCAAAGGTATTAAGGGGTATGGGGCTAAGGCGGGTCTCTGGAGTTTGGTCACAGATCTGCCAGGATCTTACTGAATGGTGGAACAGGCTCGAGGGGATAAATGGTCTATTTATGTTCCGATGATCGAGGCATTTAAAATGATAAAGGATTCCAAGAGTAGATAATGATACTATTTCCTCTGTTGGGGAATCCAGAACGAGTGGGCATAATCTTAAAATTAGAGCTAGGCCGTTTAGGAGAGAAATGAGGAAATCTATTTTCACCCAGAGGATAAGACAAACCTGGAAGTCTGTTCCCGCAGACGGCTGTGGATTCTGGGTCACTTGACACATTCAAGACTGAGATAGATAGACTTTTGTTGGGTAAGTGGATCAAGTGATATGGCCCAAAGCCGGTATATTGGGTTAAGATACAATACAGCCATGATCCAATTGAATGCCAGAACAGGTTCCAGTGGGGGTTGGTGGTGATTGTCCTCCTCATCTTCCTCTATTCCTCCCCTTCTCTCCAGCACCACTTGCACTAAGTGACGAATATCTGGAGCAGGGGCGCCTACTGCTGGAGCAGAACCTGGTCACGTCCCACAGTATCAGAGGCTGAGTGCATTCGGGATGCGGTTGATGGGTGATTCCACAATCTGACAATTACAGCCAGGATGTATAGAAACATACAGCACAGAAGGAGGCCATTCTTCCCATCTTGCCTGTGGCAGCTCATTGGAAGAGCTATCCAATGAGTACCACTATCCGGTTACTTCCCCATAGCCCTGCACTGTTATCCTTTTCAAGTATTTATCTATTCCCTTATGAAAGTTACTATTGAATCTGCTGTCACCACACTTTCAGGCAGTGAATTCAGGATCATAGCAATTCGCTGCGTAAAAAAACCTCCTCATCTCCTCTGGTTCTTTTGCCAATTATCTTCAATATGAATCCTGTAGTTATCGACCTTCCTGCCAGTGGAAACAGTTTCTCGTTATTTACTCTATGAAAATCCATCATAATTTTGAACACCTCAGTTAAATCTCCCTCTTAACCTTCTCTGGTCTGGACTGGGAATTCCAGATGTGGAACAGGGACAGTGCAGCTGCAAGTCGTGGTTTTGAGAAGTCCCAGAGAGAGCTTAAACAGTTAGACAATAATCTGAGATTGTAATATTTGAACGACTTTGTGCCATACGATGGCCAAGTAAGGTCGAGGATGTCTGGACAGATTAGCGGGTGGTTAAAGGGCTGGGCTAGGGTGTTCACATTCTTGGGCCATTGGAAGTAACTCTGGAACAAGCAAAAGAGGTACTGAAGATACAGCCTGTATCTGAACCAAATGGCCTAATGCCCTTGCGGATAGGTTAACAGGACCATTTGGAGATGCTAAACTAATATTTCCAGGGTCGTCGGAACGTGTAGACTTTGGACTAGAGGTAAAACATGATTAGTAACACAGTTGGGACAGAATAAGACTTGGCTGCAATAAGCAATAAGAAATATCACGAGAGGAGGAAGGGAAAGCAACAGGTTTCCAGGAAGTGAGAGATGCACGAAATGTATTAAAGTGGACAAGAGTTTGCCGGATTTAGGAGAGAGCTGCACAGAGGAGGACAGGAGCGCCGAGAGGTGCGGCAGAGGGAGGCGGAGGGACAGGAGGCCGGAATCAGAGGGACAAGGAGTACAGGGGATGGGGGGCTGGGGGAAGTTGAGAGATGGGGTGTGGGGACATCATGGGGGAAGGGGATTGTAAACTGACAGTGTGGGAGGGGCGGTGGGACAGGTTGAGAGATGGAGTTGGGTGACACCATGGGGAGATGGGACTGGTAACTCTCGGTGTGGGGTGATGTGGGGCTGGAGATGGTTGAGAGATGGGGTGGGGCTGAAGCCATGGAGGGGCGGGGATTTAAAGTGACACTTACGGGAGAAAGTTAAATAAGAAAATTAGAAATGGGAATCAGAAGACTTTCTGAAATAATCGGGTCAGGATAGCGGATGACTTATGTGCATACATAAGGCATTGGAAAGATTTATGAAGAATTTAAAAAGTTGTTAATTATAGCTGGACATGACCAAATTGCTATAACAAAGAGATGCCTTGTTTTTGGCAATTTGGGGACCTTTATATTCCTGGTCACCATAGTTAAGATGTGGTGAGGAGTTGAACTCCCCATTGTAATTTTTTCCCTCTATCTCATTAACATTTACCCCCTTGGGACCTTTCTCAGTCATTCCATCTCTGAAACATTTGCAAATGACTTTGTCACCTCATGAATTGGCCACCTTACTGCCCTCCCATACTCCACCCTCCAGAAACTCGACATTGTCCAAATCTCGGCTGCACATTCCATGTCCCACAATAATTCCTCACCGTTCATCATCCCTGTCCCACAACAATTCCTCACTCCCCATCATCCCTGTCCCACAACAATTCCTCACTCCCCATCATCCATGTCCAACAACAATTCCTCACTCCCCATCATCCCTGTCCCACAACAATTCCTCACTTCCAATCATCCATGTCCGACAACAATTCCTCACTACCCATCATCCCTGTCCCACAACAATTCCTCACCGCCCATCATCCCTGTCCTACAACAATTCCTCACTCCCCATCATCCCTGTCCCACAACAATTCCTCACTCCCCATCATCCCTGTCCCACAACAATTCCTCACTCCCCATCATTCCTGTCCCACAACAATTCCTCAATCCCCATCATCCCTGTCACACAACAATTCCTCACTCCCCATCTTTCCTGTCCCACAACAATTCCTCAATTCCCCTTATTCATGTCCCCGCTGATATACAATTCCTTACCACCTATTATCCCTGTCCCCACTGATAGTCTTCTACATGCATGCAAACAGTAACCGGGTAGTAAGAGGAGGGGTCCGGCCGATTCGGGACCAGAAAGGAGATCTACTCATGGAGGCAGAGGGGACGGCCGAGGTACCAAATGAGTACTTTGCATCTGTGTTTATCATTAAAGAAGATGCTGTCAGAGTCTCAGTAAAGGAAGATATAGTTGAGATACTGGATGAGCTAAAATTTGATAAAGAAGAGCTACGAGAAAGGCTAGCTGTACTTAAAGTGGATAAGTCACCCGGTCTGGATGGGATGTATCCTAGGTGAAGTAAGGGTGGAAATTGCGGAGGTACTGGCCATAATCTTCCAAACATCCGTAGATACGGGGATGGTGCCAGAGGACTGTAGAATTACAAATGTTACACCATTGTTCGAAAACGGGTGTAAAGATAAACCCAGCAACTATAGGCCAGTCAGTTTAACCTCGGTGGTGGGGGAACTTTTAGAAATGATAATCCAGGACAGACTTAACAGTCACTTGGACGAGCGTGGATTGATTAAGGAAAGCCATCACGGATTTGTTAAAGGCAAATCGTGTTTAGCTAACTTGCTTGAATTTTTGGAGTCGGCTACAGAGATGGTGGAAGAGGGCAATACAGTTGATGTGTTGCATATATGGACTTTCAAAAGGGGTTTGATAAAGTGCCGCATGGTAGGCTTATCAAGATCGCAGCCCATTGAATAAAGGGGGCAATAGCAACATGGATACAGACTTGGCCAAGTGACAGGATTCAGAGAGTTGTGATGAACGGTTGTTTTTCGGACTGGAGGGAGGTGTCCAGTGGTGTTCCCCGTGGGTCGGTGCTGGGTCAAAACTGGAAAGGGTAGTAAAGAGTGAGGAGGATAGTGATAGACCGCAAGAGGATATCGACAGGCTGGTGGCATGGGCAAATGAAATTTAAGGCAGAAAAATACGAAATGATACATTTCGGTAGGAACAACGAGGAGAGCCAATATAAACTAGAGGGCACAAATCTAAAAGTGGTACAAGAACGGAGAGATCTGGGGGTGTATGTGCAGGAATCGTTAAAGGTGGCACGGCAGGCTGAGAAAGCGGTTAAAAAAAGCATACGAGATCCTGGGCTTTATAAATAGAGGCATAGAGTATAAAAGTATGAAAGTCACGATGAACCTTTCTAAAACACTGGTTCGGCCACAACTGGAGTATTGTGGCCAGTTCTGGGCACCGCACTGTAAGAAAGATGTGAAGGCCTGAGAGAGGGTGCAGAAGAGATTTACTGGAATGATTCCAGGGTGAGGGACTATAATAACGTGGATGGACTGGAGAAGCTGGTGTTTTTGTCCTTGGAACAGAGATGGTTGCGACGAGATTTGATAGAGGTATTCAAAATCATGAAGGGTCCAGACAGAGTGGACAGAGACAAACTGTTCCCATTGGCGGAAAGGTCATGAACCACAGGGCATAGATTTAAGGTGATTGACAAAACAACCATGACATGAGGAGAAACTTGTTCACACAGCGAGTGATTAGCATCTGGAATGCACTGCCCGAGGGGCTGGTGGAGGTAAATTCAATCATGGCCTTCAAAAGGGAACTAGATAAGTACTTGAAAGGTAAAAAAATTGAAGTGCTGCGGGGTAAGTGCGGGGGTGGGGGCGGTCGTGGGGGGGGGGGGGTTGGTGGCGTGAACTCGCTTGATTGCTCTTGCATCGAGCCGACGCGGATTAGTTGGGCCGAATGGCCACCTTCTGTGCTGTCCTTTCTATGATTCTATACACAATTCCTCACCACTCATTACCTCTGTCCCCGCTGATATACAATTCCTAACGCCCACTATCCCTGTCCCCGCTGATATACAATTCCTCACCATCCATTATTCCTGTCCCTGCTTTTATACAATTCCTCACCACCCAATATCCCCGTCCCCGCTGACATTCAATTCCTCACCATCCATTATCCCTGTCCCCGCTGATATACAATTCCTCACCACACATTATCACTGTCCCCGCTTATATACAATTCCTCACCACCCATTATCCCTGTCCCTGCTTTTATACAATTCCTCACCACCCAATATCCCTGTCCCCGCTGACATACAATTCCTCACCACTCATTATCCCTGTCCCCGCTGATATACAATTCCTCACCATCCATTATCCCTGTCCCTGCTTTTATACAATTCCTAACCACCCATTATCCCTGTCCCTGCTTTTATACAATTCCTCACCACCCATTATCTCTGTCTCCGCTGATATACAATTCATTACACCCATCATCCCTGTCCCCGCTGATATACAATTCCTCACCACCCATTATCACTGTCCCCGCTGATATACAATTCCTCACCATCCATTATCCCTGTCCCCGCTGATATACAATTCCTCACCACCCATTATCCCTGTCCACGCAGAGCTGCCCGTTCTCGCGGCATATAATCCCAGTCTGCAATGATCGACAACAGATCCCTACCACACATAATCCCAGTCCACACTGATCTACAATAGATCCCGACACACATAATCCCAGTCCATTTTGATTTACAACAGATCCCGACACACATAATCCCATTCCGCACTGATCTACAACAGATCCCCAACACACATAATCCCAGTCCACACTGATCTACACAGATCCCCACGCACATAATCCCAGTCCACACTGATCTACACAGATCCCCACGCACATAATCCCAGTCCACACTGATCGAAAACAGATCCCCCCACATAATCCCAGTCCACACTGATCAACACCAGGTTCTCCAACACATAATCCCAGTCCACGCTATTCCATAACAAGCCCTCAACGCACAGCAACACTTTCTACCATCTTTGCCCCACTGTTTGCAGAGCATTCTGCTGAGTCGCTACTCTCTGGTATCTCTGCTAATCTCCTATGACTCTCCGCTTCTCTCTCTTTTTGAACACCGTCTCAAAACCCAAGCATTTGACCCAGATCTTGGTCACACCTCATGTTTTCGGCTCGTAGAAAAAAAATGTTTTCTGTTACCTGGGTTTTCAAGAAGGCGTTCAATTGGCATCTCACTGAAGGCTGGTTGTAAATGATCTATCGTATCATTAAGTATTCTTAATGAATACATTGCGTCTGATTTCATAACAGAGGGGGATGAAGCAGAGATTGTAGTTAAGGAGGAGGAATGTGAAATATTAGCTGCGATAAACATAGTGCGAGAGGAAGTATTAAGGGCTTTAGCATCTTTGAAAGTAAATAAATCACCAGGCCCAGATGAAATGTATCCCAGTCTGTTAAGAAAAGCAAGGGAGGAAACAGCATAGGGTCTGACCAACATTTTCCAATCCTTCCTGGCGACAGGCGTGGAGCCGGAGGATTGGAGGACGGCTAACGTTGTACCGTTGTTTAAAAAAAGAAAAGAGTAAACCTAGTGATTACAGGCCGGTCAGTTTAACCTCAGTGGTAAGAAAATTATTGGAATCAATTCTGAGGGTCAGTATAAACCATCATTTAGAAAGGCACGGGTTAATCAGGGACAGTCAACACGGCTTTGTTAAGGGAAAGTCATGTCTGACTAACTTGATTAAATTTTTTGAAGAAGTAACAAGGATGTTCGGTGAGGGTAATGCATTTCCTGGAGTCCACATGGATTTTAGCAAGGCTTTTAACAAGGTCCCATCTAGCAGGCTGGTCAGAAAAGTAAAAGCCATGGGATCCAAAGGAAAGTAGTAAATTGGATCCAGAATTGGCTCAGCGGCAGGAAGCAAACGGTAATGGGCGACGGGTGTTTTTCTGATTGCAAGGCTGTTTCCAGTGGGGTTCCGCAGGGCTCAGTTCCAAGTCGCTTGCTTTTCGTTGTACATATTAATGATTCAGACTTAAATGGAGGGGTCCTGATTCAGAAGTTTACTGATGATTCAAAAATTGGCATGCAGCTGATAGTGAGGAGGAAAGCTGTAGACTGCAGGACGATATCAATGGACTGGTCAGGTGGGCAGAAAAGTGGCAAATGGAATTCAATCCGGAGAAGTGTGAGGTAATTCATTTGTGGAGGTCAAGCAAGGCAAGGGAATACACAATAAATGAGAGGATACAGAGAGGTGAAGTGGAAGTGAGCGACCTTGGAGTACATGTCCACAGATTCCTGAAGCCAGCAGGAAAGGGAGACACGGTAGTTAAAAAGGCATACGGGATCGTTTCCTTTATTGGCCGAGGTATACAATATAAGAACAGGTAGGTTCTGTTCGGACTGTATAAAACATTAGTTAGGCCATAGCTTGGGTTCTGCGTACAGTTCTGGTCACCACATTACAGGAAAGATGTGATTGCAGTAGAGAGGGTACAGGGGAGATTTATGAGGATGTTGCCCGGACTGGAGAATAATAGCTATGAGGAAAGATTGGCTAGGCTGAGGTTATTTTCTTTGTAACAGAGGAGGCTGAGGGGTGATTTAATTGAGGTGTATAAATTTATGAGGGGTCGAGATAGAGTGGATAGGAAGGACTTATTTCCCTTAACAGAGAGGTCAGTAACCAGGGAGCACAGATTTAAAGTAATTGGTGGAAGGATTAGAGGGGAGATGCGGAAAAAAACCCACCAGTGGGTGTGTGGGTGTCTGGAACTCACTGCATGAAAAGGTGGTAGAGGCAGAAACCCTCATCGCATTTTAAAGCTACCTGGATATGGACTGGAAGTGCCGTAACCTGCAAGGCTGCGGACCAAATGTTGGAAAGTGGGATTCGGCTGGGGAGCTCTATTTCGACCGGCACAGACACGATGGGTCGAATGGCCTCATTCTGTACCATAAATTTTCAATATTTCTATGTAAGATATAAATGGAGATGAAGCAGCATTGGGTGATAGCTGTTTTTCGGACAGGAAGCAAAGTGCTGGAGTGCGTGGGCATTGCTTGGATTGGAGAAGGTTTGGAAGTCCCACACCCCGGGGTTCATTAATGCTCCACTTTTCTCCCCGATATATAGATGATTTGGATTGGAGAAGGTTTGGAAGTCCTACACCCCGGGTTCATTAATGCTCCACTTTTCTCCCCGATATATAGATGATTTGGATTGGAGAAGGTTTGGAAGTCCTGCGCCCCGGGTTCATTAATGCTCCACTTTTATTCCTGATATATAGATGATTTGGATTGGAAATGGGGAACACAATACTGAGATTGGCTGACGATAAAACAGTAAGGGATGTGGTTAACAGTGAGAATAGTGAAATGTTTCAGGCGAACACAAACACGATAGGAGAAATGTATTTCTTCACGAAACTGTTAGAGGACACATTGCTTTGCCACAGGCATTAGTTGCTGCACAGACCATTGCATTTTTACGGAGAATGTGAGTCAGCATTTGAACCAGATGAACATTCAGGGTTTTGGGAGAGAGAAAGGAAGTGGGATTAGTTTTTGACTTATCTGGCTAGGAGCTGACAAATTGGCTCCTTGTGTGCTGTAAGTATCTGTGGAAGGAACCGGAACAAACCGCAGACCTTTTCTAACCTCGGAAATGTAGTGTTGGGAGTTCCTGACACTGCGGATTGTCTGTGGTTAGTGTACGGAACGGAAGGAGAGGCCAGTTGGTCATTTCTATTGCCGTTCCTTTGTACTGTGGTCCGGCAGGAGTCAGCTGATACTGGAGAGGAGACAAGGGGATTGGTGGAATAAAAGGGAAGACAACTTGTAGAAATGTTGCAAGAACTAATCAAGCCCTTTTAATCCACTACATCTAATACAACCTACTTGATTTGCAACAGAACATAAACAGATAAGACTGGTGGACGGCGGAAGTCCTTGTGCTGGGAGAGTGGAAATGTACTACAATGGTGCCTGGGGGACAGTGTGCGATGACTCCTGGGATCGACTGGACGCCGATGTTGTTTGTAGGCAACTGGGTTGTGGATATTCACTAACGGCGACAGCTCCGGTTTCCTGTGGACAGGCCTCTGGGCCAATTTGGTTGGATGAACTGAGATGCACGGGTAACGAGTCGGTACTTTGGGAGTGTGATTCATCACCTTGGGGAGAGCATGACTGTATTCATAAAGAAGATGTCAGGATCGTATGCTCAGGTAAGTGAGTCGACACAGCAAGAGGGTATTCATATTAAAGGAGTGAGGATTATATATTCAGATAAGGAACTAAAGACAACAGGAGTGTGTTCATATAAAAGGGGGAAAGGATGTACAATTATGGAAGGGACTAAACACTTGGTCCTATTCACTTGAAAAGATTGTGGATTAGTGTTGGATTAGCGATTGACTGTTTCCCTGTTTAAAATTCGGTGCTATTTACATGAGCGGATGTTGTCGTAGAATGGTATCAATCCGCTCTGCTGTAATCCTGGAACTTTAACCAATAATACAGTTCAGGCTGTGGCAGTCCCGCCACCAGAACCGTTTGTCGGTGTCGTAACTACTTTCTCTTCACTCCACCTTTTGCTCTGGGAGCGGCGTCAGACGATTCAAGTCTGAAATCGCTTTTTAAAAACGTTTATAGCCGATTTACTTGGTAAGAAATCATTTTCACTGCGCTGCCGTATAATATAACCAGAGTGTGGACGCTCCTTTAGGTGTTGAACATACTGGGCGGGAAGCGAAGCTCTAGCATGTTTGTGAGCGGGGCTCACTGCTGGCTGGGCTCAGAGCCCGAGTCAGTGATGACTGAATTGATCGAGACAGTAAATGGTCGGGAGTCATTACAGGTAAGGAGGCGGTATTGTTCACTGAAACTCTCCCCCTACCGTCCAGGAATGAATTTATAAAGATTGACAGTGAAGCGAATTCCATCAGATGATATTGACAGATTCCAGTATCAATATCCCTTCCTTACTCCATCAGATAATGGTGACAGATTCCAGTATCAATATCCCTTCCTCACTCCATCAGATGTCGGTGACAGATTCCAGTATCAATATCCCTACCTCACCCCATCAGATGTCGGTGACAGATTCCTGTATCAATATCCCTTCCTCACTCCATCAGATGTCGATGACAGATTCCAGTATCAATATCCCTTCCTCACTCCATCAGATGTCGATGACAGAGGGCTGTATCAACATTCCTTCATCATTGTCAATTACTGACACTCTCTTCTATTCACAGAGCATAAGGAGATCAGATTAGTGAAAGGACACCATCCCTGTGAGGGCCGAGTGGAGGTGTTCTATCGAGGATCCTGGGGGACAGTTTGTTACGATGACTGGGATAAGAAAGACGGCGAGGTGGTCTGTAAACAGCTGGATTGTGGATCAGTTACCGAGATTCCATTCGAAGCCCATTTTGGAGAAGGCACTGGGCCCATTTGGCTGGATAACGTTGAATGCCGGTCCGACGAGTCCTTCTTGTGGCAATGTCTCTCCACACCATGGGGTCAGCATGACTGTAAGCACAGAGAGGATGCCGGTGTGGTTTGCTCAGGTAACAGTCTGTGTTTAATCAGTGCAAGTACCATTCATGGATATCTTTATTACAGTGCATCATTGGCGCATGTGTCTTGTACTGCAGGAAATCAATCGTCAACGAGGAGCGACAGTTTCCATTCCTGTCCTGGGACACCTGACCACACAAGTGATCATTTAACAGGTAGTTTCCTTTTAAATAATATGGTCTTTACGTGGGATTCCGCTAATGAGTCATAAAAAAACTGAACTTCCTGTTGATTTGTTATTTTATTCAGGACAACAATTACGATTAGTTGGAGGAAAGACTAACTGTTCGGGAAGAGTTGAGATCATGTTCAATAACACATGGGGGACGGTGTGTGACGATTCCTGGGATAGGCGAGAGGCCCGTGTGGTGTGCCGGCAGCTCGATTGCGGCTCCGCCCTTGCCGATTCCGGGGAGCCCGTGTATGGGAAAGGCGAAGGCCCTGTATGGCTGAACAGAGTCCAGTGCAAGGGAAGCGAACTCTTCCTGTGGGACTGTCGGTCATCAACATGGGCTCAGCGGGTCTGTGCTCACAAAGTCGCCAGTGTGATGTGTTCTGGTAGGAGCAGGAACATATTTATTCAGTCAATGGACGCCTTCATTTATTCATTTCCGTGCTTCATAGGAAATCTCTTGTTATGTATTTTAAAAGCGAGAATGTAAAATGATGATTTCCTTTTAACTGATATTGAATATTCGGGTTTGCCATCTCCCCCTAAAACTGCAAAAAAACGACATGTACTTTTCAATAGAAGTTTATGTTGTTCTTTAATTTGTGAATATTGATTGATGCGGATCAGTAGTCACTCTGTTTACTGATAAGATGAGACTGTTTGTTGTTTCAAACATTCTATGATTGAACCATAACCCCTTCCCCCTGTTTCCTGTAACAAACCAGTTCTCCAGTTTGTTCTCTTCCTAAAAACAGCCTCAACTAAAATGTGCGAATTTCCCCCTTTCTGGAAGTGTTGTTTCATTGGAGCAGACTTGTCGCTGTTCCCACAATAAGTCGCTCTGTTTGTCTTAATCAAACTCCTCATTGCCCCTCCTCTGTCACTCCGTCTATCGTTTGTCTCTCTGCCCACAGTCACGGCAGTTCAAGTCGAGATTCATTGTGTCAACTGTTTTCAAACTTTTCGAATTGATAGGGCAAACAATAAATACAAATATATATTAGTATCTTTCATTCATGCTTTATCCCAATTTAAATTCATTAAATTTTGACCATAGTTACTGTCCCTTCAATCATGACATCCAACAAATCAACTGACCCACAGCCAGTTTGTCTCCTCTTCAATCCTTGTCCTTGTTATAAGAACTTCCTGCTCTGACCCTATCTCAAAGTTCCTCTTTACTGCGATAGTTTTCTGCTCCTTGACTAAAAATCCAGCATTAACTCTTGACCTTAGTTAGATTTGAATCGTGTCAATGGAGAAATCGCTGCTTTGGTTTGTTTATTTTCCTCGTGTCTGTTTTAGTTACAGATGTGCTGATCCCGGGGGTAATAATATCCACGCCCGTTGCCGTTTCCATCATCCTGGGAACCCTGTTGGTTTTTGTGCTGATTGCACTGACTGTACAACAACAGAGACAGTCGTCTAGAAGAGGTACCTTTAATCTTTGATCCTCGGTGATCAGCAGTTTTCTGTGTGTGTTAAGTGGCTGTAAATTGCTCGCTATAATGCCGGATCCCAGTTGCGAATCAATCACCTTCTCACACTTGAAAATTCATTCTCTTTTGGGGGTTTTGAATGTAACAAAACAGGGGTCGTTTATTCGGTGGATTTAGTTCTGTTCTGAGGAGACAGCAGTCGGGAGGAGTCCGGAATCTAATAAATTAAATATGTCTGTTTTGCTCCTGAACAGTGAAAAAGCGCAGCTTCAGTTATACGATTTCCAGACCGGGCGAACCAATTTATCAAGAAATCGATGACATTACAGCTGGAAGAGGATCGCGTGAGTCCCAGCCCATGACATGTTCTGTCTGTCCAGGTGTCGCTTCCCCCCAATAAAGCTCCGCTGCATTGAATGTATTTGGGACCAGTCCCGTGATATTCGGCCCTGTTCACTGGACACCTCCTTTCACGGTGAATATGGTGCTGTCTGATTTTTCAGATTATTAACTGTTGTCAGCTTCATGTTTGATGGGATTTCTATATTTCTCACTTTCCTGTCTTTTCCCCGTCCTCCTAGTTTCTAATTCTGAAGCTTTTTCTGAGTGTTTTTCCCTACTCTCATTCAGAAGATTGTGTCGATGTACTCTGAGCAGTCACTGTGCAGTTTATCACACTCTCCTTGCCGCAGAGGGCAGTGATGCTCCGTGTTGCTCCCACAGCTGGGGTCACTGAGAGCACTGCGGTTTAATAGTCCATACAATGAATATGATCATACTTATTGCAAAGACTCTGAGGTGTGAAGACTGTAAATGTATGCTTGTCTTTGTATTCTGGTGTCATACTAATTAATGATGGTATTTACTGGCGATCTGAACAGTTGACAAGATTTCTGTATGACAGCATTTGTGTATTTGAAAGAATTTAACATCTTCAATTTACATTAAATGTTCTTCACCGTTCTCATTTGTTTTGACAGTTTATCGATCTAATAGCGGAGAGATTGATCTGGAATATTATACCAGTACAAGTTTATCTCAAACCGACCAGAACTCGCAGAATCCTGAAGGTATGTAATACCCAGAACTGTGTAATAGTTTGTGACTGTTACATTCCGCATCTAATTACTCAGATCTGTGTAATATTTTGTAAATGTGCCTTTCGGTGTGTAATTACTCAGATCATAGAATTTTACAACACAGAAGGAGACCATTCGGCCCGTCGTGCCTGTACCTGCTCTTTGAAAGAGCTGTCCAATTTAGTCCCACACCCCAGCTTTTTCCCATGACCCTGTGAATTAGTCCCCTTCAAGTACATACCGAATTGCCTTGAAAAGTTCCTATGGAATCTGATTCCACCGCCCTTTCAAGTAGTGCGTTCCAAATCTGAGTGAAACAATTTCTCCTCATTTCCCCTCTAGTTCTTTTGCCAAATCTGTGACCTCTGTTTACCGACCCACTTGCCAAATGAAACAGTTTCTCCCGACTGGCTCTATCGAACCCCCTCATAATTTTGAATATCTTTTATTTCTCCCCTTAACCTTCTCTGCTCCAAGGAGAACAATCCCAGCTTCTCCAATCTCTTCACAAATCTGAAGTCCCTCATGCCTGATATCATCCTGATAAACCTCCTCTGTACCCTCACCAAGGCCTTTACATCCTTTCTAAACTGTGGTGCCCAGAATTGTACACAATACCCCAGCTGAGGCCTAACGGTTTAACATGACTTCCTTGCTTTTGATACGATACCTCTATTTACAAAGCCAAATATCCCATACGCTTTCTTACACACATTATCAACCTGCTCATTATATACTAAGATCTGAGTAATATTTTGTTAGTGACATTCGGTTTGTAAATACTTAGATCTGTGTATTTTCTTGTAAATGTGACAGTCGGTGTGTAATTAATCAGATCTGTGTAATATTTTGTGAATATGATAATTAAGCACCAGCCACTGCTTGAAACATCGACACAATGTTCCACTCAGGGTGACAAAGAACCCGGAATAATTAAAACATTTTCTCACGCACCCAGATCTCTAAACCGGTGATGGTGATTGTTTTGCCATCAGATTGTAATAATGGCCGTGATGTCAATCAGGAATCCAGGAGCTCCACCCGATGGGTTCCCTTGAATACTTGACAGGACGTGTGCGTCATTAATTTAGGAAAACTCTGTTTAAATGGTCTGGAAAAGACCGCCTTGCGCCTCCACCGCTGTTCTCCGCTAAAATGAACATTTCCTTTTATAGATAAGACCAGAGAACGCCTCATTAAGCAGAATTACGATGACATTGATTCTGGCCCATTGAATGGCCAGACCCCCAGCACAGAGGGTCCTGGTAAGTTAAACCCTGGGCTCGGAGGTTGCCGACTCATTCTTTTATTTGTAATCACATTTCTTTACAATTGCACCAGCCCAATGCCAATGATTAATCGCCATTCGTACAATTGTTTTACAATTTGCGTTGAAAGATCCCATTGGTGACTCATGCCTGTTGCCCTAAAAAGCCCGGAAATTGCTGTTGGTGATTAAACCGACGAACACTTAACCCTTTCATACCACACTCAATTACCTGATATCGTGACAACGAAATAAGTCCAGTTTAAAGAAATAAATCAAACTCAGTTTTAAAATAGCGGAGAAAGCAATTTCAATGTGTTCGCCAATATCTGCGGCAATAATTAACGCCTACGGTTACATGTTGATGAAGAGATTTCTCCTGAATTACCTATTGGATTTACTAGCCACTATTTTATATTTATGACCTCTAGTTTTGGTCTCTCCCACAAGTGGAAATATTTTCTTTACTTCTCACCTATCAAAGCCTTTCATAATCTTAAAGACCTCGATCAGTGGGGATGGAGCTCACCGTGTGTGAGGTCCCGCATTCCATCCCCAGCAGCTCCAAACGCTTTACCCTGCACGGGCTCGAGAGGCCGAATGACCTCCTGTGCTGTAACCATTCTATCGATCACCCATTAGCCTTCTCTTTTCCAGGACTGAGGACTGTTCCATATTGTAGATGGTCCCAAACTGTTCCCTGTAGTTTGATGTGTTTAATGACTGAGGATTATTCCATATTGTAGATGGACCCAAACTGCTCTCTGTAGTTTGATGTGTTTAATGACTGAGGGTTATTCCATATTGTCGATGGTCTCAAACTGTTCCCTGTGGTTTGATGTGTTTAATGACTGAGGATTATTCCATATTGTAGATGGACCCAAACTGTTCCCTGTGGTTTGATGTGTTTAATGACTGAGGATTATTCCATATTGTAGATGGACCCAAACTGTTCCCTGTGGTTTGATGTGTTTAATGACTGAGGATTATTCCATATTGTAGATGGACCCAAACTGTTCCCTGTGGTTTGATGTGTTTAATGACTGAGGATTATTCCATATTGTCGATGGTCTCAAACTGTTCCCTGTGGTTTGATGTGTTTAATGACTGAGGATTATTCCATATTGTCGATGGTCTCAAACTGTTCCCTGTGGTTTGATGTGTTTAATGACTGAGGATTATTCCATATTGTAGATGGACCCAAACTGTTCCCTGTGGTTTGATGACTGAGTAACGAGGGGTTTCTGTTTTTTTTTTCTGAATTACCTTTTAAAACTCCTGCTCTGACTCCCAACAATCATTTCCTTCCAGCGCCAGTTCCGGGAAGTTGTGACGATGTTGAGGACGTGACCCCGAGCAGCCCGGATCGTGATTCCGTGCTGGACAGAGGATTTCGTCTCACACTCAGAAAGACCGCGGATCACCCCGCCACAGACTGTGAGTTCAATTCAGCAGAGCGTCCTCGATAGTTAGTTCTCAGTAATCGACCGAGTGTCCATTAGTCTGTTTATTGACAGATCCCTGTCCAGAAATATTCGATTATTCAAAAAGTTGGGGAGGAAAGTGCAAATTATCTTTCTGGCTCTCCACATGCAGCAATATCAGCCTCTGTGTTCCCTCCCTCCCGCCCTGTCTTTTGCTCTGTCTCTCTGTCTGACTCTGCCTTTCTATTTATCTATTTATATGTATATATATTTAGCTATCGCTCTTTATCGTCTCTCTATCATCATCTCTATCTCTCTATCATCGTCTCTTTCAATCTCACTCTTCATCTCTCAACCTCCATATCTCTCTCTCCATCTTTCTACATCTATTCCTCCAACTCTCTATTTTTCTAATTTGACAGAAAGATTTGCCAAACCAATCAAAAGAATAATGTAGACTCAATTCTTATGCTGAGACAATGGAGCAAATGGCACTGGGCCTGGGGTTCATAGGACAAAGTTCGGTCAGAGAGACATCAACTGCTGCACATTGTTGCCAGAAGATGAGCTGAGGCCAGGTCACCGGACTCGCTTAACAAACAGCTCGATGTTGAGAAGGTTCTTCTGTTGAAAAAAAACGCTAAACTGGGGGGTCGGTGGTTGTGAGGGATCGACAGTGACATTTCACCTCCGGGTTAAAGTTCAGCCCTGAATGGTGGAATGGAAGTCTCCTCTCGTGCGAGCTGCAATTGAATTCAAACAATGTCGGTCTCAGTTCCAGATACAACCCAGTGAGCACTGGTCTACAGCATAAAACGGACCGGATTCAGCTTCAGTTGGCGCTAAATTGGCAACATTCCTGCAGGATGAGTGTGGGAATGAGAAAATATCAGACTGGGGCAATGGGGAGGGTATCCTGAGGTTGTAGTAATGTAAGGTTTTTGTGGCGGAACACGGGCTCTGACTGTAAACCGTATTATATTTGATGAATGAGCAGTTGATACCATCACTGATACACGCAATGGAAAGGAGTCCATGTCCTGCCAACAGAAGCGTCAGTGTCCACTTGTACAGCGCTCTCAGAAGTTTTCATATGGTGGAATTTGGAAATGCTGCTAGGAATATGATAAACACTAGGGGTCCAGTCCGAGGACGTGCTCCAACATGGAGCTTGATGCCTAGGAGTGAGGAGAGATAGATCCAGGTCTGTGCATTCAGGTGGAGAAATACAACGGCCTACCGTCACCTTCTCTGGACAACTAGAGATTGGCAATAAACGCTGGCCTTGCCAGTGACATCCCACATGCCGAGAAATAATTAAACAGATACTGAATGCAGATGGGTGATTTGTGAAAGGTTAACAGTGATGTTGGCGGGAGTGGGGTGGGGTGATACACAGCAGACCATAGTCAGAGACGTGGAGGGCGTGAGTTGGTGTCTATGGTAAAGCAGGTTGCAGAGGTAGATGGTCCGGACAGTGGAGGGATTCGTAAACAAGCAGGAGAATTTCCTTTCAAACGGAATGCGGGAAAGAAACTCGGGCACAGTCGGCCCCGGCCGCAACTCGGGCACAGTCAGCCCAGGCCACAACTCGGGCACTGTCGGCCCAGGCCACAACCCGGGCACGGTCGGCCCAGGCCACAACCCGGGCACGGTCGGCCCAGGCCACAACCCGGGCACAGTCAGCCCAGGCCACAACTCGGGCAAAGTCAGCCCAGGCCACAACTCGGGCAAAGTCAGCCCAGGCCACAACTCGGGCAAAGTCAGCCCAGGCCACAACTCGGGCACAGTCAGCCCAGGCCACAACTCGGGCACGGTCGGCCCAGGCCGTAACCCAGATTGATTTACTTTAACGGTGGACAGTTTTTAACAGTGAGGTGAGAGCTCCTGATCGCAATCCACAATTGGAAAGCTTTCCTCAGTCTTCTGTGCCATTGCCTCATTATGCGGACAGTTTGATTTTCAATTTCATAAACGTTATCAACTATCTAAAATGATCTTAAATTCTTAAATTGCAAATGTCCCAGAGATTGTGACACACATCAGTTTAAAATCAAACCTTTTTTTTATTCGTTCATGGGATGTGTGCGTCGCTGGCGAGGCCAGCATTTATTGCCCATCCCTAATTGCCCTCGAGAAGGTGGTGGTGAGCCGCCTTCTTGAACCGCTGCAGTCCGTGTGGAGACGGTTCTCCCACAGTGCTGTTAGGAAGGGAGTTCCAGGATTTTGACCCAGTGACAATGAAGGAACGGCGATATATTTCCAACTCGGGATGGTCTGTGACTTGGAGGGGAACGTGCAGGTGGTGTTGTTCTCATGTGCCTGCTACTCTTGTCCTTCTAGGTGGTAGAGTTCGCGGGTTTGGGAGGTGCTGTCGAAGAAGCCTTGGCGAGTTGCTGCAGGGCATCCTGTGGATGGGACACACTGCAGCCACAGTGCGCCGGTGGTGAAGGGAGTGAATGTTTAGGGTGGTGGATGGGGTGCCAATCAAGCGGGCTGCTTTATCTTGGATGGTGTCGAGCTTATTGAGTGTTGTTGGAGCTGCACTCATCCAAGCAAGTGGAAAGTATTCCATCACACTCCAGACTTGTGCCTTGCAGATGGTGGAAAGGCTTTGGGGAGTCAGGAGGTGAGTCACTCGCCGCAGAATACCCAGCCTCTGACCTGCTCTCGTAGCCACTGTATGGCTGGTCCAGTTAAGTTTCTGGTCAATGGTGACCCCTGATCGAAACTGATTGTATTTAATCCATTTACAGAGTGGGAATGAGACAATTAACTTCATTTACCAACAATGTTTTCTTTCTTCTCGTGGCAGAATTTTGGTTGAAATATTCCAACCGGATGTTTGATAATTTATCACCGGAAGTCCTAAAGTATTCGGCTCGATCATGGACGAATCTCGACTGACTGTCTCCACAGCCGTGGGTATTTTAGATGTTAGCTCATGTACGTTGCTAAGACAGCTTTATTTTCTGCTAAAATCCCTCCATGAAATTTGCCTTCTCAATCGATAGAATCTTATAGCGCAGAAGGAGACCATTCGGCCCATCGTGCCTGTGCCGACTCTTTCAAAGAGCTGTCCAATTAGTCCCACTACCCCGCTCTTTCCCCATTTCCCTGTAACTGTTTCCTTTTCAAATATACAAAAAGAAAGAAAGACTTGCATTTATATAGCGCCTTTCTCGACCCCCGGACGCCCCAAAGCACTTTACAACCAATGAAATACTTCTGAATTGTCGTCACTGTTGTAATATAGGAAATGCGGCAGCCAATTCGTGCACAGCAAGATCCCACAAACAGTAATATGATACTGATGAGATGATCTGTTTTCGTGATGTGGATTGAGGGATAAATATTGGCCAGGACACCAGGGATAACTCCCCTGCTCTTCTTCGAAATAGTGCCATGAGATCTTTCACGTCCACCTGAGAGGGCAGATGGGGTGTCGGTTTAACATCTCATAAAAAAGACCGCACCTCTGACAGTCCAGCATTCCCTCAGTACTGATCTGGGAATGTCAGCCTAGATATTGTGCTCAATTCTCTGGAGTGGGAATGAACCCACAATCTTCTAACTCAGAGGCGAGAATGCAGCCAACCGAATCACTCCAATACATCCAATTCCCTTTTGAAAGCAACTATTGAATCTGCTTCCACCACCCTTTCAGGCAGAGCGGTGCAGACCAGTAAGAACTCCCTGTGCAAAAACAAACATATCTCCTCATCTCCTCTCTGGTTCTGTTGATAATTACCTTAAGTGTGTGCCCTTTGGTTACTGACGCTCCTACCAGTGGAAACGCTTCATCCGGATTTACTCCCTATCAAACCCCTAACTATTCTGAGGACCTCTATCAAATCTCCCCTTAACTTTCTATGTTCCAAGGAGAACAATTGCAGCTTCCCCATTCTCTCCACATATCTGAATTCCCTCATCACTTGTACCATTCCAGTGAACCTCCTCTGCACCCTCTCCAAGGCCTTCACATCCTTCCTAAAATGTGGTGCCCAGAATGAGACACAATACTCCAGCTGAGGACTCACCAGTGATATATAAAAGTTTACCATAACTTCTTTGCTTTTTACTTTATATCTCTGTTCAATAAGGGAAGGGTCCCTTTTATTTTTAACAGGTTTATCACCTTCTTCTCTGTAACCTGCTCCAGCCTGACAACCCCACTCACCCAACTTTCCCCGCACTCTGGCTTGGATCTCTTCTAACTCTCCCTCCGTTCAATTTGCCATCAGCGCCTCGGCCTTCAGCCGGCGAGCTCCCACATTCTAGAATCACCCCGCTCCACTCCCCCGAGGATCAATTTCCCTCGGCCCGAGTTATACCCGGCTCTTCGATCAAGCAGCGACGAATGCCTCCTCCTCTCTCTCCTTCACGCTGTGTTGCTTTTATTTCACATTCTCTTTGAGGAGCCTTTGGATATTTTTCTACCTTAAAGGCGCCATTTCAAAAGCAAGTTATTGTTGTAAAATAAATTGATTTAATGTCTTTCTTCGATCAACAAACATGGGGAATTTGTTTAACTGATGTAATTCTGCGGAAAAAATGCATTTTGAATTGAATAGTTTTATCAGCTGATGATCTTTGTATCATTTTATGTCGTTGTTTTTACTCAAATATTGTTAATGAAGAATATTAAAAATATCTGATATAACAGACTGAGAACTGCGGTGTTTTGCTATTACTAAGGAAAGTTGCTGTCCTCACCATTGTTAGTATCGGCATCATCCGTTTTAGTTACATTTTTAATCAGACTATTGCGGTTCCAGCAGAATCACCAACAAACAAATATTCCAGTTTCTCTGAAACCCTCATGGAACCAAAGAGGGACATCGGTTTCAAAATGAAATATTCCTCAATTTGGATTCTGCTTCTTGCGAAATGTCCACCAGGGCCGTCACAGAAAAATGAGACTGAGTTGAATCCCCATCTCACACAAGCTATTCTTGCGGCCGAGTGTGGAGTTTAAGGAAAACAGTTATATAGGAACATAGGAACAGGAGTAGGCCATTCATCCTCTCGTGCCTGCTCCGCCATTTGATAAGATCATGGCTGATCTGTGATCGAACTCCATAAACCTGCCTTTGGTTCATATCCCTTAATACCTTTGGTTGCCAAAAAGCTATCTATCTCAGATTTAAATTTAGCAATTGAGCTCGTATCAATTGCCATTTGCGGAAGAGAGTTCCAAACTTCTACAACCCTTTGTGTGTAGAAATGTTTTCTAATCTCGCACCTGAAAGGCCTGGCTCTAATTTTTAGACAGTGCCCCCCACTCCTAAAATCCCCAACCAGCGGAAATAGTTTCTCTCTATCCACCCTATCTGTTCCCCTTAATATCTTATAAACTTCGATCAGATCACCCCTTAACCTTCGAAACTCGAGGGAATACAACCCCAATTTGTGTAATCGCTCCTCGTAACTTAACCCTTGAAGTCCGGGTATCATTCTAGTAAACCTACGCTGCACTCCCTCCAAGGCCAATATGTCCTTCCGATGGTGCGGTGCCCAGAACTAATCACAGTACTCCAAGTCCGGTCTAACCAGGAATTATCGATAATTCAAAGAGTAAATGGTGTTCAGTCAAATCCAGTGGTCATTAAACATCTGCTCCTGCCCTTGATTTCTGTTAAATTTCTAACTGGCATAAGGTCAATGGACAGACATCATGTAAGAGTTAGGGTGGGAGATGATGACCATGTGATAGGTATGAGTGGGATGTCCAGGCGTGATTTGATCTCTGGGTGAGGATCGAGACCTGGGACCGGGATGGGGACTGCATTATAGAGCAGTGATATTTATGGAATAATGTCACCTCTTGCCGGTGTGTACTACATCATACAGCAGTGATATTTAGAGAATAATGTCACCTCCTGCTGGTGTGTACTGAATCATACAGCAGTGAGATTTATAGAATAATGTGCGGACAACACAGTGAACTACTGAGAGTTTGGTAAGTGTGGGAGTTCGGTGAAGTGGGGGAGGGAGGTGCTGCTTTGCCTTGCTTTTCCGAACATTTTCCACAGAGCGGCAGTGGACCTGAGCGTAGAAGACTGAGATTGGGGAATAAAAGCAGCAGCAGACCTGCATAAACTACTGTGCGACGTCACAGGTGAGGCAGGAGAGTCCGGGAGGTGAGCAGATTAAAAAAGGAGAGAACTAGAGCGGGAGGAGAGTCTGAGAGTCAAAGGCAAGTCATGGCAGCACAGCTTGCACCCGTGATATGCTCCTCCTGCACTATGTGGGAAGTCATGGACACTACCATTGTCCCTGGCGACCATGTGTGCAGGACGTGTGTCCATCTGCAGCTACTGGCAAACCGTATTTCGGAGCTGGAGCTGCGGGTGGATTCACTGTGGAGCATCCGCGATGCTGAGACTATCGAGGATAGCACGTTCAGTGAGGTGGTCACACTGCAGGTAAAGATTACTCAGGCAGAAAGGAAATGGGTGACCGCCAGGCAGCGTAAAATGACTAGGCAGGTAGAGCAGGAGTCCCCAAGGGCCATCTCCCTCTCAAACAGATAATCGGTTTTGGATACGGTTGGCGGAGTTGGCTTATTAGGGGAATGCAGCAAGAGCCAGGTTCGGGGCACCACGGGTGGCTCTGCTGCACAGGAGGGGAGGAAGAAGAGTGGCAGGGCTACAGTGATAGGGGCTTCAACTGAAAGGGGAACAGATAGGCGTTTCTGCGGCCGCAAACGTGTCTCCAGGATGGTAGGTTGCCTCCCTGGTGCGAGGGTCAAGGATGTAACGGAGCGGCTGCAGGGCATTCTGGAGGGGGAGGATGAACAGCCAGTAGTCGTGGTCCATATTGGTACCAACGACATAGGTAAAAAAGGGATGAGGTCCTGCAAGGGGAATTTAAGGAGTTACGAGATAAATTAAAAAGCAGGACTTCAAAGGTAGTGATCTCAGGATTCCTACCAGTGCCACGTGCTAATGAGTATAGAAACAGGAGAATAGACCGGATGAATGCGTGGCTACAGGGATGGTGTAGGAGGGAGGGATTTAGATTCCTGGGACATTGGGACCGGTTCTGGGGAAGGTGGCACCTGTACAAGCGGGACAGGTTACACCCGAGCAGGACCGAGACCAATGTCCTCGTGGGGGTGTTTGCTAGTGCTGTTGGGGAAGGCTTAAACTGGAGTGGCAGGGGGATGGGAACCTGAGCGGGGAGTCAGATGGGAGTAAAGTTGATAGCAGCAAGAGAGGGGAAGACCCAGGGGAAATTTACAATACAAATAGTACAAACAGTTGTTCAAGAACAAGTGAAAGGGAAAAGCGTAGAGCAGCAGAAAGAAAGTGTACCTTAGACACTACAGATAAAGTGAAAACTGGAAGGCGTAAGGCGATTAACCGAGCATCAAAGCTGAAGGTCAGGCTAGGGTGTGTGGCCCAACTACGATTTCCAAGGAGTACAAGGAATACATTAAATGAACTACAGGTTCAGTTTCAAATTGGAGGGTATGACATGATAGCTATTACTGAGACATGGCTGCAGGATGGTCAGGATTGGGAACTAAATATACCGGGTTATAAGGTCTACAGGAGAGATAGGGAAAATAGAAGAGGTGGAGGAGTAGCCTTAGTGATTAGAGATGAAATCACTTCAATGATAAAGTAGGATATAACGAGAGGTAAGCAGCCAACAGAGACCTTATGGGTTGAATTGAGAAACAGGAAAGGATCTAAGACTATGGTGGAAGTTTTGTATCGGACCCCTGGCAGCAGCTCTGAAGTGCTAGATTGGATAATTGCAGAGATTAGACAAGCGTGTAAGAAAGGCATAGTGGTCTTAATGGGGGGACTTTAACCTTCACATAGATTGGGGAAAGCAGACGAGCAACTGTCAAAAAGTAGTGAATTTCTTATGTGTGTTCGGGATAGTTTTCTACAGCAGTATGTCCTAGAGGCAACAAGGGGGCAAGCCATACTAGATTTAGTAATGAGTAATGAACCAGATTTAGTGAACGGCTTAATTGTGCGTGAACATCTATCCAATAGCGATCATAACATGATCGAGTTTAATGTAGGTTTTGAAGGGGAAAAAGTGAGTCAGCTGCTAAGATTCTAGACTTGGGTAAGGTCGACTTCAGTGGGATGAGACAGAGACTGTCCACAGTAAACTGGGCAAATCTGTTAATGGGTAAAACAACTGATGATCAGTGGGAAATGTTTAAAGAAACATTTAACGTGATACAGAATCGGTTTATACCCCTGAGGGGCAAGAGCTCCACTTGCCAAAAAAAAACAGCCATGGACAACTAAAGAGGTAAGGGACAGTATAAGACATAAGGAAAGGGCATACAAAAAGGCAAAAAATAGCACAGATCCTGGCGAATGGGAAAGATACAAAGATCAACAAAGGGTCACAGCAGATAATAAGAGCTACAAAAAGAGAGTATGAAAATAAATTTGCAAGGGATATCAAAACCAATACGAAGAATTTTTATTGTTATATTGGGAAAAAGAGGGTGGTCATGAGCAGTGTTGGCCCCTTAAAAACTGAAAGTGGGGATATTGTCATTGACAATGGGGAAATGGCGGACATGTTGAACAATTATTTTGCGTCAGTATTTACAGTAGAAAAAGAGGATAGCATGCCAGAAATCCAAAGAAAACTAATATTGAATCGGGGACAGTGTCTCGATAAAATTAACATTATTAAAGCAACAGTAATGAAGAAAATAATAGCACAAAAGAGTGACAAATCCCCAGGACCAGATGGTTTCCATCCCAGGGTTTTAAAGGAAGTAGGTGAGCAGACTGCAGATGCCCTAACTATAATCTTTCAAAGTTCTCTAGATTCAGGAACTGTCCCTCTAGATTGGAAAATTGCACATGTCACTCCGCTTTTTAAGAAAGGTGAGAGAGGGAATCCGGGGAATTATAGACCAGTTAGCCGAACATCTGTTGCGGGAAAATTGCTGGATTCTATAATTAAGGATAGGGTGACTGAACACTTCGAGAATTTTCAGTTAATCAGGGAGAACCAGCATGGATTTGTGAAAGGTAGGTCGTGCCTGACAAACCTCGTTGAATTTTTTGAAGAGATGACTAAAGTAGTGGGCAGGGGAATGTCAATGGATGTTATTTATATGACTTCCAGAAGGCATTTGATAAGGTCCCACATAAGAGACTGTTAGCTAAGTTAGAAGCCCATGGAATCGAGGGAGAAATATGGACTTGGTTAGAAAGTTGGCTGAGCGAAAGGCGACAGAGAGTAGGGATAATGGGTAAGTATTCACATTGGCAGGATGTGACTAGTAGAGTCCCGCAGGGATCTGTCTTGGGGCCTCAATTATTCACAATATTTATTAACGACTTAGATGAAGACACAGAAAGTCTCATATCTAAGTTTGCCGATGACACAAAGATTGGTGGCATTGTAAGCAGTGTAGATAAAAACATAACATTACAAAGGGATATTGACAGATTAGGTGAATGGGCAAAACTGTGGCAAATGGAATTCAATGCAGACAAATGAGAGATCATCCACTTAGGATCAAAAAAGGATAGAACAGGGTACTTTTTAACTGGTAAACAGTTAAAAACAGTGGATGTCCAAAGGGACTTAGCGTTTCAGGTACATAGATCATTGAAGTGTCATGAACAGGTGCAGAAAATAATCAATAAGGCTAATGGAATGCTGGCCTTTATATCTGGAGGACTGGAGTACAAGGGGGCAGAAGTTATGCTGCAGCTATACAAAACCCTGGTTAGACCACACCTGGAGTACTGTGAGCAGTTCTGGACACCGCACCTTCGGAACGACATATTGGCCTTGGAGGGGGTGCAGCGTAGGTTTTCTAGAATGATACCCGGACTTCAAGGATTAAGTTACGATGAGAGATTACACAAATTGGGGTTGTATTCTCTCGAGTTTAGAAGGTTAAGGGGTGATCTGATCGAAGTTTGTAAGATTTTAAGGGGAACGGATAGGGTGGATAGAGAGAAACTATTTCCGCTGGTTGAGGATTTTAGGAGTAGGGGGCACAGTCTAAAAATTAGAGCCAGACCTTTCAGGAGTGAGATTAGAAAACATTTCTACACACAAAGGGTGGTAGAAGTTTGGAACTCTCTTCCGCAAACGGCAATTAATACTAGCTCAATTGCTAAATTTAAATGTGAGATAGATTGCTTTTTGGCAACCAAAGGTATTAAGGGATATGGGCCAAAGGCAGGTATATGGAGCTAGATCACAGATCAGTCATGATCTTATCAAATGGCGGAGCAGGCACTAGGGGTTGAATGGCCTACTCCTGTTCCTATGTTCCTGTGTTCCCAATAGGCGTACGTTGATGTGTCAGCAGTTCATTTCTGCTTTTAAGCTCTTCTCACAGTCAGTGAATTAAAAGGTCACTCAATAGTGTGAACAAGTTGATGTTTCAGAAGGTGAGATGAATTAGTGAATCCCTTCCCACACACGGAGCAGGTGAACGGCCTCTCCCCAGTGTGAGTACGTCGATGTCTCAGCAGTTTGTTTCTGATTTTAAATCTCTTCCCACAGTCAGATCATTTAAAGGTCTCTTATCAGAGTGAACTCGCTGGTGTAACAGAAGGTGTGATGACTGAGTGAATCTCTTCCCACATACAGAGCAGGTGAACGGCCTCTCCCCAGTGTGAACTCGCTGGTGTCTCAGCAGGGTGGATGACCGAGTGAATCCCTTCCCACACACTGAGCAGGTGAATGGCCTCTCCCCAGTGTGAGTGCGTTGGTGTATCCGCAAATAAATTTTGCATTTAAATCTCTTCTCACAGTCAGAACATTTAAATGGTGTCTCATCGGAGTGAACTCGATGGTGTGACAGAAGGTGGGATGACCGAGTAAATCTCTTTTTGCACACGGAGCAGGTGAACGGCCTCTCCCCAGTGTGTGTGCGTTGGTGCCTCTGCAAATTAATTTTGATTTTAAACCTCTTCTCACAATCAGACCATTTAAAACATCTCTCATCAGTGTGAAGTCGCTGGTGTATTAGCAGGGTGGATAAAAAAGTGAATCCCTTCCCACACACAGAGCAGGTGAACGGCCTCTCCCCAGTGTGAGTGCGTTGGTGTGTCAGCAGATTACTTTTGCTTTGAAACCTCTTCTCACAGTCAGAACATTTAAAACATCTCTCATCAGTGTGAACTCGCTGATGTGTCAGCAGGTGGCATGACTGAGTGAATCCCTTCCGACACACGGAGCAGGTGAACGGCCTCTCCCCAGTGTAACTGCGTCGATGAGTTTCCAGCTCTGAGGGGTAATTGAATCCCTTCCCACAGTCCCCACATTTCCACGGTTTCTCCATGGTGTGGGTAGCCTTGTCTCTCTCCAGGTCGGTCGATCAGTTGAAGCCTCGTCCAGACACAGAACACGTGTACGGTTTCTCCCCGCTGTGAATGGTGCGGTGTTTTTTCAGACTGTGTAACTGGTTAAAGCTCTTTCCACAGTCAGTGCACTGGAACACTCTCACTCGGGTGTGTGTGTCTCGGTGATTTTCCACTCACACTGATGTTTGAACTCTTCTCCCAGAGATAGAACAGACAAACATTTCTCCTTCCACATTCAAAGGCCGAAGATATTCAGGTCCTGATGAATCGAGTGGCTCTGTCAGATCTTGATATGATCTTTGGTTTGAGTTTCCTGTCTGCAAATCCTCCCCTTCTCATACCCTGTAAAAGGAGTTTATAAAAGTTATCACTGTAAGTGCAGGATAGAAATTCAGAACAGACAACTCTACTTTCTATGGAACATTCTTTCCTCTCTTGTTTCACAAAGCTGTAAATCTCCGTCCCACACACTCTCCCTCCTCCCTGTGCTGAAATCCAAACCGATCGCATCATCTTTTAGTGGCCCTAAAAGATGAGTGAAAGGGTGATAGAGCGAGGTAGTAATCTCAGGATTGCTACCAGTGGCACGGGCTAGTCAGAGTAGGAATGACAGGATAGGTAGGATGAATACGTGGCTTGAGAGATGGTGCAAGAGGGAGGGATTCAAATTCCTGGGCCATTGGAACCGGTTCTGGGGGAGGTGGGACCAGTACAAATCGGACGGTCTGCATCTGGGCAGGACTGAAACCAATGTCCTAGGGGGAGTGTTTGCTAGTGCTGTTGGGGAGGGTTTAAACTAATGTGGCAGGGGGATGGGAACCGATGCAGGAAGTCAGTGGGAAGTGAAGTGGTGACAGAAACAAAAGGCAATAAGGGAGAGTATACAAAACATGACCGGACAGAAGGTCTGCGAAAGCAGTGCAAAGACCAAGGGAAGTCCAGATTAAACTGCATTTATTTCAATGCAAGGCAGATGAACTCAGGGCATTGATGGGTACATGGGACTGGGATGTTATAGCTATTACTGAAACATGGATAAGGGAGGGGCAGGACTGGCAGCTCAATGTTCCAGGGTACAGATGCTATAGGAAAGATAGAGCAGGAGGTAAGAGAGGAGGGGGAGTTGCGTTCTTGATTAGGGAGAACATCACGGCAGTAGTGAGAGGGGATATATCCGAGGGTTCGCCCACTGAGTCGATATGGGTAGAACTGAAAAATAAGAAGGGAGAGATCACGTTCATAGGATTGTACTCCAGACCCCCAAATAGTCAATGGCAAATTGAGGAGCAAATATGTAAGGAGATTACAGACAGCTGCAAGAAAAATAGGGTGGTAATAGTAGGGGACTTTAACTTTCCCAACATTGACTGGGACAGCCATGGCATTAGGGGCTTGGATGGAGAGAAATTTGTTGAGTGTATTCAGGAGGAATTTCTCATTCAGTATGTGGATGGCCCGACTAGAGAGGGGGCAAAACTTGACCTCCTCTTGGGAAATAAGGAAGGGCAGGTGACAGAAGTGTTAGTGAGGGATCAAGTTGGGACCAGTGATCATAATTCCATTAGTTTTAAGATAGCTATGGAGAATGATAGGTCTGGCCCAAAAGTTAAAATTCTAAATTGGGGAAAGGCCAATTTTGATGGTATTAGACAGGAACTTTCAGAAGTTGATTGGGAGAGTCTGTTGGTAGGCAAAGGGACGTCTGCTAAGTGGGAGGCTTTCAAAAGTGTGTTACCCAGGGTTCAGGGTAAGCACATTCCTTATAAAGTGAAGGGCAAGGCTGGTAGAAGTAGGGAACGTTGGATGACTCGGGAGATTGAGGCCCTGGTCAAAAAGAAGAAGGAGGCATATGACATGCATAGGCACGTGGGATCAAGTGGATCCTTTGAAGAGTATAGAGATTGCCGGAGTAGAGTTAAGAGAGAATTCAGGAGGGCAAAAAGGGGACATGAAATTGCTTTGGCAGATAAGGCAAAGGAGAATCCAAAGAGCTACTACAAATACATAAAGGGCAAAAGAGTAACGAGGGAGAGAGTAGGGCCTCTTAAGGATCAACATAGTCATCTATATGCGGAACCACAAGAGATGGGTGAGATCCTAAATGAATATTTTACATCGGTATTTACGGTTGAGAAAGGCATGGATGTTAGGGAACTTGGGGAAATAAATAGTGATGTCTTGAGGAGTATATATATTACAGAGAGGGAGGTGCTGGAAGTAATAACGCGCATCAAGGCAGTTAAATCTCCGGGACCTGATGAAATGTATCCAAGGACGTTATGGTGACGATCCGGATTCTTTCCCCTCAGTCTGGTTCAGTAATAACTGAAGTCGAATACATTTTAAAGTCCAACACATCTTTAATAGCAGGGTTCTTAGTCTGCAGCATTGATTTGGACTCCTGATAGAGTCCCGCTATGCTGGCAGAGCAAGAACAACAACATACAGAAATCCACACGTTTTTATACAGATGAATAGGGTTGGAACATACTTAACGAGGGTCAACACCAATCATAAGCCGGGCATAGGTTGCCATGCGAGGTTACATTATTTCCGACCAATCATAAATCGTCCATGTGCTGATCATGCTGCTGTTAGACATCAAAGGGGATAACCTCCTCACTTTCCAACTTAGAATGTTCTTCCCTGTTCCTTCTGTTCCTTATCTCCCAACCTGGAATGTCTTTCAACTTTCATAGAAGTCATAGAATCATAGAAGTTACAACATGGAAACAGGCCCTTCGGCCCAACATGTCCATGTCGCCCAGTTTATACCACTAAGCTAGTCCCAATTGCCTGCACTTGGCCAATATCCCTCGATACCCATCTTCCCCATGTAACTGTCCAAATGCTTTTTAAAAGACAAAATTGTACCCGCCTCTACTACTGCCTCTGGCAGCTCGTTCCAGACACTCACCACCCTTTGAGTGAAAAAATTGCCCCTCTGGATCCTTTTGTATCTCTCCCCTCTCACCTTAAATCTGTGCCCCCTCGTTATAGACTCCCCTACCTTTGGGAACAGATTTTGACTATCGACCTTATCTATGCCCCTCATTATTTTATAGACTTCTATAAGATCACCCCTTAACCTCCTACTCTCCAGGGAATAAAGTCCCAGTCTGTCTAACCTCTCCCTGTAAGTCAAACCATCAAGTCCCGGTAGCATCCTAGTAAATCTTTTCTGCACTCTTTCTAGTTTAATAATATCCTTTCTATAATAGGGTGACCAGAACTGTACACAGTACTCCAAGTGTGGCCTCACCAATGCCCTGTACAACTTCAACAAGACATCCCAACTCCTGCATTCAATGTTCTGACCAATGAAACCAAGCATGCTGAATGCCTTCTTCACCACCCTATCCACCTGTGACTCCACTTTCAAGGAGCTATGAATCTGTACTCCTAGATCTCTTTGTTCTATAACTCTCCCCAACGCCCTACCATTAACGGAGTAGGTCCTGGCCCGATTTGATCTACCAAAATGCATCACCTCACATTTATCTAAATTAAACTCCATCTGCCATTCATCGGCCCACTGGCCCAATTTATCAAGATCCCGTTGCAATCCTAGATAACCTTCTTCACTGTCCACAATGCCACCAATCTTGGTGTCATCTGCAAACTTACTAACCATGCCTCCTAAATTCTCATCCAAATCATTAATATAAATAACAAATAACAGCGGACCCAGCACCGATCCCTGAGGCACACCGCTGGACACAGGCTAAGCTCGTTACCTATATTGATCTGCCATAAACATGGAGACATTCAGACCAGTCCTTGACTCACATCAAAGCCTCTACTTGCTAAGACCATGCAACCCTGCTGACTAAGCAAACATATGGCCCAGCAGGAGGGCCAGGCCACTTGTATCAATCTCAGTTACTAACTAATTAACCCTTTCTAACCATTTTGCATTCTGCTTCTTTGCCACGTAGGCATCTTAATATTTTACCGAAAACTGACCACGTAGGGATTCTCATTCCCCCCTTTTATCATTTTATGGTAACCAATTATTACGGTGCTCACTGGTTCTGCAGGTTCTGCAGTGCAGCAACATTTAAGGTAGCTATAAACTATAAGAATTATAACAATGAATATGACTAGCCCTTGAACTAGAGAAGTCCCAATAGAACACAGACATGTTTCATCAATACGCCTTTGTATCTTATCTGTTCTCAGGAACAGACTCCTTCTGAACATCTCTCAAGTAAGCTGCGAATGTCCTTGGTCAGCTAAACCTATTCATGTTAGTTTGAAAAGGCTAACATAGTCAAATATCCTATGGTGATTTATATTTTGTTTCCAGCCTAACTAGACTGAATGGTACCTTTCAGACCATTTTACACCTGTGAATTGGTGCCCTCCCCATTATATCCCTTAATCCAAATTCTCCCTATAATATCCCGTTAGATGCTGTACCTCATCTTAACCAGGTTCCCTTCGTGTTGGCCACCAGTCCGGGTGGAAGAGAGGCAGAGCATCTGATAATCCTATCAAACTATAATTGTCTTCCCTTTTACATGCACCTTACCCCAGCGGGTGCTACTCCCGGCACCATTAAGATGTGTTCTTAGTTGAAACCACAGAGACAATGGGGACATTCTCACCCAGGCTCTGTTTTACTATCTTTGCCAAACCCTTCATCCTCTGCTTACATTTATTACATGCAATGAAAACCAAGAAGCACATTACAACAAACTGCACTACGACTAATACATATGAAATTAATCTAATCCAAGGATGGATCTGTATATTCAGTCCCAAATTCCAGAGGTCATTTCACCAGGTGGTGACTTTAATTTGGTCAATGTCATGCTTAATGTTGTTACTGTCCTGTTGTAGGTTATAATAAACCTTCTGGGAGAGGCGTATCTCCATTCGCAATGCTTTCAAGTATTTAGGCAACAGGGGTGTCAGATACCCAAATGTGTCCTGATATGCTTTGAAGTCCTTTCTGACATTCTCAGAAACTTGCAAGGTGGTGAGGTTATGCCGGTGTATCTCTACCAGTTCCTCGGGTCCAATCCAAACCAGGACTTCAGAAATGGAGTAGAATTCTGGACTTAAAATATCACAAGTTAGATTGGCATATTTAAACGTTTTCAAATTAGTTGTAACACAGTATTCGCCCTCTCCGGCATATACCACTTAAGTGGGTTTTAGATCCACCTCTAGGGCCTCCATGGTACAGTTAATATCCCGATTGGTACCGGTATTATTAAACCCACACTGTGCTTCTAGGCTGTGTCCAACACTATGTGGACACACAGTGACAGCATGTCTAGTAACACATCCCTTTAATTTTGTTCCAGCCAATCAGCTTAAATCTACGTCCTCTAGTTCTTGAACCCTCTGCTAGGGGAAACAGGTACTTCCTGTCTACTTTATCTGGGCCCCTCATAATCTTGTAATTTTGTATCCATCGTGCGGATATCTTCTAAATATTGTTTCTCCCAATTTTATTGTTAACTGATGGGAACCTAACCCTGAATTTTGGAAATCCAAATTACTGTGTCCCTTTGTACTCTAATTTCAGTCCTTTTGATTGATACCAGTGTTTCCTGACTGTTTCATTAATTAGTTGGTTTCTCTATGGACCATGTGTCAGTGCCTTGTTTAAAAGGATTTCTCACTCGCCTGGACCACATTAACCATTTTCCTGTTGTGCTGTTGTCAAGTAACTGAGCCTGTCTGAGACTCATTCTTCAATGTATCTTCTTCATGTATCTCCGCATACTAGCAGCATCTCATAGGAATGAGCTTAGTGTTCTTGGATATTAACTTTCTGCTGGCCAGTCTCTTCTTCCTCATGGTATTTCCGAACATTTTCCATGGCACACATCATATGACCTGTAGGATTCAGTCCTGTAAAAGCAACTGGTTTGTTTAAAGAGTGGTTGCAATAGCTCACCAGGCCATAGGCCTTTGTAATCATGTTCTTCATCCTGATCTCCATTTCAGATGATGGCAACATATATTTGTATCTTTTATGTCCACTGTAGCCATTCTTAGGTTTTCAGGTTATCTTATCAAAAAGATCAGGGGTATCTAGAGTGCTTATCTCCCCCTGCATGGTCCCGATGTCAGGGTAGTGGCCAGGCTATTGAGTGTAGTTTTCTCATTATTCATTATAGGCAAGGACACAAATATCTCCACGAGAAAGCTATCAATTTACTATTCTCAACTACACTTTCCTGACTTCCACTAGATTGTATATTTATGCCAGATTGATTTTTTATCATGCCCAATTCAATGACTTTAGAGAAATTCCCATATCTCCCCACCTCGAGCATTCTGTCTCGGAAGACAACAAATAGGTTAAAACAAAACACATCAAAATGTTTTCAAAAGAGAATCAGGTTGATACCACCACGCTGTGACATTTGGTATCCGCTGATGTCTGCAGCTAAAGTCTTAAATCTGGATCGTTTCCTGCACCAAATTTCTCCAGCAAAGGTTGCACCGTAACTTTGTAATTACTCTTGGTAATCCTGCACCATCAACACTCACGTGGTCCAAAAAAAAAACCAGGGTCACCTGTTTTAAAAGAAACACAGAAAATCCATTGCGGCTCTTCTTGAGAGCCCAAGTGATTAATTTGTCAAATCTTCATTTATTATTTATTTATCCAAAGGAATAATCCCTATACCCAAAACAAATTCAGAAAACAAAACAGGAGAGAGAAATTGCCTAGTTCCACTCTTGCTCTTTCTCTGAAGCCCGCAGCCTGTCTGAAATAAACACTGTCTCTCCCACATACAGATGTACGCAGGGCTGCAGACTGGAATTTCTAACTCCAAGTCCTAATCTCTGTGTTTTCAAGATGTAACCACATTAAGCAGATATCATTAGCAGCCGCCTGCTAAGATACGTTATATTCCTCTTTTATTAATTTATTAATGGTTTGGGCATGTGTTTCTAGCACTGTAGCTATCCTTTGCAAATATATGGTCAGCATTTGATCCTCAGACAATTCCTTATCTGTATTTTCATTTATCTTTTAATATATCTTTAATGCGAGACCCTAAATCTCTGACCTTTTGATCTAATGTTGCCAAATCAATGGTGTTAACAACTGAGGCAAAGGCAGTTGCTATATCACTTATCACAGATCTTTACGTCTCCATATTTGCCTATCTCTTTTTACGATGTCCACCTCCATTCCATGTGGCTCTTTGTTTTAACACTTGAGTTAGGAGGTGTTGATCTAATTGTTGAGTTTTCTTAGCAGTCTCAATGCGAGTTATATAATTTGTCAGGGAAGGTCTCCCCTCTTTGGTCAGATCTTGTATTCTACTATGAATTTCAAATAAAATTGAATAGCCCCAGAACTTGTCAAAACTTTCTTATCATACTGTGGCAGGGTAAAACTGATAGGCGTTTAGTACCCTGTGTCAGTACATAGCTCAAGTAATGGACTTCCTTTTCATATGATTTGTTTTACATTCCTTTCTTATCAATTTTTCACTGTAGCATGAAAACTTATATCTCAGTCAATTGTAGCCTTTGGCATTTCCGAGTGATTGGGACAATTTTACTAATATAACCTATACCAATTGTTACCTCATGTTCACCTGTGTAATGGTTAGCCTCAGACAGTTCTCAACCGACTGGGTCATTTCTATCTGTTGGAACTGGTCTTGGCATGACAGGCTGGCTTCTTGGGATGGAAGGGGTTAATATTAACTTGCTCTTGTGGTAGGAGTAACATGATCCTTCTCCCTTTTGAGATTAAGTTCCCACCTTCAAAATTTCACTTCACACAGGTTTGACTGATTTTTTTACTTCTCACATTTGTGGATTGCTTTATACTATATTTTTGCACACTATTTTTTACATACATACAGTGGATGTGATTATAATCAATGCTCCGAGCTGTTCCAGCTTTCCAACTTTTCCTATCACAGTGATACCAGATAGTTTTTTAATGTATCCCGTTAATTTTTAACCTCTTTTTAAACCACAGCCAATCACAAAATAAACATTCAAAATGCCAATTTTTTGAAGATCCCATGTCTAGAATTTAACATGCCCACACTTTATAAGAACCAGAATTTAATAGGTCACTTAACCTCAATAACTCCAATTTTAATTCGGCAGTATCAGAATTAAACACACGACAAGACAGATACATTACACAAAGGAAGAAAACACACAAGTCACAGTAAGAAGGGGGCGTGGCCCACAACACCGACAAAAAAAAACACTGATCAAGACAGGCTTTTTAAAGGGACAGTACACTGAAACAACAAAACCTTTCTTTTTCGGGTCTCTGTCTTTTAAACATTTGTCTAGTCACTTAATTCTATCCATATTTTTTACAGTACTGTCTCCATAAAGCAATTAGTTCTTTGGCTGAGGTACCTCTGTTATTTTTCCAAATTAATTCCTGAGCCTTTTTGGCGGCATCTAAATTTTTATCAATAGTTCCTGTTTATATCCAATCATCAGGAACTTAAACCCTGACTACCCTCAGTGATATTAACCACTGACCTACCGCTTACAAGTTATTCCCTCAGTGATATCCGACCACTGACCTCTTCCTGCTATTTCTGTGTATTCGCCAGACTGACCTGAATCTTGTAAGGACGCCACGCGAGTGTTAGCGATTGGACGATTCGTCGTCAGACTGACGGATTGGAGGAAAACCGACATAGTAAATTAAGACTACTTACATCGGGGCGCCATTTCCTTCCTCCGTGTCAGACTGGTGAACCTGACATCTGTAGTGGGTAAGTTGTCAGAGGGTATTCTGAGAGACAGGATCTACAGGCATTTGGAGAGGCAGGGACTGATTAGGAACAGTCAGCATGGTTTTGTGAGAGGAAAATCATGTCTCACGAATTTGATTGAGTTTTTTGAAGGGGTAACCAAGAAGATAGATGAGGGCTGTGCAGTAGACGTGGTCTACATGGACTTCAGCAAAGCCTTTGACAAGGTACCACAAGGTAGGTTGTTACATAAGTTTAAATCTCACGGGATCCAAGGTGAGGTAGCCAATTGGATACAAAATTAGATTGACGATAGAAGAAAGAGGGTGGTATAAGAGGGTTGTTTTTCAAACTGGAGGCCTGTGACCAGCGGTGTGCCTCAGGGATCTGTGCTGGGTCCGCTGTTATTTGTTATTTATATCAATGATTTGGATGAGAATTTAGAAGGCATGGTTAGTAACTTTGCAGATGACACCAAGATTGGTGGCATTGTGGACAGTGAAGAAGGTTATCTAGGATTGCAACGGGATCTTGATAAATTGGGCCAGTGGGCCGATGAATGGCAGATGGAGTTTAATTTAGATAAATGTGAGGTGATGCATTTTGGTAGATCGAATCGGGCCAGGACCTACTCTGTTAATGGTAGGGCGTTGGGGAGAGTTATAGAACAAAGTGAGCTCGGAGTACAGTGTCATAGCTCCTTGAAAGTGGAGTCACAGGTGGATAGGGTGGTGAAGAAGGCATTCAGCATGCTTGGTTTCATTGGTCAGAACATTGAATACAGGAGTTGGGATGTCTTGTTGAAGTTGTACAAGACATTAGTAAGGCCACACTTGGAATACTGTGTACAGTTCTGGTCACCCTATTATAGAAAGGATATTATTAAACTAGAACGAGTACAGAAAAGATTTACTAGGATGCAACCGGGACTTGATAGTTTGACTTATAGGGAGAGGTTGGATAGACTGAGACTTTTTTCCCTGGAGAGGAGGAGGTTTAGGGGTGATCTTATAGAAGTCTATAAAATAATGAGGGGCATAGATAAGGTAGATAGTCAAAATCTTTCCCCAAAGGTAGGGGAGTCTATAACGTGGGGGCATAGATTTAAGGTGAGAGGGGAGAGATACAAAAGGGTCCAGAGGGGCAATTTTTTCACTCAAAGGGTGGTGAGTGTCTGGAACGAGCTGCCAGAGGCAGTAGTGGAGGCGGGTACAATTTTGTCTTTTGAAAAGCATTTGGACAGTTACATGGGTAAGATGGGTATGGAGGGATATGGGCCAAGTGCAGGAAATTGGGACTAGCTTAGTGGTATAAACTGGGCGACATGGACATGTTGGGCCAAAGGGCCTGTTTCCGTGTTGTAAACTTCTCTGATTCTAGGATTCTATGAATTTGAGAGAGCGCGAGAGAGTGAATGTGAGAGTGCGCAAGAGAGTGACTGAACAAAGAGAATCCTTCAAGGAAGAATTGGTTTGGGTACAGAATAGACAGATTGCCACGAGGAGGAAAGGAATGGCCTCCAAAGCTAGATCTCCCTGGATGAGTTAAGATACAGAGATCACCATTTCACCTTCATTTACAGATGCTCACTGACCGATCCCCATTTCTCCATTATTTACGGACGCTCCATGACCGATCATCATTCCCCTTCATTTACACACTCTCCCAGACCGATCACTATTTCTCATTCATTTACAGACGTTCCCTAACCGATCACCATTTCTCATTCATTTACAGACATTGCCTGATATCTCACCATTTCTCCTTCATTTCCAGGCATTCCCTGACCAATCATCAATTCTCCTTCATTTGCAAACCTTCCCCGACTGATCATCGTTTCTCATTCATTTACAGACGTTCCCTGACCGATAATCATTGTCTTTCATTTACAGACTCCCCCTGACCGATCACCATTTCTCCTTCATTTCGACTCCCCCTAAACGATCGCCATTTCTCCTTCGTTTCCAGACTCCCCCGACAGACCACCGTTTTGTCATTATTTACAGACTCTCCCTGACCAATCACCATTTCTCCTTTACTTAAAGACGCTCCCTGACCTATCATAATTCTCCTTCATTTACAGACGCTTCCTGACCGATCACCATTTCCCCTTCATTTACAGACGCTCCCTGACCGATCACCATTTCACCTTTAATTACAGACGCTCCCTGACCGATCATCATTTCTTCTTCATTAACAGACGCTCCCTGTCTCCCTGAAAATTCCCAGTTTACACCGCGCATTGGCGGGGCCGCGGCCTTTCGTTGAGAGTTGGGTCGGAGCGAAAAGGGAGAAACCGGAAACCGGCGGGTAGTGAGGGGGGGATAATGTTCACTGTTTTATATTCGGGTCTGGGGCCGCACTCGGGGTTTGTGAAGCCTGAACCTGGGCCTGAGACCGGACCCGGGCCCCGTGGTTTATTGAGCCTCTTGCTCCGATCCTCTTTCCTGCACCGAACGCGCTCCTCCCGCAGCCTCGACGAACCACTGCCCGCTAACGAGTCAGACTGCGCCTGCGCGCTGTGCTCAACTGATTCAGACAGGGCACAATCTGGACCGTGCTGCATGCTGGTTGATGCAGCCGCCATTGATGGTCTTAACATCTTGCCGAGAAGCAAAGACATTGGAAGCAGCGAGAGCGCGTTTGGACCAAGGAAAATAAAAGTAACTGAAATCCCAGCTCTTCGTGCCATTTAAACTGGTACAAACACACAGCGCAGACGCTCCACCACTTTGTTAAACTCCAGAAAATATTTTTTACGGTAACTTTTATTAATTTCGTTTTATAAAATGTTGCAACTGACGGGTTCAATTCAGGTTTATTTTCGAACTGCACCTCAGGATGTCAGCGTCAACACTAATCCCGCCATGGTGATTAAGGAGAGTTCCGGACCAATAGGAGGAGCGGAAATTGACTGGAAGGGTGAGCGGGTGTGGGGTGAGTTGGTCCTCCAATCAATCGGAGTGTGTGAGGGGCGGGAGTTGCGGCACAGAATGGGCGGGTCTCAGCCCAGATGTCCGTCATTGTCTGAAACGTAATTTTTAAAATCTAATTTATCTTAAACTCCAGAAGACGACTTGATCTTTCTGTTGCGTTTTGAAACAGATCAAACCAGATGAGGTGGAGCAAGCATTTCAACATTTGTTAGAAAAACACGTTAATTAAGAACAGCCAACATGGATCATTTGAGATAACTCAAGTCTACTGATAAAGGAATGTCGTGGATATTGTGTGCATTGATTGTGAAAGGGTGTTTGGTAAGATGCCGGACAGGAGGCTTGTTGATAAAATTAATACTGCCCGTATTATCGGGAATGAGGCAGTGTGGATAGGAATTTGTGTAAAGGGCAGAAAACAGAGAGTAGTGGTTAATGGATGTTCTTCAGACTGGAGGGATGTAAACAGTGGTGTGCTCCAGGTTCAGTGTTACCATTGCTCTTCTCAATACAGAGAATGATCTGAGCTTGGATATGTGGGACACAAGGTGAAGATTTCTAGATGACGCCAAAATTGGCACCTTGGACAATTGTGACGTCCACGGGTTAGTAAATGGGGCAGGTGAAATTTAATGCAGAGAAATGTGACGTGATACATTTTGAGAGGAAGAAAAATGAGATGAAATATAAACTAAATGGTCAAAGTTTTAAATTAGAGCAGCAAAGAGACTTAGGGGTGGAAGTTTCTAACTAATGCATTGTCTTATTAATTAACAAGTCTGAGAGTCAGCAACTTTAATACCTCATTAAGAAATATATGAGCAAAATCTCTTGCCTCTACCGTTCCAGAGTAAACATGCAAATCCCCCGTGTAGACGAGATCAGTCCTCTGGATGGAACGACGGACGCCCTGAGCTTGATCTCGGGTGTCTCCAGTCCTAACTGCCCCTTACATCAGTATCCCCTCATTTTTATACCCTGTTGTGATCCATCTCTGTCACAGGAGCTGCAACTTCCCTAATCTGTGGTTTACAAGGACACATTGCTTGGTTCCCAGCAATTACATTTCTTCAGTAGTGTTCTCCTGATCCCTGAACTACCCTGCTTACTGTTAATTAGAATCATAGAATCATAGAAAATTTACGGCACAGAAGGAGGCCATTCGTCCCATCCAGCCTAATCCCACTTTCCAGCACTTGGTCCATAGCTTTTTAGGTCACAGCACTTCAGGTGCCTATCCGGGTACCTTTTAAATGAGTTCAGGGTTTCTGCCTCGACCACCCTTTCAGGCAGTGAGTTCCAGACACCTACCAGCCTCTGGGTGAAAAATGTTTTCCTCAGCTCCTCAATAATCCTACTACCAATCACTTTAAATCTATGCCCTGCCCTTTGTTTATTGACTTCTCTGCTAAGGGAAATCGGTCCTTGCTACCCAGCCTATCACGGCCACACATAATTTTGTACACCTCAATGAAATTACTCCTCAGCCTCCTCTGTTTCAAAGAGAACAATCCCAGCCTATCCAATCTTTCCTCGTGGATAAAATTATCCAGTCCTGGCAACATCCTCGTAAATCTCCCCTGTACCCAATCAAGTGCAATTACACCCTTCCTGTATTGTGATGACCAGAACTGTACACAGTTCTCAAGTTGTGGCCTAACCAGTGTTATATACAGTTCCAGCAAAACCTCCCTGGTCTATGCCGTGGCTAGTAAAGGAAAGAATTCCATATGCCTTGTTAACCACCTTATCTGCCTATCCTGCTACCTTCAGGGATCTGTGGACATGCATTCCAAAGTCCCTCACTTCTTCTACACCGTTCAGTATCCTCCCATTTATTGTGTATTCCCTTGCCTTATTTGCTGGCCCCAAATTCATTACCTCACACTTCTCCGGATTGAATTCCATTTACCACTTTTATGCCCACCTGACCAGTCCATTGATATCTTCCTGCACTCTACAGCTTCCTCCTCACCATCAACCATGCGGCCAATTTTGTATCACCTGCAAACTTCTTGATCAAGCCCCCTACATTTAAGTCCAAATCATTCATATACATCACAAAAAGCAAGGGACCGAGTACTGAGCTCTGCGGAACCCCACTGGAAACAGCCTTCCAGTCAAAAAAACACCCGTCGATCATCACCCTTTTCTTCCTGCCACTGAGCCAATTTTGGATCCAACTTGCAACTCTCCCTTGGATCCCATGGGATTGTACCTTTTTGACCAGTCTGCCATGTGCAATCTTGTCAAAACTCTTGCTAAAATCCATGTAGACTACATCAAATGCATTACCCTCATCGACTCTCCTTGTTACCTCCTCAAAAAATTCAATCAAGTTAGTCAGACACGACCTTCCCATAACAAATCCACGCTGACTGTCCTTGATTACTCCGTGCCTTTCTAAGTGATGGTTTATCATGTCCCTCAGAATTGATTCTTAAACTTGCCCACCACCAAAGTTAGACTAACTGGCCTGTAATTACTCGGTCTGTCCCTCGCTCCCTTTTTAAACAATAGTACAACATTAGCAGTCCTCCAATCCTCCAGCACCACGCCTGTATCCACTGAGAATTGGAAAATGATGGTTAGGGCCTCCGTTATTTCCTCCCTTGCATCTTGTAACACCCTGTGATACATTTCATCCGGCCCTGGTGATTTATCTACTTTCAAAGATGCTAAACCCCTTAATGCTGCTTCTCTCACTAAGTTTATTGCACCCAATATTTCACACACCTTCTCCTTAACTACAATGTCTGCACCATCCCTCTCTTTTGTGAAGACGGAAGCAAAGTATTCATTAAGAACCAGACCTACATCTTCTGCCTCGACACATAGGTTCATTTTTTGGTCTCTAAAAGGCCCTACACTTTCCTTCATTTTCCTCTTGCTCTTAATGTATTCATAAAACATCTTTGGATTTTCCTTGATTTTATTTGCCAATATTTTTTGATGCTCTCTCTTTGGTTTCCTAATTTCCTTTTTAATTTCACCCCTGCACTTTTTATACTCCTCTCGGCTTTCTGTATTATTGAGCTCTCGGTGTCTGACATAAGCTTTCCTTTTCTGGCTTATCTTACCCTGTATGCTACTTAACATCAGGAGATAACATTTCATATTCATTAAATAAGCATCACACATTACAATCTAATCTACTATATTGCTCACTCTGGTTCAGGTTTATATTATGGTTAATAACAGACGAATTCCTGTTCCTTCCCCTTATCGGATTAGAGATTCCAACCAGCCGACTCTGTGGAATGGAATGGCTGATTAGTGTTGCCATGACGACCTGCCTGCAGTCAAGCGCCTGTTTGAGTTTCTAACTCAGATTAAACTTCTCTTTCCCATAATACACATTGCATCAGACATTTAATGTCAATGTATTGTAGCCATGTTATGTTAATATCTCTAAACCTGCAAAGTGTTCAGATACACAAACCTTTAAAAGTGGGAGGTCAAGTTGATAAAGTGGTTGAAAAATACATGTGATCCTCGGTTTTACAAATAGTGGTATAGAGTACAAAAGGACAGAGGCCATGTAAACCTGTACAAGTTATTGGTTAGGCTGCGGTTAGAATATTGTGTCAAGTTTTGGGGATCTTACACTCGGAAGGATGTCAATGCCATGGAGAGAGTGCAGAAATTATTCACTGAAATGTGAAATATCAGTGACGAGAGACTTTAGATATGAGGAGAGATTAGAGAAACTGGGACTCTTTTCATAGGACAAAGAACGGTAAGGGGAGATCTGAGGGAGGTGTTCAAAAATTGATTATGGGCATTGTCTAAATATGTTAGGTACACTCAATGTCTCCCAAGGTCTGTGTACAGGGGAGGAGCAGATGGGTTTATCTTATCATCTTCGGGTTAAATGTTGTTCTCATCGAGGTGAGCACCCAGTGTCAACACTCTCAGGTCAGGTACAGCACGGGTTAGATACAGACTAAAGACCCTCTGCACTGCACCATCAAACACGCCCAGGGCAGGTACAGCACGCGTTACATATAGAGTAAAGCTCCCTCTTCACTGTACCACCAAACCCTCCTCGGGTATGTACAGCACGGGTTAGATACAAAGTAAAGTACCTTCTAAATTGTCCCATCAAACACTCCTGGGCTATGTACAGTACGGGTTAGATACAGAGTAAAGCTCCCTCAGGACTGCCCTATCAATCACACCCAGGATACCTACAGCACAGGTTAGACACAGAGTAATGCTCCCTCTACACTGTTCCATCAAATTCTCCCAAGGCAGGGACAGTACGGGTTAGATAGAGAGTAAAGCTCCCTCTACACTGCCCCGTCAAACACTCTCAGGGCAGGGACAGCCCGGGTTAGATAAAGAGTAAAGCTCCCTCCACACCCTCTATGCTGTCCCATCAAACACACACAGACCATAGTGAGCAGGGTTTCTAGGCACTGCAGTGAAGTCAAAAAGAAATGCCATTCAGCACATCTGGTCCTGTCCTTGTCCCTTTAAAGGTGGAGAACTGGGACATCCTGTCTCAAAACAAATCCCACTTGTTCAAAGTGAGAATCCCAGGGGAAGGGTCAAGATCCAGAGTGTGAAATTTTCTTGCCATTTCTGTCATGACTTGGAAAATATCTGCTGCCTGACACTTTAAATGTTGCTAATCTTTAACTGTAGCTCACAGTGTTCGAACAGTCACTGTTATCATTGGCCTTTTATGTATCTTCTTGCACTCCGTTTCCTGAACAACACCAGCTGATCACAGCTTCGTTTTCTTCAAGTTGAATCCCAGTGTGAAAAAATGCACAATTTCAAAGCTAAGCAACGTGGAAGAAGAGTGCGAGTGGAGATAATTGGCTTGGATCAGTGATCTCTTGAGCATTCAGACATTCATTATCTGAAAGAAGCACGGAGATTATATTTTTGTCTCGATTTATCAGTGTAGAAAAGAAGCAGGGAGTTGAGATCCTTTTGTCCATTCATCCTGCAACATACAAAATCCTTCGCCTCTCAATGCCCAGCATCTTTCTTTCCAACTCCTTGCTCTGCAGGGAAGTCTTGGTTTCATTAATTCTCCGTGTTTGCAACAAACATCTAATTCACCTGGCAGATCTCCTTATCTGCGGATCGATGCACTTGTCTTCGGGTGGGTGCAACAAAGGTTCACTAGATTGATTCCTGGGATAAGAGGGTTGTCCTGTGAGGAGAGATTGAGTAGAATGGGCCAATATTCTCTGCAGTTTACAATAATGAGGTGATCTAATTGAAACATATAAAATTCTTCGAGGGCTTGACAGGGTACATACTGGGATGTTGTTTCCTCACGCTGGAGAGTCTAGAACTAATGGTTATAATCTCAAGATAAGGGGCCGGCCATTTTGTAGAGAGATTTCTTCACTGAGAGGGTTGTGAATCATTGGAATTCTCCACCCCAGAGGCCTGTGGATGCTGAGCCATTGAATAGATTCAAAACTGAGGTAGATAGATTTTTGGACACAAAAGAACTCAAGGGATATGGGGATAGGTCGGTAAAGTGGAGTTGAGGTCGAAGATCAGCGATGACCTTGTCGAATGGCGAAGCAGGCTCCAGGGACTGCATGGCCAACTCTTCCTCCTTTCGCTGATATTGGTCCGCTGGAAAAGCAGATCTTGCCAGCTGTTTTAAAACTTTTAGCCTGAACAGGGACTTGAACCCTGGACCCTCAGATCACTACCTGTTTTAAAAGTCTGATGCTCTACCGACTGAGCTATTCAGGCTCGCTGTCAAATTGGTTTCCATCATACAGATTCATGGTAGGACTCAGAATTCTCCTTGTCGCTGTCGAATTTGGGGGAGTATCCCTTTTATCCAATTTTCAGCAACGTGTTGAGGAGAATCCTTGTTTCTGTTGAACATGATGTAAGAAACATGGACAGTGAACTCGTGATTTTGCAATTCTTCTTGATTGTACAAAATGTCTTGTCATTCCTCAGCAGCAATAAAAATAAAACACTTTACCCAATGGCTCAAAAGCTAAACTTGTTCCACACGGGAGCTGGAAAATGCCTCTCGACCTTTCAGCCGATCAACAATTGAAAGCTGAATAATTTCACCCGTTACACCGTGACACCAGGCAGCAGATTTGCCTCCCGAATTTTCCCTCCACACACTTCAAACCGATGAATACCTGCTTCACGGAAAGAAGAATTGTGTTTTGGTTCTTTAGATTTAAACATCTCGTGCCGGCCCCTTTACCATTTCAGTTGTCGCCAATTGCCCCCTCTCCTCTTATGAACAAATAAACTCTCACCTGCTATTGCAAGACGGTCGGCCAGAGGAGCCTCATTGCCCACATGGGGTCATGAAGAAGTCGATGCGTTATGGAACCAGTTGTACCTTGAACTCCAATCAAAAATGTTTAGAAGGTTCAACTACTTTAGATGGAGCTGAAATTCACAACTCCAGCATTTCTCGTGTGTATAATTATTGTAGAAATAACGCGCGCCGACCGATTGCGCCACTGGAGCCGCGCACGGTCTGTGTCACCAGTGCTCCCATCAAACAGCTTCATCCTCGGTCTCTCAATTATCGCTTCGTGATCTTTCCCACACAGAAGCCTCCAACCAAGAGGCGATTCGTTTAACATCCGCAGTGACCTTTAAAAGCCGTGGAATCTGAAACAAAACCCCAGACGATAAGAACTTTTAATTATATTATTATTATTAACTTAAGGACAATTATTTTGATGCTACTTTGTGGATTTGGGGAAATTGGGAGCTGAAACTAAGAAACTCTCTCTGGGCTGTCGGTGATTGAAGAGATGGGCGTTATTTCATTTGGAAACCGAGACTCGGAACTTTCTGATGGAGAAGTTTGACAGAAGATTGTGGTTAGTGGCAGTTGCCGGGGAGATCTGGAGGAGAGGGAGAAATGTCAAAGTCACAGCTGTGACAGCTCAAGTGCTCTGCTTATCTGTAATATTTAGAAAGTAATGTAAAATACAGGACAAACCAGTTCGGTGTGGTTATTACTAAAAGTCCCGGGTTCAAAGACGGATTTGTGAAGAGGGAACGGATTTAAACGCCAGACCGAAATCATTCCCCATGAATCTGAAGCGTCTTGGGGAAAACGGCAGTGCGAACTGTGATGTTCGTGTCATGACTTGAAAGACCCTCCAATTACCGACAGTATCTTTGAACGAGTTGTGCAGCCAAACGGCGATAGAAGCCGCTTTGCATTCGTCAAACGTGTAGGTGACGATATTGGGGTTGATAAGGGTCGATTTCAATTATTTGAAATCTCACCATGTAACCGGAAGATTGATGGCAGAATCGAGTTTTTCCTGTAAGTCCTGAATTGAAGGTAAAGGCGCAACAAGCAGGTCGGAGAAATGAAGAGCAGAAAATGTGGATGAAACTTGCACGAGTGAAAATCCCTGTATGTTGGAAGACTCAGTCCCCAGTGGTGGAGAGGATTGGGATTTCAAGCTGTTTCACAGCTCACACACACACCATTGGCTCATTTAATCACCTTCAACAACTCGATTACATCATCACTTAATCTTCTATACACAAGGAAATACAAACCTTCTCTGTGCAACCTGTCCGACATAACTTAACTATTTTAGCCGCGGTATCATTCTGGTGAATCTGCGCTGCACCCCCTCCAAGGCCAATATATCCTCCCTGAGGTGTGGTGCTCAGAACTGAATGCAGTACTCGAAATGTGGTCTCAGCAGAGTTTATATAACTGGAACATAACTTACACCCCTTTGAATTCCAACTCCCTTAAGATAAAGGCCAACATTCCATTCGCCTTTTGGGTTATTTTTTTAAATGTCCACTGACTTTTAGTGATTTCTGCACTTGGACCCTTAAACATCTTTCCTCCTACACAGTTCCTAGCTTCGAACCAGTTGGAAAACATTCTAACCAATCTTGCTTCGGTCCAAAGTTCATACTTCCCCATATTGAAAGATTGAACAGACTGGGGCTCTTTTCCATCGGAAAGAGAAGGCTGAGGGGTGACCTGATATGGGACTGCAAGATTATGCAAGGGTTTGATAGGTCAGATGCAGAACAGGTGTTTGAACTTTTGGTGGTGATGATTGCAAAACTTGGGGCCATAAATAAAAGATAGTCACTAAATAATCCAATATGGCATTCAAGAGAACCAGATATACCCAGAGACTCGTTAGAATGTGCAACTCGCTACATCAAGAAGTAGTTAAGACGAATAGCATGGATGCGTTTACGGGGAAGCTAGATAAACACATGGAGGAGAAAGGAATAAAGGAATAAAAGGGTTTGCTCATAAGGTTAGATGAAGAGGGGTTGGAGGAGGTTCGTCTGCAGCATAAACACCGGCAGAGTCTAGTTGGGCCGAATTGTCTGTTTCTGAGATGTACATTCTATGTAATTCTATGTAAGCTCCATCTGCCACAGTTTCACCAACTCACTTAATCTATCAATTTCCCTTATAACTTTATGCTCCGACCTGCACCACTCACTGTGCCTCCTAACTTGGTGCCGTCGACAAACTTGGATATACGGCTCTCATTCATTCATCTACGTCATTTATCCATATAGTAAAAAGCTGATGCCTCGGTTCAGATCCCTGGGGGACACCACTAATCACATCCTGTCAATTTGAGCGCAAATCCATTATCTCTACTCTCTGTCTCCTACCTCCCAACCAACTCCCTACCCATGTCAATGGGTTGTTTTAATTTCCATGTGCTCCCATTTGTGTTAACAGTCTCTTATGTGGCACCTTATCGAATGCCTCTGGAAGTCAATACACATAAACACCCAGAGACACTCCATTATCTACCACGTTATTATATCTTCAAAAAGTTCAACTAGTTTCGTTGGACTTGACTTCGTCTTTACAAATCCATGCTGGCTCTCTCTGATCAATTCCTGTGTATCCAAGTGCTCAGTCATTCTTTCCCTCGTAACACAGACTGGTAACTTCCCCACAACAGACGCCAGAATAATAGGTCTGTAATTTTCTATTTTATCTCTCCTCCCCTTCCTAAATAATGGAGTGACATTGCTAATTTTTCAATCCATGGAACAATTCCTGATTCAAGAGAGTTTTGAACGATCATGACTGAAGCATGTACAATTTCCTCACCTACTCCTTTTAATTCCTTGGGATGGGAACCATCAGGCCCTGGAGATTTGTTCATCTTTAGTCCAATTACTTTCTCCATTACCATTATTTTATTTGCACTGAATCCCCTTGATTTAATTTCAGTTTTCCTCGTGTCTCTGGGATATTATCCTCATCCTTTTCTGTGAGTATTTAGCAAGTCTGCCATTTCCTGAATTTCAATTAAAATATCCCCCCCATCCGTCTTTCAAGGGCCCATATTACTCTAAGTCACCCTTCTTTCTCTTTTTACACTGTAAATGCCGTGAGAGTTGTCCGTATTTTCCTTCACAAGTTTTTCTCGTTTTCCCTTTTTGCACCTCTTAAGAGTTTTTTTTTAATTTCAGCACCACGAGAAACAACACTTCGCTGTGAAATTTGCTTCATTCGTTCTTCAGTGTCAGAGCGAGAATTGTCTGATCCTCTAAATTATTTAATGTAACAAACAAACACAAGCAAACATATCCATCCGTGTATCAACGCACTGATGGACACACACAGATAAACACAGACTGAAACGCAGGCATTATCGGGATTCACAGGGAAACGGGCAACCGAAATGGACAAAGATGGAACAGTCTGAACCCCTCACAGAATGTGACGTGTGGCTGATAGATATTAATGAGAGGAGGTGAAAACCACAGCCAGGAATTTGCTCCGTGGCTTAGTTGGTTAAAGCGCTTGTCTGATAAACAGGAGATTCTGGGTTCAACTCTCAGCGGCGCCTTTATGTAATTTATGATGTTGAGTGAATCTGTCATGCGAAAATAGACAGTGTGGTGTTTGTCCTTGTTCAGAGAGCCAACACAGAATTGATCAAAATGTTTCTTCAAAAATGCCCTTTCAATTTTCAGATCGACCTCTCATGGAATGTGACCGTCGCACGTCAATGAAAGGATACGTTCTTGTCTCTGGGCTGGTTGAGGTCGGGGGATAATTCTCGATTCGAGAGTCGAAGCCCGAATTTAACCCGGGACTTTTGATCTTGACCTGCGGTTCAAACTTTTGCAAAGAGGGGAAAGAAGTCCCCAGATCACTCCACTTGAATCTCAAGCACCTTCGGAAGAAGTTCAGTTCAAACAATCAGGACTTTAAAGGCACCTCAATGACCTGCACTTTCATTGAACGAGCTTTGCTTACAATTGCATTCGACCTTGAAACCGCTCTGGGCTTTCATCTCACTGAAGCAGAGTGTGGCCGCTTTGTATCTGTGATCATGTCAGTGACGAGGATCGCTTTGATATTGGTCGCTTACAAATTTTAAAATTTCACCAAGCATCGGGGAAAAGAAACCGAGAATCGAATTGTCCCTGCAAGTGATGAATTGAAGGGATTGGTGCTCCAAGCAGATCTGGAAAATGCGCAGTGCGGTCGATCAGGAGTTCCAAATCCACCCTCTCGCCACTCAGCGATCATATTAACTGAGCTTTACTCTGGCCCAGTGTCACCGCGCTGAAATCGAGTATTTATCCGGCACGTTTCTCTTAACTTCATAGTTGCTGATTTAAGAGTGAAGACCGGCTCGTTGGATTTTCACTCCTGCAAGCTTCAATCATTCATTTTGGACTGACAGTAGACAAATGTTATATTGGTCACTGCAACCTCAAAGGTTAGCTGAGTGAATTATTGGTTCAGTCGGTAAATTCTTCACCTGTCTCGTGGTGCTATCGTTTGACGCGAAGGTTTGATGGTTTGAGCCCTAATTTTATTTTCCCTAAGGATTCATCACCTCAAAGTTCCAGGGTTTCAATGTGTGTTTTGTCTGCAAGAAAATGTACCGTGATGATTGCCGGCTGAGCAGGGCTGATATTCCACCATTTACCCTGCGGTCGGAGAGCAGGCACATCAATCATATAAAGGAATGGAACATTGGCTTCACGGAAATCACAATTCATAACCCATTTATTTTAAGCGGGTTTATTTTAAATGAGTTAACGCCTGCCTTAAATGGTCGACTCAGGACTGTCAGACAAAGAGCTTAAATCTTCAGAGAATAATTACCACAGTCATTTTTAGACTGGATGCCGCACGGCCACTTTGCTATCAGTGAACAGAGCCAAGAAAGACCAAAGTGCCGTTTGCCCCTCTCAGTGTGGCCCTGAAGGACTGTGTCCAGGTTGAAGTTCTGTTCCCATCGGACGATCCTGCCCCCAGATTGTCCTTTCTGAGCTCCAGTCAGGTGATGCTAAACACTCAGGTGGGAAAGACCAAAATCTACAACAAGAAGTTTAAAACAAAGCTGATTTATTCAACAGATATCCAGAAAATTAAACTCCAGCCCAGTTATAGGGGTTATTAACATCAGAAGAAACAAACCCGAAATGTCAGAATGAAAATGGTTCAGTTCTGGATGGGATTAACAGCAGAATCCAACTCCTGCAGTCACTTTTGAACTCCCTGGTGTCTCAGCACGTGTGATGACTGAGTGAATCCCTTCCCACACACGGAATCATGGTATCATAGAAAATTACAGAACAGAAGGAAGCCATTCGGCCTATCGTGTCTGTGCCGGCCGAAAAAGAGCTATCCAACTTAATCCTACTTTCCAACACTTGGTCCATAGCCCTGTAGATTACGGCACTTCAAATGCACATCCAAGTACTTTTTAAATGAGTTGAGGTTTTCTGCCTCGACCACCCATTCAGGCAGTGAGTTCCAGACCCCTAACAACATGTCCGCTTTTGTGTATCCTGTTACTTTTTCACTGCTATCCGGAAGTCCATAAACAACTCCCACCAAAGTCTTGTATTCCATTCTGTTACTCATTTCTACGCAAAGCCTTTCTACTGCGTGCTCACCTTTACTGATATCTCTTCTTTCCAATGCAGTAATGGTATCCCTCATCAATATCGCTACTCCACCGCCTTTTCCAATGTCCCTATCCTTTCCAAACGGCTTATAACTTGAAATATTTATCTCAGTCATGCCCAGTTTGTCGTCAGGTCTCAGTGATGAGCACTACGTCATGCACTATAAGCTTAATTTACGCTTCTAATTCACTTGTTTTATTTCTTATGCTACGTACATTAGTGTATAGAACATTTAATTGGGCATTGGAACTTGTCCGACCTTTATGCCCTGATGTTGTGTTTAACATACTTGGTAAATAAGGTTGGTGAGCTGCAGACACAAGTGGTAACATGGGATTATGTTATAGTGTCAACAATGGAGACCTGGCTCAAACAAGCGGAGGAGTGGCCACTTAGATATTCCAGGCCACAACGTATTCAGGAAAGGCAGGGGAAAAAAGGAGGGGGGGCGGGGCTAGAGGGGAGCAGGCACTATTGATCAAAAATACTGTGACAGCGGTAGAAAGGGTTGACATGCTTAAGGGTTCAAAGGCAGAATCTATTTGTTTAGAATTAAGGAACAATTGAGGAGCTATTACGCTGCTGGATGCATTCTATAGGGGGACCAAATAGTGGGAAGGAGATCGAGGAGCAAATTGGCAGGTAAATTGGAGAAAGATGCAATAATTTTAGAGTAGTGATAAAAGGGAACTTCATTTATCAGAATATAGACTGCGAAATAGCAGTGAAAAAGTCAAAGAGGGCGAGCAATTCCTGAAATGTGTACAAGAGAAATTTCTTAATCCGTATGTTTTCAGCCCAACGAGGAAGGAAGCAGTGTTGGATTTATTGAGGGGAAAGAAGTGGGGCAAGTGGAGCATGATTCAGTGGGGGAGCATTTGCAGCAGGTTTAGTGTAGTTATGGAAAATGCAAGGAAAAATCAGGTATGAAAATACTCAACTGGGAAGAGCGAATTTCAGCGAGTTGAAAAGTGATCGGGTCCAGGTGGATTGGAATCAAAAATTGGCAGGTAAAACAGTAAATGAGCAATGGGAGGCTTTGAGTGAGGAGATAGTTCGGGTACAGACTGGATACATTCTTACTCGAGGAAAGGTTGGGCATGGAAAACTAGAGCTCCCAGGATGACAACAGAGTATTTGAGACAACATTTTGTACCTTCTGACGACCAATGTCCGGACAGGTGTGCCCGCGGTTATCAACCACAACCTCGTCACCTCCACGCTGACAGATAAAAAGCGGCCACATTCTGCTTCAGTGAGATGAAATCCGAGAGCGGTTTCAAGGTCAATTGCAATTGCAAGCAGAATGCATTCAGAGGGCGTGAGATCATTGAGATACCTCCAAACACCCTGCCAGTTTGAACAGCAGCTCAAGATCAAAAGTCTGGGTGGGAAAATGAGGACTCATCCGGGATTTGAACTCGGGATTTTTTACATACTTTTAACAACAAACCCGAAGCGAGAATCATACCCCTCGACCAACGAGTCCGCTGAAAAATAAAAGCAACAAGTAGTAGTTTCTGAGTATCAGCGGCAACATTCCCCAAATCTCCCTGAAAGTACCGGAAACAAAAATGTGTCCGTACATTAGTGAAGAATCATAAAGCCAATTTCTTCACTGTTGTGTTTTGTTTAGGTCTCCTGACGCTCATAAAGATGATTGGGGACAGTTGATGAGTTATGGGTGTGAGGGCGCAGAAACTCCGGTGTGAGGGTGCAGATACACCGGTGTGAGGGCGCAGAAACTCCGGTGTGAGGGCGCACAAACTCCGGTGTGAGGGCGCACAAACTCCGGTGTGAGGGCGCAGATACTCCGGTGTGAGAGCGCAGATACTCCGGTGTGAGGGTGCAGATACTCCGGTGTGAGGGCGCAGAAACTCCGGTGTGAGGGCGCCGATACTCCGGTGTGAGGGCGCCGATACTCCGGTGTGAGGGCGCACAAACTCCGGTGTGAGGGCGCAGATACTCCGGTGTGAGGGCGCAGATACTCCGGTGTGAGGGCGCACAAACTCCGGTGTGAGGGCGCAGATACTCCGGTGTGAGGGCGCAGATACTCCGGTATGAGGGCGCAGATACTCCGGTGTGAGGGCGCAGATACTCCGGTGTGAGGGCGCAGATACTCCGGTGGAAGGGTGCAAATACTCGGATTTAAGGGTGCAGATACTCGGATGCAGGGATTTGTTGCCGCGACTGAAATGCGGCTTAGAACTGTTGTTATTATCCAAGGCAGCGCTGCAGGATCCTTTCATGATCTCTCACAAATCAACTGAAAGCCATCGGAATGTGAATACAATTTTGCGTTTCCAAAATAAAAGGGAGTGACATTCATTGTGGAAACAGTCTGGCGTCACTCACTGCAGAAATATCCATGTCAGAGTGAAGCGGCTCTCCTGCAACCTTCGGACCTTGTCTGTCAAGAAGAATTCAGATTTCGGCGAAGCCAATCACAGGTGAAATGATGGAAGATCGGCCGTGCTCAGCTGGCCATCGAAACCGGGCATTTGTTTTGCAGCCAAAACAAACATCAGAAACCAGGAAATGCGATACCATGAAGATAAAAGTTTCCCGACCGTCCCTGGGTGGGATCGAACCACCAACCTTTTGGTTAACAGCCGAACGCGCTAACCGATTGCGCCACAGAGACAGCACACATTTGCTGATGAACTCCTGATTCAACGAGCTAAAAATTCAGGTTGCACCGATCAAAATAAATTCTCTCTACTATCAGTTTACTTTTCCAAAATAAAGTGTGTGAAGTTTGCACGAGTGAAAATCTGTGCTCTATTATTCCTGAACATTAAACTCACCTTGCCATTAAACACCTGGATGTTGGAAGACTCGTCCCTCGTGGTCGAGAGGATTGATTTCTCGAGCTGTGATTCGCCATTCTCTATTCCAGTAATATTCAGGTTTGCTGAAAATGAGATGAGATGAAATGAGCAGGTCCGACGAGCAGGTCTGTGACACGACTCGGTGTTTACAAAGATGTCTCTTGCACTTACAGTGAAGCGGACGGCACTTTTCACTCTTAAACCAGTAACCATGATGTTCAGAAAAAGTGTGGCCGAGACATCCGCGATTTCAGCGCGGTAACACTGGGTCAGAGTAAAGTTCAGTTCATGCGATTGCCGAGTGGCGAGAAGGTGGATTTGGAACTCCTGTGCGGCTGCACTGCGAGTTGTCCAGATCTGCTTGGAGCGATATTCACTTCAATTCATCACTGACAGGGACAATTTGATTCCAAGATTATTTTTCTCTGCTGCTTGGTGAGATTTCAAAATTTGTAAACGACCCACACCGACCCCAAACACGTCACTTCCACTCTGACAGATGTAACGCGGTCACACTCTTCACTTCGGTGAGATGAAAGCCGGGAGCGATTTCACGGTCGAATGCAATGGCGAACAAAACTCATTCCAAGAAAGTGCAGGTCATTGAGGTGCCTTTAAATTCCTGATTGTTTGCACTGAACGTCTTCCCAAAGCGTTTAAGATTCACGTGGAGCGATTTGGGGACTTATTTTCCATCTTTGCAAAAGTTTCAACCGCAGGTCAAAATCAAAGTCGAGGGCGGAATGAGACGCCTTCCTGAAATTTGAGAACCAGGGAAGCAGACTTCAGAGCAAGGTTCTGTTTATTGAGAAAAAGCAGATACAATATTCATCCCGGAACGATCCAGAATCTGATCAGCTCGAAAAGTAACGGGTACCCCGTGATTTGAACACGCAGCCTTCTGGTGACGCAATAAGTCATGAAGATTGAAGCAGGAAGTTGAAAAGTGGGAATTGATAGATTCAGTGAGTGGGCAAAACTGCGGCAAATATAATTCAATGGGGGGTGAGCGAGATCATCCAATTTAAATCTAAGAAAGATAAATCAGAATGTTTTCTAAATGGTGAGAAACTAGGAACTGTGGAGGAGCAGAGAGATTTAGGAGTCCAAGTGCAGAAAGCGCTACCAACTAGCGTACAGGTACAGAAATTAATTAAAATGTCTAATGGACCGTCAGTACGGCCGGTTAACTCAGTTGCTTCAAGTGTGTTATAACGCCTTAATCACGGATTCGATTCTTATAATTTACTTTATTTATTTTGGCTTTTTATAACTTTTAAAATCGAAGCTTACAAAAAAATATATAAAGACAGATTCGAGGGGACAGTTTTTTGAATAACATCCATTCTCACTTTGCCCCTGGACCGGAGAAACGCGTCTTTCTTTTTATTCGGGTTTTTTTAGCAACTGACCCTGTGGTGCAATGGCGAGTGTGTTGGACTTCTACTTGTTTTGTTTGATAAGCCATTCAAAGGTTGTGGATTCGAGTTGCAACGGCGTTGGATTTTAGTTCGGGAGCTGGGAAGTGAAATTTTGCAGCAAAACCGCAACAGGATCATTAATGTCCGTCAAGGATTTGAAACTGCCCCCGACACTTCATCTTACACAAGTGGCTCCAGTCCCACCCGAATTCGTGATTCTTAAACCACTCTGAGCTGGATTGGCGAAACTCTCTCAAGAAGGAGACTCAACATCTGCTCAGACCGAAAGTCAATCTGCTCGACTTCCGGCTCTCTCAGACTGCATGTTCCTTCAGACACGTTTCTAACTGGACACATGCATCCTGCTGCCGTGGCAGCATTGGTGCTTGAGGGGTAGAATTCTTGCTTGCAGTCATTCTATTCCTGTAAAACTAGCTCCTGAAGTGCAGGATGGAAAGTATCCTGGCTGAGCGGCCTCTGGCGCTGGTTTACAGCTCCAGTTAAATCCCACGATTTGAAGATGGATCAAAGTCATAGTTTGTGTCTCTAAAACCGCAGCCTCCCTCCTGTAAACAAGTAATACTAAACATCTCATCTGCTCTTGCAACCGCATAGTCCGGAGGAACCACATGGCAATTCAGATAATTAAATGAATTTTGGAACACATCAATTGTACCTTCAACTCCGGTCGAAATGTTCACAAACAAAAGGTTTGTTTGATCTTACTGAGATTCGAATTAAAAACCCCGGCATTTCCTGAGCCTGTAACTCAAATAAGGACTGATTGCGCCGCGAGAGCCCAGTCACTCTGATCACCTGTCCCACTCTGCTGGAAAGAATCTGAAGGTGAGATTTCCTTACCTGTGGAAACGTGTCCAGTCACTGTGATGAAACTAATATCTGCACTTTCACTTTCAGCTTCTTTCACATCCTCTGCTCCATTGCACTGCAATCGGGATTTCTGTGAACAGGTCAAAATGGATATTTGCAGAAATTCTGTCAGTGGTAAAATTAGAATCGAGAAACGCACCAAACATTGAAACCAGCGATTTAAACCACGAGCTCACAGTTCCACAAAACAAGGCCTGTCTTTAAAGGTCTGTTTAATGATCGAATAAATTAATTGAAGCCATTTGACCGCATTTGCCTCGTGCTGGGGTTGTTCGCCTTAGAGTAGAGAAGGTTCAGAGGAGATTTGATTGAAGTGTTCAAAGTCATGAAGAGTTTAGATAAAGTAAACAAAGAGAAGCTGTTTTAATTGGCGGAATGGTCGGGAACCAGAGGACACAGATTTGAGGTGATTGCAAAAGAACAAAAGGCGATATGAGGAAAAACTTAATTACGCAGCGAGTAGTTCTGATCTGGAATGCGCTGCTTGAAAGGGTGGTGGAATCAGATTCAATCGTGACTTAAAAAAGGAATTTCAAGGGGAAAAATACAGAGCACCGGGAAAGGTCCGGGGAATGGGACTAATTGGATGGCTCTTATAAAAAGCCGCCACGGGCTCGATGAGCCGAATAGCCTCCTTCTGTGCTGCAACCATTCTATGATTCGATGGACAGAAGCGGTCTGAATGAATGGGCGATCGGTTGTGGGGAGCAGGGAAATTTTCGACTGGTTGTCCGGTTGTGTTACTGACGGCTCCTTGTTCTCGGATTATGGTTTTCATTTTGGCCGTTTCACTGTTTGATATGTGAGAGGTCCCCAGTTCAAATCCCAGAACCCTCCTGTTTCACTATTTCCAGTGAGGATTCACTCATTTCTTTCTCACATCTTTTCAGCGTTGCAGAAAGCAGGATTGATTTAATTCTCGAGCATATTTGAGGACAAGGGGTCGGAATGCAGCCGGTTTATCGACGCAACACACATGGAGAAAGTAAAATGTCTCACGGCGGTTTGCAGATTGAAACTGAAGGTGAATTTATCCCAATTCAGGCGATCTCAGAGGTGCAGAATAAAAATGCTCCTTAATTGGTCGGGAAAACGAACCCTGTTCCCTCGCGTGGTAAGTGCAAATTCTACCAGTGAAACAGCAACGTTTGCATGGAATCGGGCTCTCTGTGTCCAGTTGGAAACCTGTTTGAAACAACATATAATTTCACAAATCTCCTCTGAGAACCTTGCACATTCTGATTTACAGCCCTGCATTGCCAGCACTCGCTGCTTGTGATGGCCGAATGGTTAAGCCGTTACATCTAAAACTCGACAGGGTCTTTCGGTGAAACATTGGAATCCTGCTCACGGCGCTATTATTTACAGTTTTGTTCAATGCTCAAATAAATATGAACTGGAGATAACGGACCGCATTTCCTTCTCTCAGAGAGATCCTCCACCGCGGCAGAGCCTTTTAATTGGGAGCCCAATGGTCTCTTGCAAAACTTCAAGGTGCTTGAAGGAAACTTCACAATAATCCACAACTGGAGTATTGTGTCCAATTCTGGGCACCGCACTTTAGGAAGGATGTGAAGGCCTGTGGGGTGGCGCAGAAAAGATTTACTGGAACGGTTTCAGGGATGAGGGACTTCAGTTACGTGGATAGACTGGAGAAGCTGGTCTTATTCTCCTTTGGGCAGGAAGGTTGAGAGGAGATTTGATAGAAGTGTTCAAAATCATGACGGGTTTAGATAAAGTAAATAAAGAGAAACTGCTCCCGTTGGCGGAAGAGTCGAGAACGAGAGGGCACAGATTTACGGTGGTTGACAAAAGAACCAAAGGCGATATAAGGAAAAATGTTTTAAATCAGCGAGTAGTTATAATCTGGAATGCATCGCCTGAAAGGGTGGTGGAAGCAGATTTAATCGTGACTCTCTAAAAGGAATTGGATAAGTATTTGAAGGAAAAATATGAGCGGGTCTCCAGGGAAAGAACGGGGGAATGTGACGAACTGGATTGCTCTTAAAGAGAGCCGGGGAAGGCTCAATGGACCGAATGGCCTCCTTCTGTGCAGTAACGATTCTATGAATGTATGATTCCATCTCTCTCAAGCTTCATTTCAAATTCTGCTAACTTGATAATCAAGCTTTTTTTCTATACTTAGATCTCACTTTCTCTCCCTGTCTCTGTCCCTCTCTGTTTTCCCCTGATGGACTTCCCAGGCTTCGTTGAACGGCCAAAGCTCATCGAACCTGCCACACCAGCAGAGAACGGTAAAGATCGAAAGACTGAGACGGTAGGAAAAGTAAAGGACCAACCCAGATGATGAATTCGTAGCCAATGTCCACATATTGATGTCTCTTCGTCCTCATAGTGAAAACATCAGTCCTTTTAGCCAAGTATAAAAACAAAGTCTTGTATTTATAAAGCGCTTTTCACGACCTCAAGACTTCCCAAAGTGCTTTACAGCCAATGAAGTATTTTTGAAGTGTGGTCACTGTTATACTTGTGGGAGAGTGGATAATCTGCGGATGCCGAGACAGACAACAATGTAGCTTTAGAGCAATTAATTCTGCAAAGTCTCACTTGATATTACAACTCGCACATTCGAAACAAATGTGGTAAAGGGAGGCTAATATTGTTGATATGAAATATTTAATGTACGTCTTCACATTGCCGCACATCGGAATAGAAAAAGTGATCGGATGGACAGAATGGTGGCCGATCGGCTGTGGGTGGCACAGAATTCTGCATTGGTTGCACCCCTCTGTTATCAGTGGCTCGTTGGTCTTGGGGTATGATATCTCGCTTTGGGGATTTGCTGATTGTTATGTGAGAGATCCCGGACGAGCCCTGCGGTGTTACCATTTTTAGTTCAAAATCACGAATTGGCTTCTCACGTCTTGTCACCTGTGTTGTCGGCAGGATTGTCTTAATTCCAGTGCATGGAGGACAGAATGCAGAGGTTCTGTCGACAACAACAGACATGGAGAAAGGAAAATGTCACAAGATGGTGTTCAAATTGAAGCTTCATTTGAACGTATCCGAATTCACGTGACCTCATGAATGGCGAATGAAAAATGCTCCTCCATTGAGCGGTGATCGAACCCGGGCTTCCCGCGCAGAAATCAAGAATTTGATCACTGAAATAACAAAGTCCGCACAGCAGCCGGCGGTATGCGCTCAGTTCGAAACCTGTCTAAAAGAACATACAGTCTCAGAGTTCTCCTGTCATAACCTTCTTCATTCTCTTCTGCAGCCGTGTCGGATTTGTCGCTTGCAGCTGCGATGACCCAATGATTAAGAAGTAGGACTTGCAATGTGAATTGCCGACCCAGCTTCGACGCAACACACGTGGAGAATGGAAAATGTATCAAATGGTGAGCAGATTGAAGCTGAGGGCGAATGTCGCACAATTCACGCGATCGTATGAATGGAGAATGAAAATAATCCGAAACGAACCGGAAATCGAACCCCGGTTTCTCACGTGATAAATGAGAATTCTATCACCGAGACAGCAAAGTCAGCACATTAACAAGCTGTAAGTTTCCAGTTGGAAACCTATCTGAGAGAACAAAGTGTCACAGATCTCGTGTGATAACCCTACGCATTCTGATTTATAGCTGTGCATCATTGATGGTTGCAGCTGCGATGGCCGAGTGGTTAAGGCGTTGGACTTGAAATCCAATGGGGTTTCCCTGCACAGGTTCGAATCCTGTTCGCAGCGCTACTTTTTAAAGTTTGTTCAGTGTTCAATTTAATATGAACTTGAACGAACGGACCTTGTTCGCTCCCTCAGAGAGGTGCTCCATCGCCAACGACGCTTTTAACTCGGAGCCCAATGATCTCTTGCAAAATTGCAAGACACGTGAAGGAATCTCTCCCAAGCTCCATTCTAAGTTCTGCTCGTTCGCAGAACTTGACATTTATACAATTTATTTCTGTGTTTTAATCTCTCCCTGTCTCTGTCTCTTGACTTTGCCTGTTTTCTCCTGATGGACTTCTCAGGCATCGTGAACAGCGAAGAATGATGGAACCTGCAACACCAACAGAGAAGGGTAAAGATGGAAAGACTAAGACGGTAGGAAAAGAAAAGGTGCAACCCAGCTGATGAGTTCGTAATTAAAATCCACACATTTATGTTTCTTCCCCTCACAATGAAAAAATCAGCAATTTGAGTACAGTACACTTATGGTAGAGTGTATTATATGCGGATGTTGAGACCGACAATCGAACCATTGCCGTGGTGATGAAAGCGCCGAATCCTAAACAATAAACCCCAAGGAAACGCGGAAAATTCTTTGCTGCGAACAAGCAGAGCAACGCAGCCTTTCCTACTTGGCCCTTTGTAATTCAGGTCATTTTCCTGCCAGACAAACTGCTCGCACAAAATGGCATTTTCTGTTCGAAATAATATCGCGACAGAGGTGATGTTCAGGCAATGACATCACCAAGTGCAAGTAGGCATGTACATGAAATGGAAAGTGAGGTAAAATACTCCCACAAGCTGCTGATGGACATGTTTCCATTTCCAAAATTCACGCACTGAATACAGCTCCTTGGAAAACTGCAAGGCCACGCAGGTCCATCATGAATCGTTTGAAGCAACTGGCAGTTTAAAGTGGCATCTCCTGCTGCTTCTGTGGGGAGTGAGAGAGAGGCACTGTCGGTATTTACATACAGTTTGATTTTGCACAGAACTGCACAGTGAAACAGCAAATATACCGGGGCTGTGAGATGTTCTATATTATTCATATTTCGCCACAGGAATATCCGCAGTCAGAAGCTGAAAAGAAGGAGAGATGAGAGGCCTGAGAATAAACACAGAGCTGAATGAATCATGAAAGAGCGAAAGAAAAATTAATGTCATCAGTTCCACTTTGTCTCGTGCGCAATCTTGGGAGCTCCCCAATGGCCTGGTGGTGAGAATTCGGTACTCTCACCGCCGCGAGGTTCGATTCCCAGTCAGGGAATTAACTTTAAAAAGGGTTATGAACTTATTAAATTAATTACATGAAGCTAATTAAATCCTGTTCGTAGTTGAATCCCTTCTTTTAATCACCAGGAATCAATCGATTACTTTCTATTTCAGACTGAAGGCGATGTTGACGTGGTTACCGAGAGACAGTCAAAACTTTAATAAGATTTTTATGCTTTGAATGTCATGATTTTTTTTCATTTTATAGACTGCATCTTAAGAGTGGGATTAAAAACGCAGTGGAGTCGTTGTTAAATTTAACATTAACTGGCAATTGTCGCTGTTTATCACAGGAGCGCCCGAACTGGTTCTCCGATCAAGATGAAAGTAACGCAACGAGGAACATCTGATACAACACGAAAGGCATCGGGCTATGACAAAAATCCACACCGTTTTGCTTTTCCAAAATGAAGGGTGTGAAATTTATTCTCTGAACATAGGAACAGTCTGGTCTCACTCACGACAGAAATCGCCATGTCACAGCGAACCAGCTCTCCTGCTGCGAATGCGGCCTCCCTTCGGGCCTTTCGGGGGGTTGCCTGTCAAGGAGAATTGTAATTACCGTGAAGCCAATGTTCCATTCCTTTATATGATTCATGTGCCTGATTTCCGACCGCAGGGTAAATGGTAGAATATCGGCCCTGCTCAGCTGGCAATGATTCCGGTACATTTTCTTGATTCCAAAACATGCGTTGAAACCCTGGAACTTTGAGGCGATGAATCCTGAGGAAAAATAAAATAAGGGCTCGAACAATCAAACTTTCACACGAACGGATAACACCGCCGAGAACAGGTGAAGAGGTCACCTGCTAAACCAATAATTCACTGGGCTAAACTTTGAGATTGCAGCGACCAATATAACAACTGTCTGCAGTCAGTGAAAAATGAATGATTAAAGCTTGTAGGAGTGAAAATCCAACCAGCCAGTCTTCACTCTTAAACCAGCAACTATGAAGAAAAACATGCCGGAGAAATACTCGATTTCAGTGCGGCGACACTGGGCCAGAGTAAAGTTCATTCAATATAATTGCCGAGTGGCTGGAGGGTGGATTTGGAACTCCTGACCGATTGCACCACGCATTTTCTAGATCTGTTTGGATCACCAATCCCTTCAGTTCATCACTTGGAGGGACAATTCGATTCTCGGTTTCTTTTTCCTGACGATTGATGAAATTTTACAAATTGGAAGCGATCAATATCAAATGTAAAGACGCCACCGACATGATCACAGATGCAAAGCGGCCACACTCTGCTTCAATGAGATGAAAGTCAAGAGCGATTTCACGTTCGAATGCAATGGCTAACACAATTCATTCAACGAAAGTTCAGGTCGTTGAGGTGCCTTTAAAGTCCTGATTGTTTCTATTGAACTTCTTCCCAAAGCATTTGAGATTCACGTGGGACGATTTGGGGACGTTATTTTCTTTTGTGCAAAAGTTTCAACTGCAGTTCAAGATCAAAATTCCTGGGACGACAGTTGTTCGCAATTTATCGGTGCTGGGACCACTGCTGTTCACAATTTATCGGTGCTGGGCCACGGTTGTTCACAATTTATCGATGCTGGCACAACTGTTGTTCACAATATATCAGTGATAGGACCACTGTTGTTAACACTTCATCAGTGGTGGGACCACTGTTGTTCACAATTTATCGGTGCTGGGACCACTTTTGTTCAAAATTTACATTCATGATTTGGACACGGGAATCAGAAGTACAATTTCAAAATTTAGGGACGACACCTAATTGCGAGCTGTAGTTAATACAAAGAAAAATGCGAATAATAAAGGAAGACATTAGTAAATTTGCAGAATGGGCGTGTAAATGGCAAATTAATTGCAATATTTATTATATACTCCCTTGCCTTTTTGCCCCCCCCCCCCACCCCACTAAATGCATTACCTCACACTTCTTCAGATTGAATTGCATTTGCCACTTTTCTTTCCACCTGTCTGCTCTATGGATATTTTCCTGCAGTCGACAGCTTTCCTCCTCACTATCAACCACAGGAACAATTTTTGTGTCATCTGCAAATCTCTTCATCATGCCCCCTACATTTAAATCTAAATCAATGATCTGTACCACGAAAAGCAGGGACCTAGTACGAAGCCGCATGGAACCCCACTCGAAACAGCCTTCCAGTCACAAAAGCACCCGTCGACCACAACCGTTTGCTTCCTGCTCCTCAGCCAATTTTGGATTCAACTTGCCAATGTCCCTTGGATCCAATGGGCTTTTACATTTTTGACAAATCTGCCCTGTAGGACTTTGTCAAAAGCCTCGTTAAAATCCATGTTGACTACATCAATCGCGATACCCTCATCAATCCTCATTGATACCTCCTCAAATAATTCAGTTCAAACGACCATCCCTTAACAAATCCACGCTGACTGTCCTTGATTAATTCGTGCCTTTCTAAATGACGATTCATACTTCAGCTCGAGTTCAGGCCGACTGGCCTGTATTTACTCGATCTATCCCTGTCTCCCTTTTTAAACAATGGTACAACGTTAGCAATCCTCAAAACCTCCTGCACGACACCTTTTGCCAGGATGGATTGGAAAATGATGGATTGAGCCTCCGCTATTTCCTTCCTTGCTTCTGTTAACAACCTGGGATCTATTTCATCTGGGCTTGGAGATTCAGGTCGAGCGATTTGAGGACTTCTTTTTCCTCTTTGCAAACGTTTGTCCCGCAGGTCAAGATCACAAGTCTTGGTCCAAATTAGGATGTCTTCCGGCTTTGAACCTCAAATCGTGAATTATACCCCGATCCCAACGAGCCCAGAAACAAGAACGTGTCCTTAAATTAACGTGTTACAGGCACATTCTCTGAGAGGTCTGTCTGTGGAATGAAAGGGCGTTTTTGAACAGTCATTCTGTTATCCGTTTCCTCCTGAAACCTGAACAAAAACGAACACCACATTGTTATTTTGTCACTTTACTCCATAAATTAGGTAAAATAATAAACTGCATAAGGCACTACTGGGAGTTGAACCCAGGATCTTCTGTTTACTAGACAGATGCTTTAACCAACTAAGCCACAGCGCCAATTGATAACATGGTGCCCCCCACCTCCTCACTAATATCTATCAGCGACACTTCACTGTTGGGGGTTCGGGCCGTTTTGTCTCTGTCCATTTCGCTTGTCCGTTCACCTGTGCATCCCGACACTGACTGCATTTCTCGCTGAGTTTATCTTTGTGTATCCTTCAGTGAGTTGAAACATGGAGGATTATGTGTGATTGTATTTGTGACATGAAATAAATCAGGGCTTCAGACAATTCTCGCTCTGACATTGGAGAACTATTGAGCCGAACTTTACAGCGAAGTGTTGTTTATTGTGGTGCTGAAACTGAAAAAAATCGTAAGAGGAGCAAAAAGGGAAAAGGTGAAAAACTTATGAGGGAAAATGAGGACAACTCTCAAGGTTTTTACGAGTATATTCAGAGAACGAAGGGAGGCTGAGAGTAATGTGGGCCTCTAAAAGACAGATGGAGGTGATATTGTAATTGAAAATCAGGAAATGGCAGAGTTGCTAAATTTTTACTTTGCATCGGTCGTCACAGAAATGGATGAGGCTAACATACCAGAGACACGAGGAAAACTGTTAATAAATCAAGGGGATTCAGTACAAGTAAAATGATGACAATGGAGAAAATGAGGAGCCGAAAGATAGACAAATCTCCAGGACCTGATGGTTTCCACCCCAGGGATTAAAAGGAACAGGTGAGGAAATTGTACATGCTTTAGTCATGATCGATCAAAACTCTCTTGATTTAGGAATTGTTATTTAACGAAGCGCATCTTGATTGGAGGCTTCTTTTTGAGAAAGATCTCGAAGTGATAATAGAGAGACCGAAAATAAAGCTGTTTGGCAGGAGCGCTGATGCTGTCGGTTGTTCGCTGCTCTCGTGTTGCACAATTGTTAAGCGTGCGTTACTTATTTATGGCAGTATGGGCTCCAGAAATGACCAGGTTGTGAGTTCGAGCGTCTTCTAAAACAATCAAACCTTTTACTCCGAACATTTTGATCGGAGTTCAAGGTACAAATGGTATCTTCAATAACGCATCTTGTTAACAACCAGTCGTTTTTACAATACGCCCTTGTGGGACAAACGTATGGAGGTCAACAATCGACTTCTTAGTTTTCCCATGTGGGCATTTGGGTTCCTCTGGCCTACCGTCTTTCAATAGCAAGTGCCAGTTTACTTGTTCATAGGGGGAGAGGTGGCTTTTAGCGGCAGCTCATATGGCAAAGGGGCCGGTACGAGATCTTTAAATGTAAACAACCAAAAAACAATTCTTCTTTTCTTTCAGCCGATATTCATCGGTTGCAAGTTTCGTGTTGGGAAAATTTGGAAGAGAAATATTCTGCCTGGTTTCACTGTGTCACGGGTGAAATTATTCAGCTTACAGATGTTAATACGCTGAAAGGTCGGGAGGCCTTTTCCAACTCCCGTGTGGGACAAGTTCAGCCTTTGAGCCTCTGGGTAAAGTGTTATTTTTAATTGCTGCTAACGAATGACAAGACATTTCGCACAAACAAGAAGAATTGTAAACTCACGAGTTCACTGTCCATGTTTCTTACATCTTGTTCAACAGGAAAAAGGATTCTCCTCAACATGTTCCTGAGAATTTTATCAAACGGACCTCACCCTCGTTCGACGGCTGCAGGGATAATTCAGAGATCTCCCATGAATATGTACGATGGGAGCTTATGTAGTATCGAGCCTAGGTAGCTCAGTCGGTAGAGTATCAGAATTTCAAAGTGGGCAGTGAGCTGAAGGTCCAGCGTTTAACTCCCTGTCCAGGCTCGAAATTTCGGAACAGCTGGCAAGCTGTGACTTTGTTGGGGGACCTGAGATGTGTTGTCAAAGTTTCGCTGGTATCTTGTTTCCCAGGGATGGGCAGTAATGAGCCGTCTGAGGCGGTTCCCGATCAGGAATTCAACTTTACTGTATTAGTTCACTGTATTAATTTCGCAAAACTCATTAAACTCTGTGAAAAAGACGAATACTTGTTCAAATCGCCATTGATCAACCAGTAACTTTCTGTTTCCGGCTGAAAGAAATGCTAACTTTTTTATGCGTTAATTCACCAGGCAGAATTTAGGGAGTTCAGAGGGGAAGTGAAAAAGGAAATGAGAGGCAAAGAGAAATATGACTATTGACTGACGGCCAACATAAAAGGGAATCCAAAAGACTTCGACAGGCATGCAAACAGTAAACGGGTAGTAAGAGGAGGGGTGAGGCCGATTCGGCACGATAAAGGAGATCTACTCATGGAGGCAGAGGGGGTGGCCTTGGTACCAAATGAGTACTTTGTATCTGTCTTTACCAAGAAGACAGAGTCTCAGCAAAGGAAGTTATCGTTGAGATACTGGATGGTCTAAAAATTGATAAAGAAGAGGCACTTGAACGGCTGGCTGTACTTAAAGTAGATAAGCCACCACGTCCGGATGGGATGCATGCTAGGTTGCTGAGGGAAGTAAGGGTGCAAATTGCAGAGGTACTGGCCATAATCTACCAACATCCTTAGATATGTATGTGGTGCCAGAGGACTGGAAAATTGCAAAGGTTACACCCTTGTCCAAAAAAGGGTGTACGATTAAACCCAGCAACTATCGGCCAGTCAGTTTAACCTCAGTGGTGGGGAAACGTTTCGAAACGATAACCCGGGACAGAATTAACAGCCACTTGGACGAGGGTGGATTGATTAGGGAAAGGCAGCACGGATTTGTTAAAGGCAAATCGTGGTTAACTGACCTGTTAGAGTTTTTTGGTGAGGTAACAGAGAGGATAGATGAGGGCCATTTAGTTGATGTGGTGTATGTGGACTTTCAAAAGGTGTTTGATAAAGTTCCACATGGTGGGCTTATCATCAAGATTGCGGCCCATGGAATAAACGGGGCAGAAACAACATAAATGCAGAATTGACGAACAGAAGGAAACAGAGATTACTGGTGAACTGTTGTTTTTCGAAATGACGAGAGGTGTACAGTGGCGTTCCCCAGGGATCAGTGCTGGAACCACTGATTTTCTTGATACATATTAATGACTTGGACTTGAGTGCGCAGAGCACAATTTCAAAATTTGCAGATGAAACAAAACTTGGAACAGTAGTAAACAATGATAAGGATAGTGATGGACTTCAAAGGATATAGACAGGCTGGTGGCTTGGGCGGAGACGGGGCAGATGAAATTTAACGCAAAAAAAATGCGAAGTGATACATTTCGGTCGGAAAAACGAGGAGAGGCAAAATAAACTCCAGGACACAAATGTAAAAGCGGTAGAGGAACAAAGAGGGGTTTTTGTGTACAAATCGTTGAATGTGGCAGGGCAGGTTGAGAAAGCGGTTAAAAAGGATACGGGATCCTGGGCTTTATAAATTGATGTGTAGAGTACAAAAGTATAGAAATCAGGATGAAACTTTACAACACACTGGTTCGAACACAACTGAAATTTTGTGTGGGGTTCGGGACACCGCACTTCAGGAAAGATGTGAAGGCCTTCGAGGGGGTGCAGAAAAAAAATACTATCATAATTCCAGGGATAAGGGACTTTACTTACGTGAATAGACCGGAGAATCTGAGGTTGTTCTCCTTGGAACAGAGACGGTTTTGTAGAGATTTGATAGAGGTATTCAAAATCATGAAGGATCGAGGCATGGAAGATGGAGACAAACTGTTCCCATTGGCGGAAGGGTCAAGAACCAGAGGACATAGATTTAAAGTGATTGGCAAAATAACCAAAGGTGACATGAGGAAAAACTTTTTTACACAGCGAGAGGTTCGAATCTCAATGCACTGCCCGAGGGTGTGATGGAGGCCGATTCAATCATGGCCTTCAAAGGGGAGCTGGATAAGTACTTGAAAGGGAAAAAAATGCAGGGCTTCGGGGAAAGGCGGGGGAGTGATTCGAGCTGGATTGCTCTTGCAGAGAGCTAGCACGGACTCGATGGCGCGAATGGCCTCTTTCAGTGCTGTAAGCTTTCTGTGATTCAATTCTACGTGAAGGGTGCAATGCAAAGGGAACAGAGCGTGCCATAAATCGACACGACTCTGAGTATCCTCACAAGCAATGTATTTTAAGAGCAACTAATTCTGAAACGTCTTACTTGATAACTCAAGTCGTGCACTCGAAAGCAATTTGGTAAAGGGAAACTAATATTGGTGAATGGAGATAGTTGGTGCACAACTTGATATTGCTGTCCACCCGAATAGAAAACGATATTGAATGGATCGAAGTGGTCTGAAAGGATGGCCGATCGGCTGAGACGCAAACAACTTTTACACTGGCTGCACAACTAAAGTAACAGCGGCTCGTTGGTCTAGGGGTATGATTCTCGCTTAGGGAGTTTCATTGAGTGATATGCGAGAGGTCCCGGGTTCAATTCCCGGACGAGCCCGCATGTGTTTCGCCTTTTAGTGAAAAGTCACCAATTGGTTTCTCTCATCTTTTCAGTTTTGCTGTTGGGAGAACTGAATTATGTCCAGAGGATGTTTGAGCTCTTGTGGACTGAATGCCGAAGTTTCGTCGGCGCAATACACATGAAGCAAATAAAATGTCTCAAGATGATGAGGAGATTGAAACTGAATTTGGATTTTTCCCAATTCAGGCGGATATTAGATGACGGGATAGAAAGCCACATATCCAAGTTTGCCGATGACACCAAGATGGGCAGCATTGTGAGCAGTGCAGATGAAAGCATAAAATTACAGAGAGGCATTAATATAATAAATGAATGGGTAAAATTGTGGCAAATCGATATAAATTTCGTCAAGTGTGAGGTCATCCACTTTGGACCTAAAAGGATAAATCAGCGTACTTTCTAAATGGTGAAAAGCTCGAAACAGTGGAGGTCCAAAAAAGACTTAGGGGTCCATGAACACACATCATTAAAATGTCATGGACAGGTGCAAAACATAATCAAAAAGGTTAATGGAATGTTGGTCTTTATATCCAGAGGACTAGATTCAAGGGGATAGGCATTATTATACAGTTATACAAAGATCTGGTGAGACCAGACCTGGAGTATTGCCTTCAGTTCTGGGCAACGCACCTTAGGAAGGATATATTGGCTATGAAGGGAGTGCAGCGTCTATTTACCAGAATGTTGCCTGGACTCCACAGTTTAAATTACGCGGAGAGATTACGTAAACTCGCGTTTGCCTCGAATTCAGTAGATTAAGTGCTGATTTGATCGAACATTTCAAAATATTAAGGGGAACTGATGGGGTGAATAGAAAAAAAAGATTTCCGCCCGTTAGCGTGTCTCGGACTCGGGGACGCAGCCTGAATATTAGGGTCAGGACTTTCAGGAGTAAAGTTGGGAAACACCTCTGCAAGCAAAGGGAGGTAGAAGTTTGGAACTCTCTTCCACAAACGGCAGTTGATGCGAGCTCAATTGTTAATTTTAAAACTGAAATTGATAGATTTTTGTTGACCAAAGGCATTAAGGGACATGGGGCTAAGGCGATAATATGCAGTTAGGTTACATGTCAACCAGGATCTCACTGAATTGCGCATAAGGCTCGAGGGGCGAAATAGTATACTTTTGTTCTTCAGTTCCTCATTGTTACAGAATGATCCTGCATTGTATCGGGAATCGAACCAAGGTCTCCAGCGTAACAAGTAAGAATTCGACCCCAAGCACCATCAATGCGCGCGTTTGTAACAGCAGCATGTGTCCATTTGGAATCCGATCTGAACGAACATGCCGTTTACAGCTGCGGTGGCCGAGTGTTTAAAGCGTTGGACTCAAAATTCAATTGAGGTTTTCCTGCCCAGGTTTGAATTCTGCTCGCAGAGCTACTGTTGAAAGATCCCTTCAGTGCTGAAATAGATTAATTGGAGTTAATTGACCGCATTTATCTCTCTCCCAGAATGAGAGATTCTCCAGCGAGGCCGGTGCTTTTAACTTGTGTCCAATCTTCTCTTGCAAGATTTCAAGACCCAAGAAGGAATCTCTCCCAATATGTAACTTAAATTCTGCTAGTTTGCAAAACCTGACATTTATACTCTTTATTTTCTTTGCCTGCATCTCTCCATCTCTCCACGTCTCCGTCTCCTGTCTCTCTGTGTTGTCCCCAATGGACTTCTCAGGCTTCCTTGAACGGCGATGGCTGATCTAACCTGCAAAAATAGCAGAGAAGGGTAAAGAAAAAAAAGACTGAGGAAGTAGGAAAAGGAAAGGTGCAACCCAACTGATAAATTCGGAGCTAATGTTTCCACATTCATGGATCTTCGCTCTCATAGTGAATGAAAGCAGCAATTTGAGTAAAGTGTACCTATGGTGGAGTGTAAACTATGACGATGCCGAGACAGACGACAATGTCGTTTCAGAGTAATTCATTCTGTAAAGTGTTACTTGATAATACAAGTCGTACATTCAAAACAAATTTGATAAAGAGAGACTAATATTGTTGATATGAAATAATTAGTTTAGAACCTGATATTGCTCGACATCGTATATCTTACAAGAAAGCGAGTTTGGATGGCCATGGTGTTCTGAAAGGATGGCGGATCGGCTGCGTGGCAGCGAAATTTTACAGTGGCTGCACGGCTCTGTTACCAGTTGGACTTTGGATCTGATTCTCGCTCAGGGAGTTTCACTGGTTCAAATCCCAGTATGAGCCCCCTTGCGTCCCCATTTTTCGTCAAAAACCACCAATTGGCTTCTCACATCTTTGAAGTAAGTGCAGAAGGCAGGTTTGACTTATCTCCAGCCGAGCATGTTTGAACACCAGAGGACAGAATGCAAAGGGTTTGTCCACGAAAGACACGTAGACGAAATGAAGATAATCTTTCAAGAAGTTGTACAGATTGAAGCCGGCACATGAATTTATCCCAATTCAGGCGATTTCATGGGTACAGATACAAAAGGTAAAGGAAGCTGCTTTGGCCTGGAACCAAACCCCTGGTTTCCCGTCGCCAGGCGAGGGTTCTGCACTCAACCACCAATCCACACACGGCTGCAGGCTGCACGTGTAGCGTTGGATACAAGTCTGGAACATGCAGTCTGGCAGAGTTCCTGTGATAAGCCTGCGCAGTCTACAACCGCGTGCTACCTGTGGGTGACCAAACGAGTGGGTCAAGCAAGGTCTTGAAATTCACTGAGATTCGAAATCACTTCAAACCGCCACTCTAAAATGGTCAAATAAATAAGAGCTGTCGTTACCAGGCAGCGTTTACTTTTTTCAGAAATAATGTAAGAATCCAGCCCTATGTACACGTCTAAGATTTCACGGCATGCGACGAATTTCCTTTAAGCTGCCAACTAAATTCTGCTCAACCACAGAATTGGAGATTTATACTATTTTTCTTTGCATGCATCTATCTATCTCTGTCTGCGTTTCTTCACTTTCGTTGTTGATCCCTAATGGACTTATCAGGCTTCCTTCAACAGCCAGGTCTGCAAACCCGGGATGGGAAAAGGCTGTCGGTTCTTCGTCCAATTGTTGGATTTCGACGGGTTGAGTTTTGCTATTTTCCGTCTCCGTTTTCGGAAAATATAAACCGAGATGGGATTTCCCCTCCTCTGGTCCCGTCACCTGCGGATAATGGGAATGAACCCGATCTATCATCCGGTCCTAATATCTGTATTCTCATTGTTTAACAATAAAATTACGGGGTTACAGTTATTTTCAGGACACATTTTAGAAATTCAGACTTATTCGAAAACTAGAAGCACGTGGGATTAAAGGGCCGGTGGTAACGTGGGCAAGTAATAGGCTGGGGGATAGGAGGCAGAGAGGAATGGTGAACGGATGTTTTTCTGACTGGGGAGAAATATGCAGTGGAATCCCCCAGGGGTCGGTATTAGGACTATTGCTTTTCTTGTTATATATAAATGTCTTGGATGTGGGAATAGGGAATACAATTTCGAAGTTTGCGGATGATACAGAACTTGGCAACGAAGTAAATCGTGAGCAAGATAATAGCAGACTTCAGGAGGACATGGACAGACTGGTGAAATGGGCGGTCACGTGACAGATTTAACGCCGATCAGTGTGAAGTGATGCACTTTTAGAAGAAGAACATGGAGAGGCAGTATAATCTAAATGGAACAATTTATGGGGGGTTCCAAGAGCAGAGGAACCTGGGGGTTCATATTCAGAAAACAGGGCAAGTTGATAAGGCGGTTAAGAAAGCATATGGAATACTTTGCTTTGTCAATAGGGGCATTGAATACAAAAAATGGAAATCATACTAATCCTTACAAATCAGTGTTTTGGTCTCATCTGGAGTATATTGTACAGATCTGGGCACCACACTTTAGGATGAAAAGGGATTGAAGAGGATTCAGAGCAGGTTGACCTGGATGATACCAGGAATGAGGGACTTCAGTTATTTGGAGAGATTGGAGAAGCTGGGATTGTTCTCCTTGCAGCAGAGATGGTTAACGGGAGACCTAATAGAGGTACTCAAAATAATGAGGGGTTTTGAAAGAGCAAGGAGGGAGAAACTGTTTCCTCTGGCATGTGGGTTGGTAACCAGAGATCATAGATTTAAAATAATTGGGAAAAGAACTAGAGGGGAATTGAGGAGAATTTTTTTCACACAGAGGGTTGTTAAGATCAGGAACGCACTTCCTGAAAGGGTGGTGGAAGCCGATTCCATGGGATCATTCAAAAGGCAATTGGACATAATTGAAGAGGACTAATTTGCAGTGTTATGGGGAAAAATCTGGGGTGTGGGTCTAATTTGGACAGGTCTTCGAAAAAGCCGACACTGGCACGACGGCCGAATGGCCTCCTTCTGTGCTGTAAGATTCTATGATTCTATGATTACCTTCTGAATCATTACAATTGAAGCTATTCAGTGTTGAGCAACCAAGAAAATTATAACCGTGATATTCTGCTTCTCCATTCCCTTATGAATATCGCAGATTATACTGTCCAGGCGGGGGTGGGTCTGAATGGGGGATAGAGTGCGGAGCTTGGAATGGAAGCCTAGCAGAATGAACTTGGTCTCATCAGTTTTTGTTATTTTTCCGACCAGTTGCCCGAAGCAGGCGGTGAACCTTTTTCTCGAGAGAGGATCGTCATTTCAGTTCAGAAGGAAAAAGGTATCAAGAAAATCGCGTAAAACGCACACAGAATGATCCGGGACTTACAGCACATCCCTTTTAAACAGACACAGACACGGAATGATCCGGACATAAATCATAATTATGGGACATAAGTTTATCTTACGTTGACCATAAGATTTACTCATTTTACAATGACACCAATGTGCACTCTGATATTTCACGATCTCACAATCTCACAATCTCAACACCTTCCTGGAAGGAACTGTTGCTGATTTCAGCAAACAATGCAAAACCCTCCGTCTGCCGTTTCGAGAAGGATGGGACTTTCACCAGACCTTCTGGGTGGACTGAATGGGAGAAACAAAACTTAAACGCAATAACGACGAAGATGGGATTCGAACCCACGCGTGCAGAGCACAATGGATGAGCAGTCCATCGCCTTAACCTCTCGGCCACCTCGTCGCATGCGGAAACTTGCGAAACCCCCTTTATTCAAAATTAAAATTCTGGCTTTGTTGCCAATCTGAAACAAAAACTGTCAATGTGTATATCCTCAGCAGGTCAGGCAGAATCTTTCGACATCGAAACAGAGTTAACGTTTCAGGTCCATGACCATCAAATGAGTATTCCAACTCACTCAACTTGCGCCTTGTAAATGGGTGAACAGCTTTAGGGAGTTAGAAGGTGAGTCACTTGGCGCAGAATATCCAGCCTCTGACCTTCTCTTGTCGCCACAATATTTATGTAGCTGGTCCAGTTATGTTTCTGGTTAATGGTGACCACTAGTATGTTGATAGTGGGGGATTCGGCGATGTTACTAACGAATCCCCACAGAAGAGATTTACTGTAATGATTCCAGGGATGAGGGGTATAAGTTTCATGAATAGATTTGAGAAGCTGGGGTTGTTCTGCTTGGAACAGAGACGGTTCCGAGGAGATTTGATAGAGGTATTCAAAATCATGAAGGATCGAGACAGAGGAGATAGAGAGAAACTGTTCCAATTGGCGGAAGGTTCAAGGACCAGAGAACATAGATTTAAGGTGTTTGGCAAAAGAACCAAAGGTGACATGAGGAAAAACTTTTCGACACAGCGAGTGTTTCGGGTCTGGAATACACCGCCCGAGGGGGTGGTGGAGGCAGATTCAATCATGGTGTTCAATAAAGAACTGGATAAGTATTTGAAACGAAAGAGAATACAGGTCTACAGGGATAGGGTGGGGGAGTGGGTCTGTCTGGATTGCACTTGCAGAGAGCCGGCACGGACTCGATGTGCCGAATGGCCTCTTTTCGTGCTGTGACCTTTCTATGATTCTATTCTATTTGTGGGAGGCGATGCGAAGCGACCGGAGCGTGACGTAAATCGACCTGCTCATGTACATTCCCTGATAATAAATCCTTGTGTGATGCAAAGAAGAAATTCATAATTATGGTGCATATCTTTTATATTATACTGACTATAAGAGGTACTCGGTTCACCAGGGCGCCATTGTGCACATTGATTGATGCTTCACCTCGATCACCACTTGAAGTCCCAACACCTCCGTCCAAGAAACAGTTGGGTGGCAATCCAGACTTTGCTGAATTTTGCAAACAGGTTTAAACCAGCAATGCGGAAAAGCACTTCTTATCAAAGAAGGGTTTTTGGTGAGGCGGCGAAAATGGAAGGGTGCACATATTCTGGCAGCAGTGAGATTCGAACCCTCATAATTCAGAGATGGAAACCAGCATCTAAGACAGCGCAGTTATTCACGCACATGGTAAGCCATTTAGTTCGGATGACAAAGCTCATACAGCTGAAACGTTTCCTCTGGTTCTTTCACCACAGGTGCTGCCTGACCTGCTCAGCATTTTCTGTTTTCATTTTTGTGATTTCACAGTGGCTGTTTGCCTGAAAACACCCAATTTGACCCAAGGACGCAGCTCGCACTTTACTTTCCTCACGCGCTTAAAGTCTGCCGTTTCCGAACTAAATCTCCTCCACGCCGAGCTTTCAAAGGACCTTTCGCTCACGGCCAACCTCCTGTAATCGACACCTTTTCACCATTGCCGCTCTTTTCATTTCTCCTCATTCCTTTTCAATCGGACATTTCCACAGACCTATTAAGATCAAGCGGAACATTTCCGACTTTCCTGCACCGCCCAGATTGCCAAAAATGCACATTTCAGCCGTCTTTCGCAGCAATGTCGCGCCGCCCGTCTCTCCCGCACATCAACTGTTCGGGGAAAAGCGCCAACGACCATGAAAACAAAACCCAGTTCTTCAGTTAACATCCCCCGTGTCACAAGATACCCCATGGAAATTTCACGGAAAAGTATGCGCTGTCCTTCCGAATGCCAGCCCTGCTTTCTTAGAGCTTGTCTCTGGAGCAGATCGAAATGTATCGACTGGTTTCAAGGCACAAATGAACATTGATGCGAACGGGACATGTGCCCCCGAGAAACAGCGGTCGATGGAGAGCAAACTTAAAGCCGGAAGAATGTGAAAGTGAATGTTCGATTCGGCAAGGCCGCAGGAAAGTCTCAATGAAATAGACCATGATCGTCGAAGGAAGGAAAAGCTGGAAGAAGCGGCAGGTCTGAATTGTGGATCATCCAGCAGAGACACATGGAAAACAAAAACAGGATAAAGACAAAGGTGCTGGGGCAGAAAGAAAAAGCACGAAATAAGAGGAATGAAAAGAGAGTGAAAGAAAGAATGGGAGAGAGGGAGGTGAAAGAAAGAAAGAGAGAAAGAAAGATAGAAGGGAGAGAGAAAATCAAGCGTGCAATACTCACCCCGCAAACGGGCGCTGCTCCCAATCGGCTACACTTGGCCCCACAGACCCTCATCCCATTCACACCATCCTTCAATACACTGTCAATGTTGTGCAGTGAAACAGAGAGTTTAAAGGTATAAAGACACACACACCATCCTAAAATACACTTTCAATACCTGTGCAGAGAGACAGAGAGTTTAAAGATACAGAGATACTTACATACTATCCTACAGTACACATTAAACATCCGTGCTGTGAGTCAGAGAGTTTACAGGTACAGAGACACACAGCGTCCCACAATACACTTCAAATCACGTGCAGTGAGTCAGAGCGTTTCAGGATATAGAGAAATTCACTTTCTTTTTTCAAAAGTGGTACATCCCAGAAGCAAGAGAGAGCGTGGGTCAGTCTCCCTCTCCTGATAGAGCTGAGGCTTGTCAGTCAAGAGTCCTCTCCTCCGTGTATTGGCCGTGGAGGAAGTGCAGAGTAGATTTAATAGAATACCTTCAGCCTGACCGAGGTTAGGCTGACTGGCCTGTAATTACTTGATCTATCCTTTTCTCCCTGTTTATACAACAGTACAACTTTAGCAGTCCTCCAATCCTTCGGCATATCACCTGTAACCAGGGAGAATTGGAAAATGATGACCAGAGCCTCCGTTATTTCCTTCCTTGCTTCTGTTAACAGCCTGGGATATATTTCATCGGGGTCGGGAGATTCAGGTGGAGTGATCTGCGGACTTCATTTTCCTCTTTGCAAAGATTTTCACCGCAGGTCAAGATCACAAGTCTCGGTCCAAATTAGGACTACTTCCGGGTTTGAACCTCAAATCGTGAATTATACCCTGACCTCAACGAGCCCAAAAACGAGAACGTGTCTTTAAGTTAACCCGTTGCTGACACATTCTATGAGAGGTCTGACTGTACACTGAAAGGGCGTTTTAGAAGAGTCAATCCAATATCAGTTTCCTCCTCAAACCTGAACAAATACCAATTCCAAAGTGCCATTTTGTCGCTTAATTCCACAAATTAGGTAAAAATAATTAGTTACACAAGGCACTGCTGGGAGTTGAACCCAGGATCTCCTGTTTACAAGACAGATGCTTTAACCAACTAAGCCACAGCGCCCATTCATGATCGCTCAGCCCCACCTCCTCTCACTAATATCTATCAGCGATACGTCACTGTCTGTTTGGGGTTCAGACCGTTTCATCTTTGTCTGTTTGGTTTGTCCGTTCACCTGTGCATCCCGATGCTGCCTCCATATCTCGTTTTGTTTATCTTTGTGTCTCCATCAATGCGTTGATATACGGATAAGTATGTGTACTTATGTTTGTTACATTAAATAAATTACCGGTTTAGACAATTCTCGCTCTGAAAGTGAAGAACTATTGAGACGCACTTTACAGCAAAGTATTGTTTATTTTGGTGCTGAAAATAAAAAACCGTAAGAGGTCCAAACAGGGAAAAGGAGATAAACATGTTAGGGAAAATGAGGACAACAGTCAAGATTTTTACCAGTATATTAAGTGAAAGAAGGGAGGCTTAGAGTAATGTGGGCCGCTTAAAGACAGATGGAGGTGATATTGTAATTGAAAATCATGAAATGTAGAGTTGCTGAATATTTACTTTGCTTCGTTCTTCACAGAAATAAATGAGGCTAACATATCAGAGATATGAGGAAAACTGTAAATAAATCAAGGGGTTTCAGTATAAGTAAAATAATGGCAATGGAGAAAATAATTCGATTAAAGATAGACAAATCTCCAGGACCTGATGGTGACCATCCCAAGGGACTGAGAGGACTAGGTGAGGAAATTGTACATGCTTTAGTCATGATCGTTCAAACTCTCTTGATTCAGGAATTGTTCCTTTGATGGAAACAATTTCAATGTCACTCCATTATTTGGGATGGGGAGCAGAGATGATGTTGGAAATTATAGACCCATTAGTCTGACATCCGTTGTGGGGAAGTTGCCAGTATCCGTTATTAGAGAAAGAGAGATTGAGCACTTGGATAAACATAAATTGATCAGAGAGAACCAGCATGGATTTGTAAAGGGTAAGTCAAGTCTAACAAAACTAGTTAAACTTTATGAAGATGTAACTAACGTGGTAGTTAATGGAGTGTCCATGGTTGTTAAATGATATTGACTTCCAGAGGTATTCGATAAGGTACCATATAAGAGACTGTTAACGACAATGACAGTGCGTAGAATTTAAGACAACCTAATGAAATGGGTAGGGAGTTGGTTAGAAGGTGGGAGACAGAGTCCCGGTATATAAATGACATAGATGAAGGAATAGAGAGCCGTGTATCCACGTGTGTCGCTGACACCAAGATAGGTGTCGCAGTGAGTCGTGTAGATGGAAGCATAAAGTTACAAAGGGAAATTGATAAATTAAGAGAGTTGGCAAAACTGTGGCAGATGGAGCAACATAGAATTACATGGAAAGTACATCACGGAAACAGGCAATTCGGCCCAACGAGACAATGCCGGTGTTTATGCTGCAAACAAGCCTCCGCCATCCCCATTTAATCTAACCCTATGAGCAAACCCTTAGATTCCTTTCTCCTCCATTTGTTTTTCTAGCTTCGCTGTAAACGAATCCATGCTATTCGCCTAAACTACTCCTTGTTGGAGCGAATTGAACATTCTAACCACTCTCTGGGTGAATGTGTTCCTCTTGAATGCCATATTGAATTAAATAGTGAATACCTTATATCCATTGCCTCAATGATTTGGAGTCCCCACCTCCACAAATGCAAACACTTTATCTACGCCTAACCTATCAAACCCTTGCATAATCTTAAAGTCCTATATCAGGTCACCCCTCAGCCTTCTCTTTTCTGTACAGAAGAGTTCCAGTCTGTTCAAACTTTCAATATGGAGAAGTGTGAGTTCATCTACATTGGACTGAAGCAAGACAGATCAGAGTATTTTCTAAAAGGTGAGAAGCTAGGAACTGTGGAGGAGCAGAGAGATTTAGGGGTCCAAGCACAGAAATCGCTAAAAGCCAGTGGAATGGTAGGAAAATTAATTTAAATAACTCATGGGATGTTGGCCGTTATCTCAAGGAAGCTGGTATTCAAAGGGGGGGGGGGAAGAATGTTACAGACAGAAATCTATGCTGAGACCCCATTTAAAGTATTGCATTCAGCTCTGGGCACCACATCTCAGGAAAGATATATTGGCCTTAGAGGAGGTGCAGCTTGAATGACCAGAATGATACCGGGGCTAAAATGGTTAAATTATGAGGACATGTTATGCGGAGGTCGGTCCTCATTTTTCTCTTATGGATCCGGCACCATCCGTTTACTGTGGACGGGAGCGCGTCAGATACTAAGTCAGTCAGAATCGGATGCAAATCACATAACCGGCACAGCGGCTCTGGAACTGGCGACTGGTTTTACATTGAGTCTTTTTTATGGGATAGGCTGTACATTGTTTGTACAATAATAATAAGTTGGATACAATGAAGGTTTTTTTCAGTTATTTCCCATTTCCATCCACACCAGTTTTACATAGTAAAAGGTAACAATGTTTAAGGGATGTGATGTACAGTGTTGGTGGAATCAGTGTAATTTAACTTGATATATTGTAGAATCTGTTGTCTATCCCAGGCTCTTACCTCAGGTTTAGATCCTCACCTAGTTTAAAACCAGTCACTCACTGATATAAATAAACCAGTAACAACCCCGAAACCTCAGCGGCGATATTTGTTCCGATACTAAGTGACGGTCCCAATTTCCACTGAAATTCTCGATCAGCAAATACCAGAGGCTGTTTTGGGTTTGACAAACTGTGAAACAGATTGTTTTAAAAGCCGGAAAGAGGGAAATACTGGTGGTTGATATTAAGTGTTGTACATTAACTCTTTCTGTTTCCGATTTACAATTTATCTTTGTGTGTGACTGATAGGAGCGGCTATAACGGAGCCCAGTGACTGGGTAACGAGCTGCACTGAATCATTGTCCTGTGTTACAGACCGGCTCGTTAGACCTGTTCATTTCGTCTCATCTCATTGTCAGCAAACAGGAAATTACTAAAGTTTCGGCTGGTGAATAACAGCTCGAAATATCAATCCTCTCTACCATTGGGGACAGAGTCTTCCGAAAAACAGGGATTTTCACTCGTGCAAATTTCATCCACATTTTCTGCTCTTCATTTCTCTGATCTGTTTGATGCGGCTTTCCCTTCAATTCACGACCTACAGGAAAAGTCCGATTTTACAGTCGAGTTTCGGGTCAAGAGGTATGGTGAGATTTCAAATAATTGAAATCGACCCTTATTAACGCCAATATCGTCACCTACACGTTTGACGAATGCAAAGCGGCTTCACTCACGGTTTTGCTGCACAACTCGTTCAAAGATACTGTCGGTAATTGGAGGGTCTTTGAAGTGATGACACGAACATAACAGTTCGCGCTGCCATTTTCCTCAAGACGCTTCAGATTCATGTGGAATGATTTAGGTCTGGCGTTTAAATCTGTTCCCTTTTCACAAATCCGCGTTTGAACCTGTATCCTTCAGTATTTTTGATAACCAATACCAAATCGGTTTGTCCTGTATTTTACATTACTTTTTAAATATTACAGATAAGCAGAGCACTTGAGCTGTCACAGCTGTGGCTTTGACTTTTCACCCTCTCCTCCAGATCTCCCCGGCAACTGCCACTAATCACAATCTTCTGTCACACTTCTCCATCAGAAAGTTCCGAGCCTCGGTTTTCAAATGAAATAACGCCCATCTCTTCAATCAACGACAGCCCAGAGAGAGTTTCTCAGTTTCATTTCACACTTTTTCCAAATCCTCCTAAAAGCACCATCAAAAGTTGTCCTTTAGTTAATAATAAGATCAATAAAAGTTCTTATCTTCAGGGGTTTTGTTTCAGATTCCAGGCCTTTTAAAGTTCACTGCGGATATTTATCGAAGCGCATCTTGATTGGAGGCTTCTTGGAGAAATCGGAGAAAGATCACAAAGCGATAATTCAGAGACGGAAAATGAAGCTGTTTGACGGGAGCACTGATAGGACCGATTGTGCGCTGCTCTTGTGGCGCAAGCGCTCAGCGTGCGGTACTTTTATGAGCTCCAGAAATGCCCAGGATGTGAGTTTGAGCCTCATCTGGAACAATCGAACATTTTGAGTTCAAGGTCCAACTGGTATGTTCCATAACGCATCTACTTCTCAGTTTTCCCATGTGAGCACTTGGGTTCCTCTGGCCTACCGTCTTGCAATAGTAGGTGTGAATTTACTTGTTTATTGGGGGAGAGGGAGCTATTAGCGGCAGCTGATATGGCAAAGGGGCCGGTATGAGAACTTTCAATCTAAAGAACTAAACATACAATTCTTCTTTTCGTTTAGCGGATATTCATCAGTTGGAAGTTTCGTGTGGGGAAAATCTGGATGGGAAATATTCTCCCTGGTGTCACTGTGTAACGGGTGAAATTATTCAGCTTACAGATGTTAATATGCTGAAAGGTCGAGAGGCCTTTTCCAGCTGCCGTGTGGGACAAGTTCAGCTTTTGGGCCACTGGGTGAAGTGTTATTTTAATTCCTGCTAACGAATGACAAGATATTGTTAAATAATAGCTACATCATGAAATAAATTTAAAACAGAAATAGACAGTTTCCTAGAAGTAAAGGGAATTCGGGGTTACGGGGAGCGGGCAGGAAATTGGACATGAATTTAGATTTGAGGTTAGGATCAGATCAGCCATGATCTTATTGAATGGCGGAGCAGGCTCGAGGGGCCGATTGGCCTACTCCTGCTCCTATTTCTTATGTTCTTGTGTTCTTATTTGGCACAAACACGAAGAATTGTAAACTCACGAGTTCACTGTCCATGTTTCTTACATCATGTTCAACAGAAACAAGGATTCTCCTCAACACGTTGCTAACAATTTTATAACATGGATCCTCACCCAATTTCGACATCGACGATGGATAATTCAGAGTCCTACATTGAATATGTACGATAGGAACTTAACAAATTGCGAGCCTGCGTTGCTCAGTAGGTAGAGCAACAAACTTTTAAAACGGGTAGTGATCTGAGGATCCAGTGTTCTGGTTGTAAATTTTGAAACAGCTGGCAAGTTCTGTCTTCGCAGCGGAGCAACAACTATGGGACAGACGATGCCTGCAATGTGTTGTCAAAGCTTCGGTGTTATCTTGTTTCTCAGGGATGGGCAGTAATGCGCTCCCTGAAGCGGCAATTGCAGCTTCCCGCCAGCAACGTGTGATTGGAGAGAGCGGGGCCGGACAGGCGGCCTGAATGTTGTTGCTCTCGTGGCCTCACTCAATGCGGGAGCTGGGGAACATCGAACATCGAAAAACTGATCTCTTTGTTGCCGCGGCTGCAATGCTGTTTATAACTGTATTTATAAACCGAGGCAGCGCTGCAGGATCCTTTAATGACCTCTCACAAATCAACTGAATACAATCGCAATGTGCAGCTTTGAAAGGGGCTTCCTGCACAGTCGGGGCATGAAACGTGAATGAGGGCGAGACACTGTCTGTATATGTGTAGTGTTTGAATGTGTATTGAACTATACAGAGAATGGAAAATATATCGGTTCAGTTAGGTGTGGTATTTTATTCACATTTAACCACAGACCGAATTCTTGCTTTTTTCAGACGTATTGATTTTTAGTGGGTAACTTTTTCAAAATGTTTCTGCCCGGTTTCGAACCGGAGACCTTTCGCGTGTTAGGCGAACGTGATAACCACTACACTACAGAAACTCTGCTGCTCGCATTGTTATAGGAAACCCTCAGAAGATAGCTGCCGTCTGCACATGCTCTCAGTGTGGGAGACGGGTCCCTTTCCCGTTCAGGGAATTAACTTCTGCAAAATAGTTTACTGAATTAATTTCGCAATACTCATTAAATTCTGAAAAAAGACGAATAGTTGTTCAAATCGCCATTAATCAACTCATAACTTTTTGTTTCAGGCTGACGGAAATGCTAACTTTTTTTTAATTCATTCACCTGGCTGAATACAGAATGTTGAGAGGGGAACTGAGAGGGAAAATAAGAGGGGCAAAGAGAGAGTATGAGAAAAGGCTGGCGGCCAACATAAAGGGGAATCCAAAAGCCTTCCACAGGAATCTGAACATTAAACGGGGAGTTAGAACCCGACTCTGATTCGGGACCAGAAAGCAGATCGACTCATGGAGGCAGCCCAAAAATGCATCCGCTCGGTTTTGAATCGTAGATTTTTCGCATATTAAACGAACGTGATAACCACTACACCACAGAAACTCTACTGCACACATGGTTGTGGGAAACCCTCAGAAGATAGGTGCCGTCTGCACAGGCTCTCAGTGTGGGAGACGGGTCCCTTTCCCGTTCAGGGAATTAACTTCTACAAAATAGTTTACTGTATTAATTTCTCAATACTCATTAAACTCTGAAAAAAGATGAATAGTTGTTCAAATCGCCATTAATCAACTAATGATCCCTCACAAATCAACTGAAACCTGTCGGAATGTGAATTCCATTTTACTTTTCCAAAGTAAGGGGAGTGACATTCATTGCGGAAAAATGGGAAACAGTTTACATCTTGCTCACTGCAGAAATATCCACGTCACAGCGAGACAGCCCTCCTGCAAACAGTGAGTCTTCTCTTCGGACCTGGTCTGTCAAGAAGATTTCTGATTTCCTTGAAGCCAATCTCGGTTTTTTATTGATTGTTCGTGTGCCTGCTCTCCGACCGCAGTCTAAATGTTGGAATATCAGCCGTGCTCAGCTGGTCGCAGCACTTTAGAAACCCGGCAATGCGAGACAATGAATGTTAAGGTAACAGTTACCCCCTGTGAGTGGAATTCAACCACCAACCATTATTAATTAATAGGAACCAATTGCGCTATAGAAACACGACGGCTTGCGCACTGAACCATTAATTCACCGAGCGAAAGCTTCAGCTTGCAGTGACCAATGCAACAGCTGTCTTACCATCAGTTTACTTTTCCAAAATAAAGGGTGTGCAGTTTGCACGAGTGAAAATCAAAGCTGTCTTATTTCTGAACTTCAAACGCCCCTTGCCCCCAAATGTCTGTATGCTGGAAGACTCAGTCACCCAGTGATAGACAGCATTGATTTTACGAGCTGTGATTCACCATCCTCTATTTCAGTAATATTCAGGTTTGCTGAAAATGAGATGAGATGAAATGAGCAGGTCCAACGAGCCGGTCTGTGACACGACACGGTGTCTACAATGTTGTCTCTTGCACTTACAGTGAAACGGACGGCAGTTTTCTCTTTTAAACCAGAGGTTAAGATGTTCAGAAAAAAATGTACCCGAGAAAGATTGGATTTCAGCGGGTGACTCCGGGCCAGAGTAAAGTTCACTCAAAATTTGTGATTGCCGAGTGGCTGAACGGTGGATTTGGAACTCCTGTGTGACTGCACATCGCGCTGTTCAGATCTGCTTGGATCGATATTCCCTTCAACTCATCACTTACAGGACAGTCCGACTCTAAGTTTCATTTCCCCGGCGCTTGGTGATATTTCAAAAATTGGATAAGACCCGTGCTTCGCACAACCTCGTCACTTACACGCTGACAGATACAAAGCGGCCATTCTCTGCTTCAGTGAGATGAAGACCGACAGCAGTTTCACGATCGAATGTAATGGCGAACAAAACTCATTCAAAGCAAGTGCAGGTCACTGAGGTGCCTTTAAATTCCTGATTGTTTGCACTGAACTTCTTCCCAAAGCGTTTGAGATTCACGCGGGGCGATTTGGTGACTTCTTTTCATTTTATGCAAAAGTTTCAACTGCAGTTTAAGTTCAAAAGCCTTGGGACCACTATTGTTCACAATTTATCGGTGCTGGGACCACTGTTGTTCACAATTTTTCGGTGCTGGGACCAATGTTCACAATTTATCGGTGCTGGGACCACTGTTGTTCAAAATTTACATGAATGATTTTGACACGGAAATCGGAAGGACAATTTCAAAATTTGCGGACGACATCTAATTGGGAGCTGTAGTTAATACAAACGCAAAATGCGAAAAATACAGGAAGACATTAGTAAACTTACAGAATGGGCGTGTAAATGGCAGATGAATTTCAATATAGATAAGTGTGAGGGGGTGCATTTTGTTAGGAAGAATAAGTTGGCCACATACTGCTGGATAATAAGAGTCTAAATGGAGGAGAGGAGCAAAGGGATCTATGGGTACCGATAGACAAATCATTAAAAGTCACGACACAGGTTAATAAGGCTATGAGAAAGCAAACTAAGCACCGGGGTTCATTTCTAAAGGGATAGAATTGAAAAGCAGAGATGTTATATTAAACTAGTAGAGATCCTAGTTTAGACAACATTTGGAGTACTGGGCACAGTTCTGATCTCCATATTATAAGAAGGATATAGGGACATTGGGGAAGGTGCAATAAGATTCACAATGATGATACCAGAACTGAGAGGATATACTTATCAGGAAAGGCTGAACAGGCTAAGGCTCTTTTCTCTAGAAAAGAGATGGCCGAGGTGTGACCTGATAGAAGTTATGAAAATAATGAAAGGGTTTGATGGGGCAGACGTAGATAAAATCTTTCCACTTGCCTTGTGGGTGTGTCCAAAACTAGTGGTCATAAGTATAAGATAGTCACTAATAAATCCAATGGGGAATTCAGGATAAACTTCTTTATCAAGGGTATGGTCGGAATGTGGAGCACGCTGGCACGAAGCGTAGTTGAGGCAAATAGCATAGATACATTTAAAGGGAAACTAGTTAAGCACACGAAGGAGAAAGGAATAGAAAGATATGCTGATCGGGTTAGATGTGGAAGGGTGAGAGGAGGCTCGTGTGGTGCATAAACGCTAGCATTGACAAGTTGGGCCGAATGGCCTGTTTCGGTGCTGTAGACTCTATGTAAAAGTCGAGGGCAGAAAGAGACACCTCCCTGAAACTGGGGAACTCGGGAGACAGACTTTAGAGCAAGGTTCTGTATAATTAGAATGAGCAAATAAAACATTCATTCTGGAACATCCAGTATCCGATCAGCTCTCAAAGCAACTGTTAGCCCCGCGTGATTTGAACACGCAGCTTTCCTGTGACACAATAAGTAATGTGGATGGAAGCAGGAAGTTGAAAAGTGGCGTTGATAGATTAAGAGAGTGGGCCAAACTGTGGCAAATAGAGTTCAATGTGGGAAAGTGCGAGGTCATCCACTTTGGTCCTAAGATAGATCAGAGTATTTTCTAAATGGCGAGAAGCTAGGAATTGTGGAGGAGTAGACAAATTTAAGGGTCCATGTACATAAACCACTGCCAACGAGCGTACAGGTACAAAACATAATTCAAATCAATAACGGAGTATTAGAATGGCTCGTTAGCTCACTTGGTTAGTCCTAATCACGGGTTTGATCTCCGTACGGGCCATCAGAAGCTCAATGGATTCGTCTCCGTTTTTTGCAAGTCTTAAAATCCAACCTTTACAAGCGAATCCACACTCCGAGTCAAGGGAATTTTTCTGGTTAACATTCATTGCATCTTTGCCCCTGGGGCGGATAAAAAACAGATCTTTCTTTTTATTTGTCTTCCTCTGGTTTGCAGATAAACGTTTAACACGCGGCCTGTTCCCATTAATGGTCAGAAGCAGTAACAGACAGACAGAGCGGGTCTGACCGCCACTAGATCTGGAAAAGACAACAGTTTAGGGCAAATGCATCAAATCCAATGGTCACCTGGAACCGGGGGAGACAAAACCAAGAGAAAAAGGCAGAGAGGAATAGAGAAATAAAAGCTAAAGGAATATGATCGAAATTTTTTTCCAAACGTGATTCCTTTCTATTCCATCCCCAATCCTCCAGTGGCGGATATAAAATTTCACTGTAAATAAACGCAAGAATGGACCTAAATCTGGTTCTGGGGAATGAGGTGGGCCAAGTGGAGCAAATGTCAATGGGGGAACATTTAGGGAACAGCGATCATAGTATCATAAGGTTTAGAATCGATAAGGTTTATGGAAAAGAACAAGGAGCAATCTAGAGTAAAATTAGTTAATTGAGGAGGGCCAATTTTAATGGGTTGAGAACGCATCTGGCCAAGGTAAATTGGAATCAAAGATTGACATGGAAAACTGTAATTGAACAATGAGCGGCCTTTAAAGAAGTGATGGTTCAGGTACAGTCCAGGTACATTCGCAGGAGGGGGAAAGGTCGGGCAAATAAAGCCAGAGCTCCCTGGATGACGAAAGAGATAGAGAGTAAGGTGAAACAGAAAAAAGAGGCGTAGGACAGATGTCAGATTGATAATACAAGTGAGAACCGGGCTGAATGTAGAGAGTTCAGAGGGGAAGTGAAAAGGGAAAAAAGGGGCATGGAGAGAATATGAGTACATACTGGTGGTTAACATAAAAGGGAATCCAAAAGTCTTCTTTTGGCATATGAACAGTAAACGGGTAGGAAGTGGAGGGGTGGGACCGATTAGGGACCAAAAAGGAGAGCTACGCATGGAGGCAAAGGGCATGGCTGTGGTACAAAATGAGTACGTTGCATTTGTCTTTACCAAGGAAGAAGATGCTGCCAAGTTACAGTAAAAGAAGTAGTTGAGATACGAGATGGGATATAAATTAATAAAGAGGAGCTATTAGGAAGGCCAGCTGTATTTAAAGTCGATCAGTCACCTGGTCCAGATGGGATGCATCCTAGTTTGCTGAGGGAATTAGGAGTGGAAATTGTGGAGGTACTGGCCATAATCTTCCAATCATCCTTCGATACGGGGGTGGTGGAGAGGACTGGAGAATTGCAAATATTACACCCTTGTTCAAAAAGGTTTGTATGGATAAATCCAGGAACTACAGGCCAGTCAGTTTAACCTCGGTGAAGGGGAAACTTTTAGTAACGATAATCCGAGACAAAGTTAATCGCCAATGGACAAGTGTGGGTTAATTAAGGAAAGCAGCACGGATTTGTTGAAGGCAAATCGTGTTTAACTAACTTGATTGAGTTTTTTGTTGAGGTAAGAGAGATTCGATGAGGACAATGTGGTTGACATGGTATATATGGACTACCAAAAGCCGTTTGATAAAGTGTTGCACAATAGGCTTGTCATCAAAGTTGAAGCCCATGGAATAAAAGGGGCAGTGGCAGTACGAAATTGGCTAAGTGACAGGAAACAGAGATCAGTGGTGAACGGTTGTTGATCAGACTGGAGGGAGGTGTACAGTCGTGTTCCTCACGGGTCGGTACTCGGACCACTGCTTTTCTTGATATATATTAATGAATATATTAATGTACAGTGCACAACTTCAAAATTTGCCGATGACACAAAGATTGGAAGTGTAATGAACAGTGAAGAGGATAGTGATGGGACAAAGACAGGTTGGTGGAATGGGCGAACACATGGCAGGTCAAATTTAACGCAGAGAAAAGCGAAGCGATACATTTTAGTAGGAAAAACGAGGAGAGGCGACTTCAACTCAAGGGCTTAATTCTAAAGGAGCTGCAGGAACCGAGAAATCTGGGGGTATGTGTGAACAAATCTTTAAAGGTGGCAGGGCAGATTGGGAAAACGGTTAAAAAAAGCTTATGGGATCCTGTGCTTTACAAATTGAGGCAAAGAGAACAAAAACAAGGAAGTTACGATGAGCTTTTATAAAACACTGGCTCGGCCACAACTGCAGTATTGTGTCCAGTTCTCGGCACCGCACTTTGGGACGGGTGTGAAGGCCTTAGAGAGGGTGAAGAAAACATTTATTAGAATTGTTCCAGGGATGTAGGACTTCAGTTACGTGGATAGACTGGAGAAGCTGGGGTTGTTGTCCTTAGAGCAGAGAACTTTGAGTGGAGATTTAATCGATGTATTTAAAATCACGAAGGATCTGGACAGAGTAGATAGAGAGAAACTGCTCCCATGGGCGGAAGGGTCAAGAACCAGAGGACAAAGATTTATGGTGATTGCAAAAGAATGAAAGTCGACATGAGGAAAAACGCTTTTACACAGCGAGTGGTTAAGATCTGGAATTCACTGCCTGGGTGAGTGCTGGAGGCAGATTCAATCGTGGCTTTCAAAAGGGAATTGGATAAGTACTTGAAGGGAAAAAATGCAGGGCTCCGGGTAAACTGCGGGGGAGTGTGACGAGCTGGATTGCTCTTGCAGAGTTCCGGCATGGACTCGATGGGCCGAATGGCCTCCTTCCGCGCTGTAACCATTCTAGGATTCAAAGAAGCAGAAATTAAATAACTCAAACTGCCAAAACCCGAGATCTTTAGATCTTCAGTAAAACGCCCTCCCAACTGAGCTATTTCCACCCCACTGTTAATTGATCTTTGTGTCCTTATGTTGGAAGAACATAAAACCCCAGGGGGAATTGCCCCTCCCGGTCATTCCGCACTTCATGTATGAACATCACACTCATATCTCCACACCCACAGTTTATATATAAACATCGCACTCATATATACATCCCCACAGTTCATATATAAACATCGCACTCATATATACACACCCAGAGTTCATATATAAACATCGCACTCAGATATACTCACCCACCGTTAATATATAAATATCGCACTCATATATATACACTCATAGTTCATATAAAAATGTCGCACTCATATATATACCCCCACAGTTCATATATAAACATCGCACTCATATATGCACACTCATAGTTGATCTATAAACATCGCACTTATATATACGCACCTACAGTTCATATATAAACATCGCACTTATATATACTCCCCACAGTTCATATATAAACATCGCACTCATATATACACACTCATAGTTGATATATAAACATCGCACATATATACGCACCTACAGTTCATATATAAACATCGCACTTATATATACTCCCCACAGTTCATATATAAACATCACACTCATATGTACACACCCATAGTTTATAAAAGAACAGCGCACTCCGACTCCACACCCAGTTTATATGTATCCAAAGTCCTGTTGAGAGTTCTCACCAAAGTCTGAACACTGAAAGTTTAACTGTTTTCCAGATACTGTCCGTCTTACTTTGTATTTTCAGCATCGGTTTTCCTGCAGACCGGCAAATGGAGCGGAATAGCGGTCCTGCCGGTGAATGCTGCTTTCAACGAACGTCTCGGCGTTCAGGAGCTTGCGGGGATTGGAAAGCTCTTGTGTCACACGAAGTGTCTGAACGGCCCGGATACACCTGAAGGTCATCAGCGCGGTGCCTCCACCTCGTGCTGCAATGTTCATGTGTCTGACATCAAACTAAAAGGCGGCTTGTTGGAAAACGTTGTGGTCACAGTTTCTTTTTGTAATTGAACCTAAATCTTTCAAGATGGAATGTTTTCTTTCCTGCTTCACCATAAACAATATCTTATCAGGAAATTTGATTCTTCGTTCCCCAGTGTCAGAGATAAAATTGCACAAACCCGAACCAGGTAGGAGTCGAACCTACAATCTTCTGATCCGTAGTCAGACGCGTTATCCATTGCGCCACTGGCCCAAGTCATGGGAGTTGATGTATTTTATTTCACTTTTCATTCAGAATCAACCGACAATTTGACAGATATAAACAGCGAAATGTGCAAGCGAAATCGAAATGAACCAAACGGCCTCAAAATCCAACACACAGTGGCGAGTATCTGACAGGTGTCAGTGAGAGGAGATGGTGAATTTGCAGCTTGATTTGGCTCCGTGGCTTCGCTGCTCAAAGTGCCTGTTTCATCGGGTCCTTTATTGTCTTAAGCCTCCGATGTGATATTTACCCAATTTGTGAGTTCAACAACAAAATGATCTTTAACAAAATAATATTTGTATTAGTTTCGGAGTCAACAAGGAAAGGATTCCAGAACTGCAGTGCGGAAGTGTTCCTTCATTGGACAGATGGAGCTCTCATACAATGTGTCCGAAACACGTTTCGAGGATACTGTTCCAGAGGGCTGATTTTACAAACTAATTTAGTTACAACCAGCAACCCTTCTCCATTAAAAGTTACGAAGCGAAACTCGTTTCAGAGCAGTTTCGCTGTTCAGCTTTTGTAAAATTAGCAGAAACTCATTTTGAACACATCATAGTATTAATGAGAATATCAGGCACATGACAATTGGGATGGAACCGTCTCTTACAATAAGTACAAAGTATAATCGATTACAAAGTGAAAAAGCCAATCCAATCTCTCAGTCTCTCTGTCACTTTCTCGGTGAGTGAACGTAAACCAGCAGAAGAAGCTAAAACAAAGAACTGAGCAGTTTTGTTTGTTTCCTTTTCCTTCGGGCGAGTACAGTTGAAGAGAATGATTTCAGTTTCCTGCTGGTCAAATAACTGGAATGAGCAGTGTATCAGGTTCCCATGGTACCCAGTGAAACATCCACGTTTATATATCACATTTTGACTGATACCTTCCTTCCTCACTAATTATAGGAAACTTTTGGGAAGGTTCAATCACACTTCAGAAGTCCAGAAGCGCAAAGAAAGCTGGACATCTCATAGTGACGTTATCTACAGGCGAGGGAGGTTTGCAGGTTTCACCTGGAGCTGTAATTGTATAAACTCCTTCCAATGTGCAAACTCCCCTCACCAACAGCAATTCAATTCTTACTGATCTGAGACTTTTGTCATTTATGGTGATTAAAGTTTGTGGAGTTAAAGCAGCAGTAAAATCCGTTCTGCGTTATATACATAGCCGTTCAGTCAATATAAAACATTGTCATCCGACCTACCATGAGCAATGCCACACGGGGTATGTAAGGAGACAGTTCTGCCTCCAGCAGTTGTTCTCTCGGTCACACATCCGGCATCACCTCTCGGTCTCACACTTCAGAGTCACGCCTGAATATAAACACATTTCTGTTTCAGATTTTTACCTGAAGGTCGACAAATCACAAGTGAAGAGGTAGGGAACAAACAAATCAAATATTTAAGAACGTTAACGGACAGAAAATTCACCATAAATGACTGGAAAAAATGAAGCAAACGGATCAAGATGAACAATTATCGAAAGTTAACAATTAAAGAAAGGAGAAGTGGAACTGATCAAATCGCTCCAAATAGTTTTTGAAAAATCCTTTTGGTTTTCATCTTAGTTTCTCTGTTAAGTTGGGGACGGACATCGAGAAATATTTTTCGCACCATCATAAAGATAATTAGAATAAAAATTTCACAAAGTCAGCCTGAATCTTACTTATACGATCGCATGTTATGTGTTTGTAAAACCTGCAATTGTTTTACCATTCTTTAAGTTTAGAGAGATGCTCTGAATATATGTTTTACATTGAAACGTAAGTGGATTAATAAAATAAAATGAGGAAATTTGTTTAAGAACATGAAGAGCTGCTTTTCCATGTTGGATATCGCGATATATTTATTTACACAACTGTCATTTGTGAAATGATGGAATGTATTTATTTCTATATCTGTACGGGTAAGCAAATCCCCACTGGATAATTTCCAGGAACCAGGCAAGTAAAAAATTAGTTTGTCAAACCCAAAACACCCGTTGGGAATTGCTGATTGAAAATTTCAATGGAAATCGAGATCATCATAAAGCATTGGAACAAATATACCCGCTGAGGTTTCGGGGTTGTAACTGATTTATTTATATCACTGAGTAACCTATTTTAAACAGGGTGAAGCTACAAATCTAGCAAAGTCTGGGTTGGAGAAGGAACTGATGAAAGTATCCAATTTAATTACACTGATTCCACAAACACTGCACACCACATCCCTTAAACATTGTTAACTCTTTCTACATAAAACTGGAGAGGGTGTAAATAGAAAGTAACAGAAAAAAAGCTCATTAATGTATCAAACTTAATTTTGATATTGTTGCACAAACACTGAACATCTCATCCCTGAAACACGGTCCCGATCTAAAATCAGTCGGCAGGACCCTGAGCCACAGTGAAAATGCTGTGATTTCAACCTTGTTCAAAACACGCAGCCTTCTGATTTGGAGTCAGACGCGACTGTTCTTGCACCAGGCCCACAACAAGCGGCTGGAGCCGGATCCATTGGAGGGTGATCCGTGCAGACTGCCGCCGCGGCTCTGGGAATGTGAGAAGCGGAAGCAGGAGCAGCCTGACCGCCTCAACCACAGCACAAGATCCCCGCTCTCCGGCATGTTACATAACTGACTCTGTGGCGCAATGGATAGCGTGTTGGACTTCTACTGAATGATTGGAGGAGGTATTCAAAGGTTGTGGGTTCGAGTCCCACCAGAGTTGAGTTTTAGTTTCGGGAGCTGGGAAGTGATATTTTGCAGCAAAACCGCAACAGGATCATTAATGTCCGTCAAGGACGGGAAACTGCTCCCTGCACTTCATCTTACACAAGTGGCTCCAGTCAAACCAGAATTTATGATTCTAAATCCATTCTGAGCTGGATTGGCGAAACACTCTCAAGGAGGAGACTCAACATCATCTCAGACCGAAAGTCAATCTGCTGGACTTCCGGTTCTGTCAGACTGCATGTTCCGTCAGACAGGTTTTTAACTGGACACATGCATCCTGCTGCCGTGCGAGCATTGGTGCTTGAGGGGTAGAATTCTTGCTTGTAGTAATTCTGTTCCTGTAAAACTAGCTCCTGAAGTTTCGGATGGAAAGTATCCTGGCTGAGCGGTCTAAAGCGCTGATTTAAAGCTCTAGTTAAATCGCACCATTTGTCGATGGATCAAAATCATAGTTTGTGTCTCCAAAACCGGAGCCTCCCTCCGACAAACAAGTAATACTGAGCATCTCATCTGCTATTGCAACAGCGTAGTCCGGAGGAACCATGTGGCAATACAAATGAATGCATGCATTTTGGAACACACCAATTGTACCTTCAACTCCGGTCGAAATGTTCACAAGCAAAATGATTGCTTGATCTATGTGAGACTCGAATTAACAACCTCGGTATTTCCCGATCCTGTCCTGTCATGTCAGGACCGCGCACTGACCGATTGCGCCGCGAGAGCCCGGTCACTCTGATCACCTGTCCCCTTCTGCTGGAAAGAATCTTAAGGTAAGAGGCCCGAACCTGTGGAAACGTGTCCAGTCACTGTGATGGAATTAATATCTGCACTTCCACTTTCAGCTTCTTTCACATCCTCTGCTCCATCGCACTGCAATCGGGTTTTCTGCGAACAGGTCAAAATGAACATTGCCAGAAATTCTATCAGTGGTAGGATTTGAACCCAGCGCCCACGCAGCGATTGGATTTATTACACTCAAACAGTGAGCTCCGTTCGCACAACGCCTTGCCAGACTGTCACGTTTTGTTTAATGCCCAAATAAATAAATTGGAGCTAATTGACCGTATTTACGCTGTGCCGCGGTTATTCTCCGGAGAGCAGAGAAGGTTCAGAGGAGATTTGATAGAAGTGTTCAAAGTCATGAAGGGTTCAGATAAAGTTAATAAAGAGAAGCTGTTCCCATTGGCGGAAGTGTCGAGAATCAGAGGACACAGATTTGAGGTGATTGGCAAAAGAACCAAAGGCGACATGAGGAAAATCTTATTTACGCAGCGAGTAGCTATGATCTGGAATGCGCTGCCTGAAAAGGTGGTGGAAGCAGATTCAGTCGTGGCTTTCAAAAAGGAATTTGATACATACTTGAAGGGGAAAATGCAGAGCCACGGGGAAAGGGACGGGGAATGGGACCAATGGGATTGCTCTTACAAAAGGCAGGTAAGGAATTGATGGGTCGAATGGCCTCCTTCTGTGGTGTGTTCATTCTATGATAAATATTATTTTGCACACAGTGAATGGACCATCCCAAAAAGACTGCCCCGCGATAAAACAGATTGACACTGAAACGTGGTGAAAATGCGACAACCCCAACGTAATTCGAACACGCATTTTTTGGATTTATAATCAAACGTGCTACCGTTGCGCCACGAGGTTCACAACGAAAGCTTGGAGCCGGATCCATAAGAGGGAAATCAGTACCGGCCGCCGCAGGGACTCACAGAGGCGGAAGCAGTCGCAGCAACAGCGCAGGAGCCCCGCTCTCTCATCCAGCCGCTGCCCGGTCCCGGCCTGAGCCCTGTCTGGGATCCGCCTGTCGGTCTCTTTTACTGAACGGGACCGATCCAGTTTCAGCTCACACACAGGCTCAGGAATCCAACTCCTGAAAGATTCACTTATTTAAACCTTGTTTAGATTCAGTGAATTGGGATTTAATTCAATCCTCATCTTCCCTCCCCTCTGTCAGTTCAGGACTTTATTTAAACCGATACTTGGAGCTCTGTTTTACAGGGTGCCGGCTGTTTAAGCAAATCTCAGTCCCACTATTCCCATTATTAACACTTTTTGCTGCTCACCTCTGCTTAACACAAAGTGCCCAGGAATTAGGGAATTTCTCCTGGGGACTGGGGATCGGTCTCCGATTCGGCTCAACCCTCAAATCCACAAAGTTATTTTCACTGCTGCTGCACAGTATTAAAGGAAGGGACGGATCCAGAAGCTGTTTAAAATTGTTACTGACAAATCAGGATAAAAGGCAAAGGACACGGTCTGCTTCTCTGCCTGTCTGTCTGCCTGTCGATCTGGCTGTCTACCTGTATATCCGTATGAATGCGTGTCTGCCTTATTCTCAGACTTTCTGATTGCTGGCTGCAGGCCTCACTCCCCGACTGAATGACCAAGTACCGGACCGTGTGTCAGAATGAATGACTTTGACTTACCGTCTTCCTTTTTATGAACCTGAATGGCTACATTTCTGAGTTCATATCTTCGCTCTGTGTCACAATCCTGTCTCTGTCTCTCAGGATGACAATACACACACAGCATTCACACACCGACTTTGACTGAACGCAACTTTAATCTGCTGCAGTGTGTACCATCTACAAGATGCACTGCACCAACTCGCCAAGGCTTCTTCGACAGCACCTCCCAAGCCTGCGACCTCTACCACCTAGAAGGACAACGGCTGCAGGCACATGGGAAGAGCACGTTCACTTCCAAGTCACACACCATCCCGACTTGGAATGGTGACGTCATTCCTTCATCGTCGCTGGGTCAAAATCCTGGAACTCCCTATCTAACAGCACTGTGGGAGAACCTTCACCGCACGGAATGCAGCGGTTCAAGGAGGCGGCTCACCACCACATTCTCAAGCGCAATTATGGATGGGCAATAAATGCTGGCCTTGCCAGCGACACCTAAATCCCACGAATTAACATCTTAGTTCCTTCTGGAGTTTAATGATTTTGAAATTTTGAAGATTTTTTCCTGTGTAACTTGTGAAGTTTTGATCATTGAGATGTTTGTGAAGGAAAGCGGAAGAGGATTGGCGGCGTTTAGTGTGGGACAGAAGTGATGTTGTCTAACGGAGAAGCGACACAGTGCTATGAACTGAGCAAAGGTTTCGCTAGTTTAGCGGTCGTCACGTTCGTCTCACATGCGAAAAGTCCCCGGTTAGATCGGAGGCGGAAACGTTATTTGGGAAGTTACTCCTGATAACCCTCCAGGGCTGAGATTCACCTGTGAAAAGGCGCCGTCAATTGTTTGTTCCTGTTCAATTTAACAACGGCTCTATCACAGTCCTGGTGTCATAAACACTGAACCATTTTAACCAGACTCTTAAAATACTGTCTGGGAAATGAGAACGGATGGAAGTTCATCTCATGCAAAGCACAAAGTTTCGCTGTCACTCGTTCACCATGGTGAACGAGTGACACCGGTCTGCAGCAGAAAGTTATCGGTTCATTAATGACGATCACAAACATTCATCTTTCACAGAGAATCATCGGTTTCATGTATTAAATTGGTAATGTTCATAATTGTTTTGTTAAAATGATTTCCTTGACCGAGAATCGAACCCGCAGTATGAAAGTGAAACAATTATATCGTAAACACCAGCTGCCAGCCAGCAGATCAGCAAAAAATCAGTTGACGCAAAGATTTCTGTACTTGGACCCCTGAATATCTTCGCTCCTCGACAGTTCCTAACTTCTCTCCATTTAGAAAACACTCTGATCTATCTTCGTTTCTCAGTGGATTATATCAAACTTCCCCACATTGAACTCCATCTGTCACAGTTTTGCCCTCACATTTAATCATCAATGGCCCTTTGCTGCTTTCTGCTCCCATCGACACTATTTACTGCGCCAACTATCTTGCTGGTTTTAGGGTGAAAACTGCCCTCCGCTTCACTGTAAGTGCAAAGAGGCAACTTTGTAGATGCCGTGTAGTGTTACAGAACGGCAGGTTGGACCTGCTCGATTCATCTCATCTCATTTTCTGGTCACGGGAATTTTACTGAAATAGAACCTGGTCAAATAACAGTTCAAAAAACCACTTCTCTCTCCCACTGCGGACTGAGCCTTCAAACATACAGGCAGTTATGAGCCTAATGCTCAGAAATAATACAGCAAAAATATTCACTCGTGCAAGCTGCACACCTTTTATTTTAGAAAAGTAAACTGATGATGGACAGCTGCTGTATTGGTCGCTGCAAACTCAAACTTTAGCGCGGTGAATTAATGGTTTAGTATAAAGAACATAGTGTCTCTGTGGTGTAATCGGCCAGGGCGTTCGGCTTTTAATTGAAAGGTTGGTGGTTTCAGCCCGCCCTGGATATCTTTTACCTCAGAATTCATTGCCTCACAGCGCCAGGTTTCCAATGTGTGTTTTGTCTGCAAGAAAATGCAGGGTAAAAATTGCCAGCGGAGCACGGCTGATATTCCACCAGTGACCCTGCGGTCCGATAGCAGGCACATGAAAAATATTTAAAAATCCGAGATTGGCTGCACGGAACTCAGAATTCTTCTTCACAGACAAGGTCCGAAGGGAGGACTCAATGGTTGCCGGAGAGCTGGTTCATTCAGATATGGATATTTGTGCAGTGAGCGAGAGCAGTCTTCTACCGTGTTTCTACAATGAACGTCACTCCTTTATTTCGGAAAAGTAACATGGTTTGCACATTCCGACCGTGTTCAGCTGATTTGTGAGAGATCATTAAAGGCTTCAGCAACGCTGTCTCGGCGAATAACAACAGTTCAAAACCGCATTCCAGATGGGACAACAAACTCATCAGTTTTCCGCTATTCCCCAGCTCCCGGAGTGAGAAAGGCTGCGACATCAGGATTTATGGAGGACCGGAGAGAGTGAAACTTTATTTGGCTTTCGTGGGAAATCCAGTGAAAGCGAATAAGAGCTCCAGGATTTGAACCAGTGAAACTCCATGAGCGAAAATCAGATCCAAAGAGCAACTGGCAACAGAGCCGTGCAGGCAATGTAAATTTTCGCTGCCACGCAGCCGATCAACCATCCTTTCAGAATAGAATGTCCATCCAATCTCGTTTTCTTGTACAAAATATGATGTACAGCGAGATCAGATTCAACACTAATTATTTCGAGTTAACAATATCAGCCTTTCTTCACCAAATTCGTTTTGAATGTACGACTTGCATTATCCTGAAACACTTTGCAGAATGAATTGCTCTGAAGCGACATAAATGTGGAGATATTGGCTACGAATTCATCAGCTGGGTTGTAACTTTACTTTTCCGACCATCTCAGCCTGCTTGTCTTGCAGGTTAGATCAGCCTTCGCCATTCAAGGAAGCCTGAGAATTATATCAGAGAGACAAGAGACAGATTCAGTGACAGATAGAGAGATGCAAGGAAATAAACGAAGAGTATAAATGCCAGGTTCAGCAAACTAGCAGAATTTAAATTGCTGATTGGGAGATATTCCTTCTCGTGTCTTGAAATCTTGAAAGAGAACTTTGGGCGCCCGCCACGGTGGAATGTCTCTCCTGCTTTGAAAAGGGTAATTGCGTCAATTCGATCTAGTTTATACATTTGGACATTGAATAGATCGTTAAACAGTAACACACCGAGTATAATTCAAACCGGTGCAAGAAAACCCCAGTGGCTTATGAGTCGAACGCTTCAAACACTGGGCCATCGCAGCTGCACACAGCAGTTCTTGCACAGCTGTAGGTCAGACTGCGTAGGGTTATCACAGTACCTCCGCCAGACTGCATATGCTTTCAAACAGGATTCCAAATGGACACATGCAGCAAGTGGCCATGCGAGGATTGGTGGTGGTGGCGTTGAATTCTCGCCGACTTATCATGCGACTCGAGCTTGATACGTGGCCAATGCAGGATCGTTTTACATTCTGAACCAATGAGGAACACGGGAACAGGACTCGGACATTTCGCCCATCGAGCCTGTTCCGTTATTCAGTCCACAAAAAGCAGGACAAATCGAATCCGGCCAATTGCCGCACCATCAGTCTGCTCTCAATCGTCAGCAAAGTGATGGAATATATCGTCGACAGTGCTTTCAAGCGGCACGAACTCACCAATAACCAATAAATCGATGCTCAGTTCCCTCTCACTCCCCACAGAAGCAGCAGGAGATGCCACTTTCAACTGGCAGTTGCTTCAAACGATGTCCGATAGACTGCGTTGTCTTGCAGCTTTCCCAGGATCAACATTTGATTCGGTGGGTCAATATTGGGAAATTGAATGATTTTCACCGGCAGCTTGTGGCAGGATATCACCTCATTTGCTATTTCATGTACATGTCTACTTGCACTTGGTGCTGTTATTGCCTGAACATCAACTTCTGTCCCAATAGTAGTTCGAACAGAAAATGCTATTTTGTGCGAGCAGCTTGTCTGGCCCGAAAATGACCGAAATTACAAAGGGGCAAGTGGGAAAGGCCGCGTTTGTCTGCTTGTTCACAGCAAAGAATGTTCAGCGTTACCTTGTGGTCCAGTGTTTCGCATTTGGCGCTTTCATCGCCACGGCAACAGTTCGATTGGCGTCTGTCTCAACATCTGCCTATTATACACTCTACCAAAAGTATACTGTACTCGAATTGCTGATTTTTTCACTGTGACGGCGAAGAGACTTTAGTGGACCTCAGTTATGAATTCATCAGCTGGGTTGCACCTTTGCTTCTCTGACCTTCTCCGCCTTCCTATCTTTACACTTCTCTGCAGCTTCGATCATCCTTGGCCGTTTAATAAAGCATAAGAAGTGCATGAGGGGAAAACACAGAGAGTCAAGAGACAGATTAAAGTAAAGAAACAAATGTCAAGTTCTGCAAACGAGCAAGAATTTAACACGGAGCTCGGGAGAGTTTCCTTTCAATGTTTTTTAAGAGACCATTGGGCTCTCGAATTAAACACGTCTGCTGAAATATCTCTTTGAAGGAGAGAAATGCTGTTGGTTAAATCTGGTTCAATTTATTTGAGCTTTAAACAACATTAAGAAACGGGACCTCGCTCAGAATGAATCGTCAAATATTCCAAAGCGAGAATTATACCCCGAAAATAAGAAGCCACCGGTAATATATCACCGGTAATGAACCACTGCAGCCATTGCAGAATTCGGTGCCACCCACAGCCGATCGGCCATCCTTTAAGACCTCTTCTATCCATCCAATCACGTTTTCTATTCCGATGGAGAGAAATGTCGAGTTGCACACTAACTGTTTCCTCCGTTCTCTTTCGCAAACATATCACTGAACAAAACTTCACAAGTCACCCGGGAAAAATAATTCAGTTCAAAATCATAAGCTTCCGAAGGACCTGCGAGGACAGACTGACCAAACCTGCATTCAATCGTGAAGCTTGTGGGTGTGTTGTCATCCTAAGGGACCGAGACAGGCCTGTGACACAGAGCGAAGGCAGGAACTCAGAAATGTGGCCATTCAAGGCCATAAATGGGCAGACAGACAGTCACAGTCATTGATTCCGACACACGGCCCGGTAGTTGTTCAGCCAGTCGGGGAGCGAGGCCTGCAGCCAGCAAAGAAAAAACATGAGAAGAAGGCAGAGACACAATCAGAAGGATAAACAGAAAGAAAGATAGACAGATAGACATCTGACTCAACGTCAAAACGCAGCGTGATCGAATCACGTTGCGGTGATATCATTTTCACAGCAGCTCAGGGTCCTGCCCACAGGTTTTATAGCGGGGCAGTGTTTTATGGATGGGCTGTTCATTGTTAGTCAAATAATATTGATCGGAATTTAATTTTTTACATTAAAGTGGTCTTTGTTAATTTTGATCTACATCCTCGACAGTATATACAGAAACAAGTAACAATGTTTAAGGGATGTGGTTTATTCAATATTAGTTCAAAAACCCTGTCAGCTGGTGTAAAAATAAACACAAACTGCCCAACACGTGGGTAAGCCTAAAAAGCAAATCTGTATACATGGTCCATTGGCTCAGTTTGTGCAGAACGTGGTGCTGATAACGCAAAGGTCGCGGGTTCGTGTAATAAGGTTCCGATTGCAATATTTTGCTAACTTTTAAGCCTGAGAAGTCCATCAGGGGACAACATAGAGACAAGAGACAGGGAGAGATAGAGAGATTCATGTAAATAAAGTCGAGTATAAATGGGTGGTTCTGCAAAGTAGCAGAATTTTAGTTGCAGATTGGGCAAGATTCTTTCTTGTGTATTTGAATTTTGCAAGAGTACATTGGGCACCCAATTAAAAGCGCCGGCCACGCTCGAGTATCTCTCATGCTCTGAGAGAGATAAATGAAGTGAGTTAGATCCAGTTCATTCATTTGAGCATTGAACGGATCTTTAAACAATAATTCAGCGAGCAGAAATCAAACCTGCGAAGGAAAACTCGATTTGATCTTGAATTTAACGCTTCAACCACTCGGCGATCGCAGCGGCACATGGCAGTACTTTCATGGCTGCAGATGCTACTTTGAACTGCCAGTTGCTTCAAACGATGCCCGATAGACCGGCGTTATCTTGTAGCTTTCCCAGCAGCTTCATTTGATTCGGTGGGTCAAGTTTTGGAAATTGAATGATTTTCACCGGCAGCTTGTGGTAGTATATTACCTCATTTTCATTACCGGTAATGAACCACTGCAGCCACTGCAGAATTCGGTGCCACCCACAGCCGATCGGCCATCCTTTCAGACCTCTTCTATCCATACAATCACGTTTTCTATTCCGATGTAGAGAAATGTCGAGTTGCAAACTAACTATTTCCTCCGTTCTCTTTCGCAAACATATCACTGAACCAAACTTCACAAGTCACTCAGGAAAAATAATTCAGTTCAAAATCATTAGCTTCCGAAGGACCTGCGAGGACAGACTGACCAAACCTGCGTTCAGTCGTGAAGCTTGTGGGTGTGTTGTGATCCGAAGGGACAGAGACAGGCCTGCGACACAGAGCGAAGGCAGGAACTCAGAAATGTGGCCATAAATGGGCAGACAGTCAGTCACAGTCATTGATTCTGACACACGGCCCGGTAGTTGTTCAGTCAGTCGGGGAGCGAGGCCTGCAGCCAGCAAACAAAAAGCCTGGCCTGAGAATAAGGCAGAGACCCAATCAGACGGATAGACAGACAGACATCTGACTCAACGTCAAAACGCAGCGTGATCGAATCACGTTGCGGTGATATCATTTTCACAGTAGCTCAGGGTCCTGCACACAGGTTTTCTAGCAGGGCAGTGTTTTATGGATGGGCTGTTCATTGTGAGTAAAATATTATTGATCGGAATTTAATTTGTTACATTAAAGTGCTCTTTGTTTGTTAATTTTGATCTACATCCTCCACAGTATATACAGAAACAAGTAACAATGTTTAAGGGATGTGGTTTGTTCAATATTCGTTGCAAAACCCTGTCAGCTGGTGTAAAAATGAACACAAACTACCCAACACGCGGGTAAGCCCATAAAGCTAAAATACATGCATGGCCGGTTCGCTTAGTTGGTTACAGCGTACTGCTCATAACGCTCAGGTTGCGGGTTCTAACCCCGTACGGGCCATACGGTTCCTATTGCAAAATTTTGGCAACTTTGAAAAGTTTGGCAGACTTCAGAAACAAGCGAATCCACAAAAAATATCATGAGGTCAATCTTTTGAAGCAACATCCATTAATATGTTTTCTGATCTATCTTTTTGAGGTCCAAAGTGGACGGCCTCAAACTTGCTTACGTTGAAATCCATTTGCCGCAGTTTTGCCCATTCACTTCATCTAGTAATATCTCTCTGTAATCTCATTCTTCCATCCACACTGCTTATAATTCTGTCTATCTTTGTGTCATCGGCAAACTTGGATATGTGGTTCTCGATCCCGTCATCTAATATCAATGAGACCGCCTAAATTGGGGTAAATTCACATTCAGCTTCAATCTCCACATCATCTTGAGACATTTTATTTACTCCGTGTGTGTTGCGCCTTGGAAACTTCTGCACTTTGTCCTCTGGAGCTCAAATATAATTCAATTCGAACAACTGCAAAGATGTCAGAATCCAATTGGTGACTTTTCACTAAAAAGCAGTGAGATAACAGGGCTCGTCCGGGATCTCTCGCATATTCCATGAGAAAAACGCCCAAAGCGAGAATCAAACGCCTGGACCAACGAGCCGCTTGCGAGAAAGCCCTGCAGCCGGTCTCAAATTTCACCATAGTCTTCAGCCGATCGGCGATCCTTTCCAACTGCTTCTGTCCACCCAATCTCGTTTTCTATTCCGATGTACAGCAATATCAAGTTGTGCACTACCTATTTCCAGTCACCAATCTCTTTACTAAATTCGTTTACAATGTACGACTTGTTATTTCAAATAATACTTTTCAGAATTAGTTAATCTGAAGCTACATTGGCATCTGTCTCGGCATCGTCAGAGTCTTCAAGCGACCATTAGTATATTTTACTCACATTGCTGTTTTCTTTCACTGTGAGGGCGAAGAGACAAAAATGTGGAGACATTAGCTACGAATTTATCAGCTGGGTTGCACCTTTACTTTTCCGACCATCTCAGTCTTTTTTTCCTTCACCTTTCCCTGCTGGTGCGAGCTCCTTCACACTGACATGGATATTTCTGCAGTGAGCGACATCAGACTGTTTCCACAATGAATGTCACTCCCTTTATTTTGGAAAAGTGAATTGTATTCACATTCCGACTGGTTTCAGTTGATTTGTGAGAGATCGTTGAAGGATCAATCTCCGGTTAAGACGGCCTTTTTCTCTCTCTCTGTTGGCCGAATCCAAAATGAAATTGGAGCTGGACTCATCAGGCAAGAAATCAGGAATCACTTTCGCAAACAAAATACGGCCGAAAGCTGGAACTCTCTCATCCCAAAGGATGTGGATTGTGGTTCAATTCATAATTTGAAGTCTGATATTGATAGATCGTTTTTCGATTCGGGTACCAAGGAATATGAGTCCAAGACGGAGAAACAGAGATGAATTGCAGATCAACTCATGATCTAATTGAATGGGGCAGCAGGTTCGAGGGGCTGAATGGCCTTCTCTTGTCCCGATGTTCCGATACTGCTCAGCGCGGAGGTGGACGAATGGAAAAAGACATCAGACTAACTCCAGAATGAAAAAACGGGTGTTCAGAAGTAGATACCCTGAGATTGTGGAACGAAGTGAACTCCTGCAGCAAAGTCAACAGTTGTCTCTCTGCAATAATAAGATGGGAAGAATTTCAGCAATCGGCCCGGCTAGCTCAGTCGGTAGAGCATGAGACTCTGAATCTCAGGATCGTGGGTTCGAGCCCCACGTTGGGCGATTTGTGTTCTACTTTTCACACTCGGTGACAAAATTTTTCAAGTGCAACCTCTTGTCTCCAGATTCGAAACAGGCACAACCCTGAGCTGTGTGAAAGGAAACCGTGAGCGTTGCCAAATATCCACTCCCTCCCGATTCTACCTTCTCGTTCCCTCCACATGGGACACGGACAGGTTATCGGTTCAATTGGATTCACTTTTTGTTGTTATTAAAAATGTTGAAGGTCAGAAAATGTAATATTTAGGAGATGCCAACGCTGGAACAATTCGCCTCTCTGATACCTCCTGATCCCCCCTTACCCTATTTGATTATCCCTGTGCTCGTTGTCATCGCTGATACGCTCTGTCTCTTACCTTCTCCGATACCCTCAGAGAGTCCATGATTCACTTTGAACCTTGTCAGCGCCATTCACCTGCTCTGATACCTATTGATTGCCCCAAACACAGATGCGCCCTGAGCCGCCTTACACTCTCCCATACTCGGCAGTCCTTCCCCTCTCTCAGATCTTAATACACTCTCTGATGCCATCTGACTGCCCGCTCTCCACTTTGAGTCCCCTTGCACTCTCTGATGCCCTCTGATAGTACCTTCCCCTCTCTGAGATGCCCTTGCCCCAATGGATCGCCACTAAGAAGCGATTAGACGCCCTGAGGCCTTCTCAGAACCAATTACCGTCCCTGCTATCAAAGTGCGGTGTAACTTCACAGGTGGATCTACCGGTCTGTGTTAAGGATGAGATCAAGAGTTTGATCGGTCGCTGCTGCTTCCGCCTCTGAGAGCTCTGTCGGCGGTCGGTACCGATCTTCCTCCTATAAACTGGGTGTGGATGTATGAGTGCGCTGTTGATTTATAAACTTTGGTAGTTTACGTATGACAACGATGTTTATATATGAACTGTGGGTGTATCTCGATGAGTACGATGTTTATATATGAATTGTGGAATGAACAGGAGGGGCAATTCCTCCTGGGGTTATATTTTCTTCCACGACAATAACACAAAGTAACTGCTGGGTGTCGAGCCGAAATAGCTCAGTTGGGAGAGCGTTGGACTGAAGATCTGAAAGTCCTTGGTTCAATCCCGCGTTTCGGCAGTTTTTGGTTGTTTACTTTCTTCTTTCTTGCTTCGATTCTCGGATTTATTTGCAGTGAAATTTAATTCCCGCCACTGTCGGATTGAGGATTGAATGGAGAGACATCAAGGATGGGAAATATTTATATCGTTTTTATTTGGCTGTTATTTCACTGTTACCTTCTGCCTTTTTCTCTTGGTTTTGTCTCTCTCGGTGCCAGGTGACTATTTGATTTGTCCGAAACTGATCCATTTTCCACACCTCGGGGCGGTCAGACCCGCTCTGTCTGTCTGTTGCTGCTGCTGATCATTAATGGGAACAGGCCGCGAGTCAAACGTTTATCTGCAAATTGGAGAAAGACAAATAAAGCGAAAGACGTGTTTATACTGCCCAGGGGCAAAGTTACAACGGAAGTAATTCAAAAACGGTGCCCGTGTATTTTTCTGTGGATTTTCTTTTTAAAGCTTCGATTTCAAAAGTTACAAAAACTCGAAATAAATAAAGTAATATACAACAATCGAGTCCGTGATCATTATGTTACAGTATACTCTTTGCAAACGAGTTTACCGGCCGCACCAACCGCACATTAGGCTGTTTAATTAATTTTTGTACCTGCAGCGATTTCTGTACTTTGAACCCTAAATCTCTCTGCTCCTCCACAGCACCGAGTTTCTCACCATTTAGAAAATACTCTGATTTATCTTTCTTAGATTTAAAGTGCATGACCTCGGTCTCCCCCACATCGAACTCTATTTGCCACAGTTTTGTCCACACACTTAATCTATCAATTCCCACTTTTCAATTTCCTGCCAGCAGCTGCGTTACTTCCTGCGTCACCAGAAGGCTGCGTGTTCAAAACACCGGGTTACGTTTGCCTTTAGAGCTGATAGGATTCTGTATCGTTCCGGAATGAATGTTTCATCTGCTTTTTCTCAATAAACAGAACCTTGCTCTAAATTCTGGTTCTCTGGATCTCAAATTTCAGCAAATCGTTTCATTTTGCCCTCGACTTTTGATCTTGTGCTGCGGATGAAACTTTTGCAAAGAGGGAGAAGAAGTCCCCAAATCGCCCCACGTGTATCTCAAACGCTTTGGGAAGAAGTTCTGTGGAAACAATCAGGAATTTAAAGGCACCTCAATGACCTGCACTTTCATTGAATTACTTTTTTTCGCCATTGGAATCGACGAGAAATCGCTGTCGGCTTTCATCTGACGGAAGTGGAGAGTGTGGCCGCCTTGTATCGGTCAACGTATTAGTGACGAGTTTGGGTTATGCACGGGTCGCGATTATTTCTGAAATCTCACCAAGAACCGGGAAAAAGAAATTTAGAATCAAACTGTCCCTGTAAGTGATGAATTGAAGTGAATATCGCACAAAACAGATCTGGACAATGCGCAGCGCAGCCGCACAGGAGTTACAAATCCACCCTCTCGCCACTCGGCAATCGCATGAACTGAACTTTACTCTGGCCCGTGTCACCGCGCTGAAATCGAGTCTTTCACGGCCACATTTTTTCTTAACATAATAATTACTGGTTTAAGAGTGAAAATTGTCGTCCACTTCACTGTAAGTGCAAGAGACAACTTTGTAGACACCGTGTAGTGTCACAGACCTGCTGGTTTGTCCTGCTCATTTCATCTCATCTCATTTTCCGCAAACCTGAATATTACTGGAACAGAGAATGGCGAATCACAGCTCAAAAATCAATCCTCTCTTCCACGAGCGGACTGAGTCTTTCAACATACAGGTGTTTAATGGCAAGGTGAGTTTAATTTTCAGAAATAATACAGCACAGATTTTGACTCGTGCAAGCTGCACACATTTTATTTTGGAAAAGTGAACTGATTGGAAGAAAGCTGTTACATTGAGTGCGGCAACCTGAAGCGTCAGCTCGATGAATTCGTCCTTGAACATTTGCAAGTTCTGTTTCTGTGGCGCAATTGGTTAGCGCGTTTCGCTGCGAACTGAAAAATTGGTCGTTAGAGGACACGAAGGCAACCTTTTACCTGAACATTCATTGTCTCGCAAATTCTTGGGTTCGAATGTGTGTCTTGTCTGCCAGAAAATGTACCGCAAACATTGCCAGCTGAGTGCGTCTGATTTTCCACCATTTATTCTGCGGTTGGATAACAGGCATATGAAAAATATCCAAAAAAACGAGGTTGGCTTGAACGAAGTCGGAATACTTCTTGACAGAGAAGATTCGAAGGTTGCAAGCGAGCTCCTTCACACTGACATGGATATTTCTGCAGTGAGCGACACCAGACTGTTTCCACAATGAATGTCACTCCCTTTATTTTGGAAAAGTGAAATGGTATTCACATTCCGACTGGTTTCAGTTGATTTGTGAGAGATCGCTAAAGGATCAATCTCCGGTTAAGACGGCCTTTTTCTCTCTCTCTGTTGGCCGAATCCAAAATGAAATTGGAGCTGGACGAATCATGCAAGAAATCAGGAATCACTTTAGCAAACAAAATACGGCCGAAAGCTGGAACTCTCTCATCCCAAAGGATGTGGATTGTGGTTCAATTCATAATTTGAAGTCTGATATTGACAGATCGTTTTTCGATTCGGGTACCAAGGAATATGAGTCCAAGACGGAGAAACAGAGATGAATTGCAGATCAACTCATGATCCAATTGAATGGGGCAGCAGGTTCGAGGGGCTGAATGGCCTTCTCTTGTCCCGATGTTCCGATACTGCTCAGCGAGGTGCTGGACGAATGGTAAAAGACATCAGACTAACTCCAGAATGAAAAAACGGGTGTTCAGAAGTCGATACCCTGAGATTGTGGAACGAACTGAACTCCTGCAGCAAAGCCAACAGTTGTCTGTCTGCAATGATAAGATGGGAAGAATTTCAGCAGTCGGCCCGGCTAGCTCAGTCGGTAGAGCATGCGACTCTTAATCTCAGGGTCGTGGGTGCGAGCCCCACTTTGGGCGATTTGTGTTCTATTTTTCACACTCGGTGATAAAATGTTCAAAGTGCAACCTCTTGTCTCCAGATTCGAAACAGGCACAACCCTGAGCTGTGTGAAAGGAAACCGTGAGCGTTGCCAAATATCCACTCCCTCCCGATTCTACCTTCTCGTTCCCTCCACATGGGAAACGGACAGGTTATCGGTTCAATTGGATTCACTTTTTGTTGTTATTAAAAATGTTGAATGTCAGAAAATGTAATATTTAGGAGATGCTAACGCTGGAACAATTCGCCTCTCTGATACCTCCTGATCCCCCCTTACCCCATTTGATTCTCCCTGTGCTCCTTATCATCGCTGATACGCTCTGTCTCTTACCTTCTCCGATACCCTCAGAGAGTCCATGATTCACTTTGAACCTTGTCAGCGCCATTCACCTGCTCTGATACCTATTGATTGCCCCTTACACAGATGCGCCCTGAGCCGCCTTACACTCTCCCATACTCGGCAGTCCTTCCCCTCTCTCAGATCTTAATACACTCTCTGATGCCATCTGACTTCCCGCTCTCCTCTTTGAGCCCCCTTACACTCTCTGATGCCCTCTGATAGTACCTTCCCCTCTCTGAGATGCCCTTGCCACAATGGATCGCCACTAAGAAGCGATTAGACGCCCTGAGGCCTTCTCAGAAGCAATTACCGTCCCTGCTATTAAAGTGCGGTGTAACTTCACAGGTGGATCTACCGGTCTGTGTTAAGGATGAGATCAAGAGTTTGATCGGTCGCTGCTGCTTCCGCCTCTGAGAGCTCTATCGGCGGTCGGTACCGATCTTCCTCCCACAAACTGGGTGTGGATGTATGAGTGCGCTGTTGATTTATAAACTTTGGTAGTTTACGTATGACAACGATGTTTATATATGAACTGTGGGTGTATCTCTACGAGTACGATGTTTATATATGAATTGTGGAATGAACAGGAGGGGCAATTCCTCCTGGGGTTATATTTTCTTCCACGACAATAACACAAAGTAACCGTTGGGTACAGAGCCGAAATAGCTCAGTTGGGAGAGCGTTAGACTGAAGATCTGAAGGTCCTTGGTTCAATCCCGAGTTTCGGCAGTTTTTGTTTGTTTACTTTCTTCTTCCTTGCTTCGATTCTCGGATTTATTTGCAGTGAAATTTAATTCCCGCCACTGAAGGATTGGGGATTGAATAGAGAGACATCAAGGATGGGAAATATTTATATCGTTTGTATTTGGCTGTTATTTCACTGTTACCTTCTGCCTTTTTCTCTTGGTTTTGTCTCTCTCGGTGCCAGGTGACTATTTGATTTGTCCGAAACTGTTCCATTTTCCACATCTCGGGCGGTCAGACCCGCTCTGTCTGTCTGTTGCTGCTGATGATCATTAATGGGAACAGGCCGCGAGTTAAACGTTTATCTGCAAATTGGAGAAAGACAAATCAAAAGAAAGACGTGTTTATCCTGCCCAGGGGCAAAGTTACAACGGATGTAATTCAAAAACGGTCCGCGTGAATTTTTCTGTTGATTTTCTTTTTAAAGCTTCGATTTCAAAAGTTACAAAAACGCGAAATAAATAAAGTAAATTACAAGAATCGAGTCCGTGATCATTATGTTACAGTATACTCTTTGCAAACGAGTTAACCGGCCGTACCAACGGCACATTAGGCTGTTTAATTAATTTTTGTACCTGCAGCTGACGATCCGGATTCTTTCCCCTCAGTCTGGTTCAGTAATAACTGAAGTCGAATACATTTTAAAGTTCAACACATCTTTAATAGCAGGGTTCTTAGTCTGCAGCATTGATTTGGACTCCTGATAGAGTCCCTCTATGCTGGCAGAGCAAGAACAAGAAACATACAGAAATCCACACGTTTTTATACAAATCAATAGGGTTGGAACATACTTAACGAGGGTCAACACCAATCATAAGCCGGGCATAGGTTGCCATGCGAGGTTACATTATTTCCGACCAATCATAAATCGTCCATGTGCTGATCATGCTGCTGTTAGACATCAAAGGGGATAACTTCCTCATCTTCCAACTTAGAATGTTCTTCCCTGTTCCTTCTGTTCCTTATCTCCCAACCTGGAATGTCTTTCAACTTTGGCTAAGCTCGTTACCTATATTGATCTGCCATAAACATGGAGACATTCAGACCAGTCCTTGACTCACATCAAAGACCTATCATTGATAAGACAATGCAGGCCTGCTGACTAAGCAAACATATGGCCCAGCAGGAGGGCCAGGCCACCTGCACCAATCTCAGTTACTAACTAATTAACCCTTTCTAACCATTTTGCATTCTGCTTCTTTGCCACGTAGGCATTTTAATATTTTACCGAAAACTGACCACGTAGGGATTCTCACAGCGATTTCTGTACTTGGACCCCGAAATCTCTCTGCTCTTCCACAGCACCGAGTTTCTCACCATTTAGAAAATACTCTGATTTATCTTTCTTAGATTTAAAGTGTATGACCTCGGTCTCCCCCACATTGAACACTATTTGCCACAGTTTTGTCCACACACTTAATCTATCAATTCCCACTTTTCAATTTCCTGCTATCATCTGCGTTACTTCCTGCGTCACCAGAAGGCTGCGTGTTGAAAACACGGGGTAACCGTTGCCTTTAGAGCTGATAGGGTTCTGTATCGTTCCGGAATGAATGTTTCATCTGCTTTTTCTCAATAAACAGAACCTTGCTCTATATTCTGGTTCTCTGGATCTCAAATTTGAGCAAATCGTTTCATTTTGCCCTCGACTTTTGATCTTGTGCTGCGGATGAAACTTTTGCAAAGAGGGAGAAGAAGTCCCCAAATCGCCCCACGTGTATCTCAAACTCTTTGGGAAGAAGTTCTGTGTAAACAATCAGGAATTTAAAGGCACCTCAATGACCTGCACCTTCATTGAATGACTTTTTTTCGCCATTGGAATCGACGAGAAATCGCTGTCGGCTTTCATCTGACGGAAGTGCAGAGTGTGGCCGCCTTGTATCGGTCAACGTGTTAGTGACGAGTTTGGGTTAAGCACGGGTCGCGTTTATTTCTGAAATCTTACCAAGCACCGGGAGAAAGAAACTTAGAATCAAACTGTCCCTGCAAGTGATGAATTGAAGGGAATATCGCTCGAAACAGATCTGGACAATGTGCAGCGCAGCCGCACAGGAGTTACAAATCCACCCTCTCGCCACTCGGCAATCGCATTAACTGAACTTTACTCCGGCCCAGTGTCACCGCGCTGAAATCGAGTCTTTCTCGGCCACATTTTTTCTTAACATAACAATTACTGGTTTAAGAGTGAAAATTGTCGTCCACTTCACTGTAAGTGCAAGAGACAGCTTTGTAGACACGGTGTCGTGTCACAGACCTGCTGGTTTGTCGTGCTCGTTTCATCTCATCTCATTTTCAGCAAACCTGAATATTACTGGAACAGAGAATGGCGAATCACAGCTCAAAAATCAATCCTCTCTTCCACGAGCGGACTGAGTCTTTCAACATACAGGTGTTTAATGGCAAGGTGAGTTTAATTTTCAGAAATAATACAGCACAGATTTTCACTCGTGCAAGCTGCACACATTTTATTTTGGAAAAGAAAACTGATTGGAAGAAAGTTGTTCCATTGAGCGCGGCAACCTGAAGCTTCAGCTCGATGAATTGGTCCTTGAACATTTGCAAGCGCTGTTTCTGTGGCGCAATTGGTTAGCGCATTGAGCGACTAACTGCAAAGTTAGTGGTTCGAAACCACTTGAGGAAGCTAAAGCAACCTTTTACCTTAACATTCATTGTCTCGCATTTCTTGGATTCGAATGTGTGTCTTGTCTGCCAGAAAATGTACCGCAAACATTACCAGCTGAGTGCGTCTGATTTTCCACCATTTTTTCTGCGGTTGGATAACAGGCATCTGAAAAATATCCAAAAAAAACGAGATTGGCTTGAACGAAGTCGGAATATTTCTTGACAGAGAAGGTTCGAAGGTTGCAGGCGAGCTCCTTCAGACTGAATCTCACTGACATGGATATTTCTGCAGTGAGCGACATCAGACTGTTTCCACAATGAATGTCACTCCCTTTATTTTGAAAAAGTGAAATGGTATTCACATTCCGACTGGTTTCAGTTGATTTGTGAGAGATCGTTCAAGGATCAATCTCCGGTTAAGACGGCCTCTTTCTCTCTCTCTGTTGGCCGAATCCAAAATGAAATTGGAGCTGGACTAATCATGCAAGAAATCAGGAATCACTTTAGCAAACAAAATACGGCCGGAAGCTGGAACTCTCTCATCCCAAAGGATGTGGATTGTGGCTCAAATCAAATTTTCAAATCTGATATTGATCGATCTGTTTCCGGTTCGGTTACCAAGAGATATGAGTCCAAGGCGGGGAAACAGACATGAATTACTGATCATCTCATGATCAAATTGAATGAGACAGCAGGTTCGAGGGGCTGAATGGTCTTCTCCTGTCCCGATGTTCCTCTCCTGCTCAGCGCGGGGCTGGACGTCTGGTAAAAGGCATCAGATTGACTCGAGAATGAGAAGTGGGTGTTCAGATTCAGCCACCTTGGGATTGTCGGACAAGCTGAACCCCTACAGCAACGTCACCACCTGCCTCTCTGCAATAATAGAATGAGAAGGAGCCCTGCCGCTGGCCCGGCTCGCTCAGTCGGTAAAGCACGAAATTCCTAATCTCAGGGTCGTGGGTTTAAACCACAGCTTGGGCGTTTTGTGTTCTATTTTTCACAGTGGGTGATGAAAGGTTCAAAGTGCAACCTCTTATCTCCAGTTCACGAAATCCAGTTCTATAAACAGACAAAACACTGAGCTGTGTGAAAGGAAACCGTGAGCGTTGCCAAATATCCAGCCCCTCCCGATACTATCTTCTCATTCCCTCCACATGGGACACGGCAGATACCGTTTCAATAGTTTTCATTTTTGCTGTTATTAAAAATGTTGATGGTTAGGAAGTGTTATATTTAGAAGATGCCAACTCTGGATCCATTCGCTTCTCTGATACCTCCTGAGCCCACCTTACCCTCTTTGATTCTCCATGAGCTGCTCATCTTCTGTGATATCCTCAGAGAGTCCATGATCCTCTTTGAACCATGTCAGCGCCCTTTGCACTCTCTGGTACCCGCTGAGTGCCCCTCGCCCACTGACACGCCCTGAGCGTCCTTAAACTCTCTGATACCCTCTGGCAGTGCTTCCCCTCTGCGAGATCTCAATATACTCTCTGATACCCTCTGAATGCCCGCTCCCCTCTCTGAGATGCCCTTGCCCCAATGGATCGCCACGAAGAAGCGATTAGACCCCCCGATGGCTTGTCAGAACACATTACCGTCCCTGCTTTCAAAGTGCAGTGTAACTTCACAGGTGGATCTACCGGTCTGTGTTAAGAATGAGATCCAGATTTGTTCGGGCGCTGTTGCTTCCGCCTCTCCCACTCTGAGAGCTCTATTGGCAGTCGGTACTGATCTTCCTCCTATAAACTGGGTGTGGATCTATGAGTGCGCTGCTGATTGATAAACTTTGGGAGTTTATGTATGACAGCGATGCATATATATGCTCTGTGGGTGTGTGTATATGAGTGCAATGTTTATATATGAACTGTGGAATGAACAGGAGGGGCAATTCCTCCTGGGGCTATATTTACTTCCACGACAATAACACGAAATAAACGATGGATGTGGAGCCGAAATAGCTCAGTTGGGAGAGTGTTAAGGTCCTTAGTTCAATCCCGAGTTTCGGCAGTTTATGGTTGTTTAGTATCTCCTTCCTTGCTTCGATTCTCGCATTTATTTATAGTAAAATTTGATACCCGACACTGAAGGATTGGGGATGGAATAGAAAGGCATCAAGGATGGGAAACATTTCTATCGTCTCTATGTAGTTTTTATTTCTCTGTTACCTTCTGCCTTTTTCTCTTGGTTTTGTCTCTCTCGTGCCGGGTGATATTTGATTTGATGCATTTGTTCTAAACTGATCCCTTTTCCACATCTCGGGGCGGTCAGACCCGCTCTGTCTGTCTGTTGCTGCTGATGATCATTAATGGGAACAGGCCGCGAGTTAAACGTTTATCTGCAAACCGGAGAAAGACAAAAAAAGACTTGTTTCTCCGACCCGAGGGCAAAGTTGCAATGGATGTTATTCAAAAAAACTGTCCCCGTGAATTTGTCTGTGGTTTTTTTTGTAAAGCTTCGATTTTAAAAGTTACAAAAACCCGAAATAAATAAAGTAAATTACAAGAATCGAATCCGTGATCATGACATTACGGTATACTCTATGCAAATGAGCTAACCGGCCCGACGAACGGCACATTCGGTTATTTAATTATTTTTTTACCTGTACGCTGGCTGGTAGCGGTTTCTGTGCATGGCCCTCTAAATCTCTCTGCTCGTCCACAGTTCCGAGATTCTCACCACTTTAGAAAATACTCTGATTTATCTTTCTCAGATTTACAGTGCATGACCTCGCTCTCCCCCACATTGAACTCTATTTGCCGCAGTTTTGCCCACTCACTTCATCTATCAATTCCCACTTTTCAACTTCCGGTTTTTAAGCGACATTACTTCTTGTGCCACCAGAAGGCTGCGTGTGTAAATGATGGGTAACCGTTAATTTTAGAGCTGGATTCTGGATCGTTCCGGAATTAATGTTTTATCTGCTTTTTCACAATTAACAGAACCTTGCTCTAAAGTCTGCTTCCCGAGTTCTCAAATTTCAGGAAGGCGTCTCATTCTGCCCTCGACTTTTGATCTTGACCTGCAGTTGAAACTTTTGCAAAGAGGGAAAAGATGTCCCCAAATCACTCCACGTGAATCTCAAACGCTTTGGGATGAAGTTCAGTTCAAACAATCAGGACTTCAAAGGCCCCTCAATGACCTGCACTTTCATTGAATGAGTTTTGTTCGTCATTGCATTCGATCGTGAAATCGCTCTCCGCTTTCATCTCACTGAAGTGAAGAGTGTGACGGCATCAGACTAACTCCAGAAAAAAAAACGGGTGTTCAGAAGGAGATACCCTGAGAATGTGGAACGAACTGAACTCCTGCAGCAAAGCCAACAGCTGTCTCTCTGCTAAATAGGATGGGAAGAATTTTGATAATCGGCCCGGCTAGCTCAGTCTGTCGAGCATGAGACGCTTAATCTTAAGGTCGTGGGTTCGAGCCCCACTTCGGGCGATTTGTGTTCTATTTTTCACACTGAGTGATAAAAGTTTCAAAGTGCAACCCCTTTTCTCCAGTTGTATCACCAGACACAACCCTGAGCTGCATGAAAGGAAACCGTGAGCCTTGCCAATTATCCACTCCCTCCTGATTCTACCTTCTCGTTCCCTCCACATGGGACACGGACAGGTTATCGGTTCAGTCCGCTTCATTTTTTGCCGTTATTAAAAATGTTGAAGGTTAGAAAATGTAATATTGAGACGATACCAACTCTGGATCCATTCGCCTCTCTGATACCTCCTGAGCCCACCTTACCCTCTTTGGTTCACCCTGAGCTCCTTATCTTCTCTGATACGCTCTGTCTCTTACCTTCTCCGATACCGTCAGTGAGTCCATGATCCTCTTTGAAACTTGTCAGCGCCATTTACCTGCTCTGATGCCCACTGAGTGCCCCTTACACAGATACGTCCTGAGCCCCCTTACACTCTCCCATACTCGGCAGTCCTTCCCCTCTCTCAGATCTTAATACACGCTCTGATGCCATCTGACTGTCCCTTCCTCTCTCTGAGCCCCCTTACACTCTCTGATGCCATCTGACTGTCCCTTCCCCTCTCTGAGATCCCCTTGGCCCGATCGATCGCCACTAAGAACCCATTACCCTCACTGATACACAAATGCGATGTAATTCCACAGGTGGATCTACCGGTCTGTCTTAAGGATGAGATCCAGAGTTTGTTCGGTCGCTGCTACTTCCGCCTCTCCCACTCTGAGAGCTGTATCGGCGGTCGGTACCGAACTTCCTCCTATAAACTGGGTGTGGATGTATGAGTGCGCTGCTGATTTATAAACTGTGGGAGTTTATATATGAGAACGATGTTTATATGTGAAGTCTGGGTGTTTATATCTGAGTGCGATATTTATATATGAACTGCAGGTGTGTATATCTGATTGCTATGTCAATATATATGAACTGTGGGTGCGTGTATGAGTGCGGTGTTTATAAACGAACTGTGGGGTTTTATATATGAGTGCGATGTTTATATATGAACTGTGTTTGGGTATATGTGAGTGCGATGTTTATATATGAAGTGCGGTAATGAACAGGAAGAGCAAGGCGTCGCGGCGGTGATATTTTCTTGCAGGACAATGAGGCAAAGTTGAATTTGCTGTTGGGTCAAAATCGCTGAGTTGGAATTGCATTAAAACTGAAGATCTAAAGGTTGTTCATTCAATCCCGGATTTCGGCAGTTTTTGGTTATTTGGTTTCTTCTTCTTTGGGTCGATTCTCGCATTTATTTACAGTGAAATTTGATTCCCGCCACTGAAGGATTGGGGATTGAATAGAGAGACATCAAGGATGGGAAATATTTCTATCGACTTGATTTAGTTTTTATTTCTCGATTCCCTTCTATCTTTTTCTCTTGGTTTTCTCTCTCTCGGTGCCGGGTGATTATTTGATTTGATTCACTTCTCCAAAGCCGATGCCTTTTCCACATCTCGGGGCGGTCAGACCCGCTCTGTTTGTCTGTTGCTGCTGCTGATCATTAACGGGAACAGGCCGCGAGTTAAACGTTTCTCTGCAAACCGGAGAAAGACAAATAAATAGAAAGACGTGTTTCTCCGGCCCAGGGGTAAAAGCTACAATGGATGTTATTCCAAAAATTGTCCCCGTGACTTCGTCTGTGGATCTGTTTGTAAAGCTTGGATTTTAAAAGTCATATAAACACGAACCAAAGCCCCTTCTCAGCCCATACAGGAATCAAACCGCGATCGGGATATTATGACACGTCTAAGCAAACGAACGAACCGTTGCTAACATCCCATTAACGATTTTCAATCGTTTTTGTACCTATAGTGGTTGGTAGCGGTTTCTGTGCACGGACCCCGAAATCTCTCTGCTCCTCCACAGTTCCCAGCTTCTCACCATTTATCTTTTTTCGATTTAAATGGATGACTTCGCTCTCCCACACATTGACCTCCATTTGCCGCAGTTTTGGCCACTCACTTAATCTATCAATTCACACTTTTCAACTTCCTGCTTCTATCTGCATTACTTATTGCTCCCCCAGAAGGCTGCGTCTTCAAATCCCGCCGGGGTAACAGTTGCTTTTTGAGCTGATAGCATTCTGGATCTTTCCAAAATAAATGTTTTATTTTATTTTTCTCAACAAACAGAACCTTGCTCTAAAGTTTGGTTTCTTTGTTCCCCGGTTTCAGGGAGGTGTCTCATTCTGCCCTCGACTTTTGATCTCGAACTGCGGTTGAAACTTTCGCGAAGAGGGTGAAGTCCCCAAATCACTCGACCTGAATCGCCAACGCTTTGGGAAGAAGTTCAGTGCAAACAATCAGGAATTTAAAGGCACCTCAATGAGCTGCACTTTCATTGGGTGAGTTTTGTTCGCCATTACATTCAACCGTGAAATCGGTCTCGACTTTCATCTCACTGAAGTGAAGAGTGTGACCGCCTTGTATCTGTCAGCGTGTAAGTGACGAGTTTGGGGTCGGTATGGGTCGCTTTCAATTTTGAAATCTCACCAAGCACCAGAAAAAAGAAACTTGAAATCAAACTGTCCCTGTAAGTGATGAATTGAAGTGAATATCGCTCCAAGCAGATCTGGACAATGCGCAGTGCAGCCGCACGGGAGTTCCAAATCCACCCTCTCGCCACTGGACAATCACAATTTTACTCTGTTCCAGTGTCACCCCGCTGAAATCAAGTCTTTCTCGGCCACATATTTTCTGAACATCATAGTGACTGGTTTAAGAGTGAAAACTGCCGTCCGCTTCACTGTAAGTGCAAGAGACAACTTTGTAGATACCGTGTAGTATCACAGACGTGCTCGTTGGACTTGCTCATTTCATCTCATCTCATTTTCTGCAAACCGAAACATGACTGGAATAGAGAATGGTGAATCACAGCTCGAAAAATCAACCCTCTCTACTACTGGGGGACCGAGTCTTCCAACATACAGACATTTAGGGGCAAGGGGAGTTTGATGTTCAGAAATAATACAGCACCGATTTTCACTCGTGCAAGCTGCACAACCTTTATTTTGGAAAAGTAAACTGATGGTAAGACAGCTGTTACATTGATCGTTTCAAGCTGAAGCTTTCGCTCGGTGAATTAATGGTTCAGAAAACCAAACGTCGTGTTTCTGTGGTCCAATTGGTAAGCGCGTTCGGCTGTTAACTGAAAATGTTGGTTTGAGCCCACCCGGGGATGTCAGGGATTATTTACCTTAACATTCGTTGTTTCGCATTTCCAGGTTTCGAATGTGTGTTCTGTTTGCATGAAAATGTACCGTAAACATTGCCAGCTGAGCCCGGCTGATATTCCACCATTTAATCTGCCCCAGATAACAGGTATCTGAGGCCCAGTTTTGAGCTTCCACGATCTGTTCACACAACAGGTTGGATGGTGTCCTCAGTGCGAAAACGGGAGTTCGTCTCCACGAGAACTGTGCGGTGGTCACTCCCACCAATACTGTCATGTACAGATGCATTTCCGACAGGTAGATTTGTGAGGACGAGGTCAAGTAAATTTTTCCCCTCGTGTTGGTTCGCTCACCGTCTGCTGCAGGCCCAGTCTGGCAGCTTTGTCCTTCAGGACTCGGCCAGTAGTCGTGCTACCGAGCCACTCTTGGTGATGGACATTGAAGTCCCCCACACAGAGTACCTTCTGTGGCCCTTGCTACGCTCAGCGATTTCTCCAAGTGGTGCTCAACATGGAGGAGGACTGATTCATCAGCTGAGGGAGGGCGGTTGGTGGTAATCAGCAGGAGGTTTCCTTGCTCATGTTTGACCTGATGCCATGAGATTTGCATTTGGTCCAGAGTCAATGTTGAGGACTGCCAGGGCCATTCCCTCCTGACTGTATATCACTGCACCGCCACCTCTGGTTTGTCTGTCCTGCCAGTGGGACAGCACATACCCAGGGATTGTGATGGAAGAGTCACGGACCTCTGCTGAAAGGCATGATTCTGTGAGTATGGCTATGTCAGGCTGTTGCTTGACTGCTCTCCCAATTTTGGCACTGGTCCCCAGATTTTAGTGAGGAGGACTTTGCAGGGTCAACTGGGCTTGGGTGCCTTTTTCATGTCCAGTTTTATTCTGAATATGACTTTTTTTAAACGAGTTTTTACAACTGAATGGCTTGCTAGGCCATTTCAGAGGGCAATTACGAATCAACCACATTGCTGTGGGCCTGAAGTCACATCATAGGCCAACCGGGTAAGGACGGCAGGTTTCCTTCTCTGAAGGACATTAGTGAACCAGATGGGTTTTATTTATGACAATCCGGTCGTTTCATTGCCACCATTACTGATAGTCGTATTTTAATTCCAGATTTTAATTAATGAATTGAATTTAAATTCCCCAGCTGCCGTGGCAGAATTTGAACTTATGACACGTAGATTATTCGTCCAGGCCTGCTAGATTACAAGTTCAGTAACATAACCACGAATGCTACCGTACTGTATCTGGACCATAACATATTGATTTGACTCTGTTTATTAATTAGTATTAAAAAAAACCGCATTCCCACGGGTCACACTGAGATGGGGCCTATTTTTTTTATCAACTATTAAAGGTGACGTTGGGTCTAAGAAATAAAAGTGACTAAAAAAGCAAAATAGAAACTAATAATGTGATTTGGTTCCAGTTTCTTTAAATTTTGTGATGAAGAAATAAAGGTGTCAAGGGGGAAAAAAGCAACAATTTCAATGCAACCAAACAAGAAGTCCGGGGGCGAATTGTGGAGCTGTCGTTGGACCCAGTCTCACCTTTTTTCTTCCATTAAAAACAGGCCCATCTCCGTGTGAGCCGTGCGAATGCTGGTTTATGTTCCGGAGCCCGTGGGCCTCGGACTGTGCCTCATGCTGATTGGAACAGACAATTACTGCCAGTTAACAGCGCTGCGATAAAAAGAGGGAGTCGGTTTTCTCCTCTCACTGACCTGGGAGGGTTTGTTTGTTTGTTATAATGGAGGGTTCGGGGATTCTTGGTTTGTTACTTGTTGTAATCTGTTCAGCTCAGCCGCCCTCTCTCCTTTTCCCCGCCGATAAATGTTGGCTGTCTCCCAAAAACCGCAAAGACTGCGGATTTCCGGGAATTGAAGCCAGTGAGTGTGTGCAGAGAGGCTGCTGCTTTGATGCGGGGAGCCGGGATGCACCGCCGTGTTTCTATTCATTGGACAGTCTTCCAGGTGGGTGTATTCTCAGTCCGTTTATATTCTGGGCCAGGACTTTCCAGGTTCACCCGCAATCTAGCTGTACTAGGGGTTTCCCTGGACAGTTTCCTCTTTCTCCTTCCTGTCCTACAACGTCAGTTGGAATTTCAAACCTTTCCAGTCCGGAGAGTGGAAATGGTGGTGTGATTGAGTCTCTAATCCCGCAGAGTATAATTGATTGTGGGATTGGGGGCTGGTAATCAAACAGAAAGGGAAATAATTAATCGGCCTTTGACACAATAGCTGCAGTTAGAATCATTCCACCGTTGCTCGGTGACTTGGGACTCACACTGGTTGAATTCTGCCCTGTGTAATTGTCCAGGTAGTTGGGGGAGGGAGGGGCAGAGTGAATGAGCCCCGGCCCCTGCTGCCACTGAACATTTGAATTTGATATTTAATTTCTATCGGCGATGCGAGCAATTTAAATCCAAGCAGCGTGGTGACGAGCTGTAATTGGTCAACTGGTTTCCATCAGACAGATAAGGGGACGGGATAGAAACTGAAACATGGATGGGGTTTGTCCCCTTCCCTGTAACGGTTCCCTTGACCCTCCCCGTGGGTCAACTAACCGCCTTTCACTGACTCTCTTGCAGTCTGCACCAAGGATGGGCAGGTCCTCATCGCTATCTCCAAGGATTTGACGCTGCCTCCTGTTAACCTGACAACGGTCCATCTGAAGGATGGAGAAGGAGCTGAGTGCAATCCGATCGTGGCCTCTGAAGACACTGTGCTCTTTCAGTTCGCAGTCACTGAATGTGGCGCTACTCAGCGGGTAGGTATTGTGGGCTGGGAGTCGCATCAATGGCACATTTCGGGAATGATGATCTTCTGTCTCTTGTAGCTGGACGGCATGAACCTCCTGTATGAAACGGATGTGTTGGGTGAGTTTGAGATCTTGGATGAAGCTTTGGGATCGGTGACCCGGGACAGCCCTTTCAGGTGAGAATAGGAGCACATTCAGCGGGCAGAGACAGTGAGTACCTGAATTCTTCAGCCGTGTCCGTTCTCTTGCAGGCTCCATGTCCAGTGCAGTTACAAGGGAAGCCAGGAGTCTGATCTGCAGGTGAAGCCCAGAGTTTACACCCTTTCTCCACCACTGCCTGCCACTGAGGCCGGGATCCTGCTTCTGGAGCTGAGAATAGCGAGAGGTAACGAGTGCTCGCTGATGGCCAGTGTCCAACTTCAGGCTTTCTCCAAATAGTGCCCACCCTTCATTTTTCTCTTTTCAGATGGTGGTTACCGGAGCTGGTATGTGGCCAGTGACTACCCGATCCTGAGTGTGCTCCGGGACCCCGTGTTTGTGGAGGTTCGTGTTCTGAACCGGAACGATCCGTCCCTTGTGCTGCTGCTCAATGACTGCTGGGCGACCCCCACTGCCGAGCCGTATTCGGGGCTCCGATGGGACCTCCTGGTGGAGAGGTGAGGGGGCTTGAGGCAGTGTGGGGATTGGGGAGGGGGCGATATGGGCGGGGATTAATACAGAAATCGTTACTTCAGTCCGGGTTAGTGATTGGGGCAATATTCCTTCGAAGTTGCTATTTTGTTCCAGACGCTGGTATAATTGGTTTGATGTAAATCTATAACCGTGTGACTCCCCCTCTGTCTCTGTTCCAGGTGCCCCTTTGCTGGTGATAACTACAAAACCCGCCTAATCCCGGTAAACGCTGCTTCCCATTTGCTGTTCCCAACTCACCATAATCGTTTTGTAGTCAGCACTTTCGCTTTCTGGGACCGAGTTTCGGGCCGGGCTCTGACCGGGGAGGTGAGTTTCCTTCATTGCTTCTTTCCCGGTCACTTGGTATCACTGTTCCCTGGGCTTAATAAGTGAGCAGGCCCCTGTTGGTCGGTTGGCTGTAGAAGCATTGATCTCCTGACTGGGAGCTGTGGGATTGACCATACCGCACTGTCTCTTTGCAGGTTTATTTCCACTGCAGTGCTGAGGTTTGCTACCCTTCCACTCGAGAGAACTGCACGGCTCCCTGCAGCCCCAGTAAGTACCTGTGATCTGAATAGAAACTAAACGCTGATGGGGAGGGTTGGGTGTGGGACATCTGGACATGGGGCTCCCTCAGCAAGAAGCCGAACACTGGGCACAGGGTTAATGTCCCGAATCTGGCGGGTCTGGGAACTTGTCCATTTCCATTCTTGCAGGTTTCCATTCGAATAGCAATCTAGGTCAGCGGGTCTGAGCACATCTTGCACCAGGTCAGTAATTGTGAAGGATGCTCTGATCCTTGAGCTGGGATGAATGAGGTATTTTTGGTTCCTTGCTACTTGCCCGGATGCTGAGCTGCCCTACTTGCCGACCCCTGAGGAGCAGAATCCTCCAATTGTTGGCACGAGTGTGTTCCACATCCGGTTCGGAATAGTCCACCCTTGGCCTTGGAGAACATTAAACCAGCAGCTTACTATCATCATTCTGACACTTGGAATTCAGGGTGGAACCGAACGGATGTCCCGGGGCCGAACACCTGGCCAATTGAGTGTCTCATAAAACTTCGGGTCAAAGTAGTGCATCAAACAGTGTCTCCTTCACCAGGAGACCAGACTGGCCATTGTGGCAGCAGCGATTGCGCACTCTGCTCAGTTGGCACGTCCTTCTGAGAATCCGGATGGAATTATAGCCGTAACTGCGATCTCCAAACTCTGTCCGGTACCGAGGGCCCTGATGTGTTTTGCATGAGGCCATCTGATTCAGGATTTCCAGACAGATGAAGATTTAATCATTAACCATGAACTCTTGTCTCTTCCTCTCCTTCGCTCCAGAGAGGCGAAGAAGCGCCGATGACCAGTCTGGGGTATTGGTGACCGCTGATGGACCCATCCTTTTCCTGGAAGATGAGGCGAGATTGGCTGCTCTGATCCACCAGGACGAGAAAGGTAAAGCAGGGAGCTCCAACCGTGTCTCGTGATGGAGTAACTGGTGCCCATCTAACCCTGGCTTCTCCCCACAGATACTGCTGTTGATTCCCCCTTCCGTGTTCCTGGATTAGCGGTTGGGGTAGCGCTGCTCTCCGTGGCCCTGTTGGTCGGGACTGTTGCTATATGGAAAATGGAGAAGGGCCGCAGTATGGGCTCCGAGTGCAGCTCCATGGAACTGTAGATGTCTGTTGGATAATAAAATCCTGTTATAGATGATTTTGGTCTCGTGTTATCTTCCAAATGCTCGCTGGGTTGTACTCTTTGCAGTGAGTTAACTTGGTGTCTGGTTTGAGAATTGTTTTGCTGCAGCCAACAATTGCAACATCCCCAATTCGGAATGCGATCCGGGTCAAAGCTGTGGTGGGTTTGTCCTAAAATGGTGTCGGGAAGGAATGACTAGTTCCCTTGCCTCTAACTCTGATCCTGTGGGTTGGGCCTGGGCCCATATCTCTGGAATTGCCTCTTCCCTGAGGGCATCGATTGACCAGTTTGCCCAGCAGGGAGAATGTTGGGCTCTCTCCTTGCACGACCACTGACTGCTGGTCGCTCAGGCTACAGGAACAGGAGCACAGACGAGATGATTGCGTGGCTACAGGGATGGTGTAGGAGGGAGGGAGGAATTTAAATTCCTGAGCCTTTGGGACCGGTTCTGCGGAAGATGGGATGGGTAACACCGGACCAGGACCGATGTCCTCATGGGGGCTGTTTGCGAGTGCTGTTGGGAAGGTTAAAACTAGAATGGCAGGGGGATGGGAACCAGAGCAGGAAGACGGAGGAGGGGGAAGCAATAATAGAAACAAGACAGAACGGGAAGAAGCAACAGTGGCAGGCAGAGAAAACATGGTGATAAACAAATAGGTCCATAGTGCAAAATAATACTAAGCTGACTAGCAATCTTGAACAGTCTAAAGGTGTTAATGTGCGGATCATTTGCAATAAGGTCGATGAATTTACAGCTCAGATAGATATTAACGGGTATGATATAGTTGCGATTATAGAGACTGCCAGGGGTATTCAATATTTAGAAAGGACAGGCCAAAATTGAAAGGAGGTGGGGTAGCGTTGTTAGTAAAGGAGGAAATCAATGCAATAGTGAGTAAGGATATTGGCTCGGAAAATCACGATGTGGAATCTGTATGGATGGAGTTAACACCAAGGGGCAGAAAACGTTGGTTGGAGATGTAGGGGAGGGCATTAAACAGGAAATTAGAGACACAGGCAAGAAAGGTTAAACAATATCAGACTTAAATTTACATACAGCTTGGTCGAACCAAACTAGCAATAATAAAGTGGGGGAGGAATTCCTGCAGTCTAGAAATAAATGATGTACACTCATACATTTAGGAACCAACTAGCGAAAAGGCCATCCGAGATTGGGTATTGTGCGATGAGAAAGGATTGATTAACAATCTTGTGCGGGCTCCCTTAGGGAAGAGCGACCATTACATGACAGAATTCCTCATTAAGATGGAGAGTGAAGTAGTTAAATCCGAAACTAGGGTGCTGAATCTAAATGAAGGAAATTAAGAAAGTGAGTTGGCTAGGATAGATTGGAGAACTTGACAAAGGGATGACGGTGGATAGGCAATAGCTAATATATAATGAACATGTGGAGAAATGATAACAATTATTAATTCCTGTCTGGCACAAAAATAAAACAGGAAAGGTGGCTCAACCGTGGCTTACAAAAGAAATTAGCCATTAGTATTAGTTCCAAAGAGGAGACATATAAAATTGCCAGAGAAAGCTGCAGGCCTGAGGATTGGCAGCAGTTTAGAATTCAGCAAAGGTGGACTAAGGGGGAAAAGTAGACGAGAGTAAACTAGCCGGCTTCACAAAAACTGACTGTAAAAGTTTCTATTAATGTCAAGAGAAAAAGATTGGTGAAGACAAATGTCGGTCCCTTACAGTCAAATACGGAACAAAGAAATGGGAGAACAATTAAACACATACTTTGGTTCTGTCTTCAAAGGAGCACACAAACAACCTTCCAGAAATGTTAGGGAAGTAAGGGTCTACTGAGGGAGAAACTGAAGGAAACCAGGATTAGTTTTAAAGAAAAAGTGCTCGGGAAATTAATGGGGTTAAAGGCTGACAAATCCCCAGGGCCTGATAATCTACATCCTAGAGAACTAAACGAAATGGCCCTGGAACTCGTGCATGCATTGGTGATCATCTTCCAAAATTCTACTGACTCGAACAGTTCCGACAGATTGGAGGGTGGCAAATGTAACCCCACTATTTAAAAAACGAGGAAGAAAAAACAGGGAATTAAAGACCAGTTCGCCTAACATCAGTCGTGGGGAAAATGCTCGAGTCTATTTTAAAAGGTGCGATAACAGAACGCTTGGAAGGCATTAACGGGATTGGACAAAGTCAGCATAGGTTTATGAAAGGGAAATTAAGCTTAACAAATCTACAGGAGTTTTTTGAGGAGGTAACTTGTAGAATAGATAGGGGTGAACCAGTGGATGTGGTGTACTTGGATTTTCAGAAAGCTTCTGATCAGGTCCCACACAAGAGGTTAGTGTGCAAAATTAAAGCACATGGGATTGGGGGAATATACTGGCATAGATTGAGAATTGGTTGACAGACAGGAAAGAGTAGGAATAAATAGGTCTTTTCCCGGGTGGCAGGCAGTGACTAGTGAGGTACCGCAGGGATCAGTGCTTGGGGTCCCAGCTATTCACAATATATATCAAGGATTTGGATGAGGCAACGTAATGTAACATTTCCAAGTTTGCAGATGACACAAAGCTGGGGTGGAATGTGAGCTGTGAGGAGGATGCAGAGAGGGTCCATTGTGATTTCGACAAGTTGGGTGAGTGGGCAAGAACATGGCAGATGCAGTATAACGTGGATAAATGAGGTTATCCACTTTGGTTGTAAAAACAGAAATGCAGATTATTATCTGAATGGTGATAGATTGGGAAAATGGAGCGGTGCAAAGAGACCAGGGTGTCATTGTACACCAGTCGCTGAAAGCGAGCATTCAGATGCAGCAAGCAGTTAGGAAGGCGAATGGTATTATGGCGTTCATTGCAAGAGGATTTGAGTACAGGAGCAGCAATGTCTTACTGCAGTTGTGCAGGGCCTTGGTGAGACCACATCTGGAGTATTGTGTGCAGTTTTGGTCTCAATATCTGAGGAAGGATGTGCTTGCCATGGAGGGAGTGCAACGAAGGTTTACCAGACTGATTCCTGGGATGGCAGGATGATGTATGACTAGGCCTATATTCACTCGAGTTTAGAAGAATGAGGGGTGATCTCATCGAAACATATAAAATTCCAACAGGACGAGACAGACTAGATGCAGGGAGGATGTTCCCGTTGGCTGGGGAGTCCAGAACCAGGGCTCACAGTCACAAGATAGGGGCTATGTCATTTAGAACCGAGATGAGGAGAAATTTCTTCACTGAGGTTGGTGAACCTGTCGAATTCTCTACCACAGAAGACAGTGGAGGCCAAGTCATTAGATGTATTCAAGAAGGAGATAGATCTATTTCTTAATGCTCAAGGGATATGGGGGAAAAAGCGGGAACAGGGTATTGAGTTAGGCATCAGCCATGATCATTTTGAATGGCGGAGCAGGCCCGAAGGGCCGAATGATCGAATCTTGCTCTTATTTTCTATGTTTCGATGAAATGATAAAGATGAAACAGTCTGAACCCCCAACAGAATATGACGTGTAGCATAGATATTAATGAGAGGAAGTGAGAAGCGTTCCCGTGAATTGGCTCCGTGGCTCAGTTGGTTCAAGAACTCCGGTCCAAGATTCAACTCCCCGTGGTGCTTTTGTGGAATTTATGTTTAGTGAATTTGACCAGTAAAAACATCGTGCGGTGTTTGTACTTTGTTCAGGGTCCAATATGGAACTTCTCAGAATATCTCTTCAAAATGCCGTTTTATTTTACAGACTGACCTCTCATAGAATGTGAGCGTAACATCTTAATGTAAGGACACGTTCTTGTTTCTGGGCTCGTTGAGGTCGGGGTATAATTCTCGATTCGAGGTTCATATTCCGAAAAATCCATAATTTAGCCTGAGAATTTTTATCTTTAGTTGCGGTTCAGACTTTGCAAAGAGGGAAAAGAAGTCCCCAAATCACTCCACCTGAATCTCAAACGCTTTCGGAAGAAGTTCAGTTCAAACAATCACTACCTTTCAAGGCACGTCAATGACCTCCACTTTCACTGAACGAGCTTTGCTTGCAATTGCATTCGACCTTGAAACCGGTCTGGCCTTTCATCTCACTGAAGCAGAGTCTGGCCGCTTTGTAACTGTGAGAATGTCACTGACGAGGTTTGCTTTGATATTGGTCTCTTTCAATTTAAAAAATTTCACCAAGCCTCAGGGAAAAGAAAATAAGAATCGAATTGTCCCTTCAAGAATTGAAGGGATTGGTGCAACAAGCAGATCTGGAAAATGCACAGTGCGGTCGCTCAGGAATTTCAAATCCACCCTCTCGCCACTCAGCGGTCATATTAACTGAGCTTTACACTGGCCTTGTGTCACCGCGCTGAAATCGAGTATTTCTCCGGCACGTTTCTCTTAACTTCACAGTTGCTGGTTTAAGAGTGAAGACCAGCTCGTTGGATTTTCACTCCTGCAAGCTTCAACATTCATTTTGGAGAAGTAAACTGACAATAGACAGCTGTTTTATTGGTGGCTGCAATCTTAAAGTTTAGCTCAGTGAATTATTGGTTTAGCAGGTGATCTCTTCGTCTGTTTCGGTGGTGCTATCACTGAGCGAGAAAGTGTGATGGTTCGAACCCTTATTTCATTTTCCCGAAGGATTCATCGCCTCAAAGTTCCAGGGTTTCAATGTGTGTTTGGTCTGCAAGAAAATGTATCGTGATCATAGCCGGCTGAGCAGGGCTGATATTCTACCACTTACCCTGTGGTCGGAAATCAGGCACATGAAACATATAAAGGAATGGAACATTGGCTTCACGGAAATCACAATTCAAAACCCATTTATTTTAAGCGGGTTTATTTTAAATCAGTAAACGCCTGCCTTAAATGGTAGACTCAGGAATGTCACACAAACAGGTTAAATCTTCATAGAATAATTACCACAGTCACTTTTAGACTGGACGCCGCACGGTGACTTTGCTGTCAGTGAAGATAGACGGGAAAGACCAAAGTGCCGTTTGCCCCTCTCACTGTGGCCGTGAAGGACTGTGTCCAGGCTAAAGTTCTGTTCCCATCGGACGATCCTCCCCCCAGATTATCCTTTCTGAGCTCCAGTCAGGTGCTGCTAAACACTCACGTGGGAAAAACCAAAATCTACAACAAGGTGTTGAAAACAAAGCTGATTTATTTGACAGATATCCTGAATATTAAACTCCAGCTCAGTTATAGCGGTTATTAACATCAGCAGAAATAAACCCCAAATGTCAGAATGAACATGGTTCAGTCCTGGATATGATTGACAGCAGATGCCGACCCCTGCAGTCACTTGTGAACTCGCTGGTATCTCAGCACGTGTGATGACTGAGCAAATCCCTTCACACACATAGAAGCATAGACAGTTACAGAACAGAAGGAAGCCGTTCGGCCTATCGTGTCTATGCCGGCCGAAAAAGAGCTATCCAACTTAATCCCACTTTCCAACACTTGGTCCATAGCCCTGCAGTTTACGGCACTTCAAATGCACATCCAAGTACTTTTTAAATGAGTTGAGCTTTTCTGCCTCGACCACCCTTTCAAACAGTGAGTTCCAGACCCCTAACACCCTGTCCGCTTCTGTGCATCCTGTTACTTTTCCACTGCTGTCCGGAAGTCTATGAACAACTCCCACCAAAGTCTTGTATTCTATTCTGTTACTAATTTCTACGCAAAGCCTTTCTACTGCGTGCTCACCTTTACTAATATGTCTTCTTTCTTATGCAGTAATAGTATCCCTCCTCAATATCGCTACTCCACCGCCTTTTCCAATGTCCCTATCCTTTCGAAACGGCTTATAACCTGAAATATTTACCTGCCAGTCATGCCCAGTTTGTAGTCAGGTCTCAGTGATGAGCACTACGTCATGCACTATAAGCTGAATTTACGCTTCTAATTCACTTGTTTTATTTCTTATGCTACGTGCATTAATGTATAGAACATTTAATTGGGCAATATAACTAGTCCTACCCTTATGCCCTGATGTTGTGTTGAACACACTTGGGAAATAAGGTTGGTGAGCTGCAGACACAAGTGGTAACATGGGATTATGTTTTAGTGTCCGTAATGGAGGCCTGGCTCAAACAAGCGGAGGAATGGCCACTTAAATATTCCTGGCTACAACGTATTCAGGAAAGGCAAGGCAAAAAAGTGTGGGGAGGGGTTAGTGGGGAGCAGGCACTATTGATCAAAAATACTGTTACAGCGGTAGAAAGGGTCGCCATGCTTACGGGTTCAAAGGCAGAATCTATTTGTTTAGAATTAAGGAACAATTGAGGAGCTATTACGCTGCTGGATGCATTCTATAGGGGGACCAAATAGTGGGAAGGAGATGGAGGAGCAAATTGGCAGCAAATTGCAGAAAGATGCAATAATTTTAGAGTAGTGATAAAAGGGGACTTCATTTATCCGAATATAGATGGTGATATAGCAGTGTAAAAGTCAAAGAGGGCGAGCAATTCCTGAAATGTGTACAAGAGAAATTTCTTAATCCGTATGTTTTCAGCCCAACGAGGAAGGAAGCAGTGTTGGATTTATTTCGCGGAAAGAAGTGGGGCAAGTGTAGCATGATTCTCTGGGGGAGCATTTGCATCAGGTTTAGTGCAGTTATGGACAATGCAAGGAAAAATCAAGTATGAAAATACTCTACTGAGAAGAGCGAATTTCAGCGAGTTGAAAAGGGATCGGGTCCAGGTGGATTGGAATCAAAAATTGGCAGGTAAAACAGTAAATGAGCAATGGGAGGCTTTGAGTGAGGAGATAGTTCGGGTGCAGACTGGACACATTCTTACTCGGGGAAAGGTTGGGCATGGAAATCGAGAGCTCCCAGGATGACAACAGAGTATTTGAGACAGCATTTTGTACATTCTGAATACCAATGTCCGGACAGGTGTGCCCGCGGTTATCAACCACAACCTCGTCACCTCCACGCTGACAGATAAAAAGCGGCCACATTCTGCTTCAGTGAGATGAAATCCGAGAGCGGTTTCAAGGTCAATTGCAATTGGAATTCGAATGCAGTCAGAGGACGTGAGATTATTGAGATACCTCCAAACACCCTGCCAGTTTGAACAGCAGCTCAAGATCAAAAGTCTGGGGGGGAAATGAGGGCTCGTCCGGGATTTCTCACATATTTTAAACAACAAACCCGAAGCGAGAATCATACCCCTAGACCAACGAGCCCGCTGAAAAAAATAAGCAAAAAGTAGTGGTTTCTGAGTATCAGCGGCCACTTTACCCAAATCTCCCTTAAAGTACCGTAAACAAAAATGTGTCCGTACATTAGTGAAGAATCATAAAGCCAATTTCTTCACTGTTGTGTTTTGTTTAGGTCTCCTTACGCTGAGAAAGATGATTGGGGACAGTTGATGAGTTATGGGTGTGAGGGCGCAGAAACTCCGGTGAGAGGGCGCAGAAACTCCGGTGTGAGGGCGCAGAAACTCCGGTGTGAGGGCGCAGAAACTCCGGTGTGAGGGCGCAAATACTCCGGTGTGAGGGCGCAGAAACTCCGGTGTGAGGGCGCAGAAACTCCGGTGTGAGGGCGCAGAAACTCCGGTGTGAGGGTGCAGAAACTCCGGTGTGAGGGTGCAAATACTCCGGTGTGAGCGTGCAGAAACTCCGGTGTGAGGGCGCAAATACTCCGGTGTGAGGGTGCAGAAACTCCGGTGTGAGGGCGCAAATACTCCGGTGTGAGGGCGCAAATACTCCGGTGTGAGGGCGCAAATACTCCGGTGTGAGGGTGCAAATACTCCGGTGTGAGGGTGCAGATGCTCGTATTTAATGGTGCAGATACTCCGGTGTAATGGTGCAGATATTCCGGTGTCAGGGTGCAAATACTCGGATTGCAGGGTGCAGATACTCGGATGCAGGGATTTGTTGCCGCGACTGAAATGCGGCTTAGAACTGTTGTTTTTATCCAAGGCAGCGCTGCAGGATCCTTTCATGATCTCTCACAAATCAACTGAAACCCATCGGAATGTGAATACAATTTTGCGTTTCCAAAATAAAAGGGAGTGACATTTATTGTGGAAACAGTCTGGTGTCGCTCACTGCAGAAATATCCATGTCAGAGTGAAGCGGCTCTCCTGCAACCTTCGGACCTTGTCTGTGAAGAAGAATTCAGATTTCCGCGAAGCCAATCACAGGTGAAATGATGGAGGATCGGCCGTGCTCAGCTGGCCATCGAAAGCGGGCATTTGTTTTGCAGCCAAAACAAACATCAGAACCAGGAAATGCGAGACCATGAAGATAAAAGTTTCCCCACCGTCCCTGGGTGGGCTCGAACCACCAACCTTTCGGTTAACAGCCGAACGCGCTTACCGATTGCGCCACAGAGACAACACACGTTTGTTGTTGAACTCCTGATTCAATTAACTAAAAATTCAGGTTGCAGCGATCAAAATAAATTCTCTCTGCTATCAGTTTAATTTTTCCAAAATAAAGTGTGTGAAGTTTGCACGAGTGAAAATCTGTGCTCTATTATTCCTGAACATTAAACTCACCTTGCCATGAAACACCTGTGTGTTGGAAGACTCAGTCCCCTCGTGGTCGAGAGGATTGATGTCTCGAGCTGTGATTCGCCATTCTCTATTCCAGTCATATTCAGGTTTGCTGAAAATGAGATGAGATGAAATGAGCAGGTCCGACGAGCAGGTCTGTGACACGACTCGGTGTTTACAAAGATGTCTCTTGCACTTACAGTGAAGCGGACGGCAGTTTTCACTCTTAAACCAGTAACCATGATGTTCAGAAAAAGTGTGGCCGAGACACACTCGATTTCAGCGCGGTGACACTGGGTCAGAGGAAAGTTCAGTTCATGCGATTGCCGAGTGGCGAGAAGGTGGATTTGGAACTCCTGTGCGGCTGCACTGCGAGTTGTCCAGATCTGCTTGGAGCGATATTCACTTCAATTCATCACTGACAGGGACAATTTGATTCCAAGATTCTTTTTCTCTGCTGCTTGGTGAGATTTCAAAATTTGTAAACGACCCATACCGACCCCAAACTCGTCACTTCCACTCTGACAGATGTAACGCGGTCACACTCTTCACTTCAGTGAGATGAAAGCCGGGAGCGATTTCACCGTCGAATGCAATGGCGGACAAAACTCATTCCAAGAAAGTGCAGGTCATTGAGGTGCCTTTAAATTCCTGATTGTTTGCATTGAACGTCTTCCCAAAGCGTTTAAGATTCACGTGGAGCGATTTGGGGACTTATTTTCCATCTTTGCAAAAGTTTCAACCGCAGGTCAAAATCAAAAGTCGAGGGCGGAATGAGACGCCTTCCTGAAATTTGAGAACCAGGGAAGCAGACTTTAGAGCAAGGTTCTGTTTATTGAGAAAAAGCAGATACAATATTCATCCCGGAACGATCCAGAATCTGATCAGCTCGAAAAGTAACGGTTGCCCCGTGATTTGAACACGCAGCCTTCTGGTGACGCAATAAGTCATGAAGATTGAAGCAGGAAGTTGAAAAGTGGGAATTGATCGATTCAGTGAGTGGGCAAAACTGCGGCAAATATAGTTCAATGTGGGGGAGAGCGAGGTCATCCAATTTAAATCTAAGAAAGATAAATCAGAATGTTTTCTAAATGGTGAGAAACTAGGAACTGTGGAGGAGCAGAGAGATTTAGGAGTCCAAGTACAGAAAGAGCTACCAACTAGCGTTCAGGTACAGAAATTAATTAAAATGACTAATGGACCGTCAGTACGGCCGGTTAACTCAGTTGCTTAAAGTATGTTGTAACGCCTTAATCACGGATTCGATTCTTATAATTTACTTTATTTATTTCGGCTTTTTATAACTTTTAAAATCGAAGCTTTACAAAAAAATATCTAAAGACAGATTCGAGGGGACAGTTTTTTGAATAATATCCATTGTCACTTTGCCCCTGGACCGGAGAAACACGTCTTTCTTTTTGTTCGGGATTTTTTGGCAACTGACCCTGTGACGCAATGGCGAGTGTGTTGGACTTCGACTTGTTTTGTTTGATAAGCCATTCAAAGGTTGTGGATTCGAGTTGCAACGGCGTTGGATTTTAGTTCGGGAGCTGGGAAGTGAAATTTTACAGCAAAACCGCAACAGGATCATTAATGTCCGTCAAGGATGTGAAACTGTCCCCGACACTTGATCTTACACAAGTGGCTCCAGTCCCAGCCGAATTCATGATTCTTAAACCATTCTGAGCTGGATTGGCGAAACTCTCTCAAGAAGGAGACTCAACATCTGCTCAGACCGAAAGTCAATCTGCTCGACTTCCGTCTCTTCAGACTGCATGTTCCTTCAGACAGGTTTCCAACTGGACACATGCATCCTGCTGCCGTGGCAGCATTGGTGCTTCAGGGGTAGAATTCTTGCTTGCAGTAATTCTGTTCCTGTAAAACGAGCTCCTGAAGTGTAGGATGGAAAGTATCCTGGCTGAGCGGCCTCTGGCTCTGGTTAATAGCTCCAGTTAAATCCCACGATTTGTTGATGTGTCAAAGTCATAGTTTGTGTCTCTAAAACCGCAGCCTCCCTCCTGTAAACAAGTAATACGAAACATCTCATCTGCGCTTACAACCGCGTCGTCCGGAGGAACCACATGGCAATTCAGATAATTAAATGAATTTTGGAACACATCAATTGTACCTTCAACTCCGGTCGAAATGTTCACAAGGAAAAGGATTGTTTGATCTTGCTGAGATTCGAATTAAAAACCACGGTATTTCCTGAGCCTGTAACTCAAATAAGGACCGATTGCGCCGCTGGAGCCCGGTCACTCTGATCACATGACCCACTCTGCTGGAAAGAATCTGAAGGTGAGATTTCCTTCCCTGTGGAAACGTGTCCTGTCCCCGTGATGAAACTAATATCTGCACTTTCACTTTCAGCGTCTTTCACATCCTTTGCTCCATCGCACGACAATCGGGTTTTCTTTGAACAAGTCAAAATGGATATTTGCAGAAATTCTGTCAGTGGAAAATTCGAATCGAGAAACGCCCCAAACATTGAAACCAGCGATTTAAACCACCAGCTCACACTTCCACAAAACAAGGCCTGTCTTTAAAGGTCCGTTTAATGATGAAATAAATTAAATTAATTGAAGCTAATTGACCGCATTTGCCTCGTGCTAGGGTTCTTCGCCTTGGAGCAGGGAAGGTTCAGAGGAGATTTGATAGAAGTGTTCAAAGTCATGACGGGTTCAGATAAAGTAAATAAAGAGAAACTGCTCCCGTTGGCGGAATGGTCGAGAACTTGAGGGCACAGATTTACGGTGGTTGACAAAAGAACCAAAGGCGATATAAGGAAAAACGTTTTAAATCAGCGAGTAGTTATAATCTGGAATGCATCGCCTGAAAGGGTGGTGGAAGCAGATTTAATCGTGACTCTCGAAAAGGAATTGGATAAGTATTTGAAGGAAAAATATTAGCGGGTCTACAGGGAAAGAACGGGGGAATGGGACGAACTGGATTGCTCTTAAAGAGAGCCGGGGAAGGCTCAATGGGCCGAATGGCCTCCTTCTGTGCAGTAACGATTCTATGAATGTATGATTCCATCTCGCTCAAGCTTCGTTTCAAATTCTGCTAACTTGATAATCAAGCTTTTTTTCTATACTTAGATCTCTCTATCTCTCCCTGTCTCTGTCCCTCTCTGTTTTCCCCTGATGGACTTCTCAGGCTTCGTTGAACGGCCAAAGCTCATCGAACCTGCGACACCAGCAGAGAACGGTAAAGATCGAAAGACTGAGACGGTCGGAAAAGTAAAGGACCAACCCAGATGATGAATTCGTAGCCAATGTCCACATATTGATGTCTCTTCGTCCTCATAGTGAAAACATCAGTACTTTTAGCCCAGTATAAAAACAAAGTCTTGTATTTATAAAGCGCTTTTCACGACCTCAAGACTTCCCAAAGCGCTATACAGCCAATGAAGTATTTTTGAAGTGTCGTCACTGTTATACTTGTGGGAGAGTGAATAATCTGCGGATGCCGAGACAGACAACAATGTAGCTTTAGAGCAATTCATTCTGCAAAGTCTCACTTGATAATACAACTCGCACATTCGAAACGAATGTGGTAAAGAGAGGCTAATATTGTTGATATGAAATAGTTAATGTACGTCTTCACATTGCCGTACATCGGAATAGAAAAAGTGATGGGATGCACAGAATGGTGGCCGATCGGCTGTGGGTGGCACAGAATTCTGCATTGGTTGCACCCCTCTGTTATCAGTGGCTCGTTGGTCTTCGGGTATGATATCTCGCTTTGGGGATTTGCTGATTGTTTTGTGAGAGATCCCGGATGAGCCCTGCGGTGTTACCATTTTTCGTTCAAAATCACAAATTGGCTTCTCACGTCTTGTCAGCGGTGTTGTCGGCAGGATTGTCTTAATTCCAGTGCATTGAGGACAGAATGCAGAGGTTCTGTCGACGACAACACACATGGAGAAAGGAAAATGTCACAAGATGGTGTTCAAATTGAAGCTTCATGTGAACGTATCCGAATTCACGTGACCTCATGAATGGAGAATGAAAAATGCTCCTCCATTGAGCGGTGATCGAACCCGGGCTTCCCGCGCAGAAATCAAGAATTTGATCACTGAAATAACAAAGTCCGCACAGCAGCCGGCGATATGCGCTCAGTTCGAAACCTGTCTAAAAGAACATACAGTCTCAGAGTTCTCCTGTCATAACCTTCTTCATTCTCTTCTGCAGCCGTGTCGGATTTGTCGCTTGCAGCTGCGATGACCCAATGATTAAGAAGTAGGACTTGCAATGTGAATTGCCGACCCAGCTTCGACGCAACACACGTGGAGAATGGAAAATGTATCAAATGGTGAGCAGATTGAAGCTGAGGGCGAATGTCGCACAATTCACGCGATCGTATGAATGGAGAATGAAAATAATCCGAAACGAACCGGAAATCGAACCCCGGTTTCTCACGTGATAAATGAGAATTCTATCACCGAGACAGCAAAGTCAGCACATTAACAAGCTGCAAGTTTCCAGTTGGAAACCTGTCTGAGAGAACAAAGTGTCACAGATCTCGTGTGATAACCCTACGCATTCTGATTTATAGCTGTGCATCATCGATGTTTGCCGCTGCGATGGCCGAGTGGTTAAGGCGTTGGACTTGAAATCCAATGGGGTTTTCCTGCACAGGTTCGAATCCTGTTCGCAGCGCTACTTTTTAAAGTTTGCTCAGTGTTCAAATTAATATGAACTTGAACGAACGGACCTTGTTCGCTCCCTCAGAGAGGTGCTCCATCGCCAACGACGCTTTTAACTCGGAGCCCAACGATCTCTTGAAAAATTGCAAGACACGTGAAGGAATCTCTCCCAAGCTCCATTCTAAATTCTGCTCGTTCGCAGAACTTGACATTTATACAATTTATTTCTATGTTTTAATCTCTCCCTGTCTCTGTCTCTTGACTTTGCCTGTTTTCTCCTGATGGACTTCTCAGGCATCGTGAACAGCGAAGAATGATGGAACCTGCAACACCAGCAGAGAAGGGTAAAGATGGAAAGACTGAGACGGTAGGAAAAGAAAAGGTGCAACCCAGCTGATGAATTCGCAATTAATGTCCACACGTTTATGTTTCTTGCCCTCACAATGAAAAAATCAGCAATTTGAGTACAGTACACTTATGATAGAGTGTATAATATGCGGATGTTGAGACCGACAATCGAACCTTTGCCGTGGTGATGAAAGCGCCGAATCCTAAACACTAAACCCCAAGGAAACGCTGAAAATTCTTTGCTGCCAACAAGCAGAGCAACGCGGCCTTTCCGACTTGGCCCTTTGTAATTCAGGTAATTTTCCTGCCAGACAAACTGCTCGCACAAAATGGCATTTTCTGTTCGAAATAATATCGCGACAGAGGTGATGTTCAGGCAATGACATCACCAAGTGCAAGTAGGCATGTACATGAAATGGAAAGTGAGGTAAAATACGACCACAAGCTGCTGATGGACATGTTTCCGTTTCCAAAATTCACGCACCGAATGCAGCTCCTGGGAAAGCTGCAAGGTCACGCTGGTCCATCGTGAATCATTTGAAGCAACTGACAGTTTAAAGTGGCATCTCCTTCTGCTTCTGTGGGGAGTGAGAGAGAGGCACTGTCGGTCTTTGCGTACAGTTTGATTTTGCACAGAACTGCACAGAGAAACAGCAAATATACCGGGGCTGTGAGATGTTCTATATTATTCATATTTAGCCACAGGAATATCCGCAGTCAGAAGCTGAAAAGAAGGAGTGATAAGAGGCCTGAGAATAAACACAGAGCTGAATGAATTATGAAAGAGCGAAAGAAAAACAAATGTCATCAGTTCCACTTTGTCTCGTGCGCAATCTTGGGAGCTCCCCAATGGCCTGGTGGTGAGAATTCGGTACTCTCACCACCGCGAGGTTCGATTCCCAGTCAGGGAATTCACTTTAAAAAGTGAACTTCTCAAATTAATTACATGAAGCTAATTAAATCCTGTTCGTAGTTGAATCCCTGTTTTAATCACCATGAATCAATCGATAACTTTCTATTTCAGACTGAAGGCGATGTTGACGTGGTTACCGAGAGACAGTCAAAACTTTAATAAGATTTTTATGCTTTGAATGTGATGATTTTTTTTTTCATTTTGTAGACTGCCTCTTAAGAGTGTGAATAAAAACGCAGTGGAGTCGTTGTTAAATTTAACAGTAACTGGCAATTGTCGCTGTTTATCACAGGAGCGCCCGAACTGGTTCTCCGATCAAGATGAAAGTAACGCAACGAGGAACATCTGATACAACACGAAAGGCATCGGGCTATGACAAAAATCCCCACCGTTTTGCTTTTCCAAAATAAAGGGTGTGAAATTTATTCTCTGAACATAGGAACAGTCTGGTCTCACTCACGACAGAAATCTCCATGTCACAGCGAACCAGCTCTCCTCCTGCGAATGCGGCCTCCCTTCGGGCCTTTCGGGGGCTTGCCTGTCAAGGAGAATTGTAATTACCTTGAAGCCAATGTTCCATTCCTTTATATGATTCATGTGCCTGATTCCCGACCGCAGGGTAAATGGTAGAATATCAGCCCTGCTCAGCTGGCAATGATTCCGGTACATTTTCTGGATTCCAAAACATGCGTTGAAACCCTGGAAATTTGAGACGATGAATCCTGAGGAAAAATAAAATAAGGGCTCGAACAATCAAACTTTCACCCTGACGGATAACACCGCCGAGAACAGGTGAAGAGATCACCTGCTAAACCAATAATTCACTGGGCTAAACTTTGAGATTGCAGCGACCAATGTAACAACTGTCTGCAGTCAGTGAAAATGAATGATTAAAGCTTGTAGGAGTGAAAATCCAACCAGCCAGTCTTCACTCTTAAACCAGCAACTGTGAAGAAAAACATGCCGGAGAAATACTCGATTTCAGTGCGGCGACACTGGGCCAGAGTAAAGTTCATTCAATATAATTGCCGAGTGGCTGGAGGGTGGATTTGGAACTCCTGACCAATTGCAATGCGCATTTTCCAGATCTGCTTGGATCACCAATCCCTTCAGCTCATCACTAAGAGGGACAATTCGATTCTCGGTTTCTTTTTCCTGACGTTTGATGAAATTTTACAAATTGGAAGCGATCAATATCAAATGTAAAGACGCCACCGACATGATCACAGATGCAAAGCGGCCACACTCTGCTTCAATGAGATGAAAGTCAAGAGCGATTTCACGGTCGAATGCAATGGCTAACAAAATTGATTCAACGAAAGTTCAGGTCGTTGAGGTGCCTTTAAAGTCCTGATTGTTTCTATTGGACTTCTTCCCAAAGCATTTGAGATTCACGTGGGACGATTTGGGGACGTTATTTTCTTTTGTGCAAAAGTTTCAACTGCAGTTCAAGATCAAAATTCCTGGGTCGACAGTTGTTCACAATTGATCGGTGCTGGGACCACTGCTGTTCACAATTTATCGGTGCTGGGACCACGGTTTTTCACAATTTATCGATGCTGGTACAACTGTTGTTCACAATTTATCGGTGCTGGGACCACTTTTGTTCAAAATTTACATTCATGATTTGGACACGGGAATTGGAAGTACAATTTCAAAACTTAGGGACGACACCTAATTGCGAGCTGTAGTTAATACAAAGAAAAATGCGAATAATAAAGGAAGACATTAGTAAATTTGCAGAATGGGCGTGTAAATGGCAAATTAATTACAATATTTGTTATATACTCCCTTGCCTTTTTGCCCCCCCCCCCCCACTAAATGCATTACCTCACATTTCTTCAGATTGAATTGCATTTGCCACTTCTCTTTCCACCTGTCTGCTCTATGGATATCTTCCTGCAGTCGACAGCTTTCCTCCTCACTCTCAACCACAGGAACAATTTTTGTATCATCTGCAATTTTCTTCATCATGCCACCTACATTTAAGTCTAAATCAATGATCTGTACCATGAAAAGCAGGGACCTACTACGAAGCCGCATGGGACCCCACTCGAAACAGCCTTCCAGTCACAAAAGCACCCGTCGACCACAACCGCTTGCTTCCTGCCACTCAGCCAATTTTGGATTCAACTTGCCAATGTCCCTTGGATCCAATGGGCTTTTACATTTTTGACAAATCTGCCCTGTAGGACTTTGTCAAAAGCCTCGTTAAAATCCATGTTGACTCCATCAATCGCGATACCCTCATCGATCCTCCTTGATACCTCCTCAAATAATTCAATTCAAACGACCATCCCTTAACAAATCCACGCTGACTGTCCTTGATTAATCCGTGCCTTTCTAAATGACGATTCATACTTCAGCTCGAGTTTAGGCCGACTGGCCTGTATTTACTCGATCTATCCCTGTCTCCCTTTTTCAACAATGGTACAACGTTAGCAATCCTCAAATCCTCCTGCACGACACCTTTTGCCTGGGTGGATTGGAAAATGATGGTCAGAGCCTCCGCTATTTCCTTCCTTGCTTCTGTTAACATCCTGGGATATATTTCATCTGGGCCTGCAGATTCAGGTCGAGCGATTTGAGGACTTATTTTTCCTCTTTGCAAACGTTTGTCGCTTTATTCCAAAAATTAGGTAAAATAACGAGCTGCACAAGGCACTGTTGGGAGTTGAACCCAGGATCTCCTGTTTATTGGACAGATGCTTTAACCAACTAAGCCACAGCGCCAATTGATGAGATTATGCCCCAACTCCTTTCACAAATATCTATCAGCGACACTTCAATGTTGGGGGTTCAGGCCGTTTTGTCTCTGTCCATTTCGCTTGTCCGTTCACCTGTGCATCCCGACACTGACTGCATTTCTCGCTGAGTTTATCTTTGTGTATCCTTCAGTGCGTTGATGCATGGATGATTATGTGTGATTGTATTTGTGACATTGAATAAATCAGAGCTTCAGACAATTCTCGCTCTGACATTGGAGAACTATTGAGCCGAACTTTACAGCGGAGTGTTGTTTATTGTGGTGCTGAAACTAAAAAAATCGTAAGAGGAGCAAAAAGGGAAAAGGAGACAAACTTATGAGGGGAAATGAGGACAACTCTCAAGGTTTTTACGAGCATATTAAGAGAAAGAAGGGCGGCTGAGAGTAATGTGGGCTGCTTGAAGACAGATGGAGGTGATATTGTAATTGAAAATCAGGAAATGGCAGAGTTGCTAAATTTTTACTTTGCATCGGTCGTCACAGAAATGGATGAGGCTAACATAGCAGAGACACGAGGAAAACTGTAAATAAATCAAGGGGATTCAGTACAAGTAAAATGATGGCAATGGAGAAAATGAGGAGGCGAACGATAGACAAATCTCCAGGAGCTGATGGTTTCCACCCCAGGGGATAAAAAGGAACAGGTGAGGAAATTGTACATGCTTTAGTCATGATCGATCAAAACTCTCTTGATTTAGGAATTGTTATTTAACGAAGCGCATCCTGATTGGAGGCTTGTGTTTGAGAAAGATCTCGAAGTGATAATTGAGAACAATTTTACAACACCAAGTTATAGTCCAACAAATTTATTTTAAATTTGGAATTTAAAATAAATTTGTTGGACGATAACTTGGTGTTGTAAAATTGTTTACAATTGTCAACCCCAGTCCATCACCGGCATCTCCACATCATAATAATTGAGAGACCGAAAATAAAGCTGTTTGGCAGGAGCGCTGATGCTGTCGGTTGTTCGCTGCTCTCGTGTTCCACAATTGTTAAGCGTGCGTTACTTATTTATAGCAGTATGGGCTCCAGAAATGACCAGGTTGTGAGTTCGAGCGTCTTCTAAATCAATCAAACCTTTTACTCCGAACATTTTGATCGGAGTTCAAGGTAGAAATGGTATCTTCCATAACGCAACTTGTTAACAACCAGTCGTTTTTACAATACGCTCTTGTGGGACAAACGTATGGAGGTCAACAATCGACTTCTTAGTTTTCCCATGTGGGAATTTGGGTTCCTCTGGCCTACCGTCTTTCAATAGCAAGTGCTAGTTTACTTGTTCATAGGGGGAGAGGGGGCTTTTAGCGGCAGCTCATATGGCAAAGGGGCCGGTACAAGATCTTTAAATCTAAAGAACCAAACACACAATTCTTCTTTTCTTTAAACCGATATTCATCGGTTGGAAGTTTCGTGTTGGGAAAATTTGGAAGAGAAATATGCTGCCTGGTTTCACTGTGTCACGGGTGAAATTATTCAGCTTACAGACGTTAATCCACTGAAAGGTCGAGAGGCCTTTTTCAACTCCCGTGTGGGACAAGTTCAGCTTTTGAGCCGCTGGATAAAGTGCTATTTTAATTGCTGCTAACGAATGACACGACATTTGGCACAAACAAGAAGAATTGTAAACTCACGAGTTCACTGTTCATGTTTCTTACCTCTTGTTCAACAGAAACAAGGATTCTCCTCAACACGTTGCTGAGAATTTTATCAAACGGACCTCCCCCTCGTTCGACGACTGCAGCGATAATTCAGAGATCTCCCATGAATATGTACGATGGGAGCTTATGTAGTATCGAGCCTGGGTAGCTCAGTCGGTAGAGTATCAGACTTTTAAAGTGGGCAGTGAGCTGAAGGTCCAGCGTTTAACTCCCTGTCCAGGCTCCAAATTTCGGAACAGCTGGCAAGCTGTGACTTTGTAGGGGGACCTGAGATGTGTTGTCAAAGTTTCGATAGTATCTTGTTTCCCAGGGATGGGCAGTAATGCGCCGTCTGAGGCGGTTCCCGATCAGGAATTCAACTTTACTGTATTAGTTCACTGTATTAATTTCGCAAAACTTATTCAACTCTGTAAAAAAGACGAATACTTGTTCAAATCGCCATTGATCAACCAGTAACTTTCTGTTTCCGGCTGAAAGAAATGCTGACTTTTTTTATGCGTTAATTCACCAGGCCGAATTTAGGGAGTTCAGAGGAGAAGTGAAAAAGGAAATGAGAGGCAAAGAGAAATATGACTATAGACTGACGGCCAACATAAAAGGGAATCCAAAAGACTTCGACAGGCATGCAAACAGTAAACGGGTAGTCAGAGGAGGGGTGAGGCCGATTCGGCACGAAAAAGGAGATCTACTCATGGAGGCAGAGGGGATGGCCTGGGTACCAAATGAGTACTTTGCATCTATCTTTACCAAGAAGCTGCTGCCAGAGTCTCAGCAAAGGAAGTTATCGTTGAGATACTGGATGGTCTAAAAATTGATAAGGAAGAGGCAATTGAACGGCTGTCTGTACTTAAAGTAGATAAGCCACCCGGTCCGGATGGGATGCATGCTCAGTTGCTGAGGGAAGTAAGGGTGGAAATTGCAGAGGTGCTGCCCATAATCTACCAACATCCTTAGATATGTGGGTGGTGCCAGAGGACTGGAAAATTGCAAAGGTTACACCCTTGTCCAAAAAAGGGTGTACGGCTAATCCCAGCAATTATAGGCTAGTCAGTTTAACCTCAGTGGTGGGGAAACGTTTAGAAACGATAACCCGGGACAGAATTAACAGCCACTTGGACGAGGGTGGATTGATTAGGGAAAGGCAGCACGGATTTGTTAAAGGCAAATCGTGGTTAACTGACCTGTTAGAGTTTTTTGATGAGGTAACAGAGAGGATAGATGAGGGCAATTTAGTTGATGTGGTGTATAAGGACTTTCAAAAGGTGTTTGCTAAAGTGCCGCATGGTAGGCTTCTCATCAAGATTGCGGCCCATGGAATAAACGGGGCAGAAACAACATAAATGCAGAATTGACGAACAGAAGGAAACAGATTACTGGTGAACTGTTGTTTTTCGAACTGGCGAGAGGTGTACAGTGGCGTTCCCCAGGGATCAGTGCTGGGACCACTGCTTTTCTTGATATATATTAATGACTTGGACTTGAGTACACAGAGCACAATTTCAAAATTTGCAGATGAAACAAAACTTGGAAGGGAAGTAAACAGTGATAAGGATCGTGATAGACTTCAAAGGATATAGACAGGCTTGGGCGGAGACGGGGCGGAGACGGGGCAGATGAATTTTAACGCAAAAAAATGCGAAGTGATACATTTCGGTCGGAAAAACGAGGAGAGGCAATATAAACTCCAGGGCACAAATGTAAAAGCGGTAGAGGAACAAAGAGGGGTTTATGTGTATAAATCGTTGAATGTGGCAGGGCAGGTTGAGAAAGCGGTTAAAAAGCATACGGCATCTTGGGCTTTAGAAATAGATGTATAGAGTACAAAAGTACAAAAGTATAGAAGTCAGGATGAAACTTTATAACACACTGGTTCGAACACAACTGAAATTTTGTGTGGGGTTCTGGACACCGCACTTCAGGAAAGATGTGAAGGCCTTCGAGGGGGTGCAGAAAAAAATACTATCATAATTCCAGGGATAAGGGACTTTACTTACGTGGATAGACCGGAGAATCTGAGGTTGTTCTCCTTGGAACAGAGACGGTTTTGTAGAGATTTGATCGAGGTATTCAAAATCATGAAGGATCAAGACATGGAAGATGGAGAGAAACTGTTCCCATTGGCGGAAGGGTCAAGAACCAGAGGACATAGATTTAAAGTGATTGGCAAAATAACCAAAGGTGACATGAGGAAAAACTTTTTTACACAGCGAGAGGTTCGGATCTGGAATGCACTGCCCGAGGGTGTGATGGAGGCAGATTCAATCATGGCCTTCAAAGGGGAGTTGGATGAGTACTTGAAAGGAAACAAAATGCAGGCCTTCGGGGAAAGGCAGGGGAGTGGTTCTAGCTGGATTGCTCTTGCAGAGATCTCGCACGGACTCGATGGCGCGAATGGCCTCTTTCCGTGCTGTAAGCTTTCTATGATTCAATTCTATGTGCAGGTTGCAATGCAAAGGGAACAGAGCGTGCCAGAAATCGATACGACTCTGAGTATCCTCACAAGCAATGTATTTTAAGAGCAACTCATTCTGAAACGTCTTACTTGATAACTCAAGTCGTGCACTCGAAAGCAATTTGGTAAAGGGAGACTAATATTGGTGACTGGAAATAGTTGGTGCACAACTTGATATTGCTGTGCACCCGAACAGAAAACGAGATTGAATGGATCGAAGTGGTCTGAAAGGATGGTCGATCGGCTGTGAGACGCATCCAACTTTTACACTGGCTGCAAAAATAAAGTAACAGCGGCTCGTTGGTCTAGGGGTATGATTCTCGTTTAGGGAGTTTGATTCAGTGATATGCGAGAGGTCCCGGGTTCAAGTCACGGACGAGGCCGCATGTGTTTCGCCTTTAAGTGAAAAGTCACCAATTGTCTTCTCACATCTTTTCAGTTTTGCTGTTGGTGGAACTGAATTGCATCCAGAGGATGTTTGAGCTCCAGTGGACTGAATGCCGAAGTTTCGTCGACGCAATACACATGAAGCAAGTAAAATGTCTCAAGATGTTGAGGAGATTGAAACTGAATTTGGATTTTTCCCAATTCAGGCGGACATTGGATGACGGGATAGAAAGCCACATATCCAATTTTGCCGATGACACCAAGATCGGCAGCATTGTAAGCAGTGCAGATGAAAGCATAAAATTTCAGAGAGGCAGTAATATAAAAAATGAATGGGCAAAATTGTGGCAAATCGATATGAATTTAGTCAAGTGTGATGTCATCCACTTTTGACCTAAAAGGATAAATCAGAGTACTTTCTAAATGGTGAAAAGCTCGAAACAGTGGAGGTCCAAAAAGACTTTGGGGTCCATGAACATACATCATTAAAATGTCATGAACAGTTAAAAAAATAATTTAAAAGGTTAATTGAATGTTGGTCTTTATATCTAGACGACTAGAATACAAGGAGATAGGCATTATGATACAGTTATACAAAGCTCTGGTTAGACCACACCTGAAGTATTGTATTCAGTTCTGGGCAACGCACCTTAGGAAGGATATGTTGGCTGTGGAGGGAGTGCAGCGTCGATTTACCAGAATGTTACCTGGATTCGAAAGTTTAAATTAGGCGGAGAGATTACATGAACTTGGGTTTGCCTCGAATTTAGTAGATTAAGTGCTGATTTGATCGAACATTTCAAAATAGTAAGGGGAACTGATGGGGTAAATAGAAAAAAAAAACTATTTCCGCCGGTTGGGTTGTCTCGGACGAGGGGACGCAGCCTAAATATTAGGGTCAGGACTTTCAGGAGTGAAGTTGGGAAACACCTCTGCAAGCAAAGGGAGGGAGAAGTTTGGAATTCTCTTCCACAAACGGCAGTTGATGCGAGCTCAATTGTCAACTTTAAAACTGAAATTGATAGATTTTTGTTAACCAAAGGCATTAAGGGACACGGGGCTAAGGCGATAATATGCAGTTAGGTGACATATCAACCAGGATCTCACTGAATTGCGCATAAGGCTCGAGGGGCGAAATAGTATACTTTTGCTCCTCAGCTCCTCATTGTTACAGAATGATCCTGCATTGTATCGGGAATCGAACCAAGGTCTCCAGCGTAACAAGTAAGAATTCGACCCCAAGCACCATCAATGCGCGCGTTTGTAACAGCAGCATGTGTCCATTTGGAATCCGATCTGAATGAACATGCCGTTTCCAGCTGCGGTGGCCGAGTGTTTAAAGCGTTGGACTCAAAATTCAATTGAGGTTTTCCTGCCCAGGTTTGAATTCTGCTCGCAGAGCTACTGTTTAAAGATCCCTTCAGTGCTGAAAGAGATTAATTGGAGTTAATTGACCGCATTTATCTCTCTCCCAGAATGAGAGATTCTCCAGCTTTTAACTTGTGTCCAATCTTCTCTTGCAAGATTTCAAGACCCAAGAAGGAATGTCTCCCAATCTGTAACATAAATTCTGCTAGTTTGCAAAACCTGACATTTATACTCTTTATTTTCTTTGCCTGCATCTCTCCATCTCTCCATGTCTCTGTCTCTTGCCTCTCTGTATTGTCCACAATGGACTTCTCAGGCTTCCTTGAACGGCGATGGCTGATCTCACCTGCAACAATTGCAGAGAAGGGTAAAGAAAAAACAGACTGAGGAAGTAGGAAAAGGAAAGGTGCAACCCAGCTGATAAATTCGTAGCTAATGTTTCCACATCCGTGGCTCTTCGTTCTCATGGTGAATGAAAGCAGCAATTTGAGTAAAGTGTACTTCTGGTGGAGTGTAAACTATGACGATGCCGAGACAGACGACAATGTCGTTTCAGAGTAATTCATTCTGTAAAGTGTTACTTGATAATACAAGTCGTACATTCAGAACTAATTTGATAAAGAGAGACGAATATTGTTGATCTGAAATAATTAGTTTAGAACCTGATATTGCTCTACATCGTATATCGTACAAGAAAGCGAGTTTGGATGGCCATGGTGTTCTGAAATGATGGCGGATCGGCTGCGTAGCAGCGAAATTTTACAGTGGCTGCACGGCTCTGTTACCAGTTGGACTTTGGATCTGATTCTCGCTCAGCGAGTTTCACTGGTTCAAATCCCGGTATGAGCCCCCTTGCGTCCCCATTTTTCGTCAAAAACCACCAATTGGCTTCTCACATCTTTCAAGCAAGTGCAGAAGGCAGGTTTGACTTATCTCCAGCCGAGCATGTTTGAACACCAGAGGAGAGAATGCAGAGGGTATGTCCACGAAAGACACGTAGACGAAATGAAGATAATCTTTCAAGAAGTTGTACAGATTGAAGCCGGCACATGAATTTATCCCAATTCAGGCGATTTCATGGGTACAGATACAAAAGGTAAAGGAAGCTGCATTGGCCTGGAACCAAACCCCTGGTTTCCCGTCGGCAGGCGAGAGTTCTACACTCAACCATCAATCCACACACGGCTGCAGGCTGCACGTGTGGCGTTGGATACAAGTCTGGAACATGCAGTCTGGCAGAGTTCCTGTGATTATCCTGCGCAGTCTCCAACCGCGTGCTACCTGTGGGTGACCAAACGAGTGGGTCAAGCATGGTCTTGAAATTCACTGAGATTCGAAATCACTTCACACCGCCACTGTAAAATGGTCAAATAAATAAGAGCTGTAGTTACCAGGCAGTGTTTACTTTTTTCAGAAATAATGTAAGAATCCAGCCCTATGTACAACTCTAAGATTTCACGATATGCGACGAATTTCCTTTAAGCTGCCACCTAAATTCTGCTCAACCACAGAATTGGAGATTTATACTATTTTTCTTTGCATGTATCTATCTATCTCTGTCTGCGTTTCTTCACTTTCGCTGTTGATCCCTAATGGACTTATCAGACTACCTTCAACAGCCAGGTCTGCAAACCCGGGATGGGAAAAGGCTGTCGGTTCTTCGTCCAATTGTTGGATTTCGACGGATTGAGTTTTGCTATTTTCCGTCTCCGTTTTCGGAAAATATAAACCGAGATGGGATTTCCCCTGCTCGGGTCCCGTCACCTGCGGATAATGGGAATGAACCCGATCTATCATCCGGTCCTAATATCTGTATTCTCATTGTTTAACAATAAAATTACGGGGTTACAGTTATTTTCAGGACACATTTTAGAAATTCAGACTTATTCGAAAACTAGAAGCACGTGGGATTAAAGGGCCGGTGGTAACGTGGGCAAGTAATAGGCTGGGGGATAGGAGGCAGAGAGTAGTGGTGAACGGATATTTTTCTGACTGGGGAAAAATATGCAGTGGAATCCCCCAGGGGTCGGTATTAGGACTATTGCTTTTCTTGTTATATATAAATGTCTTGGATGTGGGAATAGGGAGTACAGTTTCGAAGTTTGCGGATGATACAGAACTTGGCAACGTAGTAAATAGTGAGCATGATAATAGCAGACTTCAGGAGGACATGGACAGACTGGTGAAATGGGCGGTCACGTGACAGATTTAACGCCGATCAGTGTGAAGTGATGCACTTTTAGAAGAAGAACATGGAGAGGCAGTATAATCTAAATGGAACAATTTATGGGGGGTTCCAAGAGCAGAGGAACCTGGTGGTTCATATTCAGAAAACAGGGCAAGTTGATAAGGCGGTTAAGAAAGCATATGGGATACTTGGCTTTGTAAATAGGGGCATTGAATACAAAAAATGGAAATCATACTAATCCTTACAAATCAGTGTTTAGGTCTCATCTGGAGTATATTGTACAGATCTGGGCACCACACTTTAGGATGAAAAGGGATTGAAGAGGATTCAGAGCAGGTTGACCTGGATGATACCAGGGATGAGGGACTTCAGTTATTTGGAGAGATTGGAGAAGCTGGGATTGTTCTCCTTACAGCAGAGATGGTTAACGGGAGACCTAATAGAGGTATTCAAAATAATGAGGGGTTTTGAAAGAGCAAGTAGGGAGAAACGGTTTCCTCTGGCAAGTGGTTCGGTAACCAGAGGTCACAGATTTAAAATAATTGGCAAAAGAACTAGAGGGGAATTGAGGAGAATTATTTTCACACAGAGGGTTGTTAAGATCAGGAACGCACTTCCTGAAAGGATGGTGGAAGCCGATTCCATGGGATCATTCAAAAGGCAATTGGACATAATTGAAGAGGATTCATTTGCAGGATTATTGGGAAAAATCTGTGGTGTGAGTCTAATTTGGACATGTCTTCGAAAAAGCCGGCACTGTCACGACGGCCGAATGGCCTCCTTCTGTGATGTAAGATTCTATGATTCTCTGATTACCTTCTGAATCATTGCAATTGATGCTATTCAGTGTTGATCAACGAAGAACATTATAACCGTGATATTCTGCTTCTCCATTCCCTTATGAATATCGCAGATTATACTGTCCAGGCGGGGGTGGGTCTGAATGGGGGATAGAGTGCGGAGATTGGGATGGAAGCCCAGCAGAATGAACTTGGTCTCATCAGTTTTTGTTATTTTTCCTTACAGTTGCCCGATGCAGGCGGTGAACCTTTTTCTCGAGAGAGGATCGTCATTTCATTTCAGAAGCAAAAAGGTATCAAGAAAATCGGGTAAAACGCACACAGAATGATTCGGGACTTACAGCACATCCCTTTTAATCAGACACCGACACGGAATGATCCGGACATAAATCATAATTATGGGACGTAAGTTTCTCTTACGTTGACCATAAGATTTACTCTTTTTACAATGACACCAATGTACAATCTGATATTTCGCGACCTTACAATCTCAACACCTTCCTGGAAGGAACTGTTGCTGATTTCAGCAAACAATGCAAAACCCACCGTTTGCCGTTTCGAGAAGGATGGGACATTGACCAGACCTTCTGGGTGCACTGAATGAGAGAAACAAAACTTAAGCATAATAACGACGAGGATGGGAGTCGAACCCACGTGTGCAAAGCACAATGAATTAGCAGTCCATCGCCTTAACCTCTCGGCCACCTCGTCGCATACGAAAACATGCGAAACCCCTTTCAAAATGAAAATACTGGCTATGTTGCCAATCTGAAATAAAAACTGCAAATGTGTCTATCCTCAGCAGGTCAGGCAGAATCTTTAGACATAGAAACAGTGTTAACGTTTCAGGTCGATGACCATCACATGAGTATTCCAACTCACTCAACTTGCGCCTTGTCGATGGTTGAACGTCTTTAGAGAGTTAGAAGGTGAGTCACTTGGCGCAGAATATCCAGCCTCTGACCTGCTCTTGTCGCCACAATGTTGCTGCAGCTGGCCCAGTTAAATGTCTGGTTAATGGTGACCACTGGTATGTTGATGGTGGGGGATTCGGCGATGATAATTCCGAATCCCCACAGAAGAGATTTACTGTAATGATTCCAGGGATGAGGGGCATAAGTTTCATGGATAGATTGGAGAAGCTGGGGTTGTTCTGCTTGGGACAGAGACGGTTACGAGGAGATTTGATAGAGGTATTCAAAATCATGAATGATGTCGATAGAGAGAAACTGTTCCCATTGGCGGAAGGTTCAAGGACCAGAGAACATCGATTTAAGGTGTTTGGCAAAAGAACCAAAGGTGACATGAGGAAAAACTTTTCTCCACAGCGAGTGTTTAGGATCTGGAATACACCGCCCGAGGGGGTGGTGGAGGCAGATTCACTCATGGTCTTCAATAAGGAACTGGATAAGTATTTGAAACGAAAGAGAATAGAGGGCTACAGGGATAGGGTGGGGGAGTGGGTCTGTCTGGGTTGCACTTGCAGAGAGCCGGCACGGACTCGATGTGCCGAATGGCCTCTTTTCGTGCTGTGACCTTTCTTTGATTCTATTCTATTTGTGGGAGGCGATGCGAAGCGACCGGAGCGTGACGTAAATCGACCTGCTCATGTCCATTCCCTGATAATAAATCCTAGTGTGATGCAAAGAAGAAATTCATAATTATGGTGCATATCTTTTATATTATACTGACTATAGGAGGTACTCGGTTCACCAGGGCACCATTGTGCACATTGATTGATACTTCGCCGAGATCACCCCTTACACTCCCAACACCTCCGTCTAAGAAACAGTTGGGTGGCAATCCAGACTTTGCTGAATTGTGCAAACAGGTGTAAACCAGCAATGCGGAAAAGCACTTCTTATCAAAGAAGGGTTTTTGGTGAGGCGGCCAAAATGAAAGGGTGCACAAATTCTAGCAGCAGTGAGATTCGAACCCACATAATTCAGAGATGGAAGCCAGCATCTGAGACAGCGCAATTACTCACGCAAATGTTGAACCATTCAGATCTGATGATTCAGGTCATGGAGCTGAAACGTTTCCTCTGGTTCTTTCGCCACAGGTGCTGCCTGACCTGCTCAGCATTTTCTATTTTCATTTTTGTGATTCCACAATGGCTGTTTTCCTGAAAACACCCAATTTGACCCAAGGACGCAGCTCACACTTCACTTTCCTCACGCGCTTAAAGTCTGTGGTTTCCGAACAAAATCTCCTCCGCGCCGAGCTTTCAAAGGACCTTTCGCTCACGGCCAACCTCCTGTAATCGACACCTTTTCACCATTGCCGCTCTTCTCATTTCTCCTCATTCCTTTTCAATCGGACATTTCCACAGACCTATTAAGATCAAGCGGAACATTTCCGACCTGACTGCATCGCCCAAATTGCCAAAAATGCACCTTTCAGCCGTCATTCGCAGCTATGTATCGCCGCCCGTCTCTCCCGCACATCAACTGCTCGGGGAAAAGCGCCAACGTCCATGAAAACAAAACCCAGTTCTTCAGTTAACATCCCCCGTATCACAAGATACCCCATGGAAATTTCACGGAAAAGTATGCGCTGTACTTCCGAATGCCAGCCCTGCTTTCTTCGAGCTTGTCTCTGGAGCAGACAGGCAGATCAAAATGTATCGACTGGTTTCAAGTCACAAATGAACATTGATGCGAACGGGACATGTGCCCCCGAGAAACAGCAGTCGATGGAGAGCAAACTTAAAGGCGTAAGAATGTGAAAGTGAATGTTTGAGTCGGCAAGGCCGCAGTAAAGTCTCAATGAAATAGACCATGATTGTGGAAGTAAGGAAAAGCTGGAAGAAGCGGCGGGTCTGAATTTCGGATCATCCAACAGAGACACGTGAGAGAACAAAAACAGGATACAGACAAATGTGCTGGGGCAGAAAGAAAAAGAAAGAAAGAAGAGGAATGGGAGAGAGGGAGGTGAAAGAAAGAAAGAGAGAAAGAAAGATAGAAGGGAGCGAGAAAATCAAGCGTGCAATTCTCACCCCGCAAACGGGCGCTGCTCCCAATCGGCTGCACTTCGCCCCACTGACCCTCATCCCATTCACACCATCCTACAATACACTGTCAATGCTGTGCAGAGAGACAGAGAGTATAAAGGCATGAAGACACACACACCATCCTACAATACACTGTCAATGCTGTGCAGAGAGACAGAGAGTATAAAGGCATGAAGACACACACACCATCCTACAATACACTGTCAATGCTGTGCAGAGAGACAGAGAGTATAAAGGCATAAACACACACACACCATCCTACAATACACTTTCAATACCCGTGCAGAGAGCCAGAGATACTCACATACTGTCCTACAGTACACATTAAATATCCGTGCAGTGAGTCAGAGAGTATACAGGTACAGAGACACTCACAGCGTCCCACAATACACTTTAAATCATGTGCAGTGAGTCAGAGCGTTTAAAGATATAGAGAAATTCACCTTTTTTTTTCAAAAGTGGCACATCCCAGAAGCAAGAGAGAGCGTGGGTCAGTCTCCCTCTCCTGATAGAGCTGAGGCTTGTCAGTCAAGAGTCCTCTCCTCCGTGTATTGGCCGTGGAGGAAGTGCAGAGTAGATTTAATAGAGTACCTTCAGCCTGACGAAGGTTTGGCTGACTGGCCTGTAATTACTTGATCTATCCTATTCTCCCTTTTTGGACAACAATACAACTTTAGCAGTCCTCCAATCCTTCGGCATATCACCTGTAACCAGGGAGGATTGGAAAATTATGGTCAGAGCCTCTGTTATTTCTTTCCTTGCTTCTGTTAACAGCCTGGGATATATTTCCTCGGGGTCTGGAGATTCAGGTGGAGTGATTTGGGGACTTCATTTTCCTCTTTGCAAAGATTTTCAGCGCAGGTCAAGATCACAAGTCTCGGTCCAAATTTGGACGACTTCCGGGTTGAACCTCAAATCGTGAATTGTACCCTGACCCCAACGAGCCCAGAAACAAGAACGTGTCTTCAAGTTAACCCGTTACAGACACATTCTATGAGAGGTCTGACTGCACAATGAAAGGGCGCTTTAGAAGAGTCAATCTGATATCCGTTTCCTCCTCATCCCTGAACAAATACCAATTCCAAAGTGTCATTTTGTCACTGAATTCCACAAATCAGGTAAAAATAATTAGTTGGATAAGGCACTGCTGGGAGTTGAACCCAGGATCTTCTGTTTACAAGACAGATGCTTTAACCAACTAAGCCACAGCGCCCAGCCATGATAACTTAGCCCTACCTCCTCTCACTAATATCTATCAGCGATACGTTACTGTCTGTTTGGGGTTCAGACCGTTTCATCTTTGTCTGTTTCGCTTGTCCGTTCACCTGTGCATCCCGATGCTGCCTGCATCTCTCTTTGTGTGTCCATCAGTGCGTTGATACAGGGATGATTCCGTGTACTTATGTTTGTTACATTAAATAAATTCCCGGTTTAGACAATTCTCGGTCTGAAAGTGAAGAACTATTGAGACGAACTTTACAGCAAAGTATTGTTTATTTTGGTGCTGAAAATAAAAAAACCGTAAGAGGTCCAAACAGGGAAAAGGAGAAAAACCTGTTAGGGAAAATGAGGACAACAGTCAAGATTTTTGCCAGTATATTAAGTGAAAGAAGGGAGGCTTAGAGTAATGTGGGCCGCTTAAAGACAGATGGAGGTGATATTGTAATTGAAAATCATGAAATGTCGAGTTGCTAAATACTTACTTAGCTTCGTTCTTCACAGAAATAAATGAGGCTAACATATCAAAGATATGAGGAAAACTATAAATAAATCAAGGGGATTCAGTATAAGTAAAATAATTACAATGGAGAAAATAATTAGATTAAAGATAGACAAATCTCCAGGACCTGATGGTGACCATCCCAGGGGACTGAGAGGACGAGGTGAGGACATTGTACATGCTTTAGTCATGATCGTTCAAACTCTCTTGATTCAGGAATTGTTCCTTTGATGGAAACAATTTCAATGTCACTCCATTATTTGGGATGGGTAGCAGAGATGATGTTGGAAATTATAGACCCATTAGTCTGACATCCGTTGTGGGGAAGTTGCCAGTATCCGTTGTTAGGGAAAGAAAGATTGAGCACTTGGAGAAACATGAATTGATCAGAGAGAGCCAGCATGGATTTGTAAAGGATAAGTCAAGTCTAACAAAACTAGTTGAACTTTATGAAGATGTAACGAACGTGGTAGATAATGGAGTATCCATGGTTGTTAAATGATATTGACTTCCAGAGGTATTCGATAAGGTACCATATAAGAGACTGTTAACGACAATGACAGTGCGTAGAATTTGAGGCAACCTAATGAAATGGGCAGGGAGTTGGTTAGAAGGTGGGAGACAGAGTCCCGGTATATAAATGACGTAGACAAAGGAATAGAGAGCCGTGTATCCAAGTGTGTCGCTGACAACAAGATAGGTGTCGCAGCGAGTCGTGTAGATGGAAGCATAAAGTTGCCAAGGGAAATTGATAAATTAAGAGAGTTGGCAAAACTGTGGCAGATGGAGTAACATAGAATTACACAGAATGTACATCACGGAAACAGGCAATTCGGCCCAACTAGACAATGCCGGTGTTTATGCTGCAAACAAGCCTCCGCCATCCCCATTTAATCTAACCCTATGAGCAACCCCTTAGATTCCTTTCTCCTCCATGTGTTTATCTAGCTTCGCTGTAAACGAATCCATGCTATTCGCCTAAACTACTCCTTGTGGGAGCGAATTGAACATTCTAACCACTCTCTGGGTGAATGTGTTCCTCTTGAATGCCATGTTGAATTAAATAGTGACTACCTTATATTCATTGCCTCAATGATTTGGAGTCCCCACCTCCACAAATGCAAACACCTTATCTACGTCCAACCTATCAAACCCTTGGATAATCTTAAAGTCCTATATCAGGTCACTGCTCAGCCTTCTCTTTTCTGTACAGAAAAGCCCCAGTCTGTTCAAACTTTCAATATGGAGAAGTGTGAGTTTATCTACTTTGGACTGAAGCAAGACAGGTCAGAGTATTTTCTAAATGGTGAGAAGCTAGGAACTGTCGAGGAGCAGAGAGATTTAGGGGTCCAAGTACAGAAATCGCTCAAAGCCAGTGGAATGGGAGAAAAATTAATTTAAATGTCTCATGGGATGTTGGCCTTTATTTCAAGGAAGCTGGTATTCAAAGGGGGGAAGTATGTTACAGATAGAAATCTCTGCTGAGACCCCATTTAAAGTATTGCATTCAGTTCTGGGCACCACATCTCAGGAAGGATATATTGGCCTTGGAGGGAGTGCAGCGCAGATTCACCAGAATGATACCGGGGCTAAAATGGTTAAATTATGAAGACAGGTTATGCGGAGGTCGGTCCTCATTTTTCTCTTATGGATCCGGCCCCATCCGTTTACTGTGGACGGGAGCGCGTCTGATACTAAGTCAGTCAGAATCGGATGCAAATCACACAACCGGCACAGCGGCTCTGGAACTGGCGACTGGTTTTACATTGAGTCTTTTTGAAGGTATAGGCTGTACATTGTTTGTCTAATAATAATAATAATAACTTTGATACAATGAAGGTTTTTTCAGCTATTTCCCATTTCCACCCTCACCAGTTTTATACAGTAACAGGTAACAATGTTTAAGGGATGTGATGTCCAGTGTTGGTGGAATCAGTGTAATTTAACTTGATACATTGAAGAATCTCTTGTCTATCCCAGGCTTTTACCTTATGTTCAGACCCTCAGCGAGTTTAAAATCGGTCACTCACTGATATAAATAAACCAGGAACAACCCCGAAACCTCAGCGGGTATATTTGTTCCGATAATTAGTGACGGTCCCAATTCCCATTGAAATTCCAATCAGCAAATCCCAGAGGCTGTTTCGGGCTTGACAAACTGTGAAACAGATTGTTTTAAAAGCCGAAAAGATGGAAAACCTGGTGGTTGATACAAAGTTTTATACATTATCACTTTCTGTTTCAGATTTACAATTTCTCTTTGTGTGTTGCTGACAGGAGCGGCTATAATAGAGCCCAGTGACTGGGTCATGAGCTGCACTGAGACATTGGCCTGTGTTACAGACCGGCTCGTTGTCCCTGCTCATTTCGACTCATCTCATTGTCAGGAAACGGGAAATTACTGAAATTGAGGCTGGTGAATAACTGCTCGAAACACCCATCCTCTCTACCACTGAGGACTGAGTCTTCCGACAAACAGAGATTTTCAATCGTACAAGTTTCATTCACGTATTCTGCTCTTCGTTTCCCTGATCTGATTGGTGCGCCTTTCCCTTCAATTCACGACTTACAGGAAAAACTCGATTTTACAGTCGATTTTTGGGTCATGACGTATAGTGATATTTCAAATAATTGAAATCGCCCCTTATTAACCCCAATATCGTCACCGACACGTTTGACAAATGCAAAGCGGCTTCAATCGCGGTTTTGCTGACACAACTCGTTCAAAGATACTGTCGGTAATTGGAGGGTCTTTCAAGTCATGACACGAACAGAACAGTTCGCACTTCCCTTTTCCGCAAGACACTTCAGATTCATGTGGAATTATTTCGCTCTGGCGGTTAAATCCGTTCCCTCTTTACGAATCCACGTTTGACCCCGTGTCTTTTAGTATTTTTGATAACCGATACCAAATCGGTTTGCCCCGTAGTGTACATTACTTTTTAAATATTACGGATAAGCAGAGCACTTGAGCTGTCACAGCTGTGACTTTGACCATTCTCCCTCTCCTCTCGATCTCACCGGCAACTGTCACGAACCACAATCTTCTGTCACACTTCCCCATCAGAAAGTTCCGAGCCTCGGTTTTCAAATGAAATAACGCCCATCTCTTCAATCAACGACATCCCAGGGAGCGTTTCCCAGTTTCGTCTCACACTTTCCCCAAATCCTCCTTAAAGTACCATCAAAAATTGTCCCTAAGTTAATAAAAATATAATTAAAAGTTCTTATCTTCTGGGGTTTTGTTTCAGATTCCAGGGCTTTTAAAGGTCATTGCGGATATTTATCGAAGCGCATCTTGATTGGAGGCTTCTTGGAGAAATCGGAGAAAGATCTCGAAGCTCTTGAAGCGCAAGCGGTCAGCGTGCGGCACTTTTATCAGCTTCAGAAATGCCCAGGTTGTGAGTTTCAGCCTCACCGAGAACAGTCGAACATTTTGCTCCGAACATTTTGACCGGAGTTCAAGGTACAACTGGTATGTTCCGTCACGCATCTGCTTCTTAGTGTTCCCATGTGGGCACTTGGGTTCCTCTGGCCTACCGTCTTACAACAGTAGGTGCGAGTTTACTTGCTTACAGGGGGAGAGGGGGCGATTAGCGTCAGCTGATATGGCAAAGGGCCCGGTACGAAATCTTGAAATCTGAAGAACCAAACACACAATTCTTCTTTTCGTTCAGCGGATATTCATCGGTTGGAAGTTTCGTGTGGGGAAAATTTGGAAGGGAAATCTGCTGCCTGGTTTCACTGTGTAACGGGTGAAATTATTCAGCTTACAGATGTTAATACATGAAAGGTCGAGAGGCCTTTTCCAACTTCCGTGTGGGGCAAGTTTAGCTTTTGAGCCACTGGATAAAGGGTTATTTTAATTGGTGCTAACGAATGAGAAGACATTTGGCACAAACAAGAAGAATTGTAAACTCAAGAGTTCACTGTCCATGTTTCTTACATCATGTTCAACAGAAACAAGGATTCTCCTCAACACGTTACTGAGAATTTTATAAAAGGGATCTTCAACTCAGTTCGCCGTTCACGAAGGATAATTCAGAGTCCTACCATAAATTTGTACAATGGTTCTTTTTCGTATATTGAGCCTGGGTCGCTCAGTCGGTAGACTCTGAGATTTCTATAAGCGGCTCGTGATTTGAGTGTGCAGAAATCAAATCCTTGTTCAGGCAATAAACTTTGAAACAGCTGGCAAGTATCTATGTTTGCGGGACAAATGATGCCTGCGATGTGTTGTCAAAGCTTCGGTGGTATATTGTTTCCCAGGGATCGGCAGTATTGCGCTGTCTGAGGCGGTATTTGCGGCCTTCCGCCAGCAACCTGTGATTGGAGGGAGCGGGGCCGGACAGGCGGCCTGAATGTCGTTGCTGTCGTGGCCGCACTCAATCCGGGAGCTGGGGAACATCGAACTTCGAAAAACGGATGTGTTTGTTGCCGCGGTTGCCATGCTGTTTAGAACGATAGTTATTAACCGAGGCAGCTCTTCAGGGTCCTTTAAAAATCTCTCACAAATCAACAAAAACCAGTCGCAATGAGTAGCTTTGAGAGGAGATTTCTGCACAGGCAGGGCAGGAAACTGAAGTGAGGGAGATATATTTTCGGTATCTGTGTAATGTTTGAGTGTGTGCAGAACTGGACAGAGAAAGGAAAATATACCGGTTCTGTAATTTATTCATATTTCACGACAGAGTGAAATCTTGCGTGTTTTCATATTTATTGATTTTTAGTGGATGACGTTTTGAAAATGTTTCCGCCCGGTTTCGAACCGGGGACCTTTCGCGTGATGAGGCGAACGTGATAGCCACTACACTACGGAAACTCTGCTGGGCAAACAGTCATAGGAAATGCTTGGAAGATAATTGCCGTCTTCAAATGTTCTCAGTGCTGGGAGACGGGGCCGGGTCCCCTTCAGGGGATTAAGATTTACAAAATAGTTTGTTGTATTAATTTCGCAAAGCTCATTAAACTCAGTAAAAAGACGAATAGTTGTTCAAATCGCCATTAATCAACCAATAACTTTCTGTTTCAGACTGACGGAAATCCAGCATGTTTTTCATTCATTCATTCACCAGGCTGAATATGGAAAGTTCAGAGGGGAAGTGAAAAAGGAAATGACGGGCAAAGAGAGAGTGTGAGAATAAACTGGCGGCCAACATAAACTGGCATGTAAACATTAAACGGGCAGTAGGAGCCGTACTCTGATAAGGGACCATAAAGGAGAGCTATTCATGGAGGCAGAGAGGATGGCAGAGATATTATATGAATACATTGTATACGTCTTTACCAAGGAAGAAGATGCTGCCAGAGTCTCGGTAAAGGTAAATACAGTTGAGATCCTGAATGGGCTAAACATTGATAAAGAAGAGGTACTCGGAAGGCTAGCTGTACTTAAAGTAGTTAAGTCACCCGGTCCGGATGGGATGCATCGTAGGCTGCTGAGGGAAGGAAGGGTGGAAATAGCAGGAGGTACTGACCATAATCTTACAAACATCCACAGATACGGGGGTGGTGCTAGAGGACTGGAGAATTGCAAACGTTACATCCTTGTTCAAAAAAGGTTGTAAGGATAAAGCCAGCATCTATATGCCAGTCAGTTTAACCTCAATGGTGGGGGAACTTTTAGAAACGATAATCCGGGACAGAATTAACAGACGCTTGGACGACTGTGGATTGATTTGGGAAAGCCGGCATGGGTTTGTTGAAGGCAAATCGTGTTTAACTAACATGATAGAGTTTTTTGTTGAGTTAACAGAGAGGGTAGATGAAGGCAACGCAGTTGATGTGGTGCATATGGACTTTCAAAAGGTGTTTGATAAATTGCCGCACGGTAGGCTTATCAGTAAGATTGAGGTCCATGGGTCAAAGGGGGCAGTAGAAACATGGATGCAGAATTGTCTGAGGGACAGGAAGCAGAGAGTAGTGGTGATTGGTTGTTTTTTGGACTGGAGGGAGGAGTCCAATGGTGTTCCCCAGGTGTCAATGCTGGGACCACTGCTTTTCTTGATTTATATTAATGACTTGGACTTGCTTGTACAGGGCACAATTTCAAAATTTGCAGATGACACAAAACTTGGAAGGGTCGTGAACAGTGTGAAGGATGGTGACAGACTTCAAGAGGTTATATATTGGCCTGTGTCATGGGCGGACAAGTGGCAGATGAAATTTAACACAAAAAATGCGACATGATACATTTCGGTCGGAAGAACCAGGAGAGGCAATATAAACTAAAGGGCGCAACTCCAAAATGGGTATAGGCCCAGAGAGATCTGGTGGTTTATATGCACAAATCGTTGAAGGCTTCAGAGCAGGTTGAGAATGCGGTTGAAAAGGTATACGGGATCCTGGACTTCATAAATAGAGGCATCGAGTAAAAAAGTATGGAAGTCATGATGAACCTTTATAAAACACTGTTTCGGCCACAACTACGGTATTGTGTCCGGTTCTGTGCACCGCAGTTCAGGAAAGATGTGAAGGCCTTACAGAGGGTGCAGGAGAGATTTACTAGAATGATTGCAGGGATGAGGGAATTTAGTTACTTGGACAGACTGGAGAAGCTGGGGTTGTTCTCGTTGGAACAGAGAAGGTTGCGGGGAGATTTGATAGAGGAATTCAAAATCATGATGGGTCTAGACAGAATAGATAGAGAGAAACTGTTCCCAATGGTAGAAGGGTCGAGAACCAGAGGACATAGATTTCAGGTGATTGGCAAAAGAACCAAAGGTGACATGAGGAAAAACGTTTTTAAATAGCGAATGGTTAGGATCTGGAATGCACTGCCCGAGGGGGTGGTGAAGGCAGATTCAAAGGCAACTGGATAAGTGCTTGAAAGGAAAAAAAATGCAGGGCTACAGGGAAAGGGCGGGAGAGTGAGACTAGCTGGATTACGATTGCGTGGAGCCGAATGGCCTCCTTCCGTGCTGTAAACATTCTCCGATTCTATGAGATTTGAGCGTCGCTGGCAAGGCCAGCATTTATTGGCCATCCCTAATTGTGCTTGAGAAGGTGGTGGTGATCCAGCTCCTTGAACCGCTAAAGTCCGTGCGGTGAAGGTTCTCCCACAGTGCTGTTAGGAAGGGAGTTCCAGGATTTTGACCCAGCGACAATGAAGGTACGGCGATATATTTCCTAGGCAGGATGGTGTGTGACTTGGAGGGGAACATTCAGGTGGTGTTTTTCCGATGTGCCATATGCCCTTGACTTTCTAGGTGATAGAGGTCGCGGATTTGGGTGGTGCTGTCGATGAAGCCTTGGCGAATTGCTGCAGTGCATCCTGTAGATGGTACACACTGCAGCACGGTGCGCTGGTGGTGAAGGGGGTGAATGTTTAGGGTGGTGGATGGGGTGCCAATCAAGCGGGCTGCTTTGTCCTGGATGATGTCGAGCTTCTTGATTTAAGCTGAAGCTGCACACATCCAGGCAAGTGAAGGGTATTCCGTCACACTCCTGACTTGTACATTGTAGATAGTAGAAAGACTTTGGGGAGTCAGGAGATGAGTCACTCGCCGCACAATACCGATCCTCTGACCTGCTCTTGTCGCCACAGTATTTATGTAGCTGGTCCAGTTAAGTTTCTGGTCAATGGTGACCCCCAGGCTGTTGATGGCGGGGAATTCGGCGATGGTAATGCCGTTGAATGTCAAAGGGAGTTGGTTAGGTTTTCTCTTGTTAGATTTGGTCATTGCCTGGCACTTGAATGTTACTTGTCACTCATCAGCCCAAGGCTGAATGTTGTCCAGGTTTTGCTGCACACGGGCACGGACTGCTTCATTATTTGAGGGATTGCGAATGGAAATGTACACTGTGCAATCATCAGCGAACATCCCCATTTCTGACCTTATGATGGAGGAAAGGCTATTGATAAAGCAGCTGACGATGGTTGGGCGTCGGACACTGCCTCGAGGAACTCCTGCAGTGGTGTCCTGGGGCGGAGACGATTTGCCTCCAACAACGACGACATTCTTCCTTGGTGCCAGGTACGATTACAGCCACTGGAGAGTTTTCCCCCTGATTCCCGTTGACTTCAAATTTCCTAGGGCTCCTTGAAGACACATCGGTCAAAGGATGCCTTGATGTCAAGGGCGGTAACCCTCACCTCACCTCCGGAATTTAGATCTTTGTCCAGGTTTGGACCCAGGCTGTTATGATGTCTGGAGCCGAGTGGTCCTGGCGAAACCCAAACGGAGCATCGATGAGCAGGTTATTGGTGAGTGAGTGCCGCTTGATAGCACTGTCGACGAAAACTTCCATCACTTTGCTGATGATTGAGTGTAGACTGGTAGGGTGGTAATTTGCCGGATTGGCTTTGTCCAGCCTTTTGTGAGCAGGACATCCCTGCACAATGTTCCACTTTGTTGGCTTTCCACCTTGGTTACCAAGTGACAGTCGTAATGAGTTTGCTGTGTTTTCCCTGTGTTGAATTGTCACCCGTTCTCATTTTACAGACGGAATTTTAGGACTTGGTTAAAAATGTTCCGTGCTTGTGATGCAAGTTATCAGGTGCAGCCTTTGTTAAAATCCCCGCCTCAGTAAGACAGAAGGGCAACGTCTGCTCCACTCTATTATACAACCCCAACTAGTGCCGCCTCAGTTAAAGTACATTAACTAGTGCCCCCCACTCTTGTACAACCTCAAGTGAGTATATACAAAGAGTGTGCGTTTGTTTGACTGTGATGTTTATGCAGCGGCCGCCGCCAATCTTTCCGTTGCTATGGAAAGTTTGTTAGAGACGAAAATCGAATCCCACCCTGACAGTCCTGAAGAATCAATGTCCATGCTCAGTGCACTCGGCCATCCTCTATGTCAGTGTTGTCCAAGAGAAATTGTTGACTAGCCGCATGTGTGGCCATGGTGGCATTGTTTAAGTCACATGAACGAAAACATCTTGCACACACACAATATACAGTGAGGTGTACTTCACATGTGTATATTTCCTTACAAACATCTCCCACCATTCAGTAACCTAGGAAGTAAAGCACTCACAACGATCAAAAACATTCGCACACTCTGCTTTTCACCATTTTATCAACAACTCACAAAAAGTTTGAAGTCCACATGCGAATATGAGTATTGAGATCACAGGTCTAAAGACTGTGTCCATGACTCATTTTGATTTAATAATCGCAATTGCAATTAGCCATATCTGGATTCCCATTTAGCCAGATGAGGCTCGTGGCAAAGATATTGGAACAACTGGTCAAAGACACAATGGATTGATTCCACGGGCCGTGTTCTGCTGACCCCAAGCACGACACATTCTCAGAACAAATAAAAACAAACCTGCCGTGGACGGATGTCGGGTTTGTTTTCTGGAAGCAGCAAATCAACTGGGCAGAAAAATCACCTCCATCCTCAGGCACAAGAAAAAAAATCGTACAAGCAAAGGACTGAATGTGAAGATTGAGGATTCAAAACCACACCACCAGGCGAAACTGCGATCTGAATACAGCGCCCTCAACCGCTGGCTCATCCTGACTCCAGAATCTCGAGTTTACTGACCCCGATTTTCTCAGTGAGGCAGTTTCACTCTCTCTGGTTCTCGCTTAATCCTGCTGGAAGGCCAATTTCAATGGGTTGAGAACGCATCTGGCCAGGGTAAATTAGAATCAAAGATTGACATGGAAAACTGTAACTGAACAATGGGCGGCCTTTAAAGAAGTGATGGTTCAGGTACAGTCGAGGTACATTCCCACCAGGGGGAAAAGTAGGGCAAATAAAGCCAGAGCTCCCTGGATGACGAAAGAGACAGAGATTAAGGTGAAACAGAAAAAAGAGGCGTAGGACAGATGTCAGGTTGATAATACAAGTGAGAACCGGGCTGAATATAGAGAGTTCAGAGGGGAAGTGAAAATGGAAAAAAAGGGGCATGGAGAGAGTATGAGTATGGACTGGTGGCTAACATAAAAGGGAATCCAAAAGTCTTCTTTTGGCACATGAACAGTAAACGGGTAGGAAGAGGAGGGGTGGGACCGATTAGGGACCAAAAAGGAGAGCTACGCATGGAGGCAAAGGGCATGGCTGTGGTAATAAATGAGTACGTTGCATTTGTCTTTACCAAGGAAGAATATGCTGCAAAGTTACAGTAAAAGAAGTAGTTGAAATACGAGATGGGATATACATTAATAAAGAGGAGCTATTAGGAATTCCAGCTGTGTTTAAAGTAGATCAGTCACCTGGTCCGGATGGTATGAATCCTAGTTTTCTGAGGGAATTAGGGGTGAAAATTGTGGAGGTACTGGCCATAATCTTCCAATCATCCTTAGATACGGGGGTGGTGCCAGAGGACTGGAGAATTGCAAATATTATACCCTTGTTCAAAAAGGCGTGTATGGATCATCCCAGGAACTATAGGCCAGTCAGTTTAACCTCGGTGAAGGGGGAACTTTTAGAAACGATAATCCGAGACAAAGTTAATCGTCACTTGGACAAGTGTGGATTAATTAAGGAAAGCAGCACGGATTTGTTGAAGGCAAATCGTTTTTAACTAACTTGATTGAGTTTTTTGTTGAGGTAAGAGAGATTCGATGAGAGCAATGTGGTTGACATGGTATATATGGACTACCAAAAGGCGTTTGATGAAGTGTTGCTTAATAGGCTTGTCATCAAAGTTGAAGCCCAAGGAATAAAAGAGGCAGTGGCAGTACGAAATTGGCTAAGTGACAGGAAACAGAGAGCAGTGGTGAACGGTTGTTTATCAGACTGGAGGGAGGTGTACAGTCGTGTTCCCCACGGGTCGGTACTAGGATCACTGCTTTTCTAGATATATATTAATGAATTGGACTTTGGTGTACAGGGCACAATTTCAAAATTTGCAGATGACACAAAGCTTGGAAGTGTAATGAACAGTGAAGAGGATAGTGATAGTACAAAGACAGGCTGGTGGAATGGGCGAACATATGGCACATCAAATCTAACGCGGAGAAAAGCGAAGCGATACATTTTAGTTGGAAAAACGAGGAGAGGCGAATTAAACTAAAGCGTTTAATTCTAAAGGAGCTGCAGGAACCGAGAAATCTGGGGGTTTGTGTGAACAAATCTTTAAAGGTGGCAGGGCAGATAGAGAAAACGGTTTTAAAAAGCATATGGGATCCTGTGCTTTACAAATTGAGGCAAAGAGAACAAAAACAAGGAAGTTACGATGAGCTTTTGTAAAACATTGGTTCGGCCACAACTGCAGTATTGTGTCCAGTTCTGGGCACCGCACTTTGCGACGGGTGTGAAGGCCTTAGAGAGGCTGCAGAAAAGATTTATTAGAATTGTTCCAGGGATGAAGGACTTCAGTAACGTGGATAGACTGGAGAAGCTGGGGTTGTTGTCCATGGAGCAGAGAATGTTGAGAGGAGATTTCATCGATGTATTTAAAATCATGAATGGTCCAGACAGAGTAGAGAGAGAGAAACTGCTCCCATAGGCGGAAGGGTCAAGAACCAGAGGACAAAGATTTATGGTGATCGCAAAAGAATGAAAGTCGACATGAGGAAAAACGCTTTTACACAGCGAGTGGTTAAGATCTGGAATTCACTGCCTGAGTGAGTGCTGGAGGCAGATTCAATTGTGGCTTTCAAAAGGGAATTGGATAAGTACTTGAAGGGAAAAAAATGCAGGGCTACGGGTAAACTGCGGGGGAGTGTGACGAGCTGGATTGCTCTAGCAAAGTTCCGGCATGAACTCGATGAACCGAATGGCCTCCTTCCGTGCTGTAACCATTCTAGGATTCAAAGAAGCAGAAACCAAATAACTCAAACTGCCGAAACCCGAGATCTTTAGTCAAACGCCCTCCCAACTGAGCTATTTCCACCCCACTGTTAATTGATCTTTGTGTCCTTATGTTGGAAGAACATATAACCCCAGGGGGAATTGCCCCTCCCGGTCATTCCGCACTTCATGTATGAACATCACACTCATATCTCCACACCCACAGTTCATATATAAACATCGCACTCATAAAAACACACCCATAGTTCATATATAAACATCGCACTCATATATACAAACTCATAGTTCATCTATACACATCGCACTCATATATACACACCCACAGTTCATACATAAACATCGCACTCATTTATACACACTCATAGTTCATTTATAAACATCGCACTCATATATACACACTCATAATTCATATATACACATCGCACTAATATATACACACCCACAGTTCATATATAAACATCGCACTCATATATACACACTCATAGTTCATTTATAAATATCGCACTCATATATACTCACCCACAGTTCATATATAAACATCACACTCATATCTACACTCCCACAGTTTATAAAAAAACAGCGTACTCCTCCTCCACACCCAATTTAAATGTATCCAAAGTCCTGTTTATGGTTCTCACCAATGTCTGAACACTGAAAGTTTAACTGTTTTCCAGATACTGTCCGTCCTACTTTGTATTTTCAGCATCGGATTTCCTGCAGACCGGCAAAGGGAGCGGAATAGCGGTCCTGTCGGTGAATGCTGCTTTCAACGAACGTCTCGGCGTCCAGGAGCTGGCGGGGATTGGAAAGCTCTTGTGTCACACGAAGTGTCTGAACGGCCCGGATACACCTGAAGGTCATCAGCGCGGTGCCTCCACGTCGTGCTGCAATGTTCGTGTGTCTGACATCAAACTAAAAGGCGGCTTGTTGGTAAACGTTGTGGTCACAGTTTCTTTTTGTAATTGACCTAAATCTTTCAAGATGGAATGTTTTCTTTCCTGCTTCGTTCCCCAGTGTCAGAGATAAAATTGCACAAACCCGAGCCAGGTAGGAGTCGAACCTACAATCTTCTGATCCGTAGTCAGACGCGTTATCCATTGCGCCACTGGCCCAAGTCATGGGAGTTGATGTATTTTATTTCACTTTTCATTCAGAATCAACCGACAGGTTGACAGATGAAAACAGCGAAATGTGCAAGCGAAATCGAAATGAACCAAACGGCCTCAAAATCCAACACACAGTGGCGAGTATCTGACAGGTGTCAGTGAGAGGAGATGGTGAATTTGCAGCTTGATTTGGCTCCGTGGCTTCGCTGCTCAAAGGGCCTGTTTCGTCGGGTCCTTTATTGTCTTAAGCCTCCGATGTGATATTTACCCAATTTGTGAGTTCAACAACAAAATGATCTTTAACAAAATAATATTTGTATTAGTTTCGGAGTCAACAAGGAAAGGATTCCAGAACTGCAGTGCGGAAGTGCTCCTTCATTGAACAGATGGAGCTCTCACACAATGTCTCCGAAACACGTTTCGAGGATACTGTTCCAGAGGCTGATTTTACAAACTAATTTAGTTACAACCAGCAACCCATCTCCATTAAATTTGCGAAGCGAAACTCGTTTCAGAGCAGTTTTCGCTCTTCAGCTTTTGTAAAATTAGCAGAAACTCATTTTGAACACATCATAGTATTAATGAGAATATCAGGCACATGACAATTGGGATGGAACCGTCTCTTACAATAAGTACAAAGTATAATCGATTACAAAGTGAAAAAGCCAATCCAGTCTCTCAGTCTCTCTGTCACTTTCTCGGTGAGTGAACGTAAACCAACAGAAGAAGCTAAAACAAAGAACTGAGCAGTTTTGTTTGTTTCCTTTTCCTTCGGGCGAGTACAGTTGAAGAGAATAATTTCTGTTTCCTGCTGGACAAATAACTGGAAAGAGCAGTGTATCAGGTTCCCATGGTACCCAGTGAAATATCCACGTTTATATATCACATTTTCACTGATACCTTCCTTCCTCACTAATTATAGGAAACTTTTGGTAAGGTTCAATCACACTTCAGAAGTCCAGAAGCGCAAAGAAAGCTGGACATCTCATAGTGACGTCACCTACAGGCGAGGGAGGTTTGCAGGTTTTACCTGGAGCTGTAATTGTATAAACTCCTTCCAATGTGCAAACTCCCCTCACCAACAGCAATTCAATTCTTACTGATCTGAGACTTTGGTCATTTATGGTGATTAAATTTTGTGGAGTTAAAGCAGCAGTAAAATCCGTTCTGCGTTATGTACATAGCCGTTCAGTCAATATAAAACATAGTCATCCGACCTACCATGAGCAATGCCACACGGGGTATGTTAGGAGACAGTTCTGCCTCCAGCAGTTGTTCTCTCGGTCACACATCCGGCATCACCTCTCGGTCTCACACTTCAGAGTCACGCCTGCATATAAACACATTTCTGTTTCAGATTTTTACCTGAAGGTCGACAAATCACAAGTCAAGAGGTAGGGAACAAACAAATCAAATATTTAAGAACGTTAACGGATAGAAAATTCACCATAAATGACTGAAAAAAATGAAGCAAACGGATCAAGATCAACAATTATCAAAAGGTAACAATTAAAGAAAGGAGAAGGGGAACCGATCAAATCGCTCCAAATAGTTTTTGAAAAATCCTTTTGGTTTTCATCTTAGTTTCTCTGTTATGTTGGGGACGGACATCTAGAAATATTTTTCGCACCATCAGAAAGACAATTAGAATACAAGTTTCACAAAGTCAGCCTTAATCTTACTTATACGATCGCATGTTATGTGTTTGTAAAACCTGCAATTGTTTTACCATTCTTTAAGTTTAGAGAGATGCTCTGAATATATGTTTTACATTGAAACGTAAGTGGATTAATAAAATAAAATGAGGAAATTTGTTTAAGAACATGAAGAGCTGCTTTTCCATGTTGGATATCGCGGTATATTTATTTACACAACTGTCATTTGTGAAATGATGGAATGTATTTATTTCTATATCTGTACGGGTAAGCAAATCCCCACTGGATCATTTCCAGGAACCAGGCAAGTAAAAAGTTAGTTTGTCAAACCCAAAACACCCGTTTGGATTTGCTGATTGAAAATTTCAATGGAAATCGAGATCATCATAAAGCATTGGAACAAATATACCCACTGAGGTTTCGGGGTTGTAACTGATTTATTTATATCACTGAGTAACCTATTTTAAACAGGGTGAAGCTACAAATCTAATGATAAGAGTCTGGGTTAGAGAAGGAACTGATGAAAGTATCCAATTTAATTACACTGATTCCACAAACACTGCCCACCACATCCCTTAAACATTGTTAACTCTTTCTACATAAAACTGGAGAGGGTGTAAATAGAAAGTAACAGAAAAAAAGCTCATTAATGTATCAAACTTAATTTTGATATTGTTGCACAAACACTGAACATCCCATCCCTGAAACACGGTCCCGATCTAAAATCAGTCGGCAGGACCCTGAGCCACAGTGAAAATGCTGTGATTTCAACCTGGTTCAAAACACGCAGCCTTCTGATTTGGAGTCAGACGCGACTGTTCTTGCACCAGGCCCACAACAAGCGGCTGGAGCCGGATCCATTGGAGGGTGATCCGTGCAGACTGCCGCTGCGCTCTGGGAATGTGAGAAGAGGAAGCAGGAGCAGCCTGACCGCCTCAACCACAGCACAACACCCCCGCTCTCCGGCATGTTACATAACTGACTCTGTGGGGCAATGGATAGCGTGTTGGACTTCTACTGAATGATTGGAGGAGGTATTCAAAGGTTGTGGGTTCGAGTCCCACCAGAGTTGGGTTTTAGTTTTGGGAGCTGGGAAGTGATATTTTGCAGCAAAACCGCAACAGGATCATTGATGTCCGTCAAGGACGGGAAACTGCTCCCTGCACTTCACCTTGCACAAGTGTCTCCAGTCAAACCAGAATTTATGATTCTAAATCCATTCTGAGCTGGATTGGTGAAACACTCTCAAGATGGAGACTCAACATCATCTCAGACCGAAAGTCATTCTGCTGGACTTCCGGCTCTGTCAGACTGTATGTTCCTTCAGACAGGTTTCTAACTGGACACATGCATCCTGCTGCCGTGGCAGCATTGGTGCTTGAGGGGTAGAATTCTTGCTTGTAGTAATTCTATTCCTGTAAAACTAGCTCCAGAAGTGTCGGATGGAAAGTATCCTGGCTGAGCGGTCTAAGGCGCTGATTTAAAGCTCTAGTTAAATCGCACGATTTGTCGATGGATCAAAATCATAGTTTTTGTCTCCAAAACCGCAGCCTCCCTCCTGGAAACAAGTAATACTGAACATCTCATCTGATAATACAACAGCGTCGTCCGGAGGAACCACGTGGCAATACAAATGAATGGATGCATTTTGGAACACACCAATTGTACCTTTAACTCCGGTCGAAATGTTCACAAGCAAAATGATTGTTTGATCTCGGTGAGACTCGAATTAACAACCTCGTGTATTTCCCGATCCTGTACTGTCATGTCAGGACCGCGCACTGACCGATTGCGCCGCTAGAGCCCGGTCACTCTGATCACCTGTCCCACTCTGCTGGAAAGCATCTGAAGGTGAGGGGCCCTTACCTGTGGAAACGTGTCCAGTCACTGTGTTGAAACTAATATCTGCACTTCCACTTTAAGTTTCTTTCACATCCTCTGCTCCATCGCACGACAATCGGGTTTTCTGCGAACAGGTCAAAATGAACATTGCCAGAAATTCTATCAGTGGTCGCATTTGAACCCAGCGCCCACGCAGCGATTGGATTTATTATCTTCAAGCAGTGACTTCTGTTCGGACAACGCCTTGCCAGTCTTTCACGTTTTGTTTAATGCCCAAATAAATAAATTGGAGCTGATTGACCGCATTTACGCCGTGCTGGGGTTGTTCTCCTGAGAGCAGAGAAGGTTCAGAGGAGATTTGATAGAAGTGTTCAAAGTCATGAAGGGTTCAGATAAAGTTAATAAAGAGAAGCTGTTCCCGTTGGCGGAAGTGTCAAGAACCAGAGGACACAGATTTGAGGTGATTGCAAAAGAACCAAAGGCGACATGAGGAAAATCTTATTTACGCAGCGAATGGTTATGATCTGGAATGCGCTGCCTGAAAAGGTGATGGAAGCAGATCCAATCGTGGCTTTCATAAAGGAATTTGATAAATACTTGAAGGGGAAAACGCAGGGCCACGGGGAAAGGGACGGGGAATGGGACCAATGGGATTGTTCTTACAAAAGGCAGGTAAGGAATTGATGGGTCGAATGGCCTCCTTCTGCGGTGTGTTCATTCTATGATCAATGTTATTTTACATACAGTGAATGGACCATCCCTGAAAGACTGGCCCGCGTTAAAACAGAGCGACACTGAAACGTGGTGAAAATGCAACAACCCCAACGTAATTCGAACACGCATCTTTGGGATTTGGAATCAGACGCGCTACCGTTGCGCCACGAGGTTCACAACGAAAGCTTGGAGCCGAATCCATAAGAGGGAAATCAGTACCGGCCGCCGCAGGGACTCACAGAGGCGGAAGCAGTCGCAGCAACAGCGCAGGAGCCCCGCTCTCTCATCCAGCCGCTGCCCGGTCCCGGCCTGAGCCCTGTCTGGGAGCCGCCTGCCGGTCTCTTTTACTGAACGGGACCGATCCAGTTTCAGCTCACACACAGGCTCAGGAATCCAACTCCTGAAAGATTCACTTATTTAAACCTTGTTTAGATTCAGTGAATTGGGATTTAATTCAATCCTCATCTGCCCTCCCCTCTGTCAGTTCAGGTCTTTATTTAAACCGATACTTGGAGCTCTGTTTTACAGGGTGCCGGCTGTTTAAGCAAATCTCAGTCCCACTATTCCCATTATTAACACTTCTTGCTGCTCACCTCTGCTTAACACAAAGTGCCCAGGAATTAGGGAATTTCTCCTGGGGACTGGGGATCGGACTCGGATTCGGCTCAACACTCAAATCCACAAAGTTATTTTCACTGCTGCTGCACAGGATTAAAGGAAGGGACCGATCCAGAAGATGTTTAAAATTATTACTGACAAATCAGGATAAAAGGCAAAGGACACGGTCTGCTTCTCTGCCTGTCTGTCTGTTTGTCCATCTGGCAGTCTACCTCTATATCCGTCTGAATGCGTCTCTGCCTTATTCTCAGGCTTTTTGATTGCTGGCTGCAGGCCTCCCTCCCCGACTGAATGACCAAGTACCGGACCGTGTGTCAGAATGAATGACTTTGACTTACCGTCTTCCTTTTTATGAACCTGAATGGCCACATTTCTGAGTTCATATCTTCGCTCTGTGTCACAATCCTGTCTCTGTCTCTCAGGATGACAATACACACACAACATTAACACACCGACTTTGACTGAACGCAACTTTAATCTGCTGCAGTGTGTACCATCTACAAGATGCACTGCACCAACTCGCCAAGGCTTCTTCGACAGCACCTCCCAAGCCTGCGACCTCCAACACCAAAAGGACAAGGGCTGCAGGCGCATGGGAACAACACCACATGCACGTTCCGCTCCAAGTCACACAACATCCCGACTTGGAATGGTGTCATTCGTCATTCCTTCATCGTCGCTGGGTCAAAATCCTGGAACTCCCAATCTAACAGCACTGTGGGAGAACATTCATCACACCGACTGCAGCGGTTCAAGGAGGCGGCTCACCACCACATTCTCAAGGGCAATTAGGGATGGGCAATTAATGCGCGCCTTGCCAGCGACGCCTAAATCCCATGAATTAACATCTTAGTTCCTTCTGGAGTTGAATGATTTTGAAATTTTGAAGATTTTGTCCTGTGTAACTTGTGAGGTTTTGATCATTGAGATGCTTGTGAAGGAAAGCGGAAGAGGATTGGCGGCGTTTAGTGTGGGACAGAAGTGATGTTGTCTAACGGAGAAGCGACACAGTGCTATGAACTGAGCAAAGGTTTCGCTAGTTTAGCGGTCGTCACGTTCGCCTCACATGCGAAAAGTCCCCGATTAGATCCCAGGCGGAAAATTTATTTGGGAAGTTCCTCCTGATGACCCTCCAGGGCTGAGCTTCATCTGTGAAAATGCGCCGCCAATTGTTTGTTCCTGTTAAATTTAACAACGGCTCTATCACAGTCCTGGTGTCATAAACACTGAACATTTTTAACCAGACTCTTAAAATACTGTCCGGGAAATGAAAACCGATGAAAGTTCATCTCATGCAAAGCACAAAGTTTCGCTGTCACTCGTTAACCATGTTAATATTTCCATCGGTCTGCAGCAGAAAGTTATCGGTTCATTAATGACCATTACAATTATTCATCTTTCACAGAGAATCATCGGTTTCGTATATTAAATTGGTAATGTTCATAATTGTTTTGTTAAAATTATTTCCTTGACAGAGAATCGAACCCGCAGCACAAAAGTGAAACCATTACATCGTGAACACCAGCTGCCAGCCAGCAGATCAGTAAAAAAATCAGTCGACGCAAAGATTTCTGGAGTTGGACCCCTGAATTTCTCCGCTCCTGGACAGTTCCAAACTTCTCTCCATTGATAAAATACTCTGATCTATCTTCGTTTCTCAGTGGATTATATCACACTTCCCCACATTGAACTTCATCTGTCACAGTTTGGCCCTCTCATTCAATCATCAATGGCCCTTTGCTACTTTCTGCTCCAATCTGCACTATTTACCGTGTCACCTATCTTGCTGGTTTAATGGTGAAAACTGCCCTCCGCTTCACTGTAAGTACAAAGAGCCAACTTTGTAGATGCCGTGTCGTGTTATAAAACGGCAGGTTGGACCTGCTCGTTTCATCTCATCTCATTTTCTGGTAACGGGAATATTACTGAAATGGAGCCTGGTCAAATAACAGCTCAAGAAACCAATCGTCTCTACCACTGGGGACTGAGCCTACAACCATACAGGCATTTATGGGGCAAGTTGAGTCTGATGCTCAGAAATAATACCGCGCAGATCTTCACTCGTGCAAGCTGCACTCCTTTTATTTTAGAAAAGTAAACCGATGGTAGACAGCTGCTGTATTGGTCACTGCAACCTCAAGCTTCAGCGCGGTGAACTGATGGTTTAGTATGAAGCACATGGTGTCTCTGTGGTGTAATCGGTCAGCGCGTTCGACTTTTAATTGAAAGGTTGGTGGTTTAAGCCCGCCCAGGATAACTTTTACCTCAGGATTCATTGCCTCACAGCGCCAGTTTTCTAATGTGTGTTTTGTCTGCAAGAAAATACAGGGTAAAAATTGCCAGTGGAGCACAGCTGTTATTCCACCATTGAACCTGCGGTCCGATAGCAGGCACATGAAAAATATTTAAATATCCGCGATTGGCTATACAGAACTCAGAATTCTTCTTCACAGACAAGGTCCGAAGCGAGGACTCAATGGTTGCCGCAGAGCTGGTTCATTCAGATATGGATATTTGTGCAGTGAACGAGACCAGACTGCTACCGTGTTTCCACAATGAATGTCACTCCTTTATTTCGGAAAAGCAAAATAGTTTGTACATTCCGACCGGTTTCAGCTGGTTTGTGAGAGGTCATTAAAGGATTCTGCAACGCTGTCTCGGCGAAAAACAACAGTTCAAAACCGCATTTCAGATGGAAAACAAACCCATCAGTTTTCTGCTGTTCCCCAGCTCCCGGAGAGGCTGCGACAGCAGGATTTATGGAGGACCGGAGAGAGTGAAACTTTATTTGGGCTTTAGTGGGAAATCCAGTGAACGTGAATAAGAGCTCCAGGATTTGAACCATTGAAACTCCCTGAGCGAGAATCAGATCCAAAGACCAACTGGCAACGGAGCCGTGCAGCCAATGTAAAATTTCGCTGCCACGCAGCCGATCAACCATCCTTTCAGAATAGACTGTCCATCCAATCTCGTTTTCTTGTACAAAATATGATGTACAGCGAGATCAGATTCAACACTAATTATTTCGAGTTAACAATATCAGCCTCTCTTCACCAAATTCGTTTTGAATGTACGACTTGCATTATCCTGAAACACTTTCCAGAATGAATTGCTCTGAAGCGACATAAATGTGGAGATATTGGCTACGAATTCATCAGCTGGGTTGTAACTTTACTTTTCCGACCATCTCAGCCTGCTTGTCTTGCAGGTTAGATCAACCTTGGACATTCAAGGAAGCCTGAGAATTCTATCAGAGAGACAAGAGACAGAGTCAGTGACAGATAAAAAGATGCAAGGAAAGAAACGAAGAGTTTCAATGCCAGGTTCAGCAAACTAGCAGAATTTAAGATGCTGATTGGGAGATATTCCTTCTCGTGTCTTGAAATCTTGAAAGAGAACTTTGGGCGCCCGCCACGGTGGAATGTCTCTCCTGCTTTGAAAAGGGTAATTGCGTCAATTCGATCTAGTTTATATATTTGGACATTGAACAGATCGTTAAACAGTGACACACCGAGTATAATTCAAACCGGTGCAAGAAAACCCCAGTGGCTTATGAGTCTAACGCTTCAAACACTGAGCCATCGCAGCTGCACACAGCAGTTCTTGCACAGCTGTAGGTCAGACTGCGTTGGGTTATCACAGTACCTCCGCCAGACTGCATATGCTTTCAAAAAGGATTCCAAATGGACACATGCAACAAATGGCCATGCGAGGATTGGTGGTAGTGGCGTTGAATTCTTGCCTGCTTATCATGCGACTCGAGCTTGATACGTGGCCAATGCAGGATCGTTTTACATTCTGCACCAATGAGGAACACGGGAACAGGAGTCGGCCATTTCGCCCAACGAGCCTGTTTCGCTGTTCAGTCCACAAAAAGCAGGACAATTTGAATCCGGTCAATTGCCGCACCATCAGTCTGCTCTCAATCATCAGCAAAGTGATGGAAGATGTCGTCGACGGTGCTATCAAGCGGCACGAACCCACCAATAACGTATTAATCGATGCTCAGTTTGGGTTCCACCAGGACAAATCGGCTCCAGATCTCATGACAGCCTTGGTCCAAACATGGACTCAAAAGCTGAATTCCCGAGGTGAGGTGAGAGTGACGGCCCTTGACATCAAGGCAGCATTTGACCGAGTGTGACATCAAGAAGCCCTCGTAAAATTGAAGTCAATGGGAATCAGGGAGAAAACTCCCCAGTGGCTGGAGTTATAACGAGCACGAACGGAGATGGGAGTGGTTGTTGGAGGCCATTCATCTCAGCCCCAGGACATTGCTGGAGGAGTTCCTCAGGGCAGTGTCCTTGGCCCAACCATCTTCAGTTGCTTCGTCAATGACCTACCCTCCATCATAAGGTCAGAAATGGGGGTGTTCGCTAATGATTGCACAGTGTTCAGTTCCATTCGCAACCCCTCAGATAATGAAGCAGTCTGTGCCCACATGCTGCAAGCCCTGGACAACATCCAGGCTTGGGCTGATAAGTGGCAAGTAACATTCGCGCCAGACAAGTGCCAGGCAAGAGAATTTCTAACCACCTCCTCTTGACATTCATTGGCATTACCATCACAGAATCCCTCACATCAACATCCTGGGGGTCACAATTGATCAGAAACTTAACTGGACCAGCCACATAAATACTGTGGCTCCAAGAGCAGGTCAGAGGATGGGTATTCTGTGGCGAGTGACTCACTTCCTGACTCCCCAAAGCCTTTCCACCATCTATAAGGCACAAGTCAGGAGTGTGATGGAATACTCTCCACTTGTCTGGATGGGTGCAGCTGCAACAACACTCAAGGAGCTCGACACCATCCAGGACAAAGCAGCCCAATTGATTGGCACCCCATCCACCAACGTAAACATTCACTCCCTTCATCAACGGCGCACCGCGGCAGCAGTGTGTACCATCCACAGGATGCTCTGCAGCATCTAGCCAAGGCTTCTTCGACAGCACCTACCAAACCCACGATCTTTACCACCAAGAAGGAAAAGGTCACCAGGCACATGGGAACAACACCGCCTGCACGTTCCTCTCCAAGTCACACAACATCCCGACTTGGAAATATATCGGCCGTTCCTTCATCGTCGCTGGGTATCAATCCTGGAACTCCAAACCGAACAGCACTGTGGGGGAATCTTCACCACACGGACTGCAGCGATTGAAGAAAACGGCTCACCACCACCTTCTCATGGGCAATTAGGGATGGGCAATAAATGCTGGCCTTATCACCGGCAGCTTGTGGTCGATTCTTACCTCATTTTCTATTTCATGTACATGCCTACTTGCACTTGGTGCTGTAACAGTAGTTCGAACAGAAAATGCTATTTTCTGCGAGCAGCTTGTCTGGCCCGAAAATGACCCGAATTACAAAGGGGCAAGTGGGAAAGGCCGCGTTGGTCAGCTTGTTCACAGCAAAGAATGTTCAGCGTTACCTTGTGGTCCAGTGTTTAGCATTTGGCGCTTTCATCGCCACGGCAACAGTTCGATTGGTGTCTGTCTCAACATCTGCCTATTATACACTCTACCAAAAGTATACTGTACGCAAATTGCTGATTTTTCACTGTGAGGGCGAAGAGACATTAGTGGACATTAGTTATGAATTCATCAGCTGGGTTGCACCTTTGCTTCTCCTAACCTCTCCGTCTTCCTATCTTTAGACTTCTGTGCAGCTTCGATCATCCTTGACCGTTTAATAAAGCCTGAGAAGTCCATGAGGGGAAAACACAGAGAGTCAAGAGACAGATTAAAGTATAGAAAGTATGGAAACAAATGTCAAGTTCTGCGAACGAGCAAGAATTTAACACGGAGTTCGGGAGAGTTTCCTTCAAATGTCTTGTTAGAGACCATTGGGCTCTCGAATTAAACACGTCTGCTGAAACATCTCTTTGAAGGAGAGAAATGCGGTTGGTTAAATCTGGTTCATATTTATTTGAGCTTCAAACAACATAAGAAACGCGACCTCGCTCAGAATCAATCGTCAAATATTCCAAAGCGAGAATCATAGCCCTAAACCAACAAGCCACCGGTAACACATCACCGGTAATGAACCACTGCAGCCACTGCAGAATTCGGTGCCACCCACAGCCGATCGACCATCCTTTCAGACCTCTTCTATCCGTCCAATCACGTTTTCTATTCCGATGCAGAGAAATGTCGAGTTGCACACTAACAATTTCCTCCGTTCTCTTTCGCAAACATATCACTGAACAAAATTTCACAAGTCACCCAGGAAAAATAATTCAGTTCAAAATCATTAGCTTCCGAAGGACCTGCGAGGACAGACTGACCAAACCTGCGTTCAGTCGTGAAGCTTGTGGGTGTGTTGTGATCCTAAGGGACAGAGACAGGCCTGTGACACAGAGCGAAGGCAGGAACTCAGAAATGTAGCCATTCAAGGCCATAAATGGTCAGACAGTCAGTCACAGTCATTGATTCTGACGGCCAGGTAGTTGTTCAGTCAGTCGGGGAGCGAGGCCTGCAGCCAGCGAACAAAAAGCCTGAGAATAAGGCAGAGACCCAATCAGACAGACAGAAAGACAGACAGACATCTGACTCAACGTCAAAACGCAGCGTGATCGAATCACGTTGGGGTGATATCATTTTCACAGAAGCTCAGGATCCTGCCCACAGGTTTTAGAGCGGGGCAGTGTTTTATGGATGGGCTGTTCATTGTTAGTAAAATAATATTGATCGGAATTTAATTTGTTATATTAAAGTGCTCTTTGTTTGTTAATTTTGATCTACATCCTCGACAGTATATAGAGAAACAAGTAACAATGTTCAAGGGATGTGGTTTATTCAATATTAGTGCAAAAACCCTTTCGCCTAGTGTAAAAAAAAACGACCCAACATAAAGGTCATATCTATACATGGCCGGTTAGCTCAGTTGGTTAGAGCGTGGTGCTAACAACGTCAAGGTCGCGGGCCCGATGCCCGTACGGGCCATAAGATTCCTATTGCAATATTTTGGTAACCTTTAAATGTTTGGCAGACTTTAGAAACAAGCGAATCCACACAAAATGTCATGAGGTCAATTTTTTGGAGTAACATCCATTAATATGTTTTCTGATCTATCTTTTTGAGGTCCAAAGTGGACGGCCTCAAACTTGCTTACGTTGAAATCCATTTGCCGCAGATTTGCCCATTCACTTAATCTAGTAATATCTCTCTGTAATCTCATTCTTCCATCGACCCTGCTTATAATTCTCTCTATCCTTGTGTCATCTGCAAAGTTGGATGTGTGGTTCTCGATCCCGTCATCTAATATCAATGAGACCGCCTAAATTGGGGTAAATTCAAATTCAGCTTCAATCTCCACATCATCTTGAGACATTTTATTTACTCCGTGTGTGTTGCGCCTTGGAAACTTCTGCACTTTGTCCTCTGGAGCTCAAATATAATTCAATTCGAACAACTGCAAAGATGTCAGAATCCAATTGGTGACTTTTCACGAAAAAGCAGTGAGATAACAGGGCTCGTCCGGGATCTCTCGCTTATTCTATTAGAAAAACGCCCAAAGCGAGAATCATACCCCTGGACCAACGAGCCGCTTGCCCGAAAGCCCTGCAGCCGGTCTAAAATTTCACCATAGTGTTCAGCCGATCGGCTATCCTGTCCAACCGCTTCTGTCCACCCAATCTCGTTTTCTATTCCTATATACAGCAATATCAAGTTGTACACTACCTATCTCCAGTCACCAATATTAGCCTCTCTTTACTAAATTCGTTTACAATGTACGACTTGTTTTTTCAAATAATACTTTTCAGAATAAGTTAATCTGAAGCTACATTGGCATCTGTCTCGGCATCGTCAGAGTTTCCAAGCTACCATAAGTATATTTTACTCACATTGCTGTTTTCTTTCACTGTGAGGGCGAAGAGACAAAAATGTGGAGACATGAGCTACGAATTTATCAGCTGGGTTGCACCTTTACTTTTCCGACCGTCTCAATCTTTTTTTTCTTTACCTTTCCCTGCTGGTGTTGCAGGTTAGATCAGCCTTTACCGTTCCAGGAAGCCTGAGAAGTCCATCAGGGGACAACATAGAGACAAGAGACAAGGAGAGATAGAGAGATTCATGTAAATAAAGTCGCTTATAAATGGGTGGTTCTGCAAAGTAGCAGAATTTTAGTTGCAGATTGGGCAAGATTCTTTCTTGTGTATTTGAATTTTGCAAGAGTACATTGGGCACCCAATTAAAAGCGCCGGCCACGTTCGAGTATTTCTCATGCTCTGAGAGAGATAAATGAAGTGAGTTAGATCCAGTTCATTCATTTGAGCATTGAACGGATCTTTAAACAATAATTCAGCGAGCAGAAATCAAACCTGCGAAGGAAAACTCCATTTGATCTTGAATTTAACGCTTCAACCACTCGGCGATCGCAGCGGCACATGGCAGTACTTGCATGGCTGTAGATGCCACTTTAAACTGCCAGTTGCTTCAAACGATGCCCGAAAGACCGGCGTTGTCTTGTAGCTTTCCCAGGAGCTTCATTTGATTCGGTGGGTCAAGTTTGGCAAATTGAACGATTTGCACCGGCAGCTTGTGGTAGTATATTACCTCATTTTCATTACCGGTAATGAACCACTGCAGCCACTGCAGAATTCGGTGCCACCCACAGCCGATCGGCCATCCTTTCAGACCTCTTCTATCCATCCAATCACGTTTTCTATTCCGATGTGGAGAAATGTCGAGTTGCACACTAACAATTTCCTCCGTTCTCTTTCGCAAACATATCACTGAACCAAACTTCACAAGTCACTCAGGAAAAATAATTCAGTTCAAGATCATGTGCTTCCGAAGGACCTGCGAGGACAGACTGACCAAACCTGCGTTCAGTCGTGAAGCTTGTGGGTGTGTTGTGATCCGAAGGGACAGAGACAGGCCTGCGACACAGAGCGAAGGCAGGAACTCAGAAATGTGGCCATAAATGGGCAGACAGTCAGTCACAGTCATTGATTCTGACACACGGCCCGGTAGTTGTTCAGTCAGTCGGGGAGCGAGGCCTGCAGCCAGTAACCAAAAAGCCTGGCCTGAGAATAAGGCAGAGACCCAATCAGACGGATAAACAGACAGACAGATAGACAGACAGACATCTGACTCAATGTCAAAACGCAGCGTGATCGAATCACGTTGCGGTGATATCATTTTCACAGGAGCTCAGGGTCCTGCCCACAGGTTTTATCGCGGGGCAGTGTTTTATGGATGGGCTGTTCATTGTTAGTAAAATAATATTGATCGGAATTTAATTTGTTACATTAAAGTGCTCTTTGTTTGTTAATTTTTATCTACATCCTCGACAGTATACACAGAAATAAGTAACAATGTTTAAGGGATGTGCTTTATTCAATATTCGTTGTGAAACCCTGTCAGCTGGTGTAAAAATAAACACAAACTACCTAACACGCGGGTAAGCCTATAAAGCTAAGATGTATACATGGCCGGTTAGCTCAGTTGGTTAGAGCGTGGTGCTAATAACGCCAAGGTCGCGGGCTCGATCCTCGTACGGGCCTTAAGGATCCTATTGCAATATTTTGGTAACTTTTAAAAATTTGGCAGACTTTCGAAACAAGCGAATCCACACAAAATGTCATGAGGTCAATTTTTTGGAGTAACATCCATTAATATGTTTTCTGATCTATCTTTTTGAGGTCCAAAGTGGACGGCCTCAAACTTGCTTACGTTGAATTCCATTGGCGCAGTTTTGCCCATTCACTTAATCCAGTAATATCTCTCTGTAATCTCATTCTTCCATCCACACTGCTTATAATTCTGTCTATCTTTGTGTCATCGGCAAACTTGAATATGTGTTTCTCGATCCCGTCATCTCATATCAATGAGACCGCCTAAATTTGGGTAAATTCACATTCAGCTTCAATCTCCACATCATCTTGAGACATTTTATTTCCTCAGTGTGTGTTGCGCCTTGGAAACTTCTGCACTTTGTCCTCTGGAGCTCAAATATAATTCAATTCGAACAACTGCAAAGATGTCAGAATCCAATTGGTGACTTTGCACTAAAAAGCAGTGAGATCATCGCGCTCGTCCCGGATTTGAACCCGGGAGCTCTCGCATATTCCATTAGAAAAAACGCCCAAAGCGAGAATCATACCCCGAGAAAGCCCTGCAGCCGGTTTAAAATTTCACCATACTCTTCAGCCGATCGGCTATCCTTTCCAACCGCTTCTGTCCACCCAATCTCGTTTTCTATTCCTGCATACAGCAATATCAAGTTGTACACTACCTATTTCCAGTCACCAATATTAGCCTCTCTTTACTAAATTCGTTTACAAAGTACGACTTGTTTTTTCAAATAATACTTTTCAGAATTAGTTAATCTGAAGCTACATTGGCATCTGTCTCGGCATCGTCAGAGTGCACAAGCTACCATAAGTATATTTTACTCACATTGCTGTTTCCTTTCACTGTGAGGACGAAGAGACAAAAATGTGGAGACATTAGCTGCGAATTTATCAGCTGGGTTGGACCTTTACTTTTCCGACCGTCTCAGTCTTTTTTTCCTTCACCTTTGCCTGCTGGTGTTGCAGGTGAGATCAGCCTTTACCGTTCCAGGAAGCCTGAGAAGTCCATCAGGGGACAACATCGAGACAAGAGACAAGGAGAGATAGAGAGATTCATGTAAATAAAGTCGCTTATAAATGGGTGGTTCTGCAAAGTAGCAGAATTTTAGTTGCAGATTGGGCAAGATTCTTTCTTGTGTATTTGAATTTTGCAAGAGTACATTGGGCACCCAATTAAAAGCGCCGGCCACGCTCGAGTATCTCTCATGCTCTGAGAGAGATAAATGAAGTGAGTTAGATCCAGTTCATTCATTTGAGCATTGAACGGATCTTTAAACAATAATTCAGCGAGCAGAAATCAAACCTGCGAAGGAAAACTCCATTTGATCTTGAATTTAACGCTTCAACCACTCGTCGATCGCAGCGGCACATGGCAGTACTTGCATGGCTATAGATGCCACTTTAAACTGCCAGTTGCTTCAAACGATGCCCGATAGACCGGCGTTGTCTTGTAGCTTTCCCAGGAGCTTCATTTGATTCGGTGGGTCAAGTTTGGGAAATTGAATGATTTTCACCGGCAGCTTGTGGTAGTATATTACCTCATTTTCATTACCGGTAATGAACCACTGCACCCACTGCAGAATTCGGTGCCACCCACAGCCGATCGGCCATCCTTTCAGACCTCTTCTATCCATCCAATCACGTTTTCTATTCCGATGTAGAGAAATGGCGAATTGCACACTAACTGTTTCCTCCGTTCTCTTTCGCAAACATATCACTGAACAAAACTTCACAAGACACTCAGGAAAAATAATTCAGTTCAAAATCATTAGCTTCCGAAGGACCTGCGAGGACAGACTGACCAAACCTGCGTTCAGTCGTGAAGCTTGTGGGTGTGTTGTGATCCGAGTGGGACAGAGACAGGCCTGCGACACAGAGCGAAGGCAGGACCTCAGAAATGTGGCGATAAATGGGCAGACAGTCAGTCACAGTCATTGAATCTGACACACGGCCCGGCAGTTGTTCAGTCAGTCGGGGAGCGAGGCCTGCAGCCAGCAAACAAAAAGCCTGGCCTGAGAATAAGGCAGAGACCCAATCAGACGGATAAACTGACAGACAGATAGACAGACAGACATCTGACTCAACGTCAAAACGCAGCGTGATCGAATCACGTTGCGGTGATATCATTTTCACAGCAGCTCAGGGTCCTGCCCACATGTTTTATAGCGGGGCAGTGTTTTATGGATGGGCTGTTCATTGTTTGTAAAATAATATTGATCGGAATTTAATTTGTGACATTAAAGTGCTCTTTGTTTGTTAATTTTGATCTACATCATCGACAATGTATGCAGAAACAAGTAACAATGTTTCAGGGATGTGGTGCAATCAACATTCGTCCAAAAACCCTGCCAGCCGGTGTAAAAATAAACACAAACTACCCAACACGTGGGTCAGCCCATAAAGGTAAGATGTATAAATGGCCGGTTAGTTCAGTTGGTTAGAGCGTGGTGCTAATAACGCCAAGGTCGCGGGTTCGATCCCCGTACGGGCCATAACGTTCCTGTTGCAATATTTTGATAACTTTTAAATGTTTGGCAGACTTCAGAAACAATCGAATCCGCACAAAATGTCATGAGGTTAATTTTTCGGAGCAACATCCATTAATATGTTTTCTGATCTATCTTTTTGAGGTCAAAAGTGGACGGCCTCAAACTTGCTTACGTTGAAATCCATTTGCCGCAGTTTTGCCCATTCACTTAATCTGGTAATATCTCTCTGTCATCTCATTTTTCCATCTGCACTGCTTATAATTCTGTCTATCTTTGTGTCATCTCTCTCTATGTTGGCGGAATCCATAATGAGGGGTTTTAATCTTGAAATTGGAGACAGACCAATCAGGCAAGAAATCAGGAATTACTTTAGCAAACAAAATACGGCCGAAAGCTGGAACTCTCTCGGCCAAAAGGATGTGGATTGTGGCTCAATTCAAATTTTCAAGACTGATATTGATAGATCATTTCTCGGTTTGGGTTCCAAGGGATATGTGTCCAAGGCGGGGAAGGAGAGTTGAGTTGCAGATCACGTCATGATCGAATTGAATGGCACAGCAGGAAGAGGGGCTGAATGGCCCTCTCCTGTTCCGATGTTCCTTTTCAGCTCAGCGTGGTGCTGAATGACGTGCAAAAGGCATCAGACTGACTCCAGAATGAAAATCAGGTGCACAGAAGGAGAAACCCTGAGATTGCAGAACGAACTGAACCCCTGCAGCAAAGCCAACAGCTGTCTCTCTACAATAATAGAATGGGAAGAATTTTAGCAACAAGCCCGGCTAGCTCAGTCGGTAGAGCATGAGACTCTTAATCTCAGGGTCGTGGGTTCGAGCCCCACGTTGGGCGATTTGTGTTCTATTTTTCACAATGGGTAATAACATTTTCAAATTGCAACCTCTTTTCTCGAGTTCATGAAATCCAGTTAAAAAACAGACACAACACTGAGCTGTGTGAAATGAAACCTTGAGCGTTGCCAAATATCCAGTCCCTCCCGATTCTACCTTCTCATTCCCTCCAGATGGGACACGGCAGATTATCGGTTCAATCGGCTTCATTTATTTCTGTGATCAAAAATGTTGAATGTTCGAAATTGTAATATTTAGAAGATGACATCTCTGGATCCATTCGCCTCTCTGATACATCCTGAGCCCCCCTTACCCTCTTTGATTCTCGCTGAGCTCCTTAACTTCTCTGATACACTCTGTCTCTGACCTCAGAGAGTCCATGATCATCTTTGAACCTTGTCAGCGTTCTTTACCTTCTCTCATACCCACTGAGTGCCCCTTGCACAGATCTGCCCTGAGCCCCCTTACACTCTCTCAGACTCGGCAGTCCTTCCCCTCTCTCAGTTCTTAATGTACTCTCCGATGCCCTCTGACAGTCCCTTCCCTTCTCTGAGCCCCCTGACACTTTCTGATGACATCTGACTATCCCTTCCCCGCTCTGAGATCCCCTTACACTCTCTGATACCCTCTGACAGTCCCTTCCCCTCTCTGAGTTCCCCTTGCCCCGATTGATCGCCACTGAGAAGCCATTAGGCTCCCTGATACATTCTCAGAAACCATTACCCTCCCTGATATCCAAGGGCGATGTAATTTTACAGGTGGATCGACCGGTCTGTGTTAAGGATGAGATCCAGAATTTGTTCGGTCGCTGCTGCTTCGGAGACTCGGAATCTGAGAGCTCTATCGGCGATCGGTACCGATCTGCTACTATAAACTGGGTGTGGGTGTATGAGCGCGCTGTTGCTTTATAAACCGAATGAGTTTATATATGAGAGCGATGTTTATATGTGAACTGTGGGTGTAAAAATATGAGTGCGATGTTTATATATGAACTGTGGGTGAGTATATATGAATGCGATGTTTATATGTGAAATGTGAGTGAGTATAAATGAGCCACAGCAATGTGGTTGATTCTTAATTGCCCTCTGAAAAGGCCTAGCAAGCCACTCAGTTATAAAATCTCGCTAATAAAAGTCATAATAAGAATAAAACCGGAAGGACCACCCGGCATCGGACCACTCGGCACCGGACACGACAAAGGCAAACCAAGCCCAGTCGACCCTGCAAAGTCCTCCTCACTAACATCTGGGGACTTGTGCCAAAATTGGGAGAGCTGACCCACTGACTAGTCAAGCAACAGCCTGACATAGCCATACTTACAGAATCATACCTTTCAGCCAACGTCCCAGATTCTTCCATCACCATCCCTGTGCATGTCCTGTCCCACCGGCAGGACAGACCGACCAGAGGTGGCGGTGCAGTGATATACAGTCAGGAGGGAGTGGCCCTGGGAGTCCTCAACATTGACTCTGGACCCCATGAAATCTCATGGCATCAGGTCAAACAAGTGCAAGAAAAGCTCCTGCAGATTACCACCAACCGCCCTCCCTCAGCTGATGTATCAATCCTCCTCCATGTTGAACATCACTTGGGGGAAGCACTGAGGGTAGCAAGGGCACAGGATGTACTCTAGATGGAGGACTTCAATGTCCATCACCAAGAGTGGCTCGGTCGTATCACTGCTGACTGAGCTGGCCGAGGCCCGAAGGACATAGCTGCCAGACTGGAACTGCGGCATATGGTGAGAGAAGCAACACGAGGGAAAAAGTTACTTGACCTCGTCGTCACCAATCTACCTGTCGCAAATGCATCTGTCCATGACAGTATTGGTAGGAGTGACCACCGCACAGTCCTCGTGGAGACGAAGTCCCGTCTTCGCACTGAGGATACCATCCAACGTGTTGTGTGGCACTATCAGCGTGCTAAATGGGATAGATTCAGAACAGGTCTAGCAGCTCAAAGCTGGGCATCCATGAGGTGCTGTGGGCCATCAGCAGCAGCAGAATTGTATTCCAGCATAATCTGTAATATCTTGGCCCGGCATATTCCTCACTCTTCCATTAATAAACAAGCCAGGGGATCAACCCTGGTTCAATGTGGAGTGCAGAAGAGCAAGCCAGGAACAGCATCAGGCGTATCTAAAAATTAGGTGCCAACCTGGTGAAGCTCCAATTCAGGACTACATGAAAGCTAAACAGCGGAAGCAACATGCCATAGACAGAGCTAAGCGAATCCACAACCAACGGATCAGATCAAAGCTCTGCAGTCCTGCCACATCCAGTCGTGAATGGTGGTGGACAATTAAACAACTAACGGGAGGAGGAGGCTGTGTAAACATCCCCATCCTCAATGAGGGCAGAATCCAGCACGTGAGTGCAAAAGACAAGGCTGAAGCGTTTGCAACCATCTTCAGGAAGAAGTGCCAAGTGGATGATCCATCTCAGCTTCCTCCCGATATCTCCACCATCACAGAAGCCAGTCTTCAGCCAATTCGAATCACTCCACTTGATATCAAGAAACGGCTGAGTGCACTGGATACAGCAAAGGCTATGGGCACCGACAACATCCCGGCTGTAGTGCTGAAGACTTGTGCTCCAGAACGAGCTGCGCCTCTCGCCAAACTGTTCCAGTACAGCTACAACACTGGCATCTACCCGACAACGAGGAAAATTGCCCAGGTATGTCCTGTCCACAAAAAGCAGGACAAATCCAATCCGGCCAATTACCGCCCCATCAGTCTACTCTCAATCATCAACAAAGTGATGGAACGTGTCGTCGACAGTGCTATCAAGCGGCACTTACTCACCAATAACCTGCTCACCGATGCTCTGTTTGGTTTCCGCCAGGGCTACTCGGCTCCAGACCTCATTACAGCCTTGGTCCAAACATGGAAAAAAGAGCTGAATTCCAGAGGTGAGGTGAGAGTGAATGCCCCTGACAACAAGGCAGCATTTGAGCGAGTGCGGCACCAAGGAGCTCCAGTAAAATTGAAGTCAATGGGAATCAGGGGGAAAACTCTCCAGTGGCTGGAGTCATACTTAGCAAAAAGGAAGATAATAATGGTTGTTGGAGGCCAAACATCTCAGCCCCAGGACATTGCTGCAGGAGTTCCTCAGGGCAGTGTCCTAGGCCCAACCATCTTCAGCTGCTTCATCAATGACCTTCCCTCCATCATAAGGTCAGAAATGGGGATGTTCGCTGATGATTGCAAAGTGTTCAGTTCCATTCGCAACCCCTCAAATAACGAAGCAGTCTGAGCCGGCATGTAGCAAGACCTGGACAACATCCAGGCTTGGGCTCATAAGTGGCAAGTAACATTGGCGCCAGACAAGGGCCAGGCAATGACCATCTCCTATAAGAGACAGTCTAACCACCTCCCCTTGACATTCAAAGGCATTACCATCGCCGAATCCCCCACCATCAACATCCTGGGTCTCACCATTGACCAGAAACTTAACTGTACCAGCCATATCAATACTGTGGCTGCAAGAGCAGGTCAGATATTCTGCGGCGAGTTACTCACATCCTGACCCCCCAAAGCCTTTCTACCATCCACAAGTTACAAGTCAGGAGTGTGATGGAATACTCTCCACTCGCCTGGATGAGTGCAGCTCAACAACACATAAGAAGCTCGACACCATCCAGGACAAAGCAGCCCGCTTGATTGGCACCCCATCCACCACCGTAAACATTCACTCCCTTCACCACCGGCGCACCGTGGCTGCAGTGTTTACCATCCACAGGATGCAGTGCAGCAACTCGCCAAGGCTTCTTCGACAGCACCTCCCAAACCCGCGACCTCTACCACCTAGAAGGACAAGGGCAGCAGGCACATGGGAACAACACCACCTGCACGTTCCCCGCCAAGTCACACACCATCCCGACTTGGAAATATATCGCCGTTCCTTCATCGTCGCTGGGTCAAAATCCTGGAACTCCCTTCTTAACCGCACTATGGGAGAAGCTTCACCGCACGGACTGCAGCAGTTCTGGAAGGCCAATTTGGCATGGGCAATAAATGCTGGCCTCGCCAGCGACGCCCACATCGCATGCACGAATAAAAAAAATGCGATTTTTATATATAAGCTGTGGGTGACTATCAATGAATGCGATATTTATATATGAGCTGTGGGTGAGTGTATATGAATGCAATGTTTATATATGAACTGTGGGTGTTTATATATGCGTGCGATGTTTATATATGAAATGTGGGTATGTTTCTATGAGTGCGATGTTGATATATGGACTGTGGATTTGTATATGTGGGTGCGATGTTTATATATGAACTGTCGGTGTATATATAGGTGTGCGATGTTTAAATATGAACTGTGTGTGAGTGTGTATGAGTGAGATGTTTATATCCGAACAGTGGATGTGTATATATGAGTGCAGTATTGACATATGAACTGTGGGTGTGCATATATGAGTGCGATGTTTATCTATGAACTGTGGGTGTGTATATATGAGTGAGATGTTTATATATGAACTGTGGGTGTGTATATATGAGTGTGATATTTATATATGAACTGTGGGTGTGCATATATGAGTGTGATGTTTATATATGAACTGTGAGTGTGTATATATAAGTTCGATGTTTATATATGAACTGTTGTTATGTGCATGAGTGCGGTGTTTGTATCTTGAACAGTGGATGTGAATATATGAGTGTGGTGTTTATCTATGGACTGTGGTTGGGTATATATGAGTGTGATGTTTATATATGAGGTGCAGTAATAAACAGCAAGGCGTCGCTGGTGTGATATTTTCTTGCAAGACAATGGCGAAAAATTGCATTTGCTTTGGTGTCCCAACAGCTCAGTCGCGGTTGCATTAGACTGAAAACTTAAAGGTCTTTGGTGTAACCCAGTGTTTGGCAGTTTTTGGTTATTTAGTTTCTTCTTCTTTGGGTCGATTCTCGCATTTATTTGCAGTGAAATTTTATCCCCGCCACTGAAGGATTGGGGATGGAACAGAGAGACATCAACGATGGGAAATATTTATATCGTCTGCATTTGGTTTTTATTTCTCTGCTACCTTCTGCCTTTTCCTCTTGGTTTTTCCTCTCTCGGTGCCGGGTGACCATTTGATTTGATGCATTTGTTCTAAACAGATCCCTTTTCCACATCTCGGGGCGGTCAGACCCGCTCTGTCTTTCTGTTGTTGCTGATGATCATTAAAGGGAACAGGCCGCGAGTTGAATGTTTCTCTGCAAACCGGAGAAAGAAAAAGAAAAATAAAGACGTGTTTCTCCGGCCCAGGGGTAAAGTTGCAATGGATGTTATTCAATAAAATTGTCCCGTGAATTTGTCTGTGGATCTGATTGTAAAGCTTGGATTTTAAAATTACGAAAACCCAAAACAAAGGCCCTTATCAGCCCATACAGGAATCAAACCCGCGATCACGACATTGTGGCATGTTTTACTCCAGCAAGCTGTACAACCAGTCTCCTAAAATGCAGTCTGAAAAGCGTTTCACATACAAAACAAATCATTATTAAACTTGTGACTGTCACTCGGTAACCACGTTGGCGTCTCTTTCAGTCTGCAACAGAAAGTTATAGGTTGGTTAATGGTGTTTACAGAAATATTCCTCTTTTCGTCGAGTTTATTTGGTTTCATGCAATTAATTATATAGGTGTGAACGCCGAATCATAACCACGAGCCCACCAGGCACCTGTACGGACAGTTCACCCTATCCGGTTACTTTGATGATCTGCCCTACTCTGCTAGAAAAACAATAGGATGAACAGCCCTTGTCTGTGAAAAAGGTTTCCTCTCCCCTTGATCAAACTAATATCTGCAATTGATGAACTGGAGTGAATTGAGCTCGAAGCAGATCTGGAAAATGCGCAATGCAGCCGCACAGGAATTCCAAATCCACTCCACATGAAGGAAAAGGAGTGACAGAAACAGAAGGAGATGCCACGTGAAAGATTTGGACCCGGACCTGCTGCATGAGATTTTAAATGTTGTCAGCCTTTAACTGTAGCTCACAGTGTGAGAACAGTCATTGTTATCATTTGCCTTTTATGTATCTTCTTGTACTGCATCTCATCAATATCCCCGGGTTGTTACAGCACTGCTTTCTTCAAATTAAATCCCATTGTGAAAACATACACGATTTCAAACCAAAGCAAAGGTGTGTGAGATTGGAAGGAGAGTGTGAGTGGGGATCATGGGCCCGTGCGTGCGTGCATTTTGGAAATGGAAACAGAGACATCCGCTGCTTGTTGGAGTGTTTCACCTCACTTTTCCATTTTACGCGCAGACCTACCCGCACTCGGTACTGTCATGGCCTGAACAAGTCTTTCGTGTTCTCACAGAAAATGCCACTTTGTGCGAGCAGTTTGTCCGGCCTGGGCTGCAATGAGGTAGGACACTGGGAGTATTCAATTAATGAAATCAGTACTTCAAACAGAAAACATTCTTCACTCACTCATCCTGAGACATTAGGGTCTCTATACTTGAATTATTGTTCCATTCATTGGAACTTGGGAACATGAGTAGGCCATTCAGACCCTCGAGCATCCTTCCTGAGGTGGGTGCCCGGAACTGAATGCAATCCTCCAGATGGGGTCTCACCAGAACTCTGTGCAGCTGTAACATAACATCCACCCCTTGTTTTCCAGCCCTCTTGAGATAAACGGGGAGAGTCAGAGCTCAAGAGAGAAAGCGAGAGTGAGCAAATGGGAGCGAGAGAGAGAGGACTATGCATTGCACAAACCGTCCCTGTGTCGATTTATCAGGAGCGCTGTGAATCCCCACTGAGCTTTTGAATCACTTGCTGCACCGCAGAAAAAGTTCCAAAGCAGCATATGGGTAACGTGAAATAACCTAATTGATAGCCGATTTGTGGTGCCATGGATAGCACGTGGGACTTCTTCGAATCACTGCAAAGGTTGTGTGTCCGATTCTCACCATCGTTGAATTTTAGTTCAGGGTTCGGTGATTTCGGCGCTGGAAAGTGAAATTTTGCAGCAAAACCGCAACAGGATCATTAATGCTCGTCAAGGAAGGGAAATAACCCCCTCCACTTCATCTGATACAAGTGGCTCCAGTCCCACCCGAATTTATAATGCTTAATCCACTCTGAGCTGGATTGGCGAAACACTCTCAAGAAGGAGGCACATCATCTGCTCACCGCAAAAGTCAATCTGCTGGACTTCCGGCTCTGTCAGACTGCATGTTCCTTCAGAAAGGTTTCCAACTGGACACATGCACCCTGCTGCCTGCGAGCATTGGTGCTTGAGGGGTAGAATTCTTGCTTGCAGTAATTCTATTCCTGTGAAAGTAGCTCCTGAAGATCGCAAGATGGAAAGTATCGTGGCTGAGCGGTCGAACGCGCAGGGTTAAAGCTCAGGCTAAATTCCATAACTTGTAGATGGATCAAAATCATAGTTTGCGGCTCCAATACCGCAGCCTCCCTCCTGTAAACTAATAACACTAAATATCTCATCTGATATTGCAACAAGAGGAACCACGTGGCGATACAAATAATTGATGCATTTTGGAACACTCAATTATACGTTCAGCTCCGTTCGAAATGTTCAGAAGGAAAAGGATTCGTTTATCAAGGTGAGACTCGACGAACAACCAAGCCATTTCCCGACCGTGTACGTTCATATATGGACCGCGCACTGACTGATTGCGCTGCTCGAGCCCGGTCACTTTGATCACCTCTCCTCCTCTGCTGCAAAGAATCTTAAGGTGAGAAACGTGTCCTGTCCCCGTGATGAAAATAATATCTGCACGTTCACTTTCAGCTTCTTTCACATCCTCTGCTCCATCGCACTACAATCGGGTTTTCTGTGAACAGGTCAAAATAAACTTTGGCAGAAATTCTAACAGCAGTGGGATTCAAACCCACGCCTCTATAGAAATTAAATTTAACACGTTCGACCGCGCTACCATAATGTCACAGTAATGTTTAAAGAGCTGTTTAATGCTCCAATAAATGAATTGAAGCTAATTGACCGCATTTAGCCGGTGCTGGGGTTGTTCTCCTTCGAGCAGAGAACGTTAAGAGGAGATTTGATCGAAGTGTTCAAAATCATGAAGGTTTGAGATCAATAAATAAAGAGAAACTGTTCCCATTTGCGGAAGGGTCGAGAACCAGAGGACACGGATTTAAGGTAATTGGCAAAAGAACCAAAGGCGATATGAGGAAACAGTTCTTTACCCAGCGAGTAGTTATAATCTGGAATGCGCTGATTGAAAGGTGGCTTTCAAAAAGGAATTGGATAAATACTTGAAGGGAAATAAATTCAGGGCTAACGGGAAGGAGCGGGGGAATGGGACTATCTTGACTGCTTTAACAACGAGCCGGCACGAGCTCGATGGGCCGAATGGCCTCCCTCTCTGCTGTAACCATTTTATGATTCAATGATTCTGTTTATACTCTTTATTTTCTTTGCATGCATTTCTCTATCTCTCCCTGTCTCTGTCTCTTGTTTTGTCCTCTAATGGACTTCTCAGGCTTCCGTGAACGGCGACGGCTGATCGATCCTGCAACACCAGCAGAGAAGGTTAAAGAAAGGTTGAGACGGTAGGAAAAGTAAAGGTGCAACCCAGCTGCTGCAGTCAATGTCTAAACATTAAGATCTCTTTGCTCTCACAGTAAAACAAAGCACCAATTTGATTAAAGTATACTTAAGGGAGAGTGTATGTTCTCACCATGCCGAGACAGACGGCAAAACATATCATAGAATCATTAAAATTTACGTTAGCGGAGGCCATTCGGCCCATCATGTTTGTACCGGCCGGAAAAGAGTTATCCAGCATCACCCGACGTACCAGCGTTTAGTCCGTAGTCTTGTCGGTTACGGCTCTTCAAGTGCATATTGAAGTCCTTTTTAAACCCGATGAGGGTTTCTGCTTCTCCCACCCTCTCAGGCAGTGAGTTCCAGACCCTCACCACCCGCTGGGTGGAACAAAATTCCCCTCTGCTCCACTCTAATCCTTCTACCAATTACCTTAAATCTCTGACCCTTTTTATTGAACTCTCTGCTACGTGAATCAGGTCCTTCCTATCCACTCTATCGAGGCCCGTGATAATTTTATACACCTCAATTAAATCTCGCCTCAGCCTCGTCGGTTCCAGAGAAAATAACCTCAGCCTATCCAATCTATCCTCATAGCCAAAATTCTCCACTCTTCGCAACATCGTCGTAAATCTCTGTACCATTTCGAGTGTAGTCCCATCTTTCCTGTAATGTGGTGACCAAAACTGTACGCAATACTCCAGCTGTAGCCGAACTAGTGTTTTATTCAGTTCCAGAATAACCTCTCTGCTCTTACATTCTATGCCTCGGCTAATAAAGCAAAGTATCCTTTATACCTTTTTAACCACCTTAACCACCTCTCCTCTTCCCTTCAGGGATCTGTGGACATGCACTCCAAGGTCTCTCTTTTTTACGACACCTCTCAGTATCCTCCAAAGCAATGTAGTTTCCGAGCAACTAATTCTGAAACGTCTTACTTGAGACGAAACCAATTTAGTAAAGGGAAACTAATATTGGTGACTGGAAATAGTTAGTGTACAACTTGATATTGCTGTGTACCGGAATAGAAAACGAGATTGGATGGACAGAAGAGGTCTGAAAGGGTAGCCGATCGGCGATGGGAGACAGCGAAACTTTAAACTGGCTGCATGATGTAAGTAACAGCGTCTGGTTGGTCGAGATGTATGATTCTTGTTTCGGGGGCTTTGATTGATTAATATCTGAGAGTCCCGGGGTAAAATCCCCAATAAGCTCTTGCTGTTCAGCTACGTTGAGTGTAAAATTCACCAATTGGCTTCTGACATCTTTTCAGTGTTTCTGTTGGTAGGATTAAAGTGCATGTTTGAGCTCCAGAGGACAGAGTGCTGAAGTTTCCAAAGTGCAACACACTTGAAGTAAATACAATGTCTCAAGATGATGCAGAGATTGATGCTGAATGTGAATCTCCCCCTATTCAGGTGGATTCATTGATATTGGATGACGGGACAGGGAACGACATATGGAAGTTTGCCGATGACACCAAAATGGGCAGCGTTATAAGCAGTGCAGATTATATAGGAAGAGGAACACAGGAACAGGAGTAGACCATTCAGCCCCTCGTGCCTGCTCCGCCATTTGATAAGATCATGGCTGATCTGTGATCTAACTCCATTTCCCTGCCTTTCGCCCATATCCCTTAATACCTTTGGTTGCCAAAAAGCTATCTATCTCAGATTTAAATTTATAAATTGAGCTAGTATCAATTGCCATTTGCGGAAGAGAGTTCCAAACTTCTACAACCCTTTGTGTGTAGAAATGTTTTCTAATCTCGCTCCTGAAAGGTCTGGCTCTAATTTTTAGACAGTGCCCCCTACTTCCAAAACCCCCAACCAGCGGAAATAGTTTATCTCTATCCACCCTATCTGTTCCCCTTAATATCTGATAAACTTCGATCAGATCACCCCTTAACCTTCGAAACTCTGGAGAATGCAACCCCAATTTGTGTAATCTCTCTTCGTAACTTAACCCTTGAAGTCCGGGTATCATTCTGGTAAATTCCAGAGAGACATCAATATAATGAATGAATGGGCAAAACTGTGGCAAATGGATTTCAATTTCGGCAAGTGTGAGGTCATCCACTTTGGACCTCAAAAGGATAGATCAGAATACTTTATAAAAGGTGAAAAATTCGAAACTGTGGAGTTCCAAAGGAACTTCGGTGTCCATGTACATAGATCAATAACATGTCATGGACAGGAACAGAATATAATCAAAAAGGCTAATGGAATGGTGGCCTATATGTTTGGAGGATGAGAATAGACATTATGCTACAGCTACACAAAGCTCTGGTTGGACCACACCTGGAGTACTGTGTTCAGTTTTGGGCACCGCACCTTAGGAAGGATATATTGGCCTTGGAGGGAGTGCAGTGTGAGTTACTAGAAAGATAACTGGACTCTAAGCGATAAATTACGAGGAGAGATCACACAAACTATAGTTGTATTCCCTTCAATTTTGTAGATTAAGGGTTGATGTGATCGAAATGTTCAAGATATTAAGAGGAACTGATGTGGTAGATGGATAGAAACTATTTCCGCTCGTTGGGGTGTCTAGGACTCGGGGACATCGGCTAAACATTAGAGTCAGGACTTTCAGGAGTGAAGTTAGGAAACACTTCTGCAAGCAAAGTGTTGGAGAAGTTTGGAACTCTCTTCCATAAACAGCAGTTGATGCGAGCTCAATTGTTAATTTCGAACCCGTGATTTATCGATTTTTGTTAACCAAAGATATTTAGAGATATGGGACTAAGGCGGGTACAGGGATTTCGGTCACAACTCAGCCATGATCGGATTGAGTTGCGGAACAGGCTGGAAGGACCAAATACCACAATCCTGTTCCGAAGTTCCTCATTGGTGCAGAATGCAAAACGATCTTGCATTGGCCGGGAATCGAACCCGGGTCTCCCGCGTGGCAGGCGAGAATTCTACCCCTGAACCACCAATGCTTGCTTTTGTAGAAGTTACATGCTCCTATATGGAATGCTGTCTAAACGAACATGCCGTTCACAGCTGCGATGGCCGAGTGGTTCAAGCGTTGGTCTCAAAACCCCGTTTGGGTTTTCCTGCCGAGGTTTGAATTCTGCTCGCAACCCCCAACTGTTTCAAGATCTCTTCAATGCTCAAATAGATTAATTGGAGTTAATTGACCGCATTTACCTCTCTCCCAGCATCAGAGATACTTTTAATTGAGCGTCCAATCTTCTCTTGCAAGATTTCAAGACCCGAGAAGGAATCTCTCCCAATCTGTAACTTAAATTCTGGTCGTTTGCAAAACCTGACATTTATACTCTTTATTTTCTTTGCATGCATCTCTCTATCTTTCCCTGTCTCTGTCTCTTCTCTCTCTGTTGTGCCCGACGGGCTTCTCAGGCTTCCTTGAACGGTGAAGGCTGATCTCACCTGCAACACCAGCAGAGAAAGGTAAAAAAAAGGCACTGAGACGGTTGGAAAAGTAAAGGTGCAACCCAGCTGCTGCAGCAATTGTCTACACGCTTATGTCTCTTCACTCTCACAGTGAAACAAAGCATCAATTTGATTAAAGTATACTTCTGGTCGAGTGTATATTATCGCGATGCCGAGACAGACGGCAATTATATCATAGAATCCGAGAAAGTTATGCCAAAGAAGGAAGCCATTCTGCACATCGTGCCTGTGCCGGCCGAAAAATCGGTACCGAGCCTCATCTCACTTTCCAGCGTTTGGTCCCTAATCTTGTCGGTTATGGATCTTCACGTGCATATTGAAGTTTTTATTTTTCAATGCGATGAGGGTTTCCGCCTCTCCCAACCTTTCTGGCAGTGATTTTCCGACCCCCACACCCACCACCCTCTGGATGGAAAAAAAAATTCACTCCCCTCTCATCATTCTACCGATTACCTAAGATTGATGTATCCTGATTATTGACCTCCCTACGAAGGGAAATAGGTCCTTAATATACACTCGATCGAGGACCGTCATAATGTTATACACCTCAATTAAATCTCCCAACAGCCTCCTCAGTTCCAAAGCAAACAACCCCAGCTTATCCAATCTAATCTCATAGCTAAAATTCTCCAGTTCTGGCAACATTGTCTTAAATCTCCTTTGTACCCTTTCTCGTGCAATCACATCTTTCCTGTAATGTGGTGACCACAACTGTGTGCAGTATTCTTGCTGTGGCCTAACTATTGTTTTATAAATTTCTACCAGAACCTCCCCTGCTCTTATATTCTATGCCTCGGCTAATAAAGGAGAATATTCTTTATGGCTTCTTAACCACCTTATCTAGCTGTTCTGCTGCCTTCTGGGATCTGTGGACATGCACTCCAAGGTTTTGCTGTTTATCTACATCTCTCAGTCTCCTCCCAAGCAATGTAGTTTCAGAGCAACTAATTCTGAAACGTCTTACTTCATAATTCAAGTCGTACAGTCGAAACCAATTTGTTAAACGGAGACTAATATTGGTGACTGGAAATAGTTAATGTACAACTTGATATTGCTGTGCACCGGAACAGAAAACGAGATTGGATGGACAGAAGAGGTCTGAAAGGATGGCCGATCGGCTGTGGGAGGCAGCGCACCTTTCAACTGACTCCACGGCTTCAGCATCAGCGGTTTGTTGGTCTCGGGGTGTGATTTTCGCTTGGAGGGTTGTGTTATGTGATACGCGCGCGATCTCAGTTTCAAATCCCGCATGACCCCTCCTCTTTCTGTGCTTTTAGTGAAAAGTCACCAATTAGCTTCCGATATCTTTTCAATGTTGCTGTTGGTGGAATTGAATTATATCCAGAGAATGTTTGAGCTCCAGAGGACAGAGTGCGGAAATTTCCAAGGCACAACACAGGTGAAAAAATAAATGTCTCAATATGATGAGGAGATTGAAGCTGAATGTGAATTTACCCCAGTGCAGTCGGTCTCATTGATATAAGATGACGGGATAGAGAGCGACATGTGCAGATGACGCCAAGATGGGCAGCACTGTAAGCAAAGTAGATGGAAGCAGAACATTACAGAGAGTATTTAATATAATAAATGAATGGGCAAAACTGTGGCAAATGGATTTCAATTTAGGTAAGTGTGAGGTCATCCAACTTGGACCTATAGAGCATTGATCAGAATACGTTCTAACTGGTGAAATGCTCGAAACCGTGGAGTTCCAAAGGGACTTACCGGTCCATATACATAGATCATTAAAATGTCATGGACAGGTACAGAAAATAATCAAAAAGGCTAATGGAAAACTAGCTTTTATATCTAAAGGACCAGAATACAAGGTGATAGACATTATGCTACAGCTATACAAAGCTCTGGTTAGACCACACCTGGAGTACTTTGTTCAATTCTGGGCACCACACCTTAGGAAGGATATTTTGGCCGTGGAGGGAGTGCAGTGTAATTTTGCTGGATTGATACCTGGAATCCAAGGGTTAAATTACGAGGGGAGATTACACAAACTAGGGTTGTATTCCCTGGAATTCAGTAGAATAAGGGCTGATTTGATTGAAGTTTTCAAGATATTACAGGGAACTGTTGGTGTTGATGGAGAGAAACTCTTTCCGCTCGTTCGAATGTCTAGGACTCGGGAACCTGGCCTAAAAATTAGAGTCAGGAATTTCAGGAGTGAAATTAGTTAACACTTCAACAAGCAAAGGGGGGTAGAAGTTTGGAACTCTCTTCTGCAAGCGACAGTGTTAGCTTAATTGTTGATTTTAAACCTGAGACTGATAGATTTGCGGAACCGGCTCGAGTGGCTAAACTCATCTTCCTAATTGGTGCAAAACACGAAACGTTCATGCATTGTCCGCGAATCGAATCCGTGTCAGAGGCTAGAATTCTATCCCAGAGCCACCAATACTCGTGCGTACAGGCACTGCATATGTACATTTATGTTACTCTCATAGTGATTGAAAGCAGCAATTTGAGTAAATTATACTTATGGTAGAATGTAAACTATGACGATGTCGAGACAGACGATTATGTTGTTTCAGAGCAATTCATTCTGCAAAGTGTTACTTGATAATGCAAGTCTTACATTCAAAGCAAATTTGATAATAAGCGAGAAATATTGTTGATATGAAATGATCAGTGTGGAACCTGATATTGCTCCACATCGTGCATCGTAGAAGAAAGCGGGATTGTATGGACAGAGCCTTCTGAAAGGATGGCGGAACGGCTGCATGGCAGCGAAATTTTACAGCGGCTGCACGGCTCTGTTGCTTGTTGGTCTTTGGGTCTGAATGTCGCTCAGGAAGTTCGAATCGTTCAAAATTCCGAATGAGCCCTGTTATGTCCCCATTTTTAGTCAAAAATCACCAATTGGCTTCTTACATCTTTTCAGCGGTGTGGAAGGCAGTTTTGACTTTTCTCCAGCAGAGCATGTTTGAGCACCAGAGGAAAGAAAGCAAAGGGTTTGTCCATGCAACACAAGTGGACGAAATGAAGATCATCTTTCAAGAAGTTGTAGATTGAAGCCGGCACATGAATTTATCCCAATTCAGACAATCTCATGGGTACAGAACAAAAAAGGTAAAGGATGCTGCATTGGCCTGTAACCAAACCTCTGGTTTCCCACCAGCAGGCGAGGGTTCCACCACTGAACCACCAATGGACACACGGCTGCAGGCAGCACATGTAGCTTTGGATACATGTCCAGAACATGCACTCTGGCAGAGTTCCTGTGATTACCCTGCGCAATCGACTCCACAGCCGCGCGATGCCTTTGTGTTAAGTTATAGATTAAGCATGGTCGTGAAATTCACTGGGGGTTCGAAACCAGCTTACACGACGATTGTGAAACAGTCAAATAAATAAGAGCTGTAATTACCAGGCAGTGTTTACTTCTCTCAGAGGTTAAGGGATAATCCAGCCCAATGTTCACCTTTAAGATTTCACGACTTGAGACAGAATTTCAAAAAAACTGTACCTTAAATTCTGCTCAATCACAGAATTTAGAGATTTATACTATTTTATTTCTTTGCATGCATCTCTCTATCGCTGTCTACGTTTCTTCTCTCTCTTATCAGGCTTCCTTGAACGGCCAGGTCTGGAAACCGGGGATGGAAAAGACTGTCGGATCTTCAGTCCAATTGTTGGATTTCGACGGGATGAGCTTTGCTATTTTCCGTCTCCGTTTTCGGAAAATATAAACCCAGATGGGATTTCACCTCCTCAGTCCCGTCACCTCCGGGTAATGGGAATGAACCCAATCTATCGCTCGGTCGGAACATCCGTATTCTTATTGCTTAAGTATAAAATTACGGGGTTACAGCTATATTCAGGAGCATTTTAGAAATTAACACGTAACAGATTTATGCGAAAACTAGAAGCACGTGGAATTAAAGGACCTGTGGTAACGTGGGCACCTAATTGGCTCAGGAATGGGAGGCAGAGAGTAGTGGTGAACGGATACCCTTATACATTAGGGTCTCTATACTTGAATTATGTTTTCATTTATTGGAGCATAGGAACAGGAATCGGCCATTCAGTCCCTCGAGCCTCCAGGTTAACACATCCTTCCTGAGGTGGAGTGCCCAGAACTGAATGATGTCCTCCAGATGAGGTCTCACCAGAGCTATGTGCAGCTGTATTCCAGCCTTCTTGAAATGAACGGGGAGAGTAAGAGCTCAAGAATGAAAGCGAGAGAGAGCAAGACGAATAGAGAGAGACAGACAGACAGACAGCTCACTAGGCATTGGAGAAACCGTCGCTGTGTGGATTTCTCAGGAGCTGCTGTGAATCCCCACTGAGCTTTCGAACCACTTGCTCCACCGCAGCAAAAAGTCATAAGCAGCAAATGGGTAATGTGAAATCACATGATCGACAGCCGATTTGTGGCGCAATGGGTCGCACGTTGGACTTCAAATCACCAGCTCCAAAGTTGTGGATTCCAATTTGACTACCGTTGAAGTTGAGGGCTCCATTTTGGTGGTGGGAATTAGAACTTTGCAGCAAAACCACAACAGGATCACGAATGTTCATCAAAGAAGGGAAACAACCCTCTTGTAGCTCCTGAAAATCGCAAGAATTCAAGTATCGTGACTGAGCGGTCTAACCCGCTGGTTTAAAGCTCCAGTTAAATCCCATATTTTGTAGATGGATCAAAATCACGGTTTGTGGCTCCAATTCCGCAGCCTCCTTCCTGTAAACTAATAAAACTAAACATCTCATCTGTTTTTGCAACAGCGTAGGCCGGAGGAACCACATGGCTGAACAAATAACTAGATGCATTTTGTAACACACCAATTGCACATTCTACTCCGTTCGAAATGTTCACAAAGAAAAGGATTGGTTGATCTCGATGAGAGTCAACTAACAACCTCGCCATTTCCCGACCCTGGACTGTCATATAAGGACCGCCCACTGACTGATCGCGCCGCAAGAGCCCGGTCACTTTGATCACCCGTCCCTCTCAGCTGGAAGGAATATTAAGGTGAGCGGCCCTCACCTGTGGGAACGTGTCCTGTCCCCGTGATGAAAATAATATCTGCACTTTCACTTTCAGCTTCTTTCACATCCTCTGCTCCATCGCACTACATTCGGGTTTTCTGTGAACAGGTCAAAATAAACATTGGCAGAAATTCTAAGAGCATTGGGATTCAAACCCACGCCTCTATAGAAATTAAATGTAACACCTTAGACCGCGTGGCCGCGCTACCATAATGTCACAGTAATGTTTAAAGAGCTGTTTAATGCACAAAAATATGAATTGAAGCTAATTGACCGCATTTACCCCGTGCTGGGGCTGTTCTCCTTCGAGCAGAGAAGGTGAAGAGGAGATTTGATAGAAGTGTTCAAAATCATGAAGGGTTTAGATAAAGTAAATAAAGAGAAACTGTTCCCATTGACAGAAGGATCGAGAACCAGAGGACACAGATTTAAGGTGATTGGCAAAAGAACCAAAGGCGACATAAGGAAACACTTTTTTTCCCAGTGAGTATTTATAATCTGGAATGCGCTGCCTGAAAGGGTGGTGGAAGCAGATTCAGTCGTGACTTTCAAAAAGGAATTGGATAAATACTTGAAGGGAAATAAATGCAGGGCTACCGGGAAGTGGCGGGGGAATGGGACTAACTGGATCGGTCTTACAATGAGCCAGCGCGGGCTCGATGGACCGAATAGCCTCCTATGCTGTAACCATTTTATGATTGTATGATTCTATTGATAATCCTTATTTTCTTTGCATGTATTTCTCTATCTCTCCCTGTCTCTGTCTCTTGTGTTGTCCCCTGATGGACTTCTCAGGCTTCCTTGAACGGCGTTGGCTGATCGATCCTGCAACACCAGCAGAGAAGGTTAAAGAAAGATTGAGACAGGAGGAAAAGTAAAGGGGCAACCCAGTTGCTGCAGCCAATGTCTACACATTAATGTCTCTTCGCTCTCAATTAAGTTACTCTCTTTTCATTCCTCTTATTTCGTTTTTTTTCTTTCTGCCTCCAGCACCTTTATCTGTATCCTGTTTTTATTCCCTCATGTGTCTCTGCTGGATGATCCAAAATTCAGACCCGCCGCTTCTTCCAGCTTTTTCTTCCTTCCACAATAATGGTCCATTTCATTGAGACTTTACTGCGGCCTTGCTACTCTAACATTCACCTTCATTCACCTTCACATTCTTACGCCTTTATGTTTGCTCTTTTTCGACCGCTGTTCCTCGGGGGCACATGGCCCGTTCATTTGTGCCTTGAAACATTTCCACCTGCGTGACTGTTCCAGAGACAAGCACAAAGAAAGCAGGTCTGGCATTCCGAAGGACAGCGGCATAGTTTTCCGTGGAATTTCCATGGGGTATCTTGTGACACGGGGGATGTTAACTGAAGAACTGGGATTTGTTTTCATGGTCGTTGGAGCTTTTCCCCGAGCAGTTGATGTGCGGGAGAGACGGGCGGCGCTGCAGAGCTGCGAATGACGGCTGAAAGGTGCACTTTTGGCAATCTGGGCGGTGCAGTAAAGTCGGAAATGTTCCGCTTGATCTTAATAGGTCTGTGGAAATATCTGATTCAACAGGAATGAGGAGAAATGAAAAGAGCGGCAATGGTGAAAAGGTGTCGATTACAGGAGATTGGCCGTGAGCGAAAGGTCCTTTGAAAGCTCGGCGAAGAGGGGAATTTTGTTCGGAAACGGCAGACTTTAAGCGCGTGAGGAAAGTGAAGTGCGAGTTGCGTTCTTGGGTCAAATTGGGTGTTTTCAGGCAAACAGCCATTGTGAAATCACGAAAATGAAAACAGAAAATGCTGAAAACGCTGAACAGGTCAGGCAGCACCTGTGGTGAAAGAACCAGAGGAAACGTTCCAGCTGCATGACCTTTGTAATCAGAACTAAAAGGTTTGTCATGTGTTTGAGCAACTTTACTGCAGAAGATGCCAGCTTCCATCTCTGAATTATTTGGGTTCGAATCTTACTGCTGCCAGAATTTGTCGAGTTTTTCATTTTGGCCGCCACACCAAAAACCCTTCTTTAATAAGAAGTGTTTTTCCGCATTGCTGGTTTACACCTGTTTGTAAAATTCAGCAAAGTCTGGATTGCCACCCAACTGTTTCTTAGACGGAGGTGTTGGGACGGTAAGGTGTGATCTCGGTGAAGTATCAATCAATGTGCACAATGGCGCCCTGGTGAAACGAGTACCTCTTATCGTCAGTATAATATAAAAGATATGTAACTTAATTATGAATTTCTTCTTTACATCACACTAGGATTTATTATCAGGGAATGGACATGAGCAGGTCGATTTACGTCACGCTCCGGTCGCTTTGCATCGCCCCCGACACATAGAATAGAATCATCGAAAGGTTACAGCACGAAAAGAGGCCATTCGGCACATCGAGTCCGTGCCGACAATCTGCCAGTGCAATCCAGACAGACCCACTCCCCCACCCTATCCCTGTAGCCCTGTATTTTCTTTCGTTTCAAATACTTATGCAGTTCCTTATTGAAGACCATGATTGAATCTGCCTCCACCACCCCCTCGGGCAGTGCATTCCAGATCCTAAACACTCGCTGTGTAGAAAAGTGTTTCCTCATGTCACCTTTGGTTCTTTTGCCAAACACCTTAAATCTATGTTCTTTGGTTTTTGATAGGAACAGTTTCTCTCTATCTACTCTGTCTCGATCCTTCATGATTTTGAATACCTCTATTAAATCTCCTCGTAATCGTCTCTGTTCCAAGCAGAACAACCCCAGCTTCTCCAATCTATCCATGAAACTGATGCCCCTCATCCCTGGAATCTTTACAGTAAATCTCTTCTGTGGGGATTCGGTATTAACATCGCCGATTCCCCCACCATCAACATACTGTTGGTCACCATTAACCAGAAATAAAACTGGACCAGCCACAGAGGCTGGATATTCTGCGCCAAGTGACTCACCTTTGAATTCCCGAAAGCCGTTCAACCATCTACAAGGCGCAAGTTGAGTGAGTTCGAATAGTCATGTGATGGTCATCGACCTGAAACGTTAATTCTGTTTCTATGTCCAAAGATTCTGCCTGACCTGCTGAGCATACGCACATTTCCAGTTTCTGTTTCAGGTTGGCAACAGAGTCAGTATTTTCATTTTGAATAAAGGGGCTTTCACGCATTTCTCCATGCGACGAGGTGGTTGAGAGGTTAAGGCGATGACCTGCTAATCTGTTGTGCTCTGCAAGCGTGGCTTCAAATCCCATCTTCGTCGTTATTGTGTTTAAGTTTTGTTCCTCTCATTCGTGAAAGAATGTCTGGTTCAAGTCCCATCCTTCTCGAAACGGCAGACGGAGGGTTGTGCATTGTTTGCTGAAATCAGCAACAGTTCCTTCCAGGAAGGTGTTGAGATTGTTTGGTCGCGAAGTATCAGATTGAAGATTGGTGTCATTGTAAAAAGAGTAAATCTTATGGTCATCGTAAGAGAAACGGATGTACCATAATTATGATTTATGTCCGGATCATTGCGTGTTAAAAATGGATGTGCTGTCAGTCCCGGATCATTCTCTGTGCGTTTTACCCGATTTTCTTGATACCTTTTTCCTTCTGAACTGAAATGACGATCCTCTCTCGAGAAAACGGTTCACCGCCTGCTTCAGGCAACTGGTAGGAAAAATAACAAAAACTGATGAGACCAAGTTCATTCTGCTCGGATTAAATTCCAATCTCCGCACTCTATCCCCCATTCAGACACACCCCCGCCTGGACATTATAATCTGCGATATTCATAAGGGAATGGAGAAGCAGAATATCACGGTTATAATTTTCTTCGTTGCTCAACACTGAATAGCTTCAATTGCAATGATTCAGAAGGTAATCATAGGATCATAGAATCTTACAGCACAGAAGGAGGCCATTCGGCCGTCGTGCCAGTGCCGGCTTTTTCGAAGACCTGTCCAAATTAAACTCACACCCCAGCTTTTTCCCAATAATCCTGCAAATTCGTCCTCTTCAATTATGTCCAATTGCCTTTTGAATGATCCTATGGAATCGGCTTCCACCATCCTTTCAGGAAGTGCGTTCCTGATCTTAACAAACCCTCTGTGTGAAAATAATTCTCCTCAATTCCCCTCTAGTTCTTTTGCCAATTATTTTAAATCTGTGACCTCTGGTTTACCGACCCACTTGCCAGAGGAAACAGTTTCTCCCTACTTGCTCTTTCAAAACCCCTCATTATTTTGAATATCTCTGTTAGGTCTCCCGTTAATCATCCCTGCTGTAAGGAGAATAATCCCAGCTTCTCCAATCTCTCCATATAACTGAAGTCCCCCATCCCTGGTAACATCCAGGTCAACCTGCTCTGAATCCTCTTCAATGCCTTTTTATCCTAAAGTGTGGTGCCCAGATCTGTACAATATACTCCAGCTGAGGCCGAACCACTGATTGTAAGGATTAGTATAATTTCCTTTTTTTTTGTATTCAATGCCCCTGTTTACAAAGCCAAGTATCCCATACGCTTTCTTAACCACCTTATCAACTTGCCTTGTTTTATGAATATGAACCCCCAGGTCCCTTTGCTCTTGGAATCCCCCATAATTTGTTCCATTTTGATGATACTGCCTCTCCATGTTCTTCTTCCAAACGTGCATCACTTCACACTGATCGGCGTTAAATCTGTCACGTGACCGCCAATTTCACCAGTCTCTCCATCTCATCCTGAAGTCTGCTATTATCTTGCTCACGATTTACTACGTTGCCAAGTTATGTATCATCCGCAAACTTCGAAATTGTACTCCCTATTCCCACATCCCAGTCATTTATAGAAAACAAGAAAAGCAATCGCCCGAATACCGACCCCTGGGGGATTCCACTGCATATTTCTCCCCAGTCAGAAAAACATCCGTTCACCACTCCTCTCTGCCTCCTGTCCCTCAGCCAATTACTTGCCCACGTGACCACCGGCCCTTTAATCCCACGTGCTTCTAGTTTTCGAATAAGTCTGTTATGTGTTAATTTCTAAAATGTGTCCTGAAAATAACTGTAACCCCGTAATTTTATTGTTAAACAATGAGAATACAGATATTAAGACCGAACGATAGATCGGGTTCATTCCCATTACCCGAAGGTGTCGGGACCCGAGGAGATGAAAACCCATCTGTGTTGATATTTCGCGAAAACGGAGACTGAAAATAGCAAAACTCATCCCATCGAAATCCAACAATTGGACGAAGAACCGACAGCCTTTTCCCATCCCGCGTTTCCAGACCTGGCCGTTGAAGGAAGCCTGATAAGTCCATTAGGGAGCAACACCGAAAGTGAAGAAACGCAGACAGAGATAGAGAGATACCTGCAAAGAAAAATAGTCTAAATTTCCAATTCTGTGATTGAGCAGAATTTAAGCTGCAGCTTAAAGGAAATTCGTCTCATGTCGTGAGATGCACATAGGGATGGATTATAACTTTATTTCTGAGAGAAGTAAACATTGCTTGGAAACTACAGCTCTTATTTATTTCACCATTTTACAGTGGCGGTGTGAAGTGATTTCGAATCTCAGTGAATTTCAAGACCATGCTTGACCCACTCGTTTGGTCACCCACAGGTAGCACGCGGCTGTAGAGCAGACTGCGCAGGCTCATCACAGGAACTCTACCAGACTGCATGTTCCAGACTTTTATCCAACGCTACACGTGCAGACTGCAGCCGTGTGTCCATTGGTGGTTCAGTGTCGAACCCTCGCCTGCCGGTGGGAAACCAGTGGTTTGGTTCCAGGCCAATGCAGCATCCTTTACCTTTTTTATCTGTACCCATGAGATCGCCTGAATTGGGATAAATTCATGTGCCGGCTTCAATCTGTACAACTTCTTGAAAGATTATCTTCATTTCATCCACGTGTCTTTCGTGGACAAACCCTCTGCATTCTGTCCTCTGGTGCTCAAACATGCTCTGCTGGAGATAAGTCAAATCTGCCTTCTGCACCGCTGAAAGGAAATGAGAAGCCAATTGGTGATCTTTGACTAAAAATGGGGACACAACGGGGCTCATTCGGGATTTGAACCAGTGAAACGCCTTGAGCGAAAATCAGACCCAAAGAACAACTCGCAACAGAGACGTACAGCCACTGTAAAATTTCGCTGCCACGCAGCCGATCCGCCATCCTTTCAGAACACCATGTCCATACAATTCCGCTTTCTTGTACGATATAGAACAATGTCAGTTTCTGCACTAATTATATCATTTCAACAATATCAAATTTGTTTTAAATGTACTACTTGTATTATCAAGTAACACTTTACAGAATGAATTACTCTGAAACGTCATTGTCGTCTGTCTCGGCATCGTCACAGTTTACACTCCACCACAAGTACACTTTACTCAAATTGCTGCTTTCATTCACTATGAGAGCGAAGATCCATGAATGTGGAAACATTAGCGACGAATTTATCAGCTGGGTTGCACCTTCACTTTTCCTACTGTCTCCGTCTTTTTTTTCTTTCACATTCTCTGATATTATTGCCGGTTCGATCAGCTCTCGCCGTTCAACGAAGCCTGAGAAGTCCATCGGGGACAACACAGAGAGACAAAAGACAGAGACAGGGCGAGATGGAGAGATGCAGGTAAAGAAAATGAAGAGTAGAAATGTCAGGTTTTGCAAACTAGCAGAATTTAAGTTCCTGATTGGGAGAGATTCCTTCTCGGGTCTTGAAATCTTGCAAGAGAAGATCTGACACTAATTAAAAGCAACGGACACGCTGTAGAATCTCTCATTCTGGGAGAGAGATAAATGCGGTCAATTAGCTCCAATTAATCTATTTCAGCACTGAAGTGATCTTTAAACAGTCGCTCTGCGAGCAGAATTCAAACCTGGGCAGGAAAACCTCAATTGAATTTTGAGTCCAACGCTTCAAACACTCGGCCACCGCAGCTGTAAACGGCATGTTCGTTCAAATAGGATTCCAAATGGACACTTGCCGCTATTAAGAACGCGCGCATTGGTTGTGCAGGGGTTGAATTCTCAATTCTTATGCGAGAGACTTTGGTTCGATTTCCGGCCAATGCAGAATCATTCTCACCAATGAGGAGCTGAGGAATATAAGTATGCCATTTCGCCCCTCGAGCCTGTTCCGCAATTCAAACAGATCATGGCTGATATGTGACCGAACTCCATATAATCGCCTTCGCTCCGTATCGCTTAATAACTTCAGTTAACAAAAATCGATCAATCTCAGGTTTAAAATTAACAATTCAGCTCGCATCAACTGCCGTTTGCGGAAGAGAGTTCCAAACTTCTCCCTCCCTTTGCTTGCAGAGGTTTTTCCCAACTTCACTCCTGAAAGTCCTGACCCTAATGTTTCGGCGATGTCCCCTAGTCCCAGACATCCCAACCGGCGGAAATAGTTTTTCTCTATCCACTCCATCATTTCCCCTTAATATTTTGAAAAGTTCCATCAAATCAGCCCTTAATCGACTAAATTCGAGGTAAACCCCAGTTTGTGTAAACTTTCCGCCTAATTTAACCCTTGGTGTCCAGGTAACATTCTAGTCAATCGACGCTGCACTCACTCCACAGCCAATATATCCTTCCTAAGGTGCGTTGCCCAGAACTGAATACAATACTTCAGGTGTGGTCTAAGCAGGGCTTTGTATAGCTGTATCATAATGCCTAGTCCCTTGTATTCTAGTCCTCTGGATATAAAGGCCAACATTCCATTAATCTTTTTGATTATTTTTTTTACCGGTCCATGACATTTTAATGATCTATGTACATGGACCCCTAAGTCTTTTTGGACCTTCACTGTTTCGAGCTTTTCACCATTTAGAAAATACTCTGATTTATCTTTTTCGGTCCAAAGTGGATGAACTCACACTTGACTAAATAGATATCGATTTGACACAATTTTGCCCAATCATTCATTGTATTAATGCATCTCTGTAATTTTATGCTTTCATCTGCACTGCTAACAATGCTGCCCATCTTGGTGTCATCGGCAAACTTGGATATGTGGCTTTCTATCCCGTCATCGAATATCGGCCTGCATTGGGAAAAATGCAAATTCAGTTTCAATCTCCTCATCATCTTGAGACATTTTATTTGCTTTCTGTGTGTTGCGCCGATGAATCTTCGGCATTCAGTCCACTGGAGCTCAAACATGGTCTGGAAAGAATTCAGTTCCACCAACAGCAACACTGAAAAGATGTCAGAAGCCAATTGGTGACTTTTCACTGAAAGGAGCAACACAGGAGGGCTCGTCTGGGATTTGAACCCGGGACCTCTTGCATATTATTCAATGAAACGCCCAAAGCAAGAATCATATCCCAAAACCAACGAGCCGCTGTTTGCTCAATTGTGCAGCCAGTGTAAAAGTTCATTGCGTCCCACAGCCGATCGGCCATCCTTTCAGACCACTTCTGTCCATCCAATCTCGTTTTCTATTCCAGTGTACAGCAATATCAAGTTGTACACTGACTATTTCCAGTCCCCAATATTAGTCCCCTTTTACCAAATTGGTTTCGAGTGTACGACTTGAGTTATCAAGTAAGACGTTTCAGGATTAATTGCTCTTAAACTACATTGCTTGCGAGGATACTGAGAGGTGTGTCGATTTACGGCACGCTCTGTTCCCTTTGAATCGCCTCCAACACATAAAGTTGAATCATCGAAAGGTTACAGCACGGAAAGAGGCCATTTGGCCCATCGAGTCCGTGCTGGCTCTCTGCAAGAGCGATCCAGCTAGAAACACTCCCTTGCCTTTCCCCGAAGCCCTGCATTTTTTTTTCCTTTCAAGTACTTATCCAGCTCCCCTTTCAAGGCCGTGATTGAATCTGCCTCCATCACATCCTCGGGCAGTGCATTTCAAATCCGAACCTCTCACTGCGTGAAAAAGTTTTTCCTCATGTCTACTTTGGTTATTTTGCCAATCACCTTAAATCTATGTCCTCTGGTTCTTAACCCTTCCGCCAATGTGAACAGTTTCTCTCCTTCTTCCATGTCGAGATCCTTCATGATTTGAATACCTCTATCAAAACTCGACAAAACCGTCTCTGTTCCAAGGAGAGCAACCCCATATTCTCCAGTCGATCCATGTAACTAAAGTCCCTCATTCCTGGAATTATGCTAGTAATTTTTTTCTGCACCCCCTCTCAGGGCTTCACCTTTGTAAAACACTGGTTTGGCCTCAACTGGAGTATTGTGTCAAATTCTGGGCACCACGCTTTGGGAAGGATGTGAAGGCCTTAGAGAGGGTGCAGAAAATATTTACTGGAATGATTTCAGGGATGTGGGACTTCAGTTACGTGCATAGACTGGAGAAGCTGAGATTGTTCTCCTCAGAGCAGAGAAGGTTGAGACGAAATTTGATGGAGGTCTTCAAAACCATGAGGTTTCTTGCAGAGCAGATAGAGAGAAACTGTTTTACGCATTGAGTTGTTAGAATCTGGAATGCATTGCTCGAGGAGGTCGTGGAGGCAGATTCAATAATGGCCTTCAAAAGGGAACTGGATAAGTACTTGAAGGGAAAAAATTGCAGGGCTACGGGGATAGGATGGGGGAGTGTCACTGGGTTGCACTTGCAGGGAGCCGGCCCGCGCCCGATGGGCCGAATGGTCTCCTTCTGTGCTGTAACCTTTCTATGATTCTATATGTTAAGTCAATACATCCAATTGCTGGTTACGGAACAGAAATGGGTCTTTACGAATGGAAAACTTTGTAAATTACAGAATTTACATCCTAGCCATGAAATAAGAGGCTGTGAGTGCCCAAAGTGTGTAATTTCCGGGAAACAAAAGTGGAAAATTCTCCATAAACTACTTTTGGCCGTCAAATGCAGTCAGAAAGTGCAGGCGACAGAACTGTGACCGTCTTTCGCAATGATATTTATAAACCTTATTATGTTGTGATCGCTCGTGCCTAGATGTTCCGCAACGTTTACTTCTCTTATCTGTTCCATTTCACTTCCCATTACGAGATCCAGCAGTAATTCCTCTCTTGTCTGCCTGTCTCCCTTTTGTCATTTCATCGCTCCTGTCTTCTCTCCCTGCTTCCCTCTCGCAATCACTCATTCATCCACTCACTCACTTATTCACTCACTCACTCACCCATTCACTCACTCAATCACTCACTCACTCACTTACTCACGCACTCATTCGCTCACTCACTCAATCACTCACTCACTCATTCACTCACTCACTCACTTACTCACGCACTCATTCGCTCACTCACTCAATCACTCACTCACTCACTCATTCACTCACTCATTCACTCATTCGTCCACTCTCCTTTGTATCCTCTCCAGTACAATTACATTGTTTCCTGTAATATGGTGATCAGAACTGTATGCAGTACTTAAGCTGTGATATAACCAGTGTTATATACCGCTCGAGCATAACGTCCCTGCTCTTATATTCTATGCCTCGGCGAAGAAAGCAAATGCACTCCAAGGTCCCTCACGTCCTCTACCTCTCAGTATCATTCCATTTATTTTGTATTCCATTGCCTTGTTTGCCCTCCCCAAATGCATCACCTCACACCTGTCCGGATTGAATTCAATTTGTCAATTTTCTGCCCACCTGATCAGTCCGTTGATATCTTCCTGCAGTCTACAGGTTTCCTCCTCACTATATATTCATGATTTTAACTTAAATTTAGGGGGCATGATAAAGAAGTTTGCAGAGGATACAAAAATTGACCGTCAATTTTTGTATCCTCAGCAAACTTGTTTATCATGCCCGTACATTTAAGTTAAAATCATGAATATATACCAGGAAAAGCAAGGGACCGAATAGTGAGCCATGCGGAACCCGACTGGAAATCGCCTTCCAGTCATAAAAACTCCCGTCGACCATTGCGAGAATCCTTGTGGACGACATCAAATGCACTGCCGTCATTGACAATCCTTGTTACCTCCTCAAAAAATTCAATCAAGTCAGTCAGTCACGACCTTCCCTTATAGATCCATCTTGACTGTCCTTCATTAACCCGTTCCTTTCTACGTTATGGTTTAACGTGTCACTCAGAATTGATTCCAAAAATTTGCCCACCACCGAGGTAAAACTGATTGGCCGATAATAACTCGGTCTATCCTTATCTCCCTTTTTAAATAACGGTAAGACACTAGCAGTCCTCCAATTCTCCAGCACCACGCCTTATCCAGGGAGGATTGGAAGATGATGTTCAGAGTCTCCGTTATTTCCTCCCTTGCTTCTTTTAACAGCCTGTGATACATTTCATCCGGCCCTGGGGATCTATCTACATTCAAAGATGCTAATCTGCTTAATACTTCTTCTCTCAACATGTTTATTCCATCCAATGTTTCACACTCCTCCTCCTTAACTGCAATTTCACTACAAAACATAAAAGATAATTGATAAACTAATCAAACTTGGAGAGGAAAGGACCCCCGGTCAGGATCGATTGCAGCCGCGCATGTTAATAGACATTAGGGAAGAGACAGCAGAGATATTCTTTCATATGTGTAAACATTCATTAGAAAAGGGAATATTGTTAGAGGTCTGATGGACAGCAATCCTATTCCTAAAATAAAACAAGGGAGATAGAACAAGCCCAGGGAGCAACAAAAAAGTGAGTTTATAATCGGTGTTAATGTAGATAATGGAATGATTACTCTATGATGCAACAGAAAAAATATCTAGAAAACTAAATTATAATAAATAATAGACAGCACGGATTTCAGAAAGGAAGGTCATGCTTGAGCAATCTTATTGAATTCTTTGAAGAAGTAACAGAAAGAATAGACATGGCTGATGTAGCAGTCGTAATAAATTTGGATTTTCAAAAAGCCTTCGATAAGGTTCAGCATTATAAACTCATATCTAAGGTGTGAGGATGTGGAGTCAGTGGACAAGTATCAGAATGGATAGCAAGCTGGCTACAAAACAGAAAACAGAGAGTAAGGGTAAGGGTAGTGACCCAGACTGACAAAAGATGAGAAGTGGTATTCCACAGGGATCCGGGCTGAGACCACTAAGGGATACAATTGAAAACCAGATGATACGCAGGAATAGAACCTTGGTTGGACCACACTTGAAGTAATGTGAAAAGTTCTGGTCTCCAGATTATAAGAAGATTAGAGAGGAATTGGCAAAGCAGCAAAAAAGATTCACAAGGATGATAATAGAACTCGGACTTATCAAGAAATACTTATCAGGAAAGGCTCAACAGGTTGGAGCTCTTTTCTCTCGAAAAGAGAAGACTGGGGGATGAACTGATAGAGATCTTTAAGATAATTAAAGGGTTTGGTAGGGTAGACGTCGTCAGAATGTTTCCATTTGTGAGGGAGACCAAAACGAGAGGTCATAAACATGAGCTAGTCACTAATAAATCCAATCGGAATTGAAGAGAAACATCTTTACCGAAAGTTTGGTAAGAATGTGAAACTCCCAGCAAAAGGAATAGTTCAGGCGAATGGCATAGATGCTTTAAAGGGGAAGCAAGATAAGCAGATGAAGTAAAGGGCAGGGTGATCGGGTGAGATGAAGTAGGGAGGGAGGAGACTCATGTGGAGCGTAAACATCAGGATGGAACAATCGAGATGAGTGGACTTCTCAACTGCTGTCGGCATAACGTAACAGAACATAAGCAACAATCCTGCTTCTGCAGGGAGGGTACACTTACCCTACGCATCACACGATAAGCAATTACGATGCAAAGTGGTACCTGGATTTGAACCAAATACCTCTTAATCTGAAGTCAAATGCTCTGCCACTGAACGACACCCCCACAACGAGCCCCGCTTCTTACACACACAAGGTGACGGAGCTCAGTACTTGGCAGTGATCAATGTTGAAAAACCAACATGAAAAGAAGCTTTATCAGTTATTCAGGGAGGCAAATCACTCGGGCAATCAGTAATGTTTCATGAATAGTGTGAGTGACACAATTGTGTACAGATGCGATGCACAACCCAATATGGAAAGCAATGTCACTAAGCTTCAGTGAACACATCCTTACCACAGAACACGGAACATGAAGCACCAGACAAACGACACCTGAATTTCAACCAGACTTTTCCCCAGCTGCAGTCAAATGCTCTCTCACTCTGCTCTGCCCCCCGCTCTTTACATCGTTACAGTCAACACAACAAAAACCAGGTTCAATGTGCAGTTTCACAAGATCATGCTATCAGTGCCATATATTCAAGTGTACAGAATATCGAATCAATGTAATAAATAAACATCCAGCAGGCATTTAGCAAGAGCGGACAGGAGGAGATAGTGTGTGAAGTGACTGTAATATTTGTTAAGTCAATAGATTCATTTACAGGTTACGGAACAGAAGTGGGACTTAACGAAAGGGAATGTGTGTAAATTGCATCCTGGCCATGAAATAAGAAGCTGTGAGTGTCGAAAGTGTGTCGTCGCCAGGAAATAAAAGTGGAAAATGCTGAAAGCCTCTATTTGACCCGCGGATGCTCGCAGAGTGCTGGCAATCGGCGTGTGGCCGTCTTTCTCAATTATTATTTTAAACCTTATCACTTGTGCCTCGATATTCGCCTGCACTTACTTCTCCTATCTCCTCCGTTTCATTCCCCATTACCAGATCCAGCAATGATTCCTCTCTTGTCTGCCTGTCTCTCTTTTGTAATTTTATCACTCCTGCCTGCTCTCCATACCTCCCTCTCGCTCTCACTCATTCAGTCCCTCGCACACTCACGAACACGCTAATTCACTCACTCTATCCATCCCTCATTCCCTCCTTCCCTCACTCCCTCCATCCCTCCCTCACTCACTCACATACTAACTGCCAACCTCAATCCCTCCACCGTAAAAGATTGAGAGAGACATAAGTAAGACAAAGACCAAATTAATAGATTGGAAACAAACTATTTTTGAGGGGGTGAGATTGGAACCTGGGAAGGTGAACTTGGAAAAAATCTTGACAAAGATGGAGAAAAGGTTTTGGGAAATATTTGAAACGGTGATCAATAGAGTTCAAGAGAAACAAAATTCCTCTAAAGAAAACAACAAATAGCCAACAATGAAACATTGTGGATGAATAAAGAGATAAGGGTAAAATTGAAATTAAACAAAGGCATCTTCGAACCACATGGACAATAAAGGAAAGGATGATAAAGGGGGAAATGAAGATGTTAGGAAGGATGTCAACAAGCAATCAGGAAAGCAGAAAGGAAATACAAAATTAAATTAGCAAGAAATAGTCAATTATTCCACTGAAACGTCAATAACATCAGGATAGGGATAGGGCCTACAAGCGATACACAAGATATACTCACAGGTAATGACAGTGAAATGGCTGGAATATTGAATAGTTACTTTTCCTCAGTATTTATCAGGGAGACTATACATGCTTAACATAACCTCTCCGCTTTTCAATTCTATCCCCCTGGAAATGAACCCGAGTGCTTGGTTTGTTCTTTTTTTGTCGACACCACTTTTAGTGATTTGTGTATCTGCAGTCCTAGATCCTTGGTTAAACCACACTTGGAGCACTGTGAACACTTCTGGTCTCCCTATTATCAAAAGGATATCGAGGAATTGGCGAAGATGAAAATAATGATGATGCCAGAACTGAAAGAGAATACTTTTCAGGATAGATTTAACAGGCTGATTGCTAACATGATAGAGGTCTTTGGATAATGAAAGGGTTTGATTGGGTCGACGTAGAGAAAATGTTTCCACTCGTAGGGTACTCTAAAACTATCGGTTATCAATATAAGATAGTCACTAATAAATCCAATAGAGAATTCATGGGAAAATTCTTTACCAAAGAGTTGCAAGAATGTGGAACTCGCTATCTTAAGGAGTAGTTGAGGCAAATAACATCGATACATGAAATGGCGAACGAGATAAACACACGCGGGCGAAAGGAATGGAAGAGTGTGCGGCTGGGGGTAAGTGAAGTAGGGAGGGAGGAGTCTTTTGTGAAGCACAAAGGCTGGCCCGGCCCCATTGGGTCAAATGGCCTGGATCTGTGCGGCAAACTCAATATAAACAACAACAGCGACAGATTACTGATTTTCTGACTCCTCAAAAGAAGCACTTAGAATGTGCAAGGGGACGCCTGGATTCGGAACCAGAGACCTCTTGATTTGCAATCAAATGCTCTACCACTGAGCTACACCCCCTCATCCAGTGACCATTCTTGCACGCACAATGTAATGGAGCTCAGTAGCTGGCAGTCAACAATGTTGATATTACCAACATGAAAAGAAGCTTCATGAGTTATTCTGGGAGACAAATAATTACGGCAATCAGAAATATTTCATGAATGGAGTGAGTCACATTATTGTGTACAGATGCGATGCACAACCCAACTTGGAACGCCTTGTCTCTCGGCTTCAGTGAACACATCCTTACCACAGAACGCGGAACTCGAAGCACCAGACAAACGACATCAGAATTTCAAGCAGAGGTCTTCAGCTGCTGTCAAATGCTCTGTCACTGTGCTCTGCCCCCCAGCTCTTAAGATACTTTCAGTCAACAAATGCAGTGCCAGGTTCAATGCGTGGTTTTCCAAGATCATGCTATCAGTGCCATATATGTAAGTGCACAGAATATAATAAAGATGCATCCAGCAGGCATGAGGCAAGTGTGGCAGGAGGAGCTAGTGTGTGAAGCAACTGTAGTTAGGAGGCAATGATGGATCTGGTTCTAGGGAATGAGATAGTTAATGTGGAGCAAGTGTCCTTGGGGGAGCATTTAGGGAATAGCGAACAGAGTATCATCAGGTTTAGAATAGCAATGGAAAAGGAGAAGGAGTAATCTAGAGTAAAAACACTTAATTGGAAGAGGGTCAATTACAGAGGGTTGAGAACTGATCCGGCCCTGGTAAACTGGAATCAAAACTGTAATCGAGCAATGGGCGGCTTTTGAAGAGGAGGTTTTTCGGGTACAGTCTGTGTACATTCCCACAAGAAGCAACTAAAGCCAGAGATCTCTGCATGACGAAAGAGATAGAGCATACAATGAAGCAGAGGAAGTTGCCGGATGGCAGATGTCAGGTTGATAATACAAGTCAGAACCAGGCTGAGAATGGAAAGTTCAGAGGTGAATTGAAAATGGAAACCACACTTGGAGTAACGTGAACAATTCTGGTCGACAGATTATAAGAAGAATAAAGAGGAATTGGCAAAGCTGAAAAAAAGATTCACAAGGATGATAAAAGAACTCGGAGCAGTTACTTCTCAGGAGGACTAAACAGGTTGAAGCTCTTTTCTCTGGAAAAGGGAAGACTGAGGCGTGACCTGATAGAGGTCTTTAAGATTTTGAAAGGATTCGATTGGGTGACGGAGAAAAAAACGTTTCCATTTGTGAGGGAATTCAGGAGAATCTTCTTGACCCAAAGGGCGGTAAGAATGTGGAACTCGCCACCAAAAGGAATCGTTGAGGCAAATGGCATAGATGCTTTAAAAGGGAAGCTCGATGAAGAGATGAAAGAGAAAGGAATGTATGGCTGATAGAACGAGATGGAATCGGGCAGGAGGAGACTCATGTGGTGCATAAATACCGGAAGTGACCAATCGAGATAGCTAACCTGTTTCTCTGCTGAAGCTTCAATGTAAACAACAATCCTGCTGCTACAGGGAATTCAGACTTACTGTATGAATCACAAAATCATTTAGAAAGAAGAGGGAGTATCGGGATTTAAAACAGCGATCGCTTGATTTATAATTAAACACTGCAATTAAGCAATGCACCCACTGACATCGTCCACAGACAAGGGAATGCAACAGAGTTCAGTACCTGGCAGTCATCACTGTTGAAAGAACCAATCTGAAAAGAAGCTTCATCAGTTATTCTGGGAGACAAATAATTACAGCAATCAGAAATGATTCATGAACGGATTGAGTCACACTATTGTACACAGATGCGATGCACAACCCAACATGGAAAGCCTTGTCACTAAACTTCAGTGAACACATCCTAACCACAGAACGTGGAACTGGAAGCACCAGACAAACGACACCTGAATTTCAACCAGATGTTTCTCCAGCAGCTGTCAAGTGCTCTCTCACTGTGCTCTGCCCCTAGTTCTGTAGATCGTTACAGTTAACACAAGAAACAACAGGTTCAATGTGCAGATTCACAAGATCATGCTCTCAGTGCCATATATGTAAGTGTACAGAATATCGAATCAATGTAATAAATAAACATCCAGCAGGCACTCGGCAAGAGCGGACAGCAGGAGATAGTGTGTGAAGTGACTGTAATATTTGTTAAGTCAACAGATTCATTTACAGGTTACAGAACAGAAGTGGGACTCAACGAAAGGGAAAGTGTGTAAATTGCATCCTGGCCATGAAATAAGAAGCTGTGAGTGTCGAAAGTGTGACGTCGCCAGGAAATAAAAGTGGAAAATGCTGAAAGCCTCTATTTGACCCGCGGATGCTCGCAGAGAGTGCTTGCAATAGGCGTGTGGCCGTCTTTCTCAATTATTATTTTAAACCTTATCACTAGTGCCTCGATATTCGCCTACACTTACTTCTCCTATCTCCTCCGTTTCATTCCCCATTACTAGATCCAGCAATGATTCCTCTCTTGTCTGCCTGTCTCTCTTTTGTAATTTTATCACTCCTGCCTGCTATCCCTGCCTCCCTCTCGCTCTCACTCATTCAGTCACTGGCACACTCACGAACACGCTAATTCTCTCACTCTATTCATCCCTCCTTCCCTCCTTCCCTCACTCCCTCCCTCACTCACTCACACATCACTCCCAACCTCAATCCCTCCACCGTAAATGATTGAGAGAGACATCAGTAAGACAAAGACCAAATTAATAGATTGGAAACAAACTATTTTAGAGGGGGTGAGATTGGAACCTGGGAAGGTGAACTTGGAAAAAATCTTGACAAAGATATAGAACAGGTTTTGGGAAATATTTGAAACGGTGATGAATAGAGTTCAAGAGAAATACATTCCTCTAAAAAAAAACAACAAATATTCAATAATGAAACATTGTGGATGAATAAAGAGATAAGGGTAAAATTGAAATTGAACAAATGCATATTCTAACTACATGGACAATAAAGGAAAGGATGATAAAGGGGAAAATGAAGACGTTAGGAAGGATGTCAACAAGCAATCAGGAAAGCAGAAAGGAAATACAAAATTAAATTATCAAGAAATAGTCAATTATTGCACTGAAATGTCAATAACATCAGGAAAGGGATAGGGCCAACAAGGGATACACAAGATATACTCAGAGGTAATAACAGTGAAATGGCTGGAATATTGAATAGTTACTTTGTCTCAGTATTTATCAGGGAGACTATACATGCTTAACATAACTTCTCCGCTTTTCAATTCTATCCCCCTGGAAATGAACCCCAGTGCTTGGCTTGTATTTTTTAATGTCGTCACCACTTTTAGTGATTTGTGTACCTGTAGTCCGAGATCCTTGGTTAAAGCACACTTGGAGCACTGTGAACACTTCTGGTCTCCCTATTATAAAAAGGATATCGAGGAATTGGCGAAGGTGAAAATAATGATGATGCCAGAACTGAAAGATAATACCTGTCGGGATAGATTTAACAGGCTGATGGCTGACATGATGGAGGTCTTTGGATAATGAAAGGGTTTGATTGGGTCGACGTCGAGAAAATGTTTCCACACGTAGGGGACTCTAAAACTATCGGTTATCAATATAAGATAATCACTGATAAATCCAATAGAGAATTCATGGGAAACTTCTTTACCAAAGAGTTGCAAGAATGTGGAATTCGCTACCTTAAGGAGTAGTTGAGGCAAATAACATCGATACATGAAATGGCAAATTAGATAAACACACGGGGGCGAATGGAATGGAAGAGTGTGCGGATGGGGGCAAATGAAGTAGGGAGGGAGGTGTCTTGTGTGAAGCATAAAGTCTGGCACAGACCCGTTGGGTCAAAAGGCCTGGATCTGTGCGGCAAACTCAATATCAACAACGACAGCGACAGATTACTGATTTTCTGAGTCCCCAAAAGAAGCACTTAGAATGTGCAAGGGGGCGCCTGGATTCAAACCAGAGACCTCTTGATCTGTAGTCAAATGCTCTACCACTGAGCTACACCCCCACATCTGTTGACCATTCTTGCACGCACAATGTAATGGAGCTCAGTAGCTGGCAGTCACCAATGTTGATATTACCAACATGAAAAGAAGCTTCATCAGTTATTCTGGGAGACAAATAAATACAGCAATCAGAAATGAATCATGAACGGAATGAGTCACACTATTGTGTACAGATGCGATGCACAACCCGACATGGAAAGCCTTGTCACTAAACTTCAGTGAGCACATCCTCACCACAGAACGCGGAACTGGAAGCACCAGACAAACGACACCTGAATTTCAACCAGATGTTTCTCCAGCAGCTGTCAAGTGCTCTCTAACTGTGCTCTGCCACAATTCTGTATATCGTTACAGTCAACACAAGAAACAGCAGGTTCAATGTGCAGTTTCACAAGATCATGCTCTCAGTGCCATATATGTAAGTGTACAGAATATCGAATCAATGTAATAAATAAACATCCAGCAGGCATTTGGCAAGAGTGGACAGGAGGAGATAGTGTGTGAAGTGACTCATATTTGTTAAGTCAACAGATTCATTTACAGGTTACGGAACAGAAGTGGGACTTAACGCAAGGGAAAGTGTGTAAATTGCATCCTGGGCATGAAATAAGAAGTTGTGAGTGTCGAAATGGTGACGTCGCCAGGAAATAAAAGTGGAAAATGCTGAAAGCCTCTATTTGGCCCTTGGATGCTCGCAGAGAGTGCTGGCAATAGGCGTGTGGCCGTCTTTCTCAATTATTATTTTAAACCTTATCGATATTCGCCGACACTGACTTCTCCTATCTCCTCCGTTTCATTCCCCATTACTAGATCCAGCAGTGATTCCTCTCTTGTCTGCCTGTCTCGCATTTGTAATTTTATCGCTCATGACTGCTCTCCCTGCCTCCCTCTCGCTCTCACTCATTCAGTCACTCGCACACTCACGAACACGCTAATTCACTCAATCTATCCATCCCTCATTCCCTCCTTCCCTCAATCCCTCCCTCACTCACTCACACATCACTCCCTACCTCAATCCCTCCACCGTAAAGATTGAGAGAGACATCTGTAAGACAAAGACCAAATTAATAGATTGGAAAAAACTATTTTTGAGGGTGTGAGATTGGAACCTGTGAAGGTGAACTCGGAAAAATCTTGACAAAGATATAGAACAGGTTTTGGGAAATATTTGAAACGGTGATCAATAGATTTCAAGAGAAATTCATTCCTCTAAAAAAAAAAGCAACAAAGATTCAAGAATGAAACATTGTGGATGAATAAAGAGATAGAGATAAGGTAAAATAGAAATTGAACAAATGCATATTCTAACTGCATGGACAATAAAGGAAAGGATGATAAAGGGGAAAATGAAGACGTTAGGAAGGATGTCAACAAGCAATCAGGAAAGCAGAAAGGAAATACAAAATTAAATTATCAAGAAATAGTCAATTATTCCACTGAAACGTCAATAACATCAGGATAGGGATAGGGCCAACAAGGGATGCACAAGATATACTCAGAGGTAATAACAGTGAAATGGCTGGAATATTGAATAGTTACTTTGTCTCAGTATTTATCAGGGAGACTATAGATGCTTAACATAACTTCTCCGCTTTTCAATTCTATCCCCCTGGAAATGAACCCCAGTGCTTGGCTTGTTTTTATTTATGTCGTCGCCACTTTGAGTGATTTGTGTACCTGTAGTCCGAGATCCTTGGTTAAACCACACTTGGAGCACTGTGAACACTTCTGGTCTCCCTATTATCAAAAGGATATCGAGGAATTGGCGAAGGTGAAAATAATGTTGATGCCAGAACTGAAAGATAATACCTGTCAGGATAGATTTAACAGGCTGATGGCTGACATGATAGAGGTCTTTGGATAATGAAAGGGTTTGATTGTGGAGACGTAGAGAAAATGTTTCCACTCGTAGGGGACTCTAAAACTATCGGTTATAAGATAGTCACTAATAAATCCAATAGGGAATTCATGGGAAACTTCTTTACCAAAGAGTTGCAAGAATGTGGAATTCGCTACCTTCAGGAGCAGTTGAGGCAAATAACATCGATACATGAAATGGAAAACGAGATAAACAAACGGGGCGAAAGGAATGGAAGAGTGTGCGGATGGGGGCAAATGAATTCGGTTGGGAGGTGTCTTGTGTGAAGCATGAAGGCTGGCACAGACCCGTTGGGTCAAAAGGCATGGATCTGTGCGGCAAACTCAACAGACACAACGACAGCGACAGATTGCTGATTTTCTGAGTCTCCTAAAGAAGCACTTAGAATGTGCAAGGGGGCGCCTGGATTCGAACCAGAGACCTCTTGATCTGCAGTCAAATGCTCTACCACTGAGCTACACCCCCACATCTGTTGACCATTCTTGCACGCACAATGTAATGGATCTCAGTAGCTGGCAGTCACCAATGTTGATATTACCAATATGAAAATAAGCTTCATGAGTTATTCTGGGAGACAAATAATTACGGCAATCAGAAATGTTTCACGAATGGAGTGAGTCACATTATTGTGTACAGATGCGATGCACAACCCAACTTGGAACGCCTTGTCTCTCGGCTTCAGTGAACACATCCTCACCACAGAACGCGGAACTCGAAGCACCAGCCAAACAACATCAGAATTTCAAGCAGAGGTCTTCAGCTTCTTTAAATCCTCTGTCAATGTGCTCTGCCCCCATCGCTTTGGATACTTGCAGCCAACAAATGCAGTGCCAGGTTCAATGCGTGGTTTTCCAAGATCATGCTATCAGTGCCATATATGTAAGTGCACAGAATATAATAAAGATGCATCCAGCAGGCATGTGGCAAGTGTGGCAGGAGGAGCTAGTGTGTGAAGCAACTGTAGTTAGGAGGCAATGATGGATCTGGTTCTAGGGAATGAGATAGTTAATGTGGAGCAAGTGTCCTTGGGGGAGCATTTAGGGAATAGCGAACAGAGTATCATGAGGTTTAGAATAGCAATGGAAAAGGAGAAGGAGTAATCTGGAGTAAAAACACTTAATTGGAAGAGGGTCAATTACAGAGGGTTGAGAACTGATCCGGCCCTGGTAAAATGGAATCAAAACTGTAATCGAGCAATGGGCGGCTTTTGAAGAGGAGGTTTTTCGGGTACAGTCTGTGTACATTCCCACAAGAAGCAACGAAAGTCAGAGCTCTCTGGATGACGTAGGAGATAGAGAATAAAATGAAGCAGAGGAAGTGGACGTATGGCAGATGTTAGGTTGATAATACAAGTCAGAACCAGGCTGAGAATGGAAAGTTCAGAGGTGAAGTGAAAAAGGAAACCACACTTGGAGTAACGTGAACAATTCTGGTCGACAGATTATAAGAAGAATAAAGATGAATTGGCAAAGCTGAAAAAAAGATTCACAAGGATGATAATAGAACTCGGAGCATATACCTCTCAGGAGGACTAAACAGGGTGAAGCTCTTTTCTCGAGAAAAGAGAAGACTGAGGGGTGACCTGATAGAGGTCTTTAAGATTTTGAAAGGATTCGATTGGGTGACGGAGAAAAAAACGTTTCCATTTGTGAGGGAATTCAGGAGAATCTTCTTGACCCAAAGGGCGGTAAGAATGTGGAACTCGCCACCAAAAGGAATCGTTGAGGCAAATGGCATAGATGCTTTAAAGGGGAAGCTCGATGAAGAGATGAAAGAGAAAGGAATGTATGGCTGATAGAACGAGATGAAATAGGGCAGGAGGAGACTCATGTGGTGCATAAATACCGGAAGTGACCAATCGAGATAGCAAACCTGTTTCTCTGCTGAAGCTTCAAAGCAAACAACAATCCTGCTGCTACAGGGAATTCAGACTTACTGTATGAATCACAAAATCATTTAGAAAGAAGAGGGAGTATCGAGATTTAAACTAGCGATCGCTTTATTTATAATTAAAAACTGCAATTAAGCAATTCACCCACTGACATCGTCCACAGACAAGGGAATGCAACAGAGTTCAGTACCTCGCAGTCATCACTGTTGAAAGAACCAATCTGAAAAGAAGCTTCATCAGTTATTCTGGGAGACAAATAAATACAGCAATCAGAAATGATTCATGAACGGATTGAGTCACACTATTGTACACAGATGCGATGCACAACCCAACATGGAAAGCCTTGTCACTAAACTTCAGTGAACACATCCTAACCACAGAACGTGGAACTGGAAGCACCAGACAAACGACACCTGAATTTCAACCAGATGTTTCTCCAGCAGCGATCAAGTGCTCTCTCACTGTGCTCTGCCCCAATTCTGTAGATCGTTACAGTCAACACAAGAAACAATAGGTTCAATGTGCAGATTCACAAGATCATGCTCTCAGTGCCAGATATGTAAGTGTACAGAATATCGAATCAATGTAACAAATAAACATCCAGCAGGCATTTGGCACGAGCGGACAGCAGGAGATAGTGTGTGAAGTGACTGTAATATTTGTTAAGTCAACAGATTCATTTACAGGTTACGGAACAGAAGTGGGACTCAACGAAAGGGAAAGTGTGTAAATTGCATCCTGGCCATGAAATCAGAAGCTGTGAGTGTCGAAAGTGTGACGTCGCCAGGAAATAAAAGTGGAAAATGCTGAAAGCCTCTATTTGACCCGCGGATGCTCGCAGAGAGTGCTGGCAATAGGCGTGTGGCCGTCTTTCTCAATTATTATTTTAAACCTTATCACTAGTGCCTCGATATTCGCCGACACTTACTTCTCCTATCTCCTCCGTTTCATTCCCCATTACTAGATCCAGCAGTGATTCCTCTCTTGTCTGCCTGTCTCTCTTTTGTAATTTTATCGCTCCTGCCTGCTCTCCCTGCCCCCGTCTCGCTCTCACTCATTCAGTCACTCGCACACTCACGAACATGCTAATTCTCTCACTCTATTGATCCCTCTTTCCCTCCTTCCCTCACTCCCTCCCTCACTCACTCACACATCACTCCCTACCTCAATCCCTCCACCGTAAAGATTGAGAGAGACATCAGTAAGACAAAAACCAAATTAATAGATTGGAAACAAACTATTTTTGAGGGGGTGAGATTGGAACCTGGGAAGGTGAACTTGGAAAAAATCTTGACAAAGATATAGAACAGGTTTTGGGAAATATTTGAAACGGTGATGAATACAGTTCAAGAGAAATACATTCCTCTAAAAAAAACAACAAATAGTCAATAATGAAACATTGTGGATGAATAAAGAGATAAGGGTAAAATTGAATTTGAACAAATGCATATTCTAACTACATGGACAATAAAGGAAAGGATGATAAAGGGGAAGATGAAGACGTTAGGAAGGATGTCAACAAGCAATCAGGAAAGCAGAAAGGAAATACAAAATTAAATTATCAAGAAATAGTCAATTATTGCACTGAAATGTCAATAACATCAGGATAGGGATAGGGCCAACAAGGGATACACAAGATATACTCAGAGATAATAACAGTGAAATGGCTGGAATATTGAATAGTTACTTTGTCTCAGTATTTATCAGGGAGACTATACATGCTTAACATAACTTCTCCGCTTTTCAATTCTATCCCCCTGGAAATGAACCCCAATGCTTGGCTTGTATTTTTTAATGTCGTCACCACTTTTAGTGATTTGTGCACCTGTAGTCCGAGATCCTTGGTTAAAGCACACTTGGAGCACTGTGAACACTTCTGGTCTCCCTATTATCAAAAGGATATCGAGGAATTGGCGAAGGTGAAAATAATGATGATGCCAGAACTGAAAGATAATACCTGTCAGGATAGATTTAACAGGCTGATGGCTGACATGATGGAGGTCTTTGGATAATGAAAGGGTTTGATTGGGTCGACTTCGAGAAAATGTTTCCACTCGTAGGGGTCTCTAAAACTATCGGTTATCAATATAAGATAGTCACTGATAAATCCAATAGAGAATTCATGGGAAACTTCTTTACCAAAGAGTTGCAAGAATGTGGAACTCGCTACCTTAAGGAACAGTTGAGGCAAATAACATCGATACATGAAATGGCAAACTAGATAAACACACGGGGGCGAAAGGAATGGAAGAGTGTGCGGATGGGGGCAAATGAAGTAGGGTGGGAGGTGTCTTGTGTGAAGCACAAAGGCTGGCACAGACCCGTTGGGTGAAAAGGCCTGGATCTGTGCAGCAAACTCAATATGAACAACGACAGCGACAGATTACTGATTTTCTGAGTCCCCAAAAGAAGCACTTAGAATGTGCAAGGGGGCGCCTGGATTCAAACCAGAGACCTCTTGATCTGTAGTCAAATGCTCTACCGCTGAGCTACACCCCCACATCTGTTGACCATTCTTGCACGCACAATGTAATGGAGTTCAGTAGCTGGCAGTCACCAATGTTGATATTACCAACATGAAAAGAAGCTTCATCAGTTATTCTGGGAGACAAATAAATACAGCAATCAGAAATGAATCATGAACGGAGTGAGTCACACTATTGTGTACAGATGCGATGCACAACCCGACATGGAAAGCCTTGTCACGAAACTTCAGTGAGCACATCCTCACCACAGAACGCGGAACTGGAAGCACCAGACAAACGACACCTGAATTTCAACCAGATGTTTCTCCAGCAGCTGTCAAGTGCTCTCTCACTGTGCTCTGCCCCTAGTTCTGTAGATCGTTACCATCAACACAAGAAACAACAGGTTCAATGTGCAGTTTCACAAGATCATGCTCTCAGTGCCATATATGTAAGTGTACAGAATATCGAATCAATGTAATAAATAAACATCCAGCAGGCATTTGGCAAGAGTGGACAGGAGGAGATAGTGTGTGAAGTGACTAATATTTGTTAAGTCAACAGATTCATTTACAGGTTACGGAACAGAAGTGGGACTTAACGCAAGGGAAAGTGTGTAAATTGCATCCTGGCCATGAAATAAGAAGCTGTGAGTGTCGAAATTGTGACGTCGCCAGGAAATAAAAGTGGAAAATGCTGAAAGCCTCTATTTGACACGCGGATGCTCGCAGAGAGTGCTGGCAATAGGCGTGTGGCCGTCTTTCTCAATTATTATTTTAAACCTTATCACTAGTGCCTCGATATTCGCCTACACTTACTTCTCCGATCTCCTCCGTTTCATTTCCCATTACTAGATCCAGCAGTGATTCCTCTCTTGTCTGCCTGTCTCGCATTTGTAATTTTATCACTCCTGCCTGCTCTCCATACCTCCCTCTCGCTCTCACTCATTCAGTCACTCGCACACTCACGAACACGCTAATTCACTAACTCTATCCATCCCTCATTCCCTCCTTCCCTCACTCCCTCCATCACTCCCTCACTCACTCACACACAAACTCCCTACCTCAATCCCTCCACCGTAAAAGATTGAGAGAGACATAAGTAAGACAAAGGCCAAATTAATAGATTGGAAACAAAATATTTTTGAGGGGGTGAGATTGGAACCTGGGAAGGTGAACTTGGAAAAAATCTTGACAAAGATGGAGAACAGGTTTTGGGAAATATTCGAAACGGTGATCAATAGAGTTCAAGAGACCTATATTCCTCTATAGAAAACAACAAATAGTCAATAACGAAATATTGTGGATGAATAAAGAGATAAGGGTAAAATAGAAATTGAACAAATGCATATTCTAACCACATGGACAATAAAGGAAAGGATGATAAAGGGGAAAATGAAGACGTTAGGAAGGATGTCAACAAGCAATCAGGAAAGCAGAAAGGAAATACAAAATTAAATTATCAAGAAATAGTCAATTATTCCACTGAAACGTCAATAACATCAGGATAGGGAAAGGGCCAACAAGCGATACACAAGATATACTCACAGGTAATGACAGTGAAATGGCTGGAATGTTGAATAGTTACTTTGCCTCAGTATTTATCAGGGAGACTATAGATGCTTAACATAACTTCTCCGCTTTTCAATTCTATCCCCCTGGAAATGAACCCCAGTGCTTGGCTTGTTTTTATTTATGTCGTCGCCACTTTTAGTGATTTGTGTACCTTTTGTCCGAGATCCTTGGTTAAACCACACTTGGAGCACTGTGAACATTTCTGGTCTCCCTATTATAAAAAGGATATCGAGGAATTGGCGAAGGTGAAAATAATGATGATGCCAGAACTGAAAGATAATACCTTTCAGGATAGATTTAACAGGCTGATGGCTGACATGATGGAGGTCTTTGGATAATGAAAGGGTTTGATTGGGTCGACGTAGAGAAAATGTTTCCACTCGTAGGGGACTCTAAAACTATCGGTTATCAATATAAGATAGTCACTGATAAATCCAATAGAGAATTCATGGGAAACTTCTTGACCAAAGAGTTGCAAGAATGTGGAATTCGCTACCTTCAGGAGCAGTTGAGGCAAATAACATCGATACATGAAATGGCAAACTCGATGAACACACGGGGGCGAAAGGAATGGAAGAATGTGCGGATGGGGGCAAGTGAAGGAGTGAGGGAGAAGTCTTGTGTGAAGCCGGAAGGCTGGCACAGACCCGTTGGGTCAAATGGCCTGGATCTGTGCGGCAAACTCAACTTTAACAACGACAGCGACAGATTACTGATTTTCTGACTCCCCAAAAGAACCACTGGAAATGTGCAAGGGGGCGCCTGGATTCGAACCAGAGACCTCTTGATCTGCAGTCAAATGCTCTACCACTGAGCTACACCCCCACATCTGTTGAACATTCTTGCACGCACAACATGAAAATAAGCTTCATCAGTTATTCTGGGAGACAGGTGAATACAGCAATTAGAAATGAATCATGAACGGAGTGAGTCACACTATTGTGTACAGATGCGATGCACAACCCAACATGGAAAGCCTTGTCACTAAACTTCAGTGAACACATCCTCACCACAGAACGCGGAACTGGAAGCACCAGACAAACGACACCTGAATTTCAACCAGATATTTCTCCAGCAGCTGGCAAGTGCTCTCTCACTGTGCTCTGCCCCTAGTTCTGTAGATCGTTACAGTCAACACAAGAAACACAGGTTCAATGTGCAGTTTCACAAGATCATGCTCTCAGTGCCATATATGTAAGTGTACAGAATATCGAATCAATGTAATAAATGAACATCCAGCAGGCATTTGGCAAGAGTGGACAGGAGGAGATAGTGTGTGAAGTGACTGTAATATTTGTTCAGTCAATAGATTCATTTACAGGTTACGGAACTGAAGTGGGACTCAACGAAAGGGAAAGTGTGTAAATTGCATCCTGGCCATGAAATAAGAAGCTGTGAGTGTCGAAATTGTGACGTCGCCAGGAAATAAAAGTGGAAAATGCTGAAAGCCTCTATTTGACCCGCGGATGCTCGCAGAGAGTGCTGGCAATAGGCGTGTGGCCGTCTTTCTCAATTATTATTTTAAACCTTATCACTAGTGCCTCGATATTCGCCTACACTTACTTCTCCTATCTCCTCCGTTTCATTCCCCATTACTAGATCCAGCAGTGATTCCTCTCTTGTCTGCCTGTCTCGCATTTGTAATTTTATCACTCCTGCCTGCTCTCCCTGCCTCCCTCTCGCTCTCACTCATTCAGTCACTCGCACACTCACGAACACGCTAATTCACTCAATCTATCCATCCCTCATTCCCTCCTTCCCTCACTCCATCTCTCACTCACTCACACATCACTCCCTACCTCAATCCCTCCACCGTAAAGATTGAGAGAGACATCAGTAAGACAAAGACCAAATTAATAGATTGGAAAAAACTATTTTTGAGGGTGTGAGATTGGAACCTGGGAAGGTGAACTCGGAAAAATCTTGACAAAGATATAGAACGGGTTTTGGGAAATATTTGAAACGGTGATCAATAGATTTCAAGAGAAATTCATTCCTCTAAAAAAAAAAGCAACAAAGATTCAAGAATGAAACATTGTGGATGAATAAAGAGATAGAGATAAGGTAAAATAGAAATTGAACAAATGCATATTCGAACTGCATGGACAATAAAAGAAAGGATGATAAAGGGGAAAATGAAGACGTTAGGAAGGATGTCAACAAGCAATCAGGAAAGCAGAAAGGAAATACAAAATTAAATTATCAAGAAATAGTCAATTATTCCACTGAAACGTCAATAACATCAGGATAGGGATAGGGCCAACAAGGGATACACAAGATATACTCAGAGGTAATAACAGTGAAATGGCTGGAATATTGAATAGTTACTTTGTCTCAATATTTATCAGGGAGACGATACATGCTTAACATTACTTCTCCGCTTTTCAATTCTATCCCCCTGGAAATGAACCCCAGTGTTTGGCTTGTTTTTATTTATGTCGTCGCCACTTTTAGTGATTTGTGCACCTGTAGTCCGAGATCCTTGGTTAAACCACACTTGGAGCACTGTGAACACTTCTGGTCTCCCGATTATCAAAAGGATATCGAGGAATTGGCGAAGGTGAAAATAATGATGATGCCAGAACTGAAAGATAATACCTGTCAGGATAGATTTAACAGGCTGATGGCTGACATGATAGAGGTCTTTGGATAATGAAAGGGTTTGATTGGGTAGACGTAGAGAAAATGTTTCCACTCGTAGGGGACTCCAAAACTATCGGTTATAAGATAGTCACTAATAAATCCAATAGGGAATTCATGGGAAACTTCTTTACCAAAGAGTTGCAAGAATGTGGAATTCGCTACCTTAAGGAACAGTTGAGGCAAATAACATCGATACATGAAATGGCAAACGAGATAAACACACGGGGCGAAAGGAATGGAAGAGTGTGCGGATGGGGGCAAATGAAGTCGGGAGGGAGGAGTCTTGTGTGAAGCCGAAAGGCTGGCACAGACCCGTTGGGTCAAAAGGCCTGGATCTGTGCGGCAATCTCAATATCAACAACGACAGCTGCAGATTGCTGATTCCCCAAAAGAAGCACTTAGAATGTGCAAGGGGGCGCCTGGATTCGAACCAGAGACCTCTTGATCTGCAGTCAAATGCTCTACCACTGAGCTACACCCCCACATCTGTTGACCCTTCTTCCACGCACAATGTAATGGAGCTCAGTAGCTGGCAGTCACCAATGTTGATATTACCAATCTGAAAAGAAGCTTCATGAGTTATTCTGGGAGACAAATAATTACGGCAATCAGAAATGTTTCATGAATGGAGTGAGTCACATTATTGTGTACAGATGCGATGCACAACCCAACTTGGAACGCCTTGTCTCTCGGCTTCAGTGAATACATCCTCACCACAGAACGCGGAACTCGAAGCACCAGCCAAAGAACATCAGAATTTCAAGCAGAGGTCTTCTGCTTCTTTAAATCCTCTGTCAATGTGCTCTGCCCCCATCGCTTTGGATACTTGCAGCCAACAAATGCAGTGCCAGGTTCAATGCGTGGTTTTCCAAGATCATGCTATCAGTGCCATATATGTAAGTGCACAGAATATAATAAAGATGCATCCAGCAGGCATGTGGCAAGTGTGGCAGGAGGAGCTAGTGTGTGAAGCAACTGTAGTTAGGAGGCAATGCTGGATCTGGTTCGAGGGAATGAGATAGTTAATGTGGAGCAAGTGTCCTTGGGGGAGCATTTAGGGAATAGCGAACAGAGTATCATGAGGCTTAGAATAGCAATGGAAAAGGAGAAGGATTAATCTAGAGTAAAAATACTTAATTGGAAGAGGGTCAATTACAGAGGGTTGAGAACTGATCCGGCCCTGGTAAAATGGAATCAAAACTGTAATCGAGCAATGGGCGGCTTTTGAAGAGGAGGTTTTTCGGGTACAGTCTGTGCACATTCCCACAAGAAGCAACGAAAGCCAGAGCTCACTGGATGACGTAGGAGATAGAGAATAAAATGAAGCAGAGGAAGTGGTCGGATGGCAGATGTCAGGTTGATAATACAAGTCAGAACCAGGCTGAGAATGGAAAGTTCAGAGGTGAAGTGAAAAAGGAAACCACACTTGGAGTAACGTGAACAATTCTGGTCGACAGATTATAAGAAGAATAAAGAGGAATTGGCAAAGCTGAAAAAAAGATTCACAAGGATGATAATAGAACTCGGAGCATATACTTCTCAGGAGGACTAAACAGGGTGAAGCTCTTTTCTCGAGAAAAGAGAAGACTGAGGGGTGACCTGATAGAGGTCTTTAAGATTTTGAAAGGATTGGATTGGGTGACGGAGAAAAAAACGTTTCCATTTGTGAGGGAATTCAGGAGAATCTTCTTGACCCAAAGGGCGGTAAGAATGTGGAACTCGCCACCAAAAGGAATCGTTGAGGCAAATGGCATAGATGCTTTCAAGGGGAAGCTCGATGAAGAGATGAAAGAGAAAGGAATGTATGGCTGATAGAACGAGATGAAATAGGGCAGGAGGAGACTCATGTGGTGCAGAAATACCGGAAGTGACCAATCGAGATAGCAAACCTGTTTCTCTGCGGAAGCTTCAATGTAAACAACAATCCTGCTGCTACAGGGAATTCAGACATACTGTATGAATCACAAAATCATTTAGAAAGAAGAGGGAGTATCGGGATTAAACCAGTGATCGCTTGATTTATAATTAAACACTGCAATCAAGCAATGCACCCACTGACATCGTCCACAGACAAGGGAATGAAACAGAGTTCAGTACCTGGCAGTCATCACTGTTGAAAGAAACAATCTGAAAAGATGCTTCATCATTTATTATGGGAGACAAATAATTACAGCAATCAGAAATGATTCATGAACGGATTGAGTCACACTATTGTGCACAGATGCGTTGCACAAGCCAACATGGAAAGCCTTTTCACTAAACTTCAGTGAACACATCCTTACCACAGAACGTGGAACTGGAAGCACCAGACAAACGACACCTGAATTTCAACCAGATGTTTCTCCAGCAGCTATCAAGTGCTCTCTCACTGTGCTCTGCCCCTAGGTCTGTCGATCGTTACCATCAACACAAGAAACAACAGGTTCAATGTGCAGTTTCACAAGATCATGCTCTCAGTGCCATATATGTAAGTGTACAGAATATCGAATCAATGTAATAAATAAACATCCAGCAGGCATTTGGCACGAGCGGACAGGAGGAGATAGTGTGTGAAGTGACTGTAATATTTGTTAAGTCAATAGATTCATTTACAGGTTACGGAACTGAAGTGGGACTTAACGAAAGGGAAAGTGTGTAAATTGCATCCTGGCCATGCAATAAGAAGCTGTGAGTGTCGAAAGTGTGACGTCGCCAGGAAATAAAAGTGGAAAATGCTGAAAGCCTCTATTTGACCCGCGGATGCTCGCAGAGTGCTGGCAATCGGCGTGTGGCCGTCTTTCTCAATTATTATTTTAAACCTTATCACTTGTGCCTCGATATTCGCCTGCACTTACTTCTCCTATCTCCTCCGTTTCATTCCCCATTACCAGATCCAGCAATGATTCCTCTCTTGTCTGCCTGTCTCTCTTTTGTAATTTTATCACTCCTGCCTGCTCTCCATACCTTCCTCTCGCTCTCACTCATTCAGTCACTCGCACACTCACGAACACGCTAATTCACTCACTCTATCCATCCCTCATTCCCTCCTTCCCTCACCCCCTCCATCACTCACTCACTCACTCACACACAAACTCCCTACCTCAATCCCTCCACCGTAAAAGATTGAGAGAGACATAAGTAAGACAAAGGCCAAATTAATAGATTGGAGCAAAATATTTTTGAGGGGGTGAGATTGGAACCTGGGAATGTTAACTTGGAAAAAATCTTGACAAAGATGTAGAACAGGTTTTGGGAAATATTCGAAACGGTGATCAATAGAGTTCAAGAGACCTATATTCCTCCAAAGAAAACAACAAATATTCAATAATGAAACATTGTGGATGAATAAAGAGATAAGGGTAAAATAGAAATTGAACAAATGCATATTCTAACCACATGGACAATAAAGGAAAGGATGATAAAGGGGAAAATGAAGACGTTAGGAAGGATGTCAACAAGCAATCAGGAAAGCAGAAAGGAAATACAAAATTAAATTATCAAGAAATGGTCAATTATTCCAGTGAAACGTCAATAACATCAGGACAGGGATAGGGCCAACAAGGGTACACAAGATATACTCAGAGGTAATAACAGTGAAATGGCTGGAATATTGAATAGTTACTTTGTCTCAGTATTTATCAGGGAGACTATACATGCTTAACATAACTTCTCCGCTTTTCAATTCTATCCCCTTGGAAATGAACTCCAGTGCTTGGCTTGTTTTTTTTTATGTCGTCACCACTTTTAGTGATTTGTGTACCTGTCGTCCGAGATCCTTGGTTAAACCACACTTGGAGCACTGTGAACACTTCTGGTCTCCCTATTATCAAAAGGATATCGAGGAATTGGCGAAGGTGAAAATAATGATGATGCCAGAACTGAAAGATAATACCTGTCAGGATAGATTTAACAGGCTGATGGCTGACATGATGGAGGTCTTTGGATAATGAAAGGGTTTGATTGGGTAGACGTAGAGAAAATGTTTCCACTCGTAGGGGACTCTAAAACTATCGGTTATCAATATAAGATAGTCACTGATAAATCCAATGGAGAATTCATGGGAAACTTCTTTACCAAAGAGTTGCAAGAATGTGGAATTCGCTACCTTAAGGAGTAGTTGAGGCAAATAACATCGATACATGAAATGGCAAACCAGATAAACACACGGGGGCAAATGGAATGGAAGAGTGTGCTGATGGGGGCAAATGAAGTCGGGAGGGAGGTGTCTTGTGTGAAGCCGAAAGGCTGGCACAGACCCGTTGGGTCAAAAGGCCTGGATCTGTGCGGCAATCTCAATATCAACAACGACAGCTGCAGATTGCTGATTCCCCAAAAGAAGCACTTAGAATGTGCAAGGGGGCGCCTGAATTCGAACCAGAGTCCTCTTAATCTGCAGTCAAATGCTCTACCACTGAGCTACACCCCGACATCCGTTGACTATTCTTCCACGCACAATGTAATGGAGCTCAGTAGCTGGCAGTCACCAATGTTGATATCACCAATCTGAAAAGAAGCTTCATGAGTTATTCTGGGAGACAAATAATTACGGCAATCAGAAATGTTTCATGAATGGAGTAAGTCACATTATTGTGTACAGATGCGATGCACAACCCAACTTGGAACGCCTTGTCTCTCGGCTTCAGTGAATGCATCCTCACCACAGAACGCGGAACTCGAAGCACCAGCCAAACAACATCAGAATTTCAAGCAGAGGTCTTCAGCTGCTTTAAATCCTCTGTCACTGTGCTCTGCTCCCAGCTCTTTAGATACTTGCAGCCAACAAATGCAGTGCCAGGTTCAATGCGTGGTTTTCCAACATCATGCTATCAGTGCCATATATGTCAGTGCACAGAATATAATAAAGATGCATCCAGCAGGCATTAGGCAAGTGTGGCAGGAGAAGCTAGTGTGTGAAGCAACTGTAACCTATTAGTTAGGAGGCAATGCTGGATCTGGTTATCGGGCTTGAGATTGTTAATGTGGAGCAAGTGTCCTTGGGGGAGCATTTAGGGAACAGCGAACACAGTATCATAAGGATTCGAATAACAATGGAAAAGGAGAAGTATTAATCTCGAGTAAAAATACTTAATTGGATGAGGGTCAATTACAGAGGGTTGAGAACTGATCCGGCCGTGGTAAAATGGAATCAAAAGTGTAATCGAGCAATGGGCGTCTTTTGAAGCGGAGGTTTTTCGGGTACAGTCTGTGTACATTCCCACAAGAGGATAAGTTAGGGCAACTAAACCCAGAGCTCTCTGGATGACGAAGGAGATAGAGAATAAAATGTAGCGGAGGAAGTGGCCGTATGGCACATGTTAGGTTGATAATACAAGTGAGAACCAGGCTGAGAATGGAAAGTTCAGAGGTGAAGTGAAAAAGGAAACCACACTTGGAGTAACGTGAACAATTCTGGTCTCCTGATTATAAGAAGAAAAAAGAGGAATTGGCAAAGCTGAAAAAAAGATTCACAAGGATGATAATAGAACTCGGAGCATATACATCTCAGGAGGACTAAACAGGTTGGAGCTCTTTTCTCTAGAAAAGGGAAGACTGAGGGGTGACCTGATAGAGGTCTTTAAGATTATGAAAGGTTCGATAGGGTAGACGTAGAATGTGGAACTCGCCACCAAAAGGAATAATTGAGGCAAATGACATAGATGCTTCAAAAGGGAAGCTCGATGAAGAGATGAAAGAGAAAGGAATGTGTGGCTGATAGAACGAGATGAAATAGGGCAGGAGGTGACTCATGTGGTGCATAAATAACGGAATTGACCAATCGAGATAGCTAACCTGTTTCCCTGCTGAAGCTTCAATGCAAACAACAATCCTGCTGCTACAGGGAATTCAGACTTACTGTATGAATCACAAAATCATTTCGAAAGAAGAGGGAGTATCGGGATTTAAACCAACGATCGCTTGATTTACAATGAAACACTGCAATTAAGCAATGCACCCACTGATATCGTCCACGGATGAAGTAATGCAACGGAGTTCAGTACCTGGCAGTCATCACTGAAGTGAGAACCAATCTGAAAAGAAGCTTCACCAGTTATTCTTGGAGACAAATAATTACAGCAATCAGAAATGATTCGTGATCGGAGTGTATCACAGTATTGTGCACAGATGCGATGCACAACCCAACATGGAAAGCCTTGTCACTAAACTTCAGTGAACACATCCTTACCACAGAAGGCGGAACTGGAAGCACCAGACAAACGACACCTGAATTTCAACCAGATATTTCTCCAGCAGCTGTCAAGTGCTCTCTCACTGTGCTCTGCCCCTAGTTCTGTAGATCGTTACAGTTAACACAAGAAACAATAGGTTCAATGTGCAGTTTCACAAGATCATGCTCTCAGTGCCATATATGTAAGTGTACAGAATATCGAATCAATGTAATAAATAAACATCCAGCAGGCATTTGGCAAGAGCGGACAGGAGGAGATAGTGTGTGAAGTGACTGTAATATTTGTTGAGTCAATAGATTCATTTGCAGGTTACGGAACAGAAGTGGGACTTAACGAAAGAGAAAGTGTGTAAATTGCATCCTGGCCATGAAATAAGAAGCTGTGAGTGTCGAAAGTGTGACGTCGCCAGGAAATAAAAGTGGAAAATGCTGAAAGCCTCTATTTGACCCGCGGATGCTCGCAGAGAGTGCTGGCAATAGGCGTGTGGCCGTCTTTCTCAATTATTATTTTAAACCTTATCACTAGTGCCTCGATATTCGCCTACACTTACTTCTCCTATCTCCTCCGTTTCATTTCCCATTACGAGATCCAGCAGTGATTCCTCTCTTGTCTGCCTGTCTCTCTTTTGTAGTTTTATCACTCCTGCCTGCTCTCCCTGCCTCCCTCTCGCTCTCACTCATTCAGTCACTCGCACACTCACGTAGACGCTAATTCACTCACTCTATCCATCCCTCATTACCTCCTTCCCTCACTCCCTCCCTCCCTCACTCACTCACACACTCACTCTCTCCCTCAGACTTCAGTGAACACATCCTTACCACAGAACGTTTGTCTGGAAGCACCAGACAAAGGACACCTGAATTTCAACCAGATTTTTCTCCAGCAGCTGTCAAGTGCTCTCTCACTCTGCTCTGCCCCTAGCTCTGTAGATCGTTACAGTCAACACAAGAAACAAAAGGTTCAATGTGCAGTTTCACAAGATCATGCTCTCAGTGCCATATATGTAAGTGTACAGAATATCGAATCAATGTAATAAATAAGCTTCCAGCAGGTATTAGGCAATTGTGGACAGGAGGAGATAGTGTGTGAAGCGACTGTAACATGTGTTAAGTCAAAATATTCAGTTACAGGTTACGGAAGAGAAGTTGGTTTATCAAATGGAAAAGTTTCTAAATTTCAGAATTCACATCCTAACCATGAAATAAGAGACCGTGAATGTCCAAAGTGGATAATGCTCAAAAGCCTCTGTTTGACCCTCCGGATTCGAATAGAAATTGCTGGCCACAGGCTTGTGGCTGTGTTTCTCAATCATTATTTTAAATCTTGCCGCTAGTGCCTGGCTATTCTCCTACACTTACTTCTCTTACCTGCACCGTTTCATTTTCCATTATTGGATCAAGCAGTGATTCCTCTCTTGCCCACCTGTCTCCCTTTTATCATTACATCGTTCCTGCCTGCTCTATCTGTCAACCTCTCGCTTTCACTCATTCATTCACTCAAACGCTCACGAACTCACTCACTCCCTCCCTCCCTCGCTCACTTCCTCCCTCCCTCACTCACTCACTCACTCCCTCCCTCAATCCCTCCTCAGTAAAATATTTAGAAATACTTAAGTAAGACAAATAACAAAGTAATTGATTTGAAACAAACTAATTTTGAAAGGATTGGAATAGAACTGGGGAAGTTGAAAAAAATTGACAACGAGATAGAACAGGAGTGGGAAATATTGAAGAAGGTGATTAATCTCTCTCTGGCACTCCCTCAAAGTCGAGAGGGGACGGGAATGGAAGGGTTCGATGAACGAGGGAGGAAGAGGGCCTGTGTGGAGAATGGACGCTGGCATCGAACAAGTGGGCAAAATGGCCGACTGTGGACTCAATGTGAACAACAATCCTGCAGCTGCAGGAACAGACTGACTGCATGACTTCCGACAGGGAACAATTAAAAGACAGAGGGGGCGCTTGGATTTGAACCAAAGACCTCTTGATCTGTAATCAAATGCTCTACCGCTGAGCTACACCCCCACATCTGCATGAAGCGTTAGCACACACAAGTCAATGGAGTCTCGCACCTGGCCATCATCAACATTGATCGCACCATTCTGAAAAGAACCTTCATGAGTTACTCTGATAGGCAAGAATATGACTCCACCTCCAGAGCCTGACCCGTCCCTCAGAATTTAACTCTTCCCTTCGAGTCTGCCTCCGCCCTCAGAATATGACACGGCACTCAGTGTCGGATCCCCTCCCCCATCCTTTGACCTCTGCCCCAGAGTCTGACCCTTCCCCCAGAGTCTGACCCTACTTCCAGAGTCGGACTCCTCCCCCAGAGTCTGAACCTTGCCCCAGAATCTGCCACCTCCCCCAGAGTCTGACCCGACACCGAGTCTGACCACTGTCCCAGAGCCTGACTCCTCCCCCAATGACTGACTCCTCCCCCAATGACTGACTCCTACCTCAATGACTGACTCCGCCCGAAGAGCCGGACACCTCCACAGCGTCTGAGTCCTCCCTCAGAGCCTAACTCCTCCCTCAGAGTCTAACTCCTCCCCAGAGCCTTACTCCTCCCTCAGAGTCGGTCCCCTCCCCCGAGTCTGACTGTTCCCCCAGAGCCTGATTCCGCCGACAGAGACTGATTCCTCCCCCAGAGCCTGACTCTTCCCCAGAGCTTTAATCCTGCCTCAGAGCCAGACACCCACCCCGACCCGATAATCTGATTCTTCCCCCAGAAAGTGAACCCGCCCCTGTATCTGACTCCGCCCTCAGGGCCTGACCCTGAAGAGGAGAGATTGGGTTGACTCGGCCTGTATTCACTTGAATTTAGAAGAATGAGAGCTGATCTCATTGAAACAAAAAAATTCTGACAGGACTAGACAGATTGGATACTGGGAGGATGTTTCCGCTGACCGAGGGGTCCAGAACAAGGGGTCACAGGTCCGGGGTAGGACATTTAGGACTGAGATGAGGAGAAATTTCTTCACTCAGACGGTGGTGAACCTGTGGAATTCTCTACCACAGAAGGCTGTGGAGGCCAAATCACTGAATATATTGAAGAATGAGAGAGATCGATTTCAAGACACTGAAGGCATCAAGGGGTATGTGGAGAGAGCGGGAATATGGTATTGAGATAGAGGATCAGCCATGGTCATATTGAATGGCAGAGCAGGCTCGAAGGGCCGAATATGCTCCTATTTTCTATGTTTCTTCGCTGGAGCAGCAGACGAGGGAGAAAAGAACGGAAGGGGAGGGAGATCGCGTGAGATGAAGTCGGGTGGGAGGATGCTTGTGTGGAGCATCAACGATGGCAGAAACCAAACGAGTCGGCCTGTTTCCCTGCTGTCGACTCGATATAAACAACAATCTTACTACTGCAGTGAAGGCAGACTGAGTGCACGATTCCCAAGGTAAGAAGTTAAACGTGCAAGGAGGCGTTTGGATTTGAAACAAAAATCTGCAGTTGTATGCTTTAACACTGAGCCACACCTTGACATCTGTGATGATTTCGTGCAAATACAACCTGATGAAGCTTCTTTTCAGGTTGGTTATATTAACATTGCTGACTGCCAGGTACTGAGCTCCGTTACGTTTTGTGTGCAAGAAATCATCACAGATGTGGGGGTGTAGCTCAGTGGTAGAGCATTTAACTACAAATCATGATGTCGTTGGTGCAAATCCAGATATCCGCTCTCCCTTTTTTAACTGCATCCTGTTGGCAGTCATTCCGTCGGACTATCGTCCTTGCAGCTGCAGGATTGTTTTATTTGTTGATTAAAATTGAGTCGACAGCAGAGAAACAGGCCACTCGGCCTAACTGGTCTATGCTGGCATTGATGCTCCACAAGAGCCTCCTCACTCCCTACTTCATCTGACCCTATCATCCTATCCTTCTATTCCTTTCTCCCCCATATGTTAATCCAGCTTCCAATAAAATGCATCTACACTATTCCCCTCAACTATTCCTTGTCGTAGCGAGTTCCACATTCTCACCGATCGCTGGGAAAATAAGTTTCTCCTGAATTCCCTATTGGATTTATCAGTGACGATCTTATATTGATGACCTATGGTTTTGGACTCCCAACAAGTGGAACCATTTACTCTGTGACCAAAATGTTCAAAATCTTAAAGACCTCTATCAGGTCACCCCTAAGCCTTCTCTTTTCTAGAGAAAGGAGCCGCAGCCTGTTCAATCTTTCCTGATAGATGTCTCATCTCAGCTCTGGTATCATCCTAGTAAATCTTTTATGCACCTTCTCCAATGCCTCGATATCCTTTTTATAATATTGTGTGATTTTATTATTTTATGTATTGTCTACAGATGGGGATGGGCAACCCAATGGTGTTTCAATATTGACTAGTTTGTTTTTTGAGGAATATATTTCTGCTAAACTCTATTGATCTCCGTTTTCAATATTTGCCTCTGCTGTTCTATCTCTTTGTCTGTCAAAATGTTTTACAGTTTATTTAACGTAGTTCCAATCTCATCCGCTGAAAATTAGCTTTGTTCCAATCTATTATTTTGTCTTACTAATAACTTTCTCAATCTCTTCGGGTAGAGGGATTGTGGGAGTGAGTGAGTGAATGAGTTAGTGTGTGAATGAGTGAGTGTTTGCGTGATTGACTGCGAGAGGGAGGCAGGAAGAGCAGGCTGAAGCAATGAAATGATAAAACAGAGACAGGCAGACAAGAGAGGAATCACTGCTGCATCTAGTAATGGGAAGTGAAACGGAGGAGCTAAGAAATGTCAATTTCGGGGAACATCGAGGCAATAGCGATCATAACATAACAAAGTTTAGAATAATGATTGAGAATGACGGCCACAAGCCTGTCGCCACCAATTTTTGCCTCCATCTGACGGACAAAATGAGACCTTTCAGCATTTTCCACTTTCTTTTCCTGGAGGATTCACATGTTGGACACTCACAGCCTCTCAATTCAAGGCCAGGTTGTGAATTCTGCATGTTACACACTTTTCCATTCATTAAGGCCCACTTCTGTTCCGCAACCTGCAAACGAATGTATTGACTTAAAACAACTTACAGTCACTTCACACACTGTCTCCTCCCGTCCACACTTGCCGAATGCCTGCTGGACGATTATTTATTACATTGATGCGATATTCAGTACACTTCCATATATGGCAGACAGAACATGATGCTGTGAAACTGCACATTGAACCTGGTGTATTTTGCGTTGACTGCAACGATCTTAAGTGTTGGGGCAGAGCACAGTGAGAGAGCATTTGACTGCAGCTGGAGAAACATCTGGCTGAAATTCAGGTTTAGTTTGGCTGGTGCTTCTAGTTCCGCGTTCTGTGGTAAGGATGTGTTCACTGAAGCTTCGTCACAAGGCTTTCCATGTTGGGTTGTGCATCGCACCTGTACACATTAGTGTGACTCACTGCATTCAGGAAACATTTCTGATTGTCATAGTTATTTGTGTCCCAGAATAACTTATGAAGCTTCTGTTCAGGTTGGTTATATAAACATTAGTGACTGCCAGATACTGAGCTCCGTTACCTTGTGTGTGCACGAAATCATCACCGAGCATTTAACTGCAGATAAAGAGGTCTCTGGTTCAAATCCAGTTTCCTCCTTTTAAATTCTTAGCTCGGGAATCAGACACTCAGTCCGTCCTTCCCTGCAACAACAGGATTGATGTTTATATCGAGTCGACAGCAGGGAAACAGGCCACTCATCTCCTTTGGTCCATGCCGCTGTTGATGCTCCACACGAGCATCCTCCCTCCCCACTTCATCTCACCCAATCACACTCCCCTTCCGTCCCTGTCCCCCATCCTGTGCTCATCCATCTTCCCCTTTCACCCATCTGTCTTGTTTGCTCCGACTTCTCCTCCTGGTGGCGAGTTCCACATTCTCACCACACTGGTGACCATCCGAGAGCGATGACCTCTCGTTATGGTCTTCCCCACATGATGGAAACATTTCCTCTCTCCCAGTCCACCTTATCAAAGCCATTATTTATTTTAAGGAAAGTGTTTATGATCTGGAATGCGCTGCCTGATCGGACAGTGGAGGCACATTCAATTGCAGCTTTCAAAAAGGTAATTGGATAAACACTTGAATGGATTAAAATTGCAGGGCTGCGGGGAAAAAGCTGGGGAATGGGACTAACTGGATTGCCCTTACAAAGAGCTGGCACGGGTGCGATGGGCCAAATAGCTTCCTTCTGTGTTGTAACCAATCGATGATTCTATAATTCTACGTCTTCACAGTGACTGATCAAAGTCAAAGAAACTGAGGCATTGGGAGAAGTCAGACTCTGGGGGAGGATTCAGCCTCTGGGGGAGGAGTCAGTGTCTGGAGGAGGAGTCAGGCTCAGGATGAGTTATCAGGCTCTGGCGGCGGATTAAGACTCTGTGGGTGGAATCAGACTCTATGGAGGGGTTAGACTCTGGGGCAGGCGTGAGACGCTAGGAGCGGGGTCCGACTCTGGGGTAGCAGTCCAGTCTCTGGGTTAGGAGTCAGACGCCGAGAGCGGGGTTAGAATCTGGAGGTTTGGTCAGGCAAAAGGGAATAGGAAGAGGCTTGGAAGGATGTAAAAAACAATTCAGAAAACGATGAGAAACTCGGAAATTAATTCTTAAGGAATATAAAAAGAAATAGTAAATTATTCTAAAGACACATCAATAACAAAAGTACACTTGCAAGATTATTAGGACCACTAGGGGATACATTAGATCGGGTAAAGGGAGAGAAAATGTTTCCACTTGTGGGGAGTCCATTACTGGAGGTTATCAATATCAGATAATCACTAATAAATCCAATAAGGAATTCAGGAGAAACTTCCTGAAGCAAAAGGTTGTAAGAATGTTGAACTGGCTACCACATGGAATAGTTGAGTTAAATAACTTCGATGCATTTAAGGGGAAACTAACTTAGCACACGAAGGAGAAAGGAATGGAAGGGTCGATGGAGAGTTTTAGATGAACGAGTCTGGATGTTGGCACAGAACACTTGAGCCAAATGGTCTGCTGTGAACTCAATGCAACTCAACGTAAATAACAAACCTGCAGCTGCAGGAACAGACTGACTGTATGACTCTCTAGAGAAAACATTTTAAAGATCGAGGGGGCGCCTGAAGTTGAATCAAAGACCGCTTGATCGCCAATCCAATGCTATACGACCGAGCTAAACCCCCACACCTAGGCGGTTTTTTTGCACACACAAGGTAATGGAGCTCAGTACCTGGTCATCATCAATATTGATATCGCTATGCTGAAATGAAACGCCATCAGTTATTCTGGAAGACAAATAACTACGGCAATCAAAAATGTTTCATGAATGAAAAGAGTCACAATATTGTGTACAGATGCGATGCACAACCCAACATGGAAAGCCTTGTCACTAAGCTTCAGTGAACGCATCCTGACCACAGAACGTGGAAATAGAAGCAGCAGACAAACGGAACCTGAATTTGAACCAGAGTTTTCTCCAGCTGCGGTTAAATGCTCTCTCACTGTTCTCTGTCCCAAGCTCTTTAGATCGTTGCAGTCAACACAAGAAACACTAGGTTCAATGGGCCGTTTCTCAGTGCCATATATGTAACTGTACAGAATATCGCATCAATGTAATAAATACGCATCCAGCAGGCATTAGGCAAGTGTGAACAGGAGGAGATAGTGTGTGAAGTGACTGTAATACGTGTCAAGTCAATATATTCAGTTACAGGTTACGGAACAGAAGTGTGTCTTAATGAATGGAAAGCGTGCAAATTGCAGAATTCATATCCTGGCCATGAAATAAGAAGCTGTGAGTGTTCAAAGTGTGAATTGTCCATGAAATAAAAGTGGAAAATGCTGAAAGGCTATCTTTGACCGTAAAATGGAGCCAGCAAGTGCTGATGACAAACTTCTGGCCCTCTTCCTCCATCATTCTTATAATCCCTATTATGTTATGATCGCTAGTGCCGACATGTTCCCCTACGATTACTTTTCTTTTCTCATCCGTTTTGTTTGCCATGTCTAGATCCAGAAACGATACCTCTCTTGTCTGCCTGTCTCCATTTTGTGATTTCGTTGATCCTGCCAGCCGTCCCAGCCCCTATCTCACACTCACTCAATCACTCACTCACTCATTCACAGACTCACTCACATTCACACTCTCTCACTTTCAGACTCATTCACTAATTAACTCACTCATTCACATCCTCACACAGTCACTCCCTCCCTCAATTCCTCCACCGTAAAAGATTGAGAAAGACAGAAGTAAGGCAAGGACCAAAGTGATAGATTAGAACAAAGCTCATTTTGAGCGTATGAGAATGGAACTAGGGAAGATAAACTGCAATAAATATTGACGGACAAAGAGATAGAACAGGAGAGGTAAATATTTAAAACGGAGACCAAAGGGGTTCAGTAGAAATATATTCCTGTAAACAGAAGAACAATCGGGCCAATAATAAAAGAACACTTGTTTGTGGATCCTCGTCGGTACATAATACATGAGGACACTTTTTTACACAGCGAGTGGTTAGGATCTGGAATGCACTGCACTAGGGGCTGATGGAGGCAGATTCAATCATGGCCTTCAAAAGGGAATTGGATCAGCACTTGAAACGAAAAAATGTGCAGGGCTATCGGGATTGGGCGGGGGAGTGGGACGAGCTGGATTCCTCTTGCATAGAGTGCTGGGTTGAATGTCCCCCTTCCGTGATGTAACATTTCTATGATTATATTCCAAGTTAGTTGAACACGATTTGCCTTCAACAAATCCGTGCTGGATTTCCTTTATTAATCCACATTTGTCCAAGTGACTATTACATCTGTCCTGGATTATTCTTTATAAAACCTTCCTCACCACTGCGGTTGAACTCACTGGCCTGTCGGTGCCGGGTTTATCCATACACCCTTTTTTGGACCAGGGTGTAACATTGCATATTATCCTGTGTGGGTTTAGTACAGCAATAAAACACTTAACCATAAATCACGGAAGAGTGCTTGGTTCAAATCCATCAAAACACCTTACTATTGGGTAATTTTAGCCTCTTGTGGTGAAGTTGATTTATTACTTTCCCCACTCCGCACATTGTTTGGTGACTTTAGTTCGGACCCATTTCTGTTCCGAAACCTGCAACTGAATGTATTGACTCAACATGTGTCACCATTGCTTTGCACACGAGCTCCTCCTCTCCGCACTTGCCGAATCCCTGCTGGATGCTTATTTATGAGGCAATTAGGAAAGCAAGTTACATGTTGGCCTTCATTGCAAGTGGGTTGGAGTAAAAAAGTAAGGAAGTCTTGTTGCAATAGTACAGAGCTTTAGTGAGACCTTACCTGGAGTACTGTGTACAGTATTGGTCTCCTTATCTAAGGAAGGATATACTTGCCTTAGAGGCGGTGCAACGAAGGTTCACAAGATTAATTCCTGGGATGAGAGGGTTGTCCTATGAGGAGAGATTGAGTAGAATGGGCCGATACTCTCTGGAGTTTATAAGACTGACGGGTGATCTCATTGAAACATACAAGATTATTGGGGGACTTAACAGGGTAGTTACTGAGAGGATGTTTCTGGAGAGTCTAGAAGTAGAGGGCATAGTCTGAGGATAAGGGGTCGGCCATATAAGACTGAGATGAGGAGGAATTTCTTCGCTCAGAGGATTGTGAATCTTTGGAATTCTCTACCACAGAGGGCTGTGGATGCTCAGTCGCTGAGTATATTCAAGGCTGAGATGGAGAGATTTTTGGACTCTCGGGGAATCAAGGGATTTGGGGATAGAAAGCGAAAGTGGAGTTGAGGTCGAAGATCAGCCATGATCTGATTGAATGGCAGAGCAGGCTCGAGGGGCTTTATTGCCTACTCCTGCTCCTATTTCTTATGTTCTTATCTTATGTTCTTATTACATTGATGCGATATGCTGTACACGTCCATATATGGCACTGATAGCATGATCTTGTGAAACTGCACATTGAACCTGGTGTTGCTTGTGTAGTCGTCAACGATCGAAAGAGCTGGGGTCAGAGCAAAGTGAGAGAGATTTGACTGCAGTTGGAGAAACATTTGGATGCAATGCAGGTGTCGTTTATCTGATGCTTCAAGTTCCGCGTTCTGTGGTAAGGATGTGTTCACTGAAGCTCAGTGACAAGACTTTCCATGTGCGGTTGTGCATCGCATCTGTGCGCAATAGTGTGAATCACTCCATTCATGAAACATTTCTGATGACAGGGTTTTTGCACAAATATTGCATAAACCATATCCCTTAAACATTGTTACTTGTTTCTGTATCAAACTGATGAGGATGCATATCAAAATGAACAGATAAAGAGCACTTAAATGCAACAAATTTAATTCTGATAAATATTATTTTGCTAATACTAAACAGCCCATCCGAAAAACACTGCCCCGCGATACCCGGTGGGCAGGATGAGCTGCTGTGAAATTGATATCACCCCAATGTGATTCGATCACGCTGCGTTTTGACGTGGTGTCAGATGTCTGTCTGTCTATCTGTCTGTCTGTATATCCGTCTGATTGCGTCTCTGCCTTAATCTCAGGCTTTTTGTTTGCTGGCTGCAGGCCGCCCTCCCCGAATGACTGAACAACTACCGGGCCGTGTATCGGAATCAATGACTTTGACTGACTGTCTGCCCATTTATGGACCTGAATGGCCACATTTCTGAGTTCCTACCTTCGCTCTGTGTCGCAGGCCTGTCTCTGTCCCTCAGGATAACAACACACCCACAAGCTTCGCGACTGAACACAGGTTTGGTCATTCTGTCCTCGCAGCTCCTTCGGGAACTCATGATTTTGAAATGAAGTCTTTTTCCTGGGTGACTTGTGAAGTTTTGGTCAGTGAAATGTTTGCGAAAGAGAAAGGAAGGAAAAGGATTGAGAGTCTTTCATGAGGGACAGAAGTGATGAAGTTTAACGGAGAAGCAACTCGATCACATTCAATGCAGAGAGAGACAAGGGCAGCAGGCACATGGGAACAGCACCACCTGCACGTTCCCCTTCAAGTCACACACGATCCTGACTTGGAAATATATCCCCGTTCCTTCATCGTCGCCTGGTCAAAATTCTGGAACTTCCTACCTAACAGCACTGTGGGAGAACCTTCACCACACGGACTTCAGCGGTTCAATAAGGCGACTCACCACCACCTTCTCAAGAGCAATTCGTGCTGGGAAATAAACGCTGGCCTTGCCAGCGACGCCCACATTCCATGAACGAATTTTTAAAAATGACTCAGCGATTTACGTTCCAGCTGAACACATCCGATGAGGGTTTTTTGATTAGTTCGGGTTTCCGTAGTGTCGTGGTCATTCCGTTTGTTTGTGAAGGCACAAAGTCTCCGGTTCGATGCCGGGTTCAAGCGTTATTTGGGAACTTGCTCCAGACGAACCTCCCGCCATAAACTTGTTCTCCAAAAAGGAGTGGTCACTGGTCGCTCATGTTAAATTTCAGAATGGTTGCATCAAATTCCTTGTGTCCTCAACATTTTTAACCAGACTGTTAAAATACGGTCTGGAAAACGAAAATCGGTGAAAGTTCATCACACACAAAACAGAACACTGATTTAAAGTTTCACTATCCATGTTATATTTCCGTGAGTCTGCACCAGAAAGTTATCGGTTGACCAATGGCGATTGCAACAATTCTTGTTCTTTCACAGACTTTTATTAGTTTAATTAATTAATTTGATAGCGTTCATTACTCACTGTAACCTCAAGCTTTAACTCGGTGAAAAAGCACTTTTATTCAACATGAGAAACTTTGCCTCTCTGGCGTAATTATTTAGCGCGTTAACCGAAAAGTTGGTTGGTAGGTGGAGACCACTCAGGGAGGGTACAATGCCCGGGATTTCAAACCGTGTTTTCACTGCAAGAAAATGCACCATAAAGGAAATTGATGAAGAGAGGCGAATATTGTTGAATTGAAATAGTTAGTGTACAACTTGAAATTACCGCACATCGGAACAGAAAGTGAGATTAAGGACCAAAAAGGAGATGTATGCACGGAGGGAGAGGGCAAGGCTGAGATACTAAATGAGTACTTTGCATCTGTCTTCACCAAGGAAGAAGATGCTGCCAAAGACAGGAAAACAGGAAAACAAGGGGTATTTGAGATATTGGATGGGATAAAAATTGATAAAGAGCAGGTACTAGAAAGGCTGGCTGTAATTAAAGTGGATATGTCACCCGGTCTGGATGCGATGCATCCTTGGTTGCAAAGGGAAGTAAGGGTGGAAACTGCAGAGTTGCTGGCCATAATCTTCCAATCCTACGGGGGTGGTGCCTGACGGCTGTTTAAGCATTTCTCAGTCCCACTACTCCCATTAATGAGACATTTTTATGCTAAATTCTGCTTAATGCATTCATGTCTCGTTCTCCTCACAGTGAAAAGTCAGTAATTTTATCCCAGTATAAAAGAAAAAAAGTCTCGTATTTATAAAGCGCTTTTCACCACCTCATGACGTCTCAAAGCGCTTTACAGCCAATGAGGTATTTTTGAAGTGTAGTCACTGTTATACTTGTGGTAGAGTGGATAATCTGCGGATGCTAAGATGGATAACAATGTAGCTTTGGAGCAATTAACTCCGCAGAGTCTCACTTGATAATACAAGTCACACATTCAAAGCGAATGTGGTAAAGAGAGGCTAATATTGTTGATATGAATTAGTTAGTGTACAACTTGACATTGCTGTACATCGGAATAGAAAACGTGATTGGATGGATAGAAGAGTTCTCAAAGGATGGCCGATCGGTAAAAGGAAGCACCGAATTCTGCAGTGGCTGCAGTTCTGTGGCAGCGCTGGCTCTTTGGGTTAGGGGTATGATGCTCGATTTGGGGATTTGATGATTAGTTTTGCATTCAAATCCCGGAAGAGCCCTGCGTTGCCATTTTAAGTGCAAGTTCATTAATTGGTTTTTCACGTCTTGACAGTGTGTGGAAGGCAGGAATGAGCATGTTGGAGCCCGAGAGGACAGAATGTAAAGGCTCTGTCGACGCAACTCACGTGGAGAAAATAAATGTCTAAAGATGGTGTGCAGGTTGATGCTGAACATGAATCGAAATATAAATATATCCCAATTCACATGAACGCGGAATAAAAATACTCCGACATTAATCGGTAACCGAACTCGAGCCTCCCGAGTAGCAGGCGAGAATTCTACTGTTGAAACAGCAACGTCCGCACAACAGCCGGTTGCATGTGTTCAGCTGGAAGCCAAGAACATACAGTCTCATAGATCGCCTGTTTCAACATTCAGCATTTTGATCCACAGCCGTGTCGGATTTGTCGTTCGCAGCTGCGATGACCCAATGATTAAGGCGTTGGACTTGCAATGTGGTTTTTCGACGCAGCACACATGGAGAAAGGAAAATGTCTCAAAATGGTACGCAGATTGAAGCGAATTGCGAATGTATCCTATTTCATGCGATCTCATGAACGCAGAATGCCAATTGTCCTGAATTGGACGAAAGGTCGAACCCAGGCTTCCTTCTTGGCAGACGAGAATTCTATCACTAAAACAGCAATGTCCGCACGGTAAGGGTCTGCAAGTGTATAGTTGGAAACCTGCCTGAAAGCACATCATTTCACAGATCTTTTGTGATAATCCGACGCATTCTGATTTACAGCCGTGCATTTCAATTGCTTGCAGCTGCGATGGCCGAGTGCTGAAGGCGTTGGACTGAAAATCCAAGAGGGTTTTCCCCCGCAGATTCATAATCCTGCTCACAGCGCCGTTTCTTATAGTGTTGTTCAATGCTAAAATAAATATAAACTGCTGTTAACCAGCCGCATTTCTCTCCTTCAATGAGATATGTCAGCGCCGCAGACGTGTTTAATTCGGAGACCAATGGTCTCTTACAAGACATCTGAAGGAATCTCTCCCGAGCTCCATGTTAAATTCTGCTCGTTCGCAGAACTTGACATTTGTTTCTATACTTTAATCTGTCTTTTGACTCTCTGTGGTTTCCCCTCATGGACTTCTCAGGCTTTATTAAACGGCCAAGGATGATCGAACCTGCAGAGAACTGTAAAGATAGATAGACTGAGACGGTAGGAGAAGCAAAGGTGTAACCGAGCTGATGAATTCAGAACTAATGCCTCCATATTTATATCTCTTCGCCCTCACAGTAAAAAAATCAGCAAATTGATTACAGTACACTTATGGTAGAGTGTATAAGATGCGGATGTTGAGACAGACAACAATCGAACCGTTGCCACGGTGATGAAAACGCCGAATCCAAAACACAAGACTACAAGGAAACGCTGAAAATTCTTTGCTGCGAACAAGCAGAGCAACGCGGCCTTTCCGACTTGCCCCTTTGTGATTCAGATCATTTTCAGGCCAGACAAGTTGCTCGCACAAAATGGCATTTTCTGTTCGAACTAGTATCGCGACAGAAGATGATGTTCAGGAAACGACAGCACCAAGTGCAAGTAGGCATGTACATGAAATAGAAAGTGAGATAAATTACAACCACAAGCTGCCGGTGTAAATCATTCAATTTCCCAAAATTCACCCACCGAATCAATGCAGCTGCTGGGAAAGCTGCAAGGCAACCCAGCTCTTTCGGGCATCGTTTGAAGCAACTGGCAGTTTAAAGTGGCATCTCCTGCTGCTTCTGTGGGGAGTGAGAGAGAGACACTGTCGGTATCTGCGTACAGTTTGATTTTGTACAGAACTGCAGAGAGAATCGGCAAATATACCGGGGCTGTGAGATATGGTATCTTATTCATATTGAACCACAAGAATATCCGCAGTCAGAATCTGAAAGGAAGGGAGAGATAAGCGGCCTGAGAATAAACACAGAGCTGAATGAATCACGAAAGAGTGAAAAATAAATAAATGTTATCAGTTCTACGGTGTCTGGTGCGCAATCTTGGAAGCTCCCCGATGGACTGGTGGTTTACGATTGCACTGCTCCCACCACCGCTTGGTTCGATTCGCGGTCAGGGAATTAACTCTAACAAGAGTGAAGATCCTATTAAATTAACTGCATGAAGCTAATTAATCGCAGTTTGTAGTTGAATCATTGCGTTAATCAACAGCTAACTTTCTATTTCAGACTGAAGGAGATATTGACGTGGTGACCGAGAGACAGTCAAAACTTCAATAAGATTTTTGTGCTAAGCATGGGATGAAATTTGATCACTTTACAAACTATCGAAAGCCATAAACTAATACAAAAACGACAGAAGCCTTTAAACCAGATTGAGGTCGAATCGAGAATATTCTGACCCATCAGGAGATGCGCTATTTATTAGCTCAGATTGCGGAGAATTAGCAGCAGCTCACACTCCCACAGCGCTGCGGTATGAACATGTACCGAGTCAACCTCGGTCATGAGCACGAGACTCCACGAGTCTGGGAACATCAAAAGGCGCTCACTAAACAATTACCAAAGAGAGGTAAATTTTTCTCCGGTCGACGATAGCTTTGCTGGTCGAACAGTACACTTCAAAAGAATCAATCTTCAGATCGTTGGTTCAATTCTATCTCAAAGGAGCGATCAAGCAGCAATTAGCTCAAAGCCGCTCTCGTAAGTTTACAGCTGAACATTTTGGCGCTGTGGCACAGGACGCCTCTTTCCCTTTCTCAAACCTGAAGGCTTTCTGTGTCTGCTCGAACACGGCTGTTTTGCTGGAGCATTTGCCTCTCCTCGCCAGCAGGGAGTGCCTTCGAGCTGCAACACTTCAAACCGCATTCACTTTCAGGCAAAAAATCTTCTCCCAGTCAGTCAGACAGACTCTCGCTGTTCCCTCAAGCTCGGGGCGACTGGTCCTTTCTGATGACCTGGTCTGTCTTCCACAGGCTCGGGCTCTTCTCAGCATCATTCATGATTACTGTGGTTTCCCGCTCTGCTGTTGTTCACTTGCTGTTGCTCGATACCGAGGATTGAAGCAAAGTAATTAATGTATTCAGAGAGCGGGCCAACGGAAGCCAAGATTTCTCTGCTGGTCGTGGAGCTGCTTGGAGGCGAGTGCGAAGCAGCTACTGTGAAGGACAATCCGTTCTTATATTTCTTGCTGGTTTACTTAAATACAAACCTACCGTGGACGGATATCGGGTTGATTTTCTGGGCGAATCAAATCAACCGCGAAGAAAAATCACCCTCAGCCAAAGGAACAGAAAATAGAAAACAAATATTTGTAAACGATTAAGTGCCAGAATTCAAAATCCAACCCACGCCTCCAGGGGAGGTGGAGACTTGAAAGAAGCGCCTCAGACCGGCTCGGCTTCCCGCTAAGAAACTGTAATTTACTGAACCTGATTTGCCCAAAGAGGCGCCAAGAAAGTTTCACTTCGTCCGGTTTTTAGTGGATGAAGTTGGAAGGCAAAAATATCCCGCATTGGTCGTAAATCGAACCTGTGTCTTTCAAGTGATCAACGATAATTCGACCCCTGCACCACCAATACCAGTTGTGTTGTGATCAGTGAATACATGTGTCCATTTGGAATCCGACCTGAAAGAAAATGCAGTCTGACAGAGCTCCGGTGAAAATCCAACGCAGTCTGAACGACAGCCATGCAAGAACTGCCACGTGCCGCTGAGATCACCGAGGGATTGAAGCGTTAAATTCAAAATTAAATGGAGTTTTGCTTCGTAGGTTCGAATTCTGCCCGCTGAATTATTGTTTAAAGATCCATTCAATGCTCAAATGAATGAACTGGATCTAATTCACTTCATTTATCTCTCTCAGAGCATGAGAGATACTCGAGCGTGGCCGGCGCTTTTAATTGGGTGCCCAATGTACTCTTGCAAAATTCAAATACACGAGGAAGAATCTCTCACAATCTGCAACTAAAATTCTGCTACTTTGCAGAACCACCCATTTATACTCGACTTTATTTACATTTATCTCTCTATCTCTCCCTGTCTCTTGTCTCTTTGTGTTGGCCCCTGATGGACTTCTCAGGCTTCCTGGAACGGTGAAGGCTGATCGAATCCGCAACACCAGCAGGGAAACATAAAGGAAAAAAAGACTGAGACGGTCGGAAAAATAAAGGTGCAATCCAGCTGATAAATTCGGAGCTAATGTCCCCACATTTATGTCTCTTCGCCCTCACAGTAGACTCTGACGATGCCGAGACAAATGCCACTGAAGCTTCAGATCAACTAATTCTGAAAAGTATGATTTGAAAAAACAAGTCGTACATTGCAAACGAATTTAGTAAAGAGAGGCTAATATTGGTGACTGGAAATAGGTCGTGTACAACTTGATAATGCTGTATATAGGAATAGAAAACGAGATTGAGTGGACAGAAGCGGTTGGAAATGATCGCCGATCGATTGAAGACTATGGTGAAATTTTAAACCGGCTGCAGGGCTTTCTAGCAAGCGGCTCGTTGGTCTAGGGGTATGATTCTCGCTTTGGGCGTTTTACGAATGGAATATGCGAGAAATCCCGGACGAGCCCTGTTACCTCACTGCTTTTTAGTGAAAAGTCACCAATTGGATTCTGACATCTTTGCAGTTGTTCGAATTCAATTATATTTGAGCTCCAGAGGACAAAGTGCAGAAGTTTCCAAGGCGCAACACACACGGAGTAAATAAAATGTCTCAAGATGATGTGGAGATTGAAGCTGAATGTGAATTTACCCCAATTTAGGCGGTCTCATTGATATTAGATGACGGGATCGAGAACCACATATCCAAGTTTGCCGATGACACAAAGATAGACAGAATTATAAGCAGTGTGGATGGAAGAATGAGATTACAGAGAGATATTACAAGATTAAGTGAATGGGCAAAACTGCGGCAAATGGATTTCAACGTAAGCAAGTTTGAGACCATCCACTTTGGACCTCAAAAAGATAGATCAGAAAACATATTAATGGATGTTACTCCAATAAATTGACCTTATGACATTTTGTGTGGATTCGCTTGTTTCTGAAGACTGCAAAACTTTTAAAAGTCACCAAAATATTGCAATAGGAATCTTATGGCGCATACGGGGATCCAACCCGCGGCCTTGGCGTTATTAGCACCACGCTCTAACCAACTGAGCTAACCGGCCATGTATACATCTTAGCTTTATGGGCTTACCCACGTGTTGGGTAGTTTGTGTTTATTTTTACACCAGCTGACAGGGTTTAACAACGAATATTGAACAAACCACATCCCTCAAACATTGTTACTTGTTTCTGTATATACTGTCGAGGATGTAGATCAAAATTAACAAACAAAGAGCACTTTAATGTAACAAATTAAATTCCGATCAATGTTATTTTACTAACAATGAACAGCCCATCCATAAAACACTGCCCCGCTATAAAACCTGTGGGCAGGACCCTGAGCGACTGTGAAAATGATATCACCTTAACGTGATTCGATCACGCTGCGTTTTGACGTTGAGTCAGATGTCTGTCTGTCCATCCGTCTTATTGGGTCTCGGCCTTATTCTCAGGCCAGGCTTTTTGTTTGCTGGCTGTAGGCCTCGCTCCCCGACTGACTGAACAACTACCGGGCCGTGTGTCAGAATCAATGACTGTGACTGACTGTCTGCCCATTTATGGCCACATTTCTGAGTTCCTGCCTTCGCTCTGTGTCGCAGGCCTGTCTCTGTCCCTTCGGATCACAACACACCCACAAGCTTCACGACTGAACGCAGGTTTGGTCAGTCTGTCCTCGCAGGTCCTTCGGAAGCTAATGATGTTGAACTGAATTATTTTTCCTGAGTGACTTGTGAAGTTTTGTTCAGTGATATGTTTGCGAAAGAGAACGGAGGAAATAGTTAGTGTGCAACTCGACATTTCTCTACATCGGAATAGAAAACGTGATTGGATGGATCGAAGAGGTCTGAAAGGATGGCCGATCGGCTGTGGGTGGCACCGAATTCTGCAGTGGCTGCAGTGGTTCATTACCGGTAATGAAAATGAGGTAATATACTACCACAAGCTGGCGGTGCAAATCATTCAATTTCCCAAACTTGACCCACCGAATCAAATGAAGCTCCAGGGAAAGCTACAAGACAACGCCGGTCTATCGGGCATCGTTTGAAGCAACTGGCAGTTTAAAGTGGCATCTACAGCCATGCAAGTGCGGCCATGTGCCGCTTGCGATCGCCGAGTGGTTGAAGCGTTAAATTCAAGATCAAATGGAGTTTTCATTCGCAGGTTTGATTTCTGCTCGCTGAATTATTGTTTAAAGATCCGTTCAATGCTTAAATGAATGAACTGGATCTAACTCACTTCATTTATCTCTCTCAGAGCATGAGAGATACTCGAGCGTGGCCGGCGCTTTCAATTGGGTGCCCAATGTACTCTTGCAAAATTCAAATACACAAGAAAGAAGCTTGCCCAATCTTCAACTAAAATTCTGCTACTTTGCAGAACCACCCATTTATACTCGACTTTATTTACATGAATCTCTCGTCTCCTTGTCTCTTGTCTCTATGTTGTCCCCTGATGGACTTCTCAGGCTTCCTGGAACGGTAAAGGCTGATCGAACCTGCAACATCAGCAGGGAAAGGTAAAGGAAAAACAGATTGAGACGGTCGGAAAAGTACAGGTGCAGCCCAGCTGATAAATTCGTAGCTAATGTCTCCACATTTTTGTCTCTTCGCCCTCACAGTGAAAGAAAACAGCAATGTGAGTAAAATATACTTATGGTAGCTTGTATACTCTGACGATGCCGAGACAGATGCCAATGTAGCTTCAGATTAACTAATTCTGAAAAGTATTGTTTGAAAAAACAAGTCGTACATTGTAAACGAATTTAGTAAAGAGAGGCTAATATTTGTGATTGAAAATAGGTAGTGTACAACTTGATATTGCTGTATATAGGAATAGAAAACGAGATTGGGTGGACAAAAGCGGTTGGAAAGGACAGCCGATCGGCTGAAGACTATGGTGAAATTTTAGACCGGCTGCAGGGTTTTCTGACAAGCGGCTCGTTGGTCTTGGGGTATGATTTTCGCTTTGGGCGTTTTTCCAATGGGATATGCGAGAGGTCTTGGGTTCAAATCCCGGACGAACCCTGTTATCTCACTGCTTTTTAGTGAAAAGTCACCAATTGGATTCTGACATCTTTGCAGTTGTTGGAATTGAATGATGTTTGAGCTCCAGGGGACAAAGTGCAGAAGTTGACAAGGCGCAACACACACGGAGTAAATAAAATGTCTCAAAATGATGTGGAGACAGAAGCTGAATGTGAATTTCCCCCAATTTCGGCGGTCTCACTGATATTCGATGACGGGATCGAGAACCACATATCCAAGTTTGCCGATGACACAAAGATAGACAGAATTATCAGCAGTGTGGATGGAAGAATGAGATTACAGAGAGATATTACTAGATTAAGTGAATGGGCAAAACTGCGGCAAATGGATTTCAACGCAAGCAAGTTTGAGGCCGTCCACTTTGGACCTCAAAAAGATAGATCAGAAAACATATTAATGGATGTTACTCCAAAAAATTGACCTCATGACATTTTGTGTGGATTCGCTTGTTTCTCAAGTCTGCCAAACTTTTAAAAGTTACCAAAATATTGCAATAGCAATCTTATGGCCCGTACGGGGATCCAACCCGCGACCTTGGCGTTATTAGCACCACGCTCTAACCAACTGAGCTAACCGGCCATGTAGACATCTTAGCTTTATGGGCTTACCCACGTGTTGGGTAGTTTGTGTTTATTTTTAAACCAGCTGACAGGGTTTAACAACGAATATTGAATAAACCACATCCCTTAAACATTGTTACTTGTTTCTGTATATACTGTCGAGGATGTAGATCAAAATTAACAAACAAAGAGCACTTTAATGTAACAAATTAAATTCCGATCAATATTATTTTACTAACAATGAACAGCCCATCCATAAAACACTGCCCCGCTATAAAACCTGTGGGCAGAACCCTGAGCGACTGTGAAAATGATATCACCGCAACGTGATTCGATCACGCTGCGTTTTGACGTTGAGTCAGATGTCTGTCTGTCCATCCGTCTTATTGGGTCTCGGCCTTATTCTCAGGCCAGGCTTTTTGTTTGCTGGCTGTAGGCCTCGCTCCCCGACTGACTGAACAACTACCGGGCCGTGTGTCAGAATCAATGACTGTGACTGACTGTCTGCCCATTTATGGCCACATTTCTGAGTTCCTGCCTTCGCTCTGTGTCGCAGGCCTGTCTCTGTCCCTTCGGATCACAACACACCCACAAGCTTCACGACTGAACGCAGGTTTGGTCAGTCTGTCCTCGCAGGTCCTTCGGAAGCTAATGATGTTGAACTGAATTATTTTTCCTGAGTGACTTGTGAAGTTTTGTTCAGTGATATGTTTGCGAAAGAGAACGGAGGAAATAGTTAGTGTGCAACTCGACATTTCTCTACATCGGAATAGAAAACGTGATTGGATGGATCGAAGAGGTCTGAAAGGATGGCCGATCGGCTGTGGGTGGCACCGAATTCTGCAGTGGCTGCAGTGGTTCATTACCGGTAATGAAAATGAGGTAATATACTACCACAAGCTGGCGGTGCAAATCATTCAATTTCCCAAACTTGACCCACCGAATCAAATGAAGCTCCAGGGAAAGCTACAAGACAACGCCGGTCTATCGGGCATCGTTTGAAGCAACTGGCAGTGTAAAGTGGCATCTACAGCCATGCAAGTACTGCCATGTGCCGCTGCGATCGCCGAGTGGTTGAAGCGTTAAATTCAAGATGAAATGGAGTTTTCATTCGCAGGTTTGATTTCTGCTCGCTGAATTATTGTTTAAAGATCCGTTCAATGCTTAAATGAATGAACTGGATCTAACTCACTTCATTTATCTCTCTCAGAGCATGAGAGATACTCGAGCGTGGCCGGCGCTTTTAATTGGGTGCCCAATGTACTCTTGCAAAATTCAAATACACAAGAAAGAAGCTTGCCCAATCTTCAACTAAAATTCTGCTACTTTGCAGAACCACCCATTTATCAGAGACTTTATTTACATGAATATCTCTATCTCTCCTTGTCTCTTGTCTCTATGTTGTCCCCTGATGGACTTCTCAGGCTTCCTGGAACGGTAAAGGCTGATCTAACCTGCTAACACCAGCAGGGAAAGGTAAAGGAAAAAAAGACTGAGACTGTCGGAAAAGTAAAGGTGCAACCCAGCTGATAAATTCGTAGCTAATGTCTCCACATTTTTGTCTCTTCGCCCTCACAGTGAAAGAAAACAGCAGTGTGAGTAAAATATACTCATGGTAGCTTGTATACTCTGAAGATGCCGAGACAGATGCCAATGTAGCTTCAGATCAACTAATTCTGAAAAGTATTGTTTGAAAAAACAAGTCGTACATTGTAAACGAATTTAGTAAAGAGAGGCTATTATTGGTGACTGGAAATAGGTAGTGTCCAACTTGATATTGCTGTATACAGGAATAGAAAACGAGATTGGGTGGACAGAAGCGGTTGTAAAGAATGCATTAAAGGGTAAGACGGTACATGAGCAGTGGTGTTCATTTAGGGAGTTATTTTACAACTTTTAAAATAAATATACTCCACTGAGGAAAAAAGGGTGTAAAAGAAATGACAGCCATCCGTGGCTAAGTAAAGAAATCAAGGATAGTATCCGACTAAAAACAAGGACATATAAGGTAGCCAAACTTAGTGGGAGGATAGAAGATTGGGAATTCTTCAAAAGACAACAAAAAGTAACGAAAGGATTGATTAAGAAAGGGAAGTTAGATTATGAAAAGAAATTAGCAAAAAATATAAAAACAGATAGCAAGAGTTTCTATCGTTATATAAAAAGAAAAAGGGTGGCTGAGGCAAACGTAGTTCCCTTAGAGGATGAGACCGGGAAATTAATGGTGGGAAACATGGAGATGGCAAAAATGCTGAACAAATATTTTGTTTCAGTCTTTACAGTAGAGGACACTAAGAATATCCCAACACTGGATAAACAGGGGACTCTACGGGGGGAGGAGCTAAATACGATTAAAATCACTCAGGAGATGGTACTCAGTAAAATAATGGGACTCAAAGCGGATAAATCCACTGGACCTGATGGCTTCCATCCTAGGGTCTTGAGGGAAGTGGCAGTAGGGATTGTGGATGCTTTGGTGATAGTTTTCCAAAATTCCCTGGACTCAGGAGAGGTCCCGGCAGATTGGAAAACTGCTAATGTAACACCGTTATTTAAAAAGGGTCGTAGGCAGAAGGCTGGAAATTATAGGCCAGTTAGCTTAACATCTGTGGTGGGTAAAATTTTGGAGTCTATTATTAAGGAGACAGTAACGGAACATTTAGATAAACATAATTTAATAGGACAAAGTCAGCATGGCTTTATGAAGGGGAAGTCATGTCTGACAAATTTGCTTGAGTTCTTTGAGGATACAACGTACAGGGTGGATAAAGGGGAACCAGTGGACATAGTGTATTTAGACTTCCAGAAGGCATTCGACAAGGTGCCACATAAAATATTATTACTTAAGATAAAAAATCACGGGATTGGGGGTAATATTCTGGCATGGGTGGAGGATTGGTTATCGAACAGGAAGCAGAGAGTTGGGATAAATGGTTCATTTTCGGACTGGCAACCAGTAACCAGTGGTGTTCCACAGGGGTCGGTGCTGGGTCCCCAACTCTTTACAATCTATATTAACGATTTGGAGGAGGGGACCGAGTGCAACATATCAAAATTTGCAGATGATACAAAGATGGGAGGGAAAGTAGAGAGTGAGGAGGACATAAAAAACCTGCAAGGGGATATAGACAGGCTGGGTGAGTGGGCGGAGATTTGGCAGATGCAACATAGTATTGGAAAATGTGAGGTTATGCACTTTGGCAGGAAAAATCAGAGAGCAAGTTATTTTCTTAATGGCGAGAGACTGGAAAGTACTGCAGTACAAAGGGATCTGGGGGTCCGAGTGCAAGAAAATCAAAAAGTTGGTATGCAGGTGCAGCAGGTGATCAAGAAAGCCAACGGAATGTTGGCTTTTATTGCTAGGGGGATAGAATATAAAAACAGGGAGGTATTGCTGCAGTTATATAGGGTATTGGTGAGACCGCACCTGGAATACTGCATACAGTTTTGGTCTCCATACTTAAGAAAAGACATACTTGCTCTCGAGGCAGTACAAAGAAGGTTCACTCGGTTCATCCCGGGGATGAGGGGGCGAACATATGAGGAGAGGTTGAGTAGATTGGGACTCTACTCATTGGAGTTCAGAAGAATGAGAGGCGATCTTATTGAAACATATAAGATTGTGAAGGGGCTTGATCGGGTGGATGCAGTAAGGATGTTCCCAAAGATGGGTGAAACTAGAACTAGGGGGCATAATCTTAGAATAAGGGGCTGCTCTTTCAAAACTGAGAAGAGGAGAAACTTCTTCACTCAGAGGGTGGTAGGTCTGTGGAATTTGCTGCCCCAGGAAGCTGTGGAAGCTACATCATTAGATAAATTTAAAACAGAAATAGACAGTTTTCTAGCAGTAAAGGGAATTAGGGGTGATGGGGAGCGGGCAGGAAATTGGACATGAAGCTGAGTTCGGATCGGTCAATGCCCTGTGGGTGGCGCAGAGGGCCCAGGGGCTGTGTGGCCGGGTCCTTCTCCTACTTCTTGTGTTCTTTAGATTTGTGGTTGGGATCAGATCAGCCATGATCTTATTGAATGGCGGAGCAGGCTCGAGGGGCCGATTGGCCTACTCCTGCTCCAATTTCTTATGTTCTTATGTTCTGATGATAGCCGATCGGCTGAAGACGATGGTGAAATTTTAGACCGGCTGCACGGCTTTCTAGCAAGCGGCTCGTTGGTCCAGGGGTATGATTCTCGCTTTGGGCGTTTTTCTAATGGAATATGCGAGAGATCCCGGCCCTGTTATCTCACTGCTTTTAAGTGAAAAGTCACCAATTGGATTCTGAGATCTTTGCAGTTGTTGGAATTGAATTATATTTGAGCTGCAGAGGACAAAGTGCAGAAGTTTCCAAGGCGCAACACACACGGAGTAAATAAAATGTCTCAAGATGATGTGGAGATTGAAGCCGAATGTGAATTTACCCCAATTTCGGCGGTCTCATTGACATTTGATGACGGGATCGAGAACCACGTATCCAAGTTTGCCGATGACACAAAGATGGACAGAATTATAAGCAGTGTGGATGGAAGAATATTGCAATAGGAACCTTACGGGGATCCAACCCGCGACCTTGGCGTTATTAGCACCACGCTCTAACCAACTGAGCTAACCGGTCATGTGCACATCTTAGCTTTATGGGCTTACCCGCGTGTTGGGTAGTTTGTGTTTATTTTTACACCAGCTGACAGGGTTTTATAACGAATATTAAATAAACCAAATCCCTTAAACATTGTTACTTGTTTCTGTATATACTGTCGAGGATGTAGATCAAAATTAACAAACAAAGAGCACATTAATGTAACAAATTAAATTCCGATCAATATTATTTTACTAACAATGAACAGCCCATCCATAAAACACTGCCCCGCTGTAAAACCTGTGGGCAGGACCCTGAGCTACTGTGAAAATGATATCACCGCAACGTGATTCGCTCACGCTGCGTTTTGACGTTGAGTCAGATGTCTGTCTGTCTATCCGTCTGATTGGGTCTCTGCCTTATTCTCAGGCCAGACTTTTTGTTTGCTGGCTGCAGGCCTCGCTCCACGACTGACTGAACAACTACCGGGCCGTGTGTCAGAATCAATGACTGTTACTGACTGTCTGCCCATTTATGGCCACATTTCTGAGTTCCTGCCTTCGCTCTGTGTCGCAGGCCTGTCTCTGTCCCTTAGGATCACAACACACCCACATGCTTCACGACTGATCGCAGGTTTGGTCAGTCTGTCCTCGCAGGTCCTTCGGAAGCTGATGATTTTGAACTGAATTATTTTTCCTGAGTGACTTGTGAAGTTTTGTTCAGTGATATGTTTGCGAAAGAGAAGGGAGGAAATAGTTAGTGTGCAACTCGACATTTCTCCACATCGGAATAGAAAACGTGATTGGATGGATAGAAGAGGTCTGAAATGATGGCCGATCGGCTGTGGGTTGCACCGAATTCTGCAGTGGCTGCAGTGGTTCATTACCGGTAATGAAAACGAGGTAATATAATACCACAAGCTGCCGGTGAAAATCATTCAATTTCCCAAACTTGACCCACCGAATCAAATGAAGCTCGTGGGAAAGCTACAAGTCAACGCCGGTCTATCGGGCATCGTTTGAAGCAACTGGCAGTTTAAAGTGGCATCTACAGCCATGCAAGTACTGCCATGTGCCGCTGCGATCGCCGAGTGGTTGAAGCGTTAAATTCAAGATCAAATGGAGTTTTACTTCGCAGGTTTGATTTCTGCTCGCTGAATTATTGTTTAAAGATCCGTTCAATGCTTAAATGAATGAACTGGATCTAACTCACTTCATTTATCTCTCTCAGAGCATGAGAGATACTCGAGCGTGGCCGGCGCTTTCAATTGGGTGCCCAATGTACTCTTGCAAAATTCAAATACACAAGAAAGAAGCTTGCCCAATCTTCAACTAAAATTCTGCTACTTTGCAGAACCACCCATTTATACTCGACTTTATTTACATGAATCTCTCTATCTCTCCTTGTCTCTTGTCTCGATGTTGTCCCCTGATGGACTTCTCAGGCTTCCTGGAACGGTAAAGGCTGATCGAACCTGCAACATCAGCAGGGAAAGGTAAAGGAAAAACAGATTGAGACGGTCGGAAAAGTAAAGGTGCATCCCAGCTGATAAATTCGTAGCTAATGTTTCCACATTTTTGTCTCTTCGCCCTCACAGTGAAAGAAAACAGCAATGTGAGTAAAATATACTTATGGTAGCTTGTATCCTCTGACGATGCCGAGACAGATGCCAATGTAGCTTCAGATTAACTAATTCTGAAAAGTATTGTTTGAAAAAACAAGTCGTACATTGTAAACGAATTTAGTAAAGAGAGGCTAATATTTGTGATTGGAAATAGGTAGTGTACAACTTGATATTGCTGTATATAGGAATAGAAAACGAGATTGGGTGGACAAAAGCGGTTGGAAAGGACAGCCGATCGGCTGAAGACTATGGTGAAATTTTAGACCGGCTGCAGGGTTTTCTGACAAGCGGCTCGTTGGTCTTGGGGTATGATTTTCGCTTTGGGCGTTTTTCCAATGGGATATGCGAGAGGTCTCGGGTTCAAATCCCGGACGAACCCTGTTACCTCACTGCTTTTTAGTGAAAAGTCACCAATTGGATTCTGACATCTTTGCAGTTGTTGGAATTGAATGATGTTTGAGCTCCAGGGGACAAAGTGCAGATGTTGACAAGGCGCAACACACACGGAGTAAATAAAATGTCTCAAAATGATGTGGAGACAGAAGCTGAATGTGAATTTCCCCCAATTTCGGCGGTCTCACTGATATTCGATGACGGGATCGAGAACCACATATCCAAGTTTGCCGATGACACAAAGATAGACAGAATTATCAGCAGTGTGGATGGAAGAATGAGATTACAGAGAGATATTACTAGATTAAGTGAATGGGCAAAACGGCGGCAAATGGATTTCAACGCAAGCAAGTTTGAGGCCGTCCACTTTGGACCTCAAAAAGATAGATCAGAAAACATATTAATGGATGTTACTCCAAAAAATTGACCTCATGACATTTTGTGTGGATTCGCTTGTTTCTCAAGTCTGCCAAACTTTTAAAAGTTACCAAAATATTGCAATAGGAATCTTACGGCCCGTACGGGGATCGAACCCGCGACCTTGATATTATTAACACCACGCTCTAACCAACTGAGCTAACCGGCCATGTATACATCTTAGCTTTATGGGCTTACCCGCGTGTTGGGTAGTTTGTGTTTATTTTTACACCAGCTGACAGGGTTTTATAACGAATATTGAATAAACCACATCCCTTAAACATTGTTACTTGTTTCTGTATATACTGTCGAGGATGTAGATCAAAATTAACAAACAAAGAGCACATTAATGTAACAAATTAAATTCCGATCAATATTATTTTACTAACAATGAACAGCCCATCCATAAAACACTGCCCCGCTGTAAAACCTGTGGGCAGGACCCTGAGCTACTGTGAAAATGATATCACCGCAACGTGATTCGCTCACGCTGCGTTTTGACGTTGAGTCAGATGTCTGTCTGTCTATCCGTCTGATTGGGTCTCTGCCTTATTCTCAGGCCAGGCTTTTTGTTTGCTGGCTGCAGGCCTCGCTCCCCGACTGACTGAACAACTACCGGGCCGTGTGACAGAATCAATGACTGTGACTGACTGTCTGCCCATTTATGGCCACATTTCTGAGTTCCTGCCTTCGCTCTGTGTCGCAGGCCTGTCTCTGTCCCTTAGGATCACAACACACCCACAAGCTTCACGACTGAACGCAGGTTTGGTCAGTCTGTCCTCGCAGGTCATTCGGAAGCTAATGATTTTGAACTGAATTATTTTTCCTGAGTGACTTGTGAAGTTTTGTTCAGTGATATGTTTGCGAAAGAGAAGGGAGGAAATAGTTAGTGTGCAACTCGACATTTCTCTACATCGGAATAGAAAACGTGATTGGATGGATAGAAGAGGTCTGAAAGGATGGCCGATCGGCTGTGGGTGGCACCGAATTCTGCAGTGGCTGCAGTGGTTCATTACCGGTAATGAAAACGAGGTAATATAATACCACAAGCTGCCGGTGAAAATCATTCAATTTCCCAAACTTGACCCACCGAATCAAATGAAGCTCCTGAGAAAGCTGCAAGACAACGCCGGTCTATCGGGCATCGTTTAAAGCAACTGGCAGTTTAAAGTAGCATCTACAGCCATGTAAGTACTGCCATGTGCCGCTGCGATCGCCGAGTGGTTGAAGCGTTAAATTCAAGATCAAATGGAGTTTTCCTTCGCAGGTTTGATTTCTGCTCGCTGAATTATTGTTTAAAGATCCGTTCAATGCTCAAATGAATGAACTGGAACTAACTCACTTCATTTATCTCCCTCAGAGCATGAGAGACACTCGAGCGTGGCCGGCGCTTTTAATTGGGTGCCCAATGTACTCTTGCAAAATTCAAATACACAAGAAAGAATCTTGACCAATCTGCAACTAAAATTCTGCTACTTTGCAGAACCACCCATTTATAAGCGATTTTATTTACATGAATCTCTCTGTCTCTCCTTGTCTCTTGTCTCTCTGTTGTCCCCTGATGGACTTCTCAGGCTTCCTGGAACGTTCAAGGCTGATCGAACCTGCAACACCAGCAGGGAAAGGTAAAGGAAAAAAAGACTGAGACGGTCGGAAAAGTAAAGGTGCAACCCAGCTGATAAATTCGTAGCTAATGTCTCCACATTTTTGTCTCTTCGCCCTCACAGTGAAAGAAAACAGCAATGTGAGTAAAATATACTTTTGGTCGCTTGGAAACTCTGACGATGCCGAGACAGATGCCAATGCAGCTTCAGATTAACTAATTCTGAAAATAATTATTTGAAAAAACAAGTCGTACATTGTAAACGAATTTAGTAAAGTGAGGCTAATATTGGTGACTGGAAATAGGTAGTGTAGAACTTGATATTGCTGTATGTGGGAATAGAAAACGAGATTGGGTGGACAGAAGCGGTTGGAAAGGATAGCCGATCGGCTGAAGACTATGGTGAAATTTTAGACCGGCTGCAGAGCTTTCTAGTAAGCGGCTCGTTGGTCTATGGGTATGATTCTCGCTTTGGGCGTTCTTCTAATGGAATATGCGAGCGGTCCCGGGTTCAAATCCCAGACGAGCCCTGTTATCTCACTGCTTTTTAGTGAAAAGTCACCAATTGGATTCTGACATCTTTGCAGTTGTTCGAATTGAATTCTCTTTGAGCTCCAGAGGACAAAGTGCAGAAGTTTCCAAGGCGCAACACACACGGAGCAAATAAAATGTGGAGATTGAAGCTGAATGTGAATTTACCCCAATTTTGGCGGTCTCATTGATATTAGATGATGGGATAGAGAAACACATATCCAAGTTTGCCAATGACACAAAGATAGACAGAATTATAAGCAGTGTGGATCGAAGAATGAGATTACAGAGAGATGTTACTGGATTAAGTGAATGGGCAAAACTGCGGCAAATGGATTTCAACGTAAGCAAGTTTGAGGCCGTCCACTTTGGACCTCATAAAGATAGATCAGAAAACATAATAATGGATGTTACTCCAAAAAATTGACCTCATGACATTTTGTGTGGATTCGCTTGTTTCCAAAGTCTGCCAAACTTTTAAAAGTTACCAACTGACCTAACCGGCCATGTATATATTTTAGCTTTATGGGCTTACCCACGTGTTGGGTAGTTTGTGTTTATTTTTACACCGGCTGACAGGGTTTTTGAACGAATATTGATAAACCACATCCCTTAAACATTGTTACTTGTTTCTGTATATACTGTCGAGGATGTAGATCAAAATTAACAAACAGAGCACTTTAATGTAACAAATTAAATTCCGATCAATATTATTTTACTAACAATGAACAGCCCATCCATAAAACACTGCCCCGCTGTAAAACCTGTGGGCAGGACCCTGAGCTACTGTGAAAATGATGTCAGCGCAACGTGATTCGATCACGCTGAGTTTTGACGTTGAGTCAGATGTCTGTCTGTCTATCCGTCTGATTGGGTCTCTGCCTTATTCTCAGGCCAGGCTTTTTGTTTGCTGGCTGCAGGCCTCGCTCCCCGACTGACTGAACAACTCCCAGGCCGTGTGTCAGAATCAATGACTGTGACTGACTGTCTGCCCATTTATGGCCACATTTCTGAGTTCCTGCCTTCGCTCTGTGTCGCAGGCCTGTCTCTGTCCCTTCGGATCACAACACACCCACAAGCTTCACGACTGAACACAGGTTTAGTCAGTCTGTCCTCGCAGGTCCTTCGGAAGCTAATGATTTTGAACTGAATTATTTTTCCTGAGTGACTTGAGAAGTTTGGTTCAGTGATATGTTTGCGAAAGTGAACGGAGGAAATAGTTAGTGTGTAACTCGACATTTCTCTACATCGGAATAGAAAATGTGATTGGATGGATAGAAGAGGTCTGAAAGGATGGCCGATCGGCTGTGGGTGGCACCGAATTCTGCAGTGGCTGCAGTGGTTCATTCCCGGTAATGAAAATGAGGGAATATACTACCACAAGCTGCCGGTGAAAATCATTCAATTTCCCAAACTTGTCCCACCGAATCAAATGAAGCTCCTGGGAAAGCTACAAGACAACGCCGGTCTATCGGGCATCGTTTGAAGCAACTGGCAGCTTGAAGTGGCATCTACAGCCATGCAATTACTGCCATGTGCCGCTGCGATCGACGAGTGGTCGAAGCGTTAAATTCAAGATCAAATGGAGTTTTCCTTCGCAGGTTTGATTTCTGCTCGCTGAATTATTGTTTAAAGATCCGTTCAATGCTCAAATGAATGAACTGGATCTCATTCACTTCATTTATCTCTCTCAGAGCATGAGAGATATCGAGCGTGGCCGGCGCTTTTAATTGGGTGCCCAATGTACTCTTGCAAAATTCAAATACACAAGAAAGAATCTTGCCCAATCTGCAACTAAAATTCTGCGACTTTGCAGAACTACCCATTTATACTCGACTTTATTTACATGAATCTCTCTATCTCTCCTTGTCTCTTCTCTCGATGTTGTGCCCTGATGGACTTCTCAGGCTTCCTGGAACGGTAAAGGCTGATCCGGTCACGTGAACTCATATCGGGATTTTCGGGGCCCCCCCGCTGGAAACCCGCAGGAAACCCAACCCGAAAATCGAGCCCATGATGTCTGTCCATTGACTTTATGCCAGTTAGAAATTTAACAGAAATGAAAGGCAGGAGCAGATGTTTAATGACCAATGGATTTTGCTGAACACCATTTGTTCTTTGAATTATCGGTAACTGTTTTCCTTAAACCCCACACTCGACCGCAAGAATAACATGTCTGAGATGGGGATTTGACTCAGTCTCATTTTTTTTCTGTGACGGTACTGGTGGACATTTCCCAAGAAGCAGAATCCAAATTGAGGAATATTTCATTTTGAAACCGATGTCCCTCTTTGGTTCCATGAGGGTTTCAGAGAAACTGGAATATTTGTTTGTTGGTGATTCTGCTGGAACCGCAATAGTCTGATTATAAATGTAACTAAAACGGATGATGCCGATACTAAAGCAATGGTGAGGACAGCAACTTTCCTTATTAATGGCAAAACACCGCAGTTCTCAGTCTGTTACATCAGATATTTTTAATACTCTTCATTAACAATATTTGAGTAAAAACAACGACATAAAACGATACAAAGTTCATCAGCTGATAAAACTATTCAATTCAAAATATATTTTTTCCGCAGAATTACATCAGTTAAACAAATTCCCCATGTTTGTTTATAGAAGAGAGACATTAAATCTATTTATTTAACAACGATAACTTGCTTTTTAAATTGCGCCTTTAAGGTAGAAAAAAATCCCAAGGCGCTTCAAATAGAATGTGAAATAAAAGCGAGACAGAGTGAAGGAGAGGAGGAGGAGGCATGAGTCGCTGTTTGATCAAAGAGCCGGGTATAACTCGGGCCGAGGGAAATTGATCCTCGGGGGAGTGGAGCGGGGCGATTCTAGAATGTGGGAGCTCGCCGGCTGAAGGCCGAGGCGCTGATGGCAGATTGAACGGAGGGAGAGTTAGAAGAGATCCGAGCCAGAGGGCGGGGAGAGTTGGGTGTGTGGGGTTGTAAGGCTCGAGGAGGTTACAGAGAAGAAGGTGATAAACCTGTTAAAAATAAAAGGGACCCTTCCCTTATTGAACAGAGATATAAAGTAAAAAGCAAAGAAGTTATGGTAAACTTTTATAAATCACTGGTGAGGCCTCAGCTGGAGTATTGTGTCTCATTCTGGGCATCACATTTGAGGAAGGATGTGAAGGCCTTGGAGAGGGTGCAGAGGAGATTTCCTGGAATGGTACATGGGATGAGGGAATTCAGATATGTGGAGAGACTGGGGAAGCTGGGATTGTTCTCCTTGGAACAAAGTTAAGGGGAGACTTGATAGAGGTCCTCAGAATAGTTCAGGGTTTGATAGGGAGTAAATCCAGATAAACCGTTTCCACTGGCAGGAGAGTCGCTCACCAAAGGACACACACTTAAGATAATTATCAACAGAACCAGAGAGGAGATGAGGAGACATGTTTTTTTTACACAGGGAGTTGTTACTGGTCTGGACCGCTCTGCCTGAAAGGGTGGTGGAAGCAGATTCAATAGTAGCTTTCAAAAGGGAATTGTATGTATTGGAGTGATTCGGTTGGTCGCATTCTCGCCTCTGAGTTCGAAGATTGTGGGTTCATTCCCACTCCAGAGAATTGAGCACAATATCTAGGCTGACACTCCCAGATCAGTACTGAGGGAATGCTGGACTGTCAGAGGTGCGGTCTTTTTTATGAGATGTTAAACCGACACCCCATCTGCCCTCTCGGGTGGACGTGAAAGATCTCATGGCACTATTTCGAAGAAGAGCAGGGGAGTTATCCCTGGTGTCCTGGCCAATATTTATCCCTCAATCCACATCACGAAAACAGATAATCTCATCAGTATCATATTACTGTTTGTGGGATCTTGCTGTGCACATATTGGCTGCCGCATTTCCTATATTACAACATTGACTCCAATTCAGAAGTATTTCATTGGTTGTAAAGTGCTTTGGGGCGTCCGGGGGTTGAGTAAGACGCTATATAAATGCAAGTCTTTTTTTTCTTTTTGTATATTTGAAAAGGAAACAATTGCAGGGCAATGGGGAAAGAGCGGGGGAGTTGGACTAATTGGACAGCTCTTTGAAAGAGTCGGCACAGGCACGATGGGCCGAATGGCCTCTTTCTGCGCTATAAGATTCTATAGATTCAGAAGGCAAATTTCATGGAGGGATTTTAACAGAAAATAAAGCTGTCTTTGCAACGGACATGAGCTAACATCTAAAATACCCACGGCTGTGGAGACAGTCAGTCGAGATTCGTCCATGATCGAGCCGAATACTTCAGGACTTCCGGTGATAAATTATCAAACATCCCGTTGAAATATTTCAACCAAAATTCTGTCACGAGAAGAAAGAAAACATGTTGGTAAATGAAGTCAATTAACTCATTCCCACTCTGCAAAGGGACTAAATACAGCCAGTGTCCATCAGGTTTTATTTTAAATTGATGCGTGTCACAATCTCTGGGACATTTGCAATTTAAGAATTTAAGACCATTTTAGATAGTTGATAACGTTTATGAAATTGAAAATCAAACTGTATGCATAAAGAGGCAATTGGACGAAAGACTGAGGAAAGCTTTCCAATTGTGGATGGCCGGTCAGGAGCTCTCACCTCACTGTTAAAAACTGTCCACTAATAACGTCAATTCAATCTGGGTTACGGCCGGTGCCGACCTTGCCCGGGTTTCTTTCCCGCATTCCTTTGGAAAGGAAATTCTCCTGCTTGTTTATGAATCCCTCGACTATGCGGACCATCTACCTCTGCAACCTGCTCCACCACAGACACCAACTCACGCGCTCCACGTCTCTGACTGTGGTCTGTTGTGTATCACCCGACTCCACTCCCACCAACATCAATGTTGACCTTTCACAAATCACCCATCTGCATTCAGTATTTGTTTAATTATTTCTCGGGATGTGGGATGTCACTGGCAAAGCCGGCGTTTAATGCCAATCCCTAGTTGTCCTGAGATGGTGACGGTAGGCCTTTGTACTTCTCCACCCGAATGCACAGACGTGGATATATCTCTCCTCACTCCTAGGCATCAAGCTCCATGTTGGAGCACATCCTCGGTCTGGACCCCTAGTGTTTCCCAGATTCCGAGCAGCATTTCCAAACCTCACCTTATGAAAACCCCTGAGAGCGCTGTCCAAGTGGACACTGACGCTTCTGTTGGCAGGACATGGACTCCTTTCCATTGTGTGTCTCAGTGATGGTATCAGCTGCTCATTCATCAAATATAATACGGTTTACAGTCCGAGCTCTTATTCGGTCACAAAAACCTTACATTACTACAACCTCAACAGAACCTCCCCATTGCCCCAGCCTGATATTTCCTCATTCCCACACTCATCCTTCAAGAAAGTTACCCGTTTAGCGCCAATTCAAGCTGCATTTTGCTGTGAACCAGTGCTCACTGGGTTGAATCTGGAACTGGGACTGACATTGTCTGAATTCACTTGCAGCTCGCACTCGAGGGGGCTTCCATTTCACCATTCAGGGCTGAACTTTAACCCGGAGGTGAAATGTCCCTGTCGATCCCTCACCACCACCGACCCCCATGTTTAGCGTTTTTTTTCAACCGAAGAACGTTCTCAACATCGCGCTGTTTGTTAAGCGAGTCCGGTGACCTGGCCTCAGCTCATCTTCTGGCAACAATGTGCAGCAGTTGATGTCCCTCTGACCTAACTTTGTCCCATGAACCCCAGGCCCAGTGCCTTTTGCTCCATTGTCTCAACGTAAGAATTGAGTCTGTATTATTCTTTTGTTTGGTTTGGAAAACCCTTCTGTCAAATTAGAAAAATAGAGAGATAGAGAAATAGATGTAGAAAGATAGAGAGAGAGATATGGAGGTCGAGAGATGAAGAGCGAGATTGAGAGAGATGATAATAGAGAGATAGAGATGATGATAGAGAGACGATAAAGAGCGATATATATATATATATATATATATAAATAGATAAATAGACAGACAGAGAGAGAGAGGGAGGGAAAACAGAGACTGAGATTGCTGCATGTGGAAAGCCAGAAAGATAATTTGCACTTTCCTCCCCAACTTCTTTAGTAATAGAATATTTATGGTCAGTGATCTGTCAATAAACAGACTAATGGACTCTCGGTCGATTACTGAGAACTAACTCTCTGTGCCGCTCTGCTGAATTGAACTCACAGTCTGTGGCGGGGTGGTCCCTGGTCTTTCTGAATGTGAGACGAAAGCCTTTGTCCAGCACGGAATCACGATCTGGGCTGCTCGGGGTCACGTCCTCAACATCGTCACAACTTCCCGGAACTGGCGCTGGAAGGAAATGATTGTTGGGAATCAGAGCAGGAGTTTTAAAAGGTAATTCACAAAAAAAAACAGAAACCCATTGTTACTCAGTCATCAAACCACATGGAGCAGTTTGGGTCCATCAACAATATGGAACAATTCTCAGTCCTAGAAAAGAGAAGGCTAAGGGGTGATCGACAGAATGGTTACAGCACAGGAGGCCCTTCGGCCTATCGAGCCCTTGCAGGGTAAAGCGTTTGGAGCTGCTGGGGATTGAATGCGGGAACTCACACACGGTGAGCTCCATCCCCACTGATCGAGGTCTTTAAGATTATGAAAGGCTTTGATAGGGTAGAAGTAAAGAACATTTTTCCACTTGTGGGAGAGACCAAAACGAGAGGTCATAAATATAAAATAGTGGCTAGTAAATCCAATAGGGAATTCAGGAGAAACCTCTTCACCAACATGTAACCGTAGGGGTTAATTATTGCGGCAGGTATTGGCGAAAAAATTGAAATTGCTTTCTCCGCTATTTTAACTCTCAGTTTGATTTATTTCTTTAAACTGGACTTATTTCGTTGTCACGACAGCAGGTAATTGAGTGTGGTATGACAGGGTTAAGTGTTCGTCGGTTTGATCACCAACAGAAATTTCCGGGCTTTTTTGGGCAACAGGCATGAGTCATCCAATGGGATATTTCAATACAAATTGCAAAACAATTGTCCGAATGGCGATTAATGATTGGCATTGGGCTGGTGCAATTGTACAGAAATGTGATTACAAATAAAGGAATGAGTCGGCAGCCTCCGAGCCCAGGGGTGAACTTACCAGGACCCTCTGCGCTGGGGGTCTGCTCATTCAATGGGCCAGAATCAATATCATCGTAATCCTGTTTACTGAGGTGCTCTCTGGTCTTATCTATAAAAGGAAATGTTCATTTTAGTGGAGAACAGCGGTGGAGGCGCAAGGCGGTCTTTTCCAGACCATTTAAACAGAGTTTTCCTAAATTAATGACGCACACGTCCTGACAAGTATTCAAGGGAACCCATCGGGTGGAGCTCCTGGATTCCTGATTGACATCACGGCTATTATTACAATCTGATGGCAAAACAATCACCATCACCGGTTGAGGGATCTGGGTGCGTGAGAAACTGCTTTAATTATTCCGGGCTCTTTGTCACCCTGAGTGGATCATTTTGTCGATGTTTCAAGCAGTGGCTGGTGCTTAATTATCATATTCACAAAATATTACACAGAATCTGAGTAATTACACACCGACTGTCACATTTACAAGATAATACACAGATCGAAGTATTTACAAACCGAATGTCACTCCAACAAAATATTACTCAGACCTGAGTATATAATGAGCAGGTTTATAATGTGTATAAGAAAGCGTATGGGATATTTGGCTTTGTAAATAGAGGTATCGTATAAAAACAAGGAAGTCATGTTAAACCTTTAGAAATCACTGGTTAGGCCTCAGCTGGGGTATTGTATACAATTCTGGGCACCACAGTTTAGAAAGGATGTAAAGGCCTTGGTGAGGGTACAGAGGAGGTTTATCAGGATGATATCAGGGATGAGGGACTTTAGATATGTGAAGATATTGGAGAAGCTGGGATTGTTTTCCTTAGAGCAGAGAAGGTTAAGGGGAGAACTAATAAAGATATTCAAAATTAAGAGGGTTTTGATCGAGCAAGTCGGGAGAAACTGTTTCCTTTGGCAAGTGGGTCGGTAAACAGAGGTCACAGATTTAAAATAATTGGCAAAAGAACTAGAGAGGAAATGAGGAGAAATTGTTTCACTCAGATCTGGAACGCACTACCTGAAAGGGCGGTGGAATCAGATTCCATAGGAACTTTTAAAGGTAAATAGGTATGTACTTGAAGGGGACTAATTCACAGGGTTATGGGAAAAAGCTGGGGTGTGGGACTAAATTGGACAGCTCTTTCAAAGAGCCGGTACAGGCACGACGGGCCAAATGGTCTCCTTCTGTGTTGTAAGACACTGTGATCTGAGTAATTACACACCGAAAGGCACATTCACAAAATATTGCACAGATCTGAGTAATTAGATGCGGAATGTAACAGTCACAAACTATTACACAATTCTGGGTGTTACATACCTTCAGGATTCTGCGAGTTCTGGCCGGTTTGATATAAGCTTGTACTGGTATAATATTCCAGATCAATCTCTCCACTATTAGATCGATAAACTGTCAAAACAAATGAGAACAGTGAAGAACATTTAATATAAATTAAGGCTGTAACATTCTTTCAAACACACAAACGCTGTCCTACAGAAATCTTGTCAACTGTTCAGGTCGCCAGCAAATGCCATCATTAGTTAGTATGACTCCAGAATACAAAGACAAACATACATTTACAGTCTTCACACCTCATAGCCTTTGCAATAAGTGTGATCATATTCATTGTTTGGGCTCTTAAACCGCAGTGCTCTCAGTGACCCCACCTGTGGGAGCAACACGGAGCATCATTGCCCTCTGCGGCAAGGAGAGTGTGATAAACTGTGCAGTGACTACTCAGAGTACATCGACACAATCTTCTGAATGAGGGTAGGGAAAAACACTTAGAAAAAGCTTCAGAATTAGAAACTAGGAGGACTGGGAAAAGACAGGAAAGAGAGAAATATAGAAATCCCATCAAACATGAAGCTGACAACAGTTAATAATCTGAACAACCAGACAGCACCATGTTCACCCAGAAAGGAGGTGTCCTGTGAACAGGGCCGAATATCACGGGACTGGTCCCAAATACATTCAATGCAGCGGAGTTTTATTGGGGGGAAGCGACACCTGGACAGACAGAACATGTCATGGGGTGGGACTCACGCGATCCTCTTCCAGCTGTGATGTTATCGATTTCTTGATAAATTGGTTCACCCGGTCTGGAAATCGTATAACTGAAGCTGCGATTTTTCACTGTTTAGGAGTAAAACAGATATATTTAATTCATTAGATTCCGGACTCCTCCCGACTGCTATCTCCAAGGAACAGAACAAAATCCACCGAATAAACGACCCCTGTCTTGTTCCATTCAAAACCCCCAAAAGAGAATGAATTTTCAAGTGTGAGAAGGTGATTGATTCGCAACTGGGATCGAGCATTATAGCGAGCAATTTACAGCCCCTTAACACACACAGAAAACTGCTGATCACCGAGGCTCTAAGATTAAAGGTACCTCTTCTTGACGACTGTCTCTGCACCGATCGCCTGTGGTCGAACCCACAACCTTTGAATGTCTCCGCCACCCACGAAGTAGAAGGCCAACACGCTAACCATTGCGCCACAGAGTCAGCTATCGAATTTGCAGGAGAGCGGGGATCTTGTGTTGTCGTTGAGGTCGTCTGACTGCTGCGGCTTCCGCCTTTCACACTCCGAGAGCCGCGGCGGCAGTCTGCACTGATCGCCCTCCAATGGATCCTGCTCCAGCCGCTTGTTGTGGGCCTGGAACAAGAAGAGTCGCGTCTGACTCCAAATCAGAAGGTTGTGTGTTTTGAACCAGGTTGAAATCACAGCATTTTCACTGTGGCTCAGGGTCATGCCGACTGATTTTAGATCGGGACCGTGTTTTAGTGATGGGATGTTCAGTGTTTGTGCAACAATATCAAAATTAAATTTGTTACATTAATGAGCTTCTTTTTCTGTTACTTTCTATTTACAACCTCTCCATTTTTATGTAGAAACAGTTAACAATGTTTAAGGGATGTGGTGTGCAGTGTTTGTGGAATCAGTGTCATTAAATTTGATACTTTCATCTGTTCCTTCTCCAACCCTGACCCTTATCATTAGATTTGCAGCTTCACCCTGTTTAAAATAGGTCACTCAGTGATAGAAATAAAGCAGTAACAACCCCGAAACCTCAATGGGTATAATTGTTCCAATGCTTTGTGATGGTCTCGATTTCCATTCAAATTTTCAATCAGCAATTCCCAACGGGTGTTTTGGGTTTGACAAACTAATTTAAGTACTTGACTGGTTCCTGGAAATGATCCAATGGGGATTTCCTTACCCGTACAGATATAGAAATTAGTACATTCCATCATTTCACAAATGACAGTTGTGTAAATAAATATATCGCGATCTGTAAGATGGAAAAGCAGCTCTTCATGTTCATAAACAAATTTCCTCAATTTATTTTATGAATCCACTTACGTTTCAATGTAGAACATATATTCAGAGTATCGCTCTAAACTTGAATGGCAAAACAATTGCAGATTTTACAATCACATAACACGCTGTCGTATAAGTAAGATTAAGGCCTACTTTGTGAAATGTTTATTCTAATTGTCTTTATGATGTTACGAAAAATATTTCTCGATGTACGTCCCTAACTTAACGGAGAAACTAAGATGAAAACCGAAAGGATTTTTCAAAAACGATTTGATCGGTTCCCCTTCTCCTTTCTTTAATTGTTACCTTTTGCTAATCGTTCATCTCGTTCCGTTTGCTTCATTTTTTCCTCAGTCATTTATGGTGAATTTTCTATCTGTTAACGTTCTTAAATATTTGATTTGTTTGCTCTCTCCATCTTGACTAGTGAATTGTTGATCTCCATGTAAAAGTCTGAAGCAGAAATGTGTTTATATTTAGGCGTGACTCTGAAGTGTGGCACCGAGAGGTGATTCCGGATGTGTGACCGAGAGACCATCTGCGGGAGGCAGGACTGTCCGTAATTAACATATCCCGTGTGGCATTGCTCATGGTCGGTCGGATAACAATGTTTTATATTGACTGAACTGCTATGTACACAACACAGAACATATTTACTGCAGCTTTAACTCCACAAAGTTTTATCACCAATAATGACCAAAGTCTCAGATCAGTTAGAATTGAATGCTGTTGGTGAGGGGAGTTTGTAGATTGGAAGGAGTTTATACATTTACAGCTCCAGGTAAAACTGCAAACCTCCCACGCCTGTAGGTGACGTCACCATGAAATGTCCACCTTTCTTTTTGCTTCTGGACTTCTGAAGTGTGATTGAACCTTAACAAAACTTTCCTATAATTAGTAAGGAAGGAAGGTATCAGTGTCAATGTGAGATATAAACGTGGATGTTTCACTGGGTAACCATGGGAACCAGATACATTGCTCATTCCAGTTATTTGTCCAGCAGGAAACAGAAATCATTCTCTTCAACTGTACTCGTCCGAAGGAAAAGGAAACAAACAAAACTGCTCAGTTCTTTGTTTTAGCTTCTTCTGCTGGTTTATGATCACTCACCGAGAAAGTGTCAGAGAGAGAGACTGAGAGATTGGATTCGCTTTTTCACTTTGTAATCTATTACACTTTGTAATTATTGTAAGAGACGGTTCCATCCCAACTATCCTGTGCCTGACATTCTCATTGATTTTAAGATGTGCTCTAAATGAGTTTCTACTAATTGCACATTGTGGAGAAAAGCTGAACGCCGAAAACTGCTCTGAAACCAGCTTCACTTCGCAACATTTAATGGAGATTGGTAGCTGGTTGTAGGTAAAGTAGTTTGTAAAATAAGCCCTCGAGAGCAGTATCCACAAAACGTGTTTTGGACACATTCGCAGTTCAAACATCTTACATTAAATACAACAAATATTCAAATACGTCACAATTGTTAATATTAACGAGGAAGGATCTGGTTCTGGGGAATGAGGTGGGTCAAGTGAAGCAAGTGTCACTTGGGGAATATTTAGGGAACGGTGATCATAGTATCATAAGGTTTAGATTAGTTATGCAAAAGGAGAAGGAGCTATTTTAAGTAAAATACTTGATAGGAGGAGGGCCAATTCAAGTGGGTTCACCATCCACAGGATGCACTGCAGCACCTCGCCAAGGCTTCTTCAACAGCACCTCCCAAACCCGCGACCTCTACCACCTAGAAGGACAAGAGCAGCAGGCCCATGGGAACAACACCACCTGCACGTTCCCCTCCAAGTCACACATCATCCCGACTTGGAAATATATCGCCGTTCCTTCATTGTCGCTGGGTCAAAATCCTGGAACTCCCTTCCTAACAGCACTGTGAGAGAACCGTCACCACACGGACTGCAGCGGTTCAAGAAGGCGGCTCACCACCACCTTCTCGAGGGCAATTAGGGATGGGCAATAAATGCCGGCCTTGCCAGCGACGCCCACATCCCGTGAACGAATAAAAAAAAAGAACGTACCAGGCCCGTGTAAATTGGAATCAAAGATTGGCAGGCTAAAATGTAATCGAACAATGGGTGGCATTTTAAGAGAAGATGTTTCGGGTGCACTCTAAGTAGATTCCCAGGAGGGGGAAGGCAGGGCGACTAAAGCCAGAGCCCCCTGGATGAGCAAAGAGATAGGGGGTTAAATGAAGCAGATAAAGGGGGTTAATGACAGATGTCAGTTTGACAATACAAGTGAGAACCAGGCTGAATATAGGAAGTACCGTGAAAAAGTAAATAAGAGGGGTAAAGAGAGAGTATGAACATAGATTGGCGGTTAACAGAAGAGGTAATCCAAAAGTCTTCTGCAGGCATATAATTAGCGAAATGGGAATAAGAGGAGGGGTGAGGCCGATTAGGGACCAAAAAGGAGATCTCCGCATGGAGGCAGATGGCATGACTGAGGCACGAAATGAGTACTTTGCGTCTGTCTCTACCAAGGAAGAAGATGCTGCCAAAGTCACAGTAAAAAGGGAGGTTGTTGAGATACTGGATGGGGTGAAAATTGATACAGAGGAGGCATTTGAAAGGCTGGCTATGCTTAAAGTTGATAAGTCACCCGGTCCAGATGGGATGCTTTCAAGGTTTCTGAGGGAAGTAAGGGTGGAAATTTCAGAGGTGCTGGTCATAATCTTCCAATCCGCCATGGAAGCGGGGGTGATGCCAGAGGACTGGATAATTACCAATGGAACATCCTTGTTCAAATCGGGTGTAAGGATAAACCCGGCAACTACAGACCAGTCAATTTAAACTCGGAGGTGTGATGCGTTTAGAAACGATGATCTGGGCCAAAATGAATAGTCACTTGGGCAAGTGTGGATTAATAAAGGAAAGCCAGCATGGATTTGTTAAAGGCAAATCATGTTTGACTAACTTGAATGAGGTAACGGAGAGGGTTGATGACGGCAATGCGGTTGATAAAATGCCACACAACAAGAAGAACAACTTGCATTTATATAGCGCCTTTAACGTAGTAAAACTTATCAAGGCAACTCACAGGAGCGTAATCAAACAAAATTTCACACTGAGCCACGTAAGGAGGTTCTGAGATAGGTGAATAAAATCTTGGTCAAAGATGGAGGTTTTAAGGAGCATCTTAAATGAGGAGAGAGAGGTAGAGAGGCGGAGAGATTCAGGGCAGGAATTCCAGAGCTCAGGGCCGAGGCAGCTGAAAGCACGGCCGTCAATGGTGGAGCGATTAAAATCGGGGATGCACAAGAAGCAAGAATTGGAGGAGCACAGAGATCTCGGAGGGTTGTAGGGCTGGAGGAGGTGATAGAGATAGGGAGGGGCGAGGCCATGGAAACATTTGAAAACAAGAAGGAGAAATGTACGGCTGGTGGAAGTTACAGAGATAGGGAGGGGGAGGCCATGGAGGGATTTGAAAACAAGGATTGGAATTGGTGGGCTGTAGGAGGTTTCAGAGATAGGGAGTGGCGAGGCCATGGAGGGATTTGAAAACAAGGAGGAGAAATGTACGGCTGGTGGAAGTTAGAGAGATCGGGAGGGGTGAAGCTGTGGAGGGATTTGAAAACGAGGATGAGAACTGTAGGGCTGTAGGAGGTGACAGAGATAGGGAGGGGCAAAGCCATGGAGGGATTGGAAAACAAGGATGAGAATTTTAAAATCGAGGCTTTCCCGTACTGGGAATCAATGTAGGTCAGTGATCACAGGGGAGATAGGAGAACGGGGTTAGGTTACGGTCAGCGGAGTATTGGATGTAAGGGGGGAAGATGGGAGGCCAGCCAGGAGACCATTGGAATAGTCCAGTCTTGAGGTAATATAATACGCTTGTCAGCAAAATTGAAGCTATTGGAATAAGTAGGGTCAGTGGCAGCATGGATGCGAATTGGCTAAATGACAGGAAACAGAGTGTAGTGTTGAACGGTTGTTTCTTGAAGATATACAGTGGTGTTCTCCAGTGGTCGGTACGAGGACCACTGATTTCTTGATATATAATGATGACTTGGACTTGGGTGCACAGGGCACAATTTCAAAAATTGCAGATAACTCAAAAGTTAGAAGTGTAGTAAACAGTGATGAGGATAGTAATAGACTTCAAGAGGACATAGACAGGCTGGTGGAATGGGTGGACACGTGGCAAATGAAATTTAATGCAGAGAAGTGCGAACTGATATATTTTGAAAGGAAGAACGAGGAGAGGCAAAATAAACGAAATGTTACAATACTGAAGGGGGTGCAGGAACAGAGACCTGGTGGGATCTGGGCACAAATCTTTGAAGGTGGCAGGACAGATTGAGAATGAAGTTAAAAAGGAAACTGGATCCTGGGCTTTATAAATAGAGGCGTAGCGCACAAAAACAAGGAAGTTATGTTAAACGTTTATAAAACACTGGTTCGGCCACAACTGGAGCATCTGGGCACCACAGTTTAGGAAGGATTTGAAGGAATTAGAGACGGTGCAGAAGAGCTGCAGAAAAGAAGGTGCAGAAATGGTTCCAGGGATGAGGGACTTCATTTCCATGAATAGACTGGAGAAGCTGGTGTTGTTCTCCTTCGAACAGAGAAGGTTGAGAGGAGATTTGATGGAAGTGTTCAAAACCATGACGGCTTCAGATAAAGTAAGTATGGAGAAAGTGTTCCCATTGGCGGAAGGCTCAAGAACCAGCGGACACAGATTTAAGGTGATTGGCAAAAGAACCAAAGGCGACATGAGGAAAAAAGAATAAGCAGCGAGAAGTTCTGATCTGGAATGCACTGCCTGAAAGGGTGTTGCAAACAAATTCAATCGTGGCTTTCAAAAGGGAATTGGATAAATAGTGTAAGGGAAAATATTGCAGGGCTACGGGGAAAGAGCATGGGAATGGGACTAATTGGAATACTCTTACAAAGAGCCGGTACAGACTCGAGGGGCCGAATGACCTCCTTCTATGCTCCAACAATTCAATAATTTGTCAAGCTGAAAGTGCTTGCTACTTCAATGACAGGTCCGTCTGTACAAAGAACAAGCACTTCCGCATTTCAGTTCTGCAGTCCTTTCCTTGTTGGCTCCGGAATTAATACAAATTCCGCCCTGTGTTATTTTGTCGTTTAATCCACAAATGAGGTAAATATCAGGGAGAATAAAACGGCTCCACTGTGAATCGAACCGATGACCACTTGTTACGAAAGAGGCAATTTGCCCAGCTTCGCCAAGGAGACAAATTCAGCTGCAAACGTCCCAGCTCCTCTGACTGACACCGAGCAACGACCTGTCATTGTCTGTTAGCGTTTGAGACAGTTTGTATTTTTCCATTTCTCTTGTCTATTTCGCTGTGTTTACCGATACTCTGTATCTCTCGCTCTGTTTAGGGATGCTCTGTATCTCTCGCTGTGTTTACCGATACTCTGTATCTCTCGCTCTGTTCAGGGATACTCTGTATCTCTCGTTGTGTTTCCCGATATTCTGTATCTCTCTTTTTTTTACCGATACTCTGTATCTCCCGCTTTGTTTACCGATACTCTGTATCTCTCGCTGTGTTTAGCGAGACTCTGAATCTCTCGCTGTGTTTACCGATACTCTGTATCTCTCGCTGTGTTTACCGATACTCTGTATCTCTCGCTGTGTTTACCGATACTCTGTATCTCTCGCTGTGTTTACCGATACTCTGTATCTCTCGCTCTGTTTAGGGATACTCTGTATCTATCGCTGTGTTCACCGATACTCTGTATCTCTCGCTGTGTTTATCTCTCTGTGTCAATCCGTCGGCTGATTCTGAATGAACAATGAAATAAATGAAGGGTTTTAGACAATTCTCCCTCTGACACTGAGGAACCAATGAGCGAAACTTTATAATCAGATATTGTTTATTGTGATGCAGCGAAGAAAACATTGCATTTTGGATGTTTTAGGTTCAGTTATGTACAAAAAGAAACCGTGTTTGCAACAAGCCGCCTTTTAAGTTGATGTCAGGCTCGCTAACATTGCAGCACGAGGTACAGGCACCGCACTGATGATCTTCATGTGTATACCGGCCTTTTAGATACTTCCTGTGACACAAGAACTTTCCAATCCCCGATCTCCTGGACACCGACAGATTCGTCGAAGCAGCATTCACCGGCAGGACCGATATCGCGCCCCCTTTGCCGGACTTCAGCAAATTTAACGTTGAAAATACAAAGCAGGGCGAACAGTATCTGGAAAACAGTTAAACTTTCAGTGTTCAGACTTTAGTAAGAAATATAAACAGGACATTGGGTAGATATTAAGTGGGTGTGCAGTAGGAGTGCGCTGTTGTTTTATAAAGTGTGGCAGTGTAGATATGAGTGTGATGTTCACATATGAACTGTGGATGGGTATATATGAGTTTCTTGTTTATGATGAGTGCGGTGTTTATCTCTGAACAGTGGGAGTGTATCTATGAGTGCGATGTTTATATATGAACTGTGGGTGTGTATATATGAGTGCGATGTTTATATATGAACTGTGGGTGTCTATACATGAGTGCGATGTTTACATTTGAACTGTGGGTGTCTATACAAGAGTGTGATGTTTATATTTGAACTGTGGGTGTGTATATATGAGTGCGATGTTTGTATTTGAACTGTGGGTGTGGAAATATGAGTGCGATGTTTACATATGAACTGTGGGTGTCTATACATGAGTGCGGTGTTTATCTCTGAACTGTGGGTGTCTATATATGAGTGCGATGTTTGTATTTGATCTGTGGGTGTGTATATATGAGTGCGATGTTTGTATTTGAACTGTGGGTGTGTATATATGAGTGCGATGTTTATATATGAACTGTGGGTGTGTATACATGAGTGCGATGTTTGTATTTGAACTGTGGGTGTGTATATATGAGTGCGATGTTTGTATTTGAACTGTGGGTGTGTATATATGAGTGCGATGTTTATATATGAACTGTGGGATCAACAGGAGGGGTAATTCCTCCTGGGGTTATTTTTTTTAAGACAATGACATAAAGTGAAACGTATACATGGGGCCGAAATAGCTCAGTTGGGAGAGCGTTAGACTGATGGATCTCAAGGTCCTTATTTCAATCCCGAGTTTCGGCAGTTTTTGGTTATTGAGTTTCTTCTTCGATTCTCACATTTATTTACAGTGAAATTTGATACCCGCCACTGAAGGATTAGGGATGGAATAGAAAGGCATCAAGGATGGGACATATTTATATCGTCTGCAGTTGATTTTTAATTCTCTGTTACCTTCTGCCTTTTTCTCTTGCTTTTTTCTCTCTCGGTGCCAGGTGACTATTTGATTTGATGCATTTGTCCGAAACTGATCACTTTTCCACATCTCGGGGCGGTCAGACTCGCTCTGTCTGTCTGTTGCTGCTGGTGATCATTAATGGGAACAGGCCGCGAGTTGAACGTTTAACTGCAAACCGCAGAAAAACAAATAAAAAGAAAGACTTGTTTCTCCGGCCCAGAGGTAAAGTTACAATGGATGTGATTCAAAAAGCTGGCCCGTGAATTTGTCTGTGGATATTTTTACAAAGCTTCGATTTTAAAAGTTGCAAAAACATGAAATAAATTAAGGTAAATTACAAGAATCGAATCCATGATCACGACATCACCGGAAACTCGATGCAAATGAGTTAACCGGCCCTACTAACGGCACATTCGGCTGTTTAATTAATTTTTGTACCTGCAGCGAATTCTGTACTTGGACCCCGAAATCTCTTTGCTCCTCCACAGCACCGAGTTTCTCACCATTTATAAAATACTCTGATTTATCTTTCTTAGATTTAAAGTGTTTGACCTCCGTCTCCCCCACATTGAACTCTATTTCCCACAGTTTTGTCCACACAATTAATCTATCAATTCCCACTATTCAATTTCCTGCTACCATCTGCATTACTTCCTGCGTCACCAGAAGGCTGCGTGTTCTGGTTCTCTGGTTCTCAAATTATAGAAAATCGTTTCATTTTGCCCTCGACCTTTGATCTTGTGCTGCGGATGAAACTTTTGCAAAGAGGGAGAAGAAGCCCTCAAATCGCCCCACGTGTATCTCAAACGCTTTGGGAAGAAGTTCTGTGTAAACAATCAGGAATTTAAAGGCACCTCAATGACCTGCACTTTCATTGAATGAGTTTTTTTCGCCATTGGAATCGACATGAGATCGCTGTCGGCTTTCATCTCACTGAAGTGCAGAGTGTGGCCGCCTTGTATCGGTCAACGTGTTAGTGACGAGTTGGGGTAAGCACGGGTCGCGTTTATTTCTGAAATCTCACCAAGCACCGGGGAAAAGAAACTTAGAATCCAAGCAGATCTGGACAATGCGCAGCGCAGCCGCACAGGAGTTACAAATCCAACCTCTCACCACTCGGCAATCGCATTAACTGAACTTTACTCTGGCCCGTGTCACCGCGCTGAAATCGAGTCTTTCTCGGCCACATTTTTTGTTAACATAATAATTACTGGTTCAAGAGTGAAGATTGTCGGCTGCTCAACTGAAAGGGCAAGAGACAACTTTGTAGACACCGTGTAGTGTCACAGATCTGCTGGTTTGTCCTGCTCATTTCATCTTACCTCATTTTCAGCAAACCTGAATATTACTGGAACAGAGAATGGCGAATCACAGCTCAAAAATCAATCCTCTCTTCCACGAGCGGACTGAGTCTTTCAACATACAGGTGTTTAATGGCAAGGTGAGATTAATTTTCAGAAATAATACAGCACAGATTTTCACTCGTGCAAGCTGCACACTATTTTGGAAAAGTAAACTGATTGGAAGAAAGCTGTTGCATTGAGCGCGGCAACCTGAAGCTTTAGCTCGATGAATTCGTCCTTGAACATTTACAAGCTCTGTTTCTGTGGCGCAATTTGTTTGCGCGTTCGGCTGCCAACTGAAAAGTTGGTGGTTCGAACCAACGAGAGGACGCTATAGCAACCTTTTGCCTTAACATTCATTGTCTCGCATTTCTTGGGTTCGAATGTGTGTCTTGTCTGGCAGAAAATGTACCGCAAACATTGCCAGCTGAGTGCGTCTGATTTTCCACCATTTATTCTGCAGTTGGATAAAAGGCATCTGAAAAAATCCAAAAAAACCGAGATTGGCTTGAACGAAGTCGGAATACTTCTTGACAGAGAAGGTTCGAAGGTTGCAGGCGAGCTCCTTCAGACTGAATCACACTGACATGGATATTTCTGCAGTGAGCGACATCAGACTGTTTCCACAATGAATGTCACTCCCTTTATTTTGGAAAAGTGAAATGGTATTCACATTCCGACTGGTTTCAGTTGATTTGTGAGAGATCGTTAAAGGACAATCTCCGGTTAAGACGGCCTTTTTCTCTCTCTTTGTTGGCCGAATCCAAAATGAAATTGGAGCTGGACTAATCAGGCAAGAAATCAGGAATCACTTTTGCAAACAAAATACGGCCGAAATCTGGAACTCTCTCATCCCAAAGGATGATGATTGTGGCTCAATTCATAATTTGAAATCTGATATTGATACATCGTTTTTCGATTCGGGTACCAAGGAATATGAGTCCAAGGCGGAGAAACAGAGATGAATTGCAGATCAACTCATGATCTAATTGAATGGGGCAGCAGGTTCGAGGGGCTGAATGGCCTTCTCTTGTCCCGATGTTCCGATACTGCTCAGCGCGGGGCTGGACGAATGGTAAAAGACATCACACGAGCTCCAGAATGAAAAAACTGGTGTTCAGAAGCAGATACCCTGAGATTGTGGAACGAACTGAACTCCTGCAGCAAAGCCAACAGCTGTCTCTCTTCAATAATAGGATGCGAAGAATTTCAGCACTCGGCACGGCAAGCGCAGTCGGGAGAGCATGAGACTCTTAATGTCAGGGTCGTGGGTTCGAGCCCCACGTTGAGTGATTTGTGTTCTACTTTTCACACTGTGTGATAAAAGTTTCAAAGTGCAACCTCTTGTCTCCAGATTCGAACCAGACACAACCCTGAGCTGCGTGAAAGGAAACCGTGAGCGTTGCCAAATATCCACTCCCTCCCGATTCGACCTCCTCGTTCCCTCCACATGGGACACGGACATGTTATCGGTTCAATCGGATTCATTTTTTGCTGTTATTAAAAATGTTGATGGTCTGAAAATGTAATATTTAGGAGATGCCAACTCTGGAACAATTCGCCTCTCTGAGACCTCCTGATCTCCCCTTACCCTATTTGATTCTCCCTGCGCTCCTTATCATCGCTGATACGCTCTGTCTCTTACCTTCTCCGATACCCTCAGAGAGTCCATGATCCACTTTGTACCTTGTCAGCGCCATTCACCTGCTCTGATACCTATTGATTGCCCCTGACACAGATGCGCCCTGAGCCGCCTTACACTCTCTCATACTCGGCAGTCCTTCCCCTCTCTCAGATCTTAAAACACTCTCTGATGCCATCTGACTGCCCGCTCTCCTCTTTGAGCCCCCTTGCACTCTCTGATGCCATCTGATAGTACCTTCCCCTCTCTGAGATGCCCTTGCCACAATGGATCGCCACTAAGAAGCGATTAGACGCCCTGAGGCCTTCTCAGAAGCAATTACCGTCCCTGCTATCAAAGTGCGGTGTAACTTCACAGGTGGATCTACCGGTCTGTGTTAAGGATGAGATCAAGAGTTTGATCGGTCGCTGCTGCTTCCGCCTCTGAGAGCTCTATCGGCGGTCGGTACCGATCTTCCTCCCACAAACTGGGTGTGGATGTATGAGTGCGCTGTTGATTTATAAACTTTGGTAGTTTAAGTATGACAACGATGTTGATATATGAACTGTGGGTGTATCTCTACGAGTACGATGTTTATATATGAATTGTGGAATGAACAGGAGGGGCAATTCCTCCTGGGGTTATATTTTCTTCTACGACAGTAACACAAAGTAATCGTTGGATATAGAGCCGAAATAGCTCAGTTGGGAGAGCGTTAGACTGAAGATCTGAAGGTCCTTGGTTCAATCCAGAGTTTTGGCAGTTTTTGTTTGTTGACTTTCTTCTTCCTTGCTTCGATTCTCGGATTTATTTGCAGTGAAATTTAATTCCCGCCACTGAAGGATTGGGGATTGAATAGAGAGACATCAAGGATGGGAATTATTTATATCGTTTGTACTTGGCTGTTATTTCACTGTTACCTTCTGCCTTTTTCTCTTGGTTTTGTCTCTCTCGGTGCCAGGTGACTATTTGATTTGTCCGAAACTGTTCCATTTTCCACATCTCGGGCCGGTCAGACCCGCTCTGTCTGTCTGTTGCTGCTGATGATCATTAATGGGAACAGGCCGCGAGTTAAACGTTTATCTGCAAATTGGAGAAAGACAAATCAAAAGAAAGACGTGTTTATCCTGCCCAGGGGCAAAGTTACAACGGATGTAATTCAAAAACGGTCCCCGTGAATTTTTCTGTTGATTTTCTTTTTAAAGCTTCGATTTCAAAAGTTACAAAAACGCGAAATAAATAAAGTAAATTACAAGAATCGAGTCCGTGATCATTATGTTACAGTATACTCTTTGCAAACGAGTTAACCGGCCGTACCAACGGCACATTAGGCTGTTTAATTAATTTTTGTACCTGCAGCGATTTCTGTACTTGGACCCCTAAATCTCTCTGCTCCTCCACAGCACCGAGTTTCTCACCATTTAGAAAATACTCTGATTTATCTTTCTTAGATTTAAAGTGTATGACCTCGGTCTTCCCCACATTGAACACTATTTGCCACAGTTTTGTCCACACACTTAATCTATCAATTCCCACTTTTCAATTTCCTGCTACCATCTGCGTTTCTTCCTGCGTCACCAGAAGGCTGCGTGTTCAAAACACGGGGTAACCGTTGCCTTCAGAGCTGATAGGGTTCTGTATCGTTCCGGAATGAATGTTTCATCTGCTTTTTCTCAATTAACAGAACCTTGCTCTAAATTCTGGTTCTCTGGATCTCAAATTTGAGCAAATCGTTTCATTTTGCCCTCGACTTTTGATCTTGTGCTGCGGATGAAACTTTTGCAAAGAGGGAGAAGAAGTCCCCAAATCGCCCCACGTGTATCTCAAACGCTTTGGGAAGAAGTTCTGTGTAAACAATCAGGAATTTAAAGGCACCTCAATGACCTGCACTTTCATTGAATGACTTTTTTTCGCCATTGGAATCGACGAGAAATCGCTGTCGGCTTTCATCTCACTGAAGTGCAGAGTGTGGCCGCCTTGTATCGGTCAATGTGTTAGTGACGAGTTAGGGTGAAGCACGGGTCGCGTTTATTTCTGAAATCTCACCAAGCACCGGGAAAAAGAAACTTAGAATCAAACTGTCCCTGTAAGTGATGAATTGAATGGAATATCGCTCCAAACAGATCTGGAAAATGTGCAGCGCAGCCGCACAGGAGTTACAAATCCACCCTCTCGCCACTCGGCAATCGCATGAACTGAACTTTACTCTGGCCCGTGTCACCGCGCTGAAATCGAGTCTTTCACGGCCACATTTTTTCTTAACATAATAATTACTGGTTTAAGAGTGAAAATTGTCGTCCACTTCACTGTAAGTGCAAGAGACAACTTTGTAGACACCGTGTAGTGTCACAGACCTGCTGGTTTGTCCTGCTCATTTCATCTCATCTCATTTTCCGCAAACCTGAATATTACTGGAACAGAGAATGGCGAATCACAGCTCAAAAATCAATCCTCTCTTCCACGAGCGGACTGAGTCTTTCAACATACAGGTGTTTAATGGCAAGGTGAGTTTAATTTTCAGAAATAATACCGCACAGATTTTGATTCGTGCAAGCTGCACACATTTTATTTTGGAAAAGTAAACTGATTGGAAGAAAGCTGTTGCATTGAGTGCGGCAACCTGAAGCGTCAGCTCGATGAATTCGTCCTTGAACATTTGCAAGTTCTGTTTCTGTGGCGCAATTGGTTAGCGCGTTTCGCTGCGAACTGAAAAGTTGGTCGTTAGAGGACACGAAGGCAACCTTTTACCTTAACATTCATTGTCTCGCAAATTCTTGGGTTCGAATGTGTGTCTTGTCTGCCAGAAAATGTACCGCAAGCATTGCCAGCTGAGTGCGTCTGATTTTCCACCATTTATTCTGCGGTTGGATAACAGGCATATGAAAAATATCCAAAAAAACGAGGTTGGCTTGAACGAAGTCGGAATACTTCTTGACAGAGAAGGTTCGAAGGTTGCAAGCGAGCTCCTTCACACTGACATGGATATTTCTGCAGTGAGCGACATCAGACTGTTTCCACAATGAATGTCACTCCCTTTATTTTGGAAAAGTGAAATGGTATTCACATTCCGACTGGTTTCAGTTGATTTGTGAGAGATCGCTAAAGGATCAATCTCCGGTGAAGACGGCCTTTTTCTCTCTCTCTGTTGGCCGAATCCAAAATGAAATTGGAGCTGGACTAATCATGCAAGAAATCAGGATTCACTTTAGCAAACAAAATACGGCCGAAAGCTGGAACTCTCTCATCCCAAAGGATGTGGATTGTGGTTCAATTCATAATTTGAAGTCTGATATTGACAGATCGTTTTTCGATTCGGGTTCCAAGGAATATGAGTCCAAGACGGAGAAACAGAGATGAATTGCAGATCAACTCATGATCCAATTGAATGGAGCAGCAGGTTCGAGGGGCTGAATGGCCTTCTCTTGTCCCGATGTTCCGATACTGCTCAGCGCGGAGCTGGACGAATGGTAAAAGACATCAGACTAACTCCAGAATGAAAAAACGGGTGTTCAGAAATCGATACCCTGAGAATGCGGAACGAACTGAACTCCTGCAGCAAAGCCAACAGTTGTCTCTCTGCAATGATAAGATGGGAAGAATTTCAGCAGTTGGCCCGGCTAGCTCAGTCGGTAGAGCATGAGACTCTTAATCTCAGGGTCGTGGGTTCGAGCCCCACGTTGGGCTATTTGTGTTCCACTTTTCACACTCGGTGATAAAATTTTTAAAGTGCAACCTCTTGTCTCCAGATTCGAAACAGGCACAACCCGGAGGTGTGTGAAAGGAAACCGTGAGCGTTGCCAAATATCCACTCCCTGTCGATTCTACCTTCTCGTTCCCTCCACATGGGACACGGACAGGTTATCGGTTCAATTGGATTCACTTTTTGTTGTTATTAAAAATGTTGAAGGTCAGAAAATGTAATATTTTGGAGATGCCAACGCTGGAACAATTCGCCTCTCTGATACCTCCTGATCCCCCCTTACCCCATTTGATTCTCCCTGTGCTCCTTATCATCGCTGATACGCTCTGTCTCTTACCTTCTCCGATACCCTCAGAGAGTCCATGATTCAATTTGAACCTTGTCAGCGCCATTCACCTGCTCTGATACCTATTGATTGCCCCTTACACAGATGCGCCCTGAGCTGCCTTACACTCTCCCATACTCGGCAGTCCTTCCCCTCTCTCAGATCTTAATGCACTCTCTGATGCCATCTGACTTCCCGCTCTCCTCTTTGAGCCCCCTTACACTCTCTGATGCCCTCTGATAGTACCTTCCCCTCTCTGAGACGCCCTTGCCACAATGGATCGCCACTAAGAAGCGATTAGACGCCCTGAGGCCTTCTCAGAAGCAATTACCGTCCCTGCTATCAAAGTGCGGTGTAACTTCACAGGTGGATCTACCGGTCTGTGTTAAGGATGAGATCAAGAGTTTGATCGGTCGCTGCTGCTTCCGCCTCTGAGAGCTCTATCGGCGGTCGGTACCGATCTTCCTCCCACAAACTGGGTGTGGATGTATGAGTGCGCTGTTGATTTATAAACTTTGGTAGTTTACGTATGACAACGATGTTTATATATGAATTGTGGGTGCATCTCTACGAGTACGATGTTTATATCTGAATTGTGGAATGAACAGGAGGGGCAATTCCTCCTGGGGTTATATTTTTTTCCAAGACAATAACACAAAGTAATCGCTGGGTACAGAGCCGAAATAGCTCAGTTGGGAGAGCGTTAGACTGAAGATCTGAAGGTGCTTGGTTCAATCCCGAGTTTCGGCAGTTTTTGTTTGTTTACTTTCTTCTTCCTTGCTTCGATTCTCGGATTTATTTGCAGTGAAATTTAATTCCCGCCACTGAAGGATTGGGGATTGAATAGAGAGATATCAAGGATGGGAATTATTTATATCGTTTGTATTTGGCTGTTATTTCACAGTTACCTTCTGCCTTTTTCTCTTGGTTTTGTCTCTCTCGGTGCCAGGTGACTATTTGATTTGTCCGAAACTGATCCATTTTCCACATCTCGGGGCGGTCAGACCCGCTCTGTCTGTCTGTTGCTGCTGCTGATCATTAATGGGAACAGGCCGCGAGTTAAACGTTTATCTGCAAATTGGAGAAAGACAAATCAAAAGAAAGACGTGTTTATCCTGCCCAGGGGCAAAGTTACAACGGATGTAATTCAAAAACGGTCCCCGTGAATTTTTCTGTTGATTTTCTTTTTAAAGCTTCGATTTCAAAAGTTACAAAAACGCGAAATAAATGAAGTAAATTACAAGAATCGAGTCCGTGATCATGATGTTACAGTATACTCTTTGCAAACGAGTTAACCGGCCGTACCAACGGCACATTAGGCTGTTTGATTAATTTTTGTACCTGCAGCGATTTCTGTGCTTGGACCCCTAAATCTCTCTGCTCCTCCACAGCACCGAGTTTCTCACCATTTAGAAAATACTCTGATTTATCTTTCTTAGATTTAAAGTGTATGACCTCGGTCTCCCCCACATTGAAAACTATTTGCCACAGTTTTGTCCACACACTTAATCTATCAATTCCCACTTTTCAATTTCCTGCTACCATCTGCGTTTCTTCCTGCGTCACCAGAAGGCTGCGTGTTCAAAACACGGGGTAACCGTTGACTTTAGAGCTGATAGGGTTCTGTATTGTTCCGGAATGAATGTTTCATCTGATTTTTCTCAATAAACAGAACCTTGCTCTAAATTCTGGTTCTCTGGTTCTCAAACTTGAGCAAATCGTTTCATTTTGCCCTCGACTTTTGATCTTGTGCTGCGGATGAAACTTTTGCAAAGAGGGAGAAGAAGTCCCCAAATCGCCCCACGTGTATCTCAAACGCTTTGGGAAGAAGTTCTGTGTAAACAATCAGGAATTTAAAGGCACCTCAATGACCTGCACTTTCATTGAATGAGTTTTTTTCGCCATTGGAATCGACGAGAAATCGCTGTCGGCTTTCATCTCACTGAAGTGCAGAGTGTGGCCTCCTTGTATCGGTCAATGTGTTAGTGACGAGTTTGGGTTAAGCACGGGTCGCGTTTATTTCTGAAATCTCACCAAGCACCGGGAAAAAGAAACTTAGAATCAAACTGTCCCTGTTAGTGATGAATTGAAGGGAATATCGCTCCAAACAGATCTGGACAATGTGCAGCGCAGCCGCACAGGAGTTACAAATCCACCCTCTCGCCACTCGGCAATCGCATGAACTGAACTTTACTCTGGCCCGTGTCACCGCGCTGAAATCGAGTCTTTCACGGCCACATTTTTTCTTAACATAATAATTACTGGTTTAAGAGTGAAAATTGTCGTCCACTTCACTGTAAGTGCAAGAGACAACTTTGTAGACACCGTGTAGTGTCACAGACCTGCTGGTTTGTCCTGCTCATTTCATCTCATCTCATTTTCCGCAAACCTGAATATTCCTGGAACAGAGAATGGCGAATCACAGCTCAAAAATCAATCCTCTCTTCCACGAGCGGACTGAGTCTTTCAACATACAGGTGTTTAATGGCAAGGTGAGTTTAATTTTCAGAAATAATACCGCACAGATTTTGACTCGTGCAAGCTGCACACATTTTATTTTGGAAAAGTAAACTGATTGGAAGAAAGCTGTTACCTTGAGTGCGGCAACCTGAAGCGTCAGCTCGATGAATTAGTCCTTGAACATTTGCAAGTTCTGTTTCTGTGGCGCAATTGGTTAGCGCGATTCGCTGCGAACTGAAAAGTTGGTCGTTAGAGGACAAGAAGACAACCTTTTACCTTAACATTCATTGTCTCGCAAATTCTTGGGTTCGAATGTGTGTCTTGTCTGCCAGAAAATGTACCGCAAACATTGCCAGCTGAGTGCGTCTGATTTTCCACCATTTATTCTGCGGTTGGATAACAGGCATATGAAAAATATCCAAAAAAACGAGGTTGGCTTGAACGAAGTCGGAATACTTCTTGACAGATAAGGTTCGAAGGTTGCAAGCGAGCTCCTTCACACTGACATGGATATTTCTGCAGTGAGCGACATCAGACTGTTTCCACAATGAATGTCACTCCCTTTATTTTGGAAAAGTGAAATGGTATTCACATTCCGACTGGTTTCAGTTGATTTGTGAGAGATCGCTAAAGGATCAATCTCCGGTGAAGACGGCCTTTTTCTCTCTCTCTGTTGGCCGAATCCAAAATGAAATTGGAGCTGGACTAATCATGCAAGAAATCAGGAATCACTTTAGCAAACAAAATACGGCCGAAAGCTGGAACTCTCTCATCCCAAAGGATGTGGATTGTGGTTCAATTCATAATTTGAAGTCTGATATTGACAGATCGTTTTTCGATTCGGGTACCAAGGAATATGAGTCCAAGACGGAGAAACAGAGATGAATTGCAGATCAACTCATGATCCAATTGAATGGGGCAGCAGGTTCGAGGGGCTGAATGGCCTTCTCTTGTCCCGATGTTCCGATACTGCTCAGCGCGGAGCTGGACGAATGGTAAAAGACATCAGACTAACTCCAGAATGAAAAAACGGGTGTTCAGAAGTCGATACCCTGAGATTGTGGAACGAACTGAACTCCTGCAGCAAAGCCAACAGCTGTCTCTCTGCAATGATAAGATGGGAAGAATTTCAGCAGTCGGCCCGGCTAGCTCAGTCAGTAGAGCATGAGACTCTTAAACTCATGGTCGTGGGTTCGAGCCCCACGTTGGGCGATTTGTGTTCTACTTTTCACACTCGGTGATAAAATTTTTAAAGTGCAACCTCTTGTCTCCAGATTCGAAAGAGGCACAACCCTGAGCTGTGTGAAAGGAAACCGTGAGCGTTGCCAAATATCCACTCCCTATCGATTCTACCTTCTCGTTCCCTCCACATGGGACACGGACAGGTTATCGGTTCAATTGGATTCACCTTTTGTTGTTATTAAAAATGTTGAAGGTCAGAAAATGTAATATTTAGGAGATGCCAACGCTGGAACAATTCGCCTCTCTGATACCTCCTGATCCCCCCTTACCCCATTTGATTCTCCCTGTGCTCCTTATCATCGCTGATACGCTCTGTCTCTTACCTTCTCCGATACCCTCAGAGAGTCCATGATTCACTTTGAACCTTGTCAGCGCCATTCACCTGCTCTGATACCTATTGATTGCCCCTTACACAGATGCGCCCTGAGCCGCCTTACACTCTCCCATACTCGGCAGTCCTTCCCCTCTCTCAGATCTTAAAAACACTCTCTGATGCCATCTGACTGCAGGCTCTCCTCTTTGAGCCCCCTTCCACTCTCTGATGCCCTCTGATAGTACCTTCCCCTTTCTGAGATGCCCTTGCCACAATGGATCGCCACTAAGAAGCGATGAGACGCCCTGAGGCCTTCTCAGAAGCAATTACCGTCCCTGCTATCAAAGTGCGGTGTAACTTCACAGGTGGATCGACCGGTCTGTGTTGAGGATGAGATCAAGAGTTTGATCGGTCGCTGCTGCTTCCGCCTCTGAGAGCTCCATCGGCGGTCGGTACTGATCTTCCTCCCACAAACTGGGTGTGGATGTATGAGTGCGCTGTTGATTTATAAACTTTGGTAGTTTACGTATGACAACGATGTTTATATATGAACTGTGGGTGTATCTCTACGAGTACGATGTTTATATATGAATTGTGGAATGAACAGGAGGGGCAATGCCTCCTGGGGTTATATTTTCTTCCACAATAACACAAAGTAATCGTTGGGTACAGAGCCGAAATAGCTCAGTTGGGAGAGCGTTAGACTGAAGATCTGAAGGTCCTTGGTTCAATCCCGAGTTTCGGCAGTTTTTGTTTGTTTACTTTCTTCTTCCTTGCTTCGATTCTCGGATTTATTTGCAGTGAAATTTAATTCCCGCCACTGAAGGATTGGGGATTGAATAGAGAGACATCAAGAATGGGAATTATTTATATCGTTTGTATTTGGCTGTTATTTCACTGTTACCTTCTGCCTTTTTCTCTTGGTTTTGTCACTCTCGGTGCCTGGTGACAATTTGATTTGTCCGAAACTGATCCATTTTCCACATCTCGGGGCGGTCAGACCCGCTCTGTCTGTCTGTTGCTGCTGATGATCATTAATGGGAACAGGCCGCGAGTTAAACGTTTATCTTCAAATTGGAGAAAGACAAATCAAAAGAAAGACGTGTTTATCCTGCCCAGGGGCAAAGTTACAACGGATGTAATTCAAAAACGGTCCCCGTGAATTTTTCTGTGGATTTTCTTTTTAAAGCTTCGATTTCAAAAGTTATAAAACGCGAAATAAATAAAGTAAATTACAAGAATCGAGTCCGTGATCATTATGTTACAGTATACTCTTTGCAAACGAGTTCACCGTCCATACCAACGGCACATTAGGCTGTTTAATTAATTTTTGTACCTGCAGCGATTTCTGTACTTGGACCCCTAAATCTCTCTGCTCCTCCACAGCACCGAGTTTCTCACCATTTAGAAAATACTCTGATTTATCTTTCTTAGATTTAAAGTGTATGACCTCGGTCTCCCCCACATTGAACACTATTTGCCACAGTTTTGTCCACACACTTAATCTATCAATTCCCACTTTTCAATTTCCTGCTACCATCTGCATTACTTCCTGCGTCACCAGAAGGCTGCGTGTTCAAAACACGGGGTAACCGTTGCCTTTAGAGCTGATAGGGTTCTGTATCGTTCCGGAATGAATGTTTCATCTGCTTTTTCTCAATAAACAGAACCTTGCTCTAAATTCTGTTTCTCTGGATCTCAAATTTGAGCAAATCGTTTCATTTTGCCCTCGACTTTTGATCTTGTGCTGCGGATGAAACTTTTGCAAAGAGGGAGAAGAAGTCCCCAAATCGCCCCACGTGTATCTCAAACGCTTTGGGAAGAAGTTCTGTGTAAACAATCAGGAATTTAAAGGCACCTCAATGACCTGCACTTTCATTGAATGACTTTTTTTCGCCGTTGGAATCGACGAGAAATCGCTGTCGGCTTTCATCTCACTGAAGTGCAGAGTGTGGCCGCCTTGTATCGGTCAACGTGTTAGTGACGAGTTTGGGTTAAGCACGGGTCGCGTTTATTTCTGAAATCTTACCAAGCACCGGGAAAAAGAAACTTAGAATCAAACTGTCCCTGTAAGTGATGAATTGAAGGGAATATCACTCCAAACAGATCTGGACAATGTGCAGCGCAGCCGCACAGGAGTTCCAAATCCACCCTCTCGCCACTCGGCAATCGCATGAACTGAACTTTACTCTGGCCCGTGTCACCGCGCTGAAATCGAGTCTTTCACGGCCACATTTTTTCTTAACATAATAATTACTGGTTTAAGAGTGAAAATTGTCGTCCACTTCACTGTAAGTGCAAGAGACAACTTTGTAGACACCGTGTAGTGTCACAGCCTTGCTGGTTTGTCCTGCTCATTTCATCTCATCTCATTTTCCGCAAACCTGAATATTACTGGAACAGAGAATGGCGAATCACAGCTCAAAAATCAATCCTCTCTTCCACGAGCGGACTGAGTCTTTCAACATACAGGTGTTTAATGGCAAGGTGAGTTTAATTTTCAGAAATAATACAGCACAGATTTTGACTCGTGCAAGCTGCACACATTTTATTTTGGAAAAGTAAACTGATTGGAAGAAAGTTGTTACATTGCGTGCGGCAACCTGAAGCTTTAGCTCGTTGAATTCGTCCTTGAACATTTGCAAGTTCTGTTTCTGTGGCGCAATTGGTTAGCGCGTTTCGCTGCGAACTGAAAAGTTGGTCGTTAGAGGACACGAAGGCAACCTTTTACCTTAACATTCATTGTCTCGCAAATTCTTGGGTTCGAATGTGTGTCTTGTCTGCCAGAAAATGTACCGCAAGCATTGCCAGCTGAGTGCGTCTGATTTTCCACCATTTATTCTGCGGTTGGATAACAGGCATATGAAAAATATCCAAAAAAACGAGGTTGGCTTGAACGAAGTCGGAATACTTCTTGACAGAGAAGGTTCGAAGGTTGCAAGCGAGCTCCTTCACACTGACATGGATATTTCTGCAGTGAGCGACATCAGACTGTTTCCACAATGAATGTCACTCCCTTTATTTTGGAAAAGTGAAATGGTATTCACATTCCGACTGGTTTCAGTTGATTTGTGAGAGATCGCTAAAGGATCAATCTCCGGTGAAGACGGCCTTTTTCTCTCTCTCTGTTGGCCGAATCCAAAATGAAATTGGAGCTGGACTAATCATGCAAGAAATCAGGAATCACTTTAGCAAACAAAATTCGGCCGAAAGCTGGAAGTCTCTCATCCCAAAGGATGTGGATTGAGGCTCAATTCAAATTTTCAAATCTGATATTGATAGATCTTTTTCCGGTTCGGTTACCAAGGGATATGAGTCCAAGGCGGGGAAACATTGATGAATTATTGGTCACTTCATGATCTAATTGAATGAGACAGCAGGTTCGAGGGGCTGAATGGTCTTCTCCTGTAATGAATTTCCTCTCCTGCTCAACGCGGGGCTGGGCGACTGGTAAAAGGCATCAGACTGACTCTAGAATGAAAAGCGGGTGTTCAGATTCAGCCACATTGGGATTGTCGGACAAACTGAACCCCTACAGCAACGTCACCACCTGCCTCTCTGCAATAATAGTATGAGAAGGAGCCCTGCCGCTGGCCCGGCTGGCTCAGTCGGTAAAGCACGAAATTCCTAATCTCAGCGTCTGTGGGTTTAAACCACAGATTGGACGTTTTGTGTTCTATTTTTCACAATGGGTGATGAAAGGTTCAAAGTGCAATCTCTTATCTCCAGTTCATGAAATCCAGTTATTTAAAAAAAAACACTGGGCTGTGTGAAAGGAAACCGTGAGCGTTGCCAAATATCCAGTCCCGCCCGATACTATCTTCTCATTCCCTCCACATGGGACACGGCAGATACCGTTTCAATCGGCTTCATTTTTGCTGTTATTAAAAATGTTGATGCTGAGAAAGTGTAATATTTAAAAGATGCCAACTCTGGATCCATTCGCCTCTCTCATACCTCCTGAGCCCACCTTACCCTCTTTGATTCTCCCTGAGCTCCTTATCTTCTCTGATACCCTCAGAGATTCCATTGTCCTCTTTCAACCTTGTCAGCGCCCATTACATTCTCTGATACCCGCTGGGTGCCCTTCACCCACTGATACTCCCTCAGAGTCCTTAATCTCTCTGATACCCTCTGGCAGTCCTTCCCCTCTCTGAGACCTCAATATATTCTCTGATACCTTCTGATTTTCCCTTCCCCTCTCCGAGCCCCGTTACACTCTCTGATGCCCTCTGGCTGTCCCGTCCCCTCTCTGAGATCCCCTTACACTCTAAGATGCCCTCTGAAAGTTCCTTTTTTCTCTGTGAGACCCCCTTGCCGCCAGTGCATCGCCACTAAGTAGCCATTAGAAGCTCTGAACCCTTCTCAGAAGCAATTACCCTCCCTGATACCCAAGTGCGGTGTAATTTCACAGGTGGATCTACCGGTCTGTGTTAAGGATGAGATCCAGAGTTTGTTCGGTCGCTGTTGCTTCCGCCTTTCCAACTCCGAAAGCTCCACCGGCGGTCGGTACCGATCTTCCTCCTATAAACTGGGTGTGGATTTGTGAGTGCGCTGTTTATATATGAACTGTGGGTGTCTGTATATGAGTGCGATGTTTATATATGAACTGTGGGAGTGTATATATGAGTGTGATGTTTATATATGAACTGTGGGTGTGTCTATATGAGTGTGATGTTTGTATATGAACAATAGGAGTGCATATATGAGTGTGATATTTATATATGATCTGCGGGTGTACATATATGAGTGCGATGTTTATATATGAACTATGGGCGTGTATATATGAGCGTGATGTCTAAGTATGAAATATGGGTGTATATATATGAGTGTGATGTTTATACATGAACTGTGGGTGTGTATATATGAGTGCGATGTTTTTATATGAATTGCGGAATGAACAGGAGGGGCAATTCCGCCTGGGGTTATGTTTTCTTCCAATACAATGACATAAAGTAAAATTTTGATATGGCGCTGAAATAGCTCAGTTGGGAGAGCGTTAGACTGAAGATCTGAAGGACCTTGGTTCAATCCCGAGTTTCGGCAGTTTTTGATTTCGTTTTTTCTTCCTTGCTTCGATTCTCGGATTTATTTTCAGTGAAATTTAATACCCGCCACTGACGGATTGGGGATGGAATAGAGAGACATCAAGGATGAAATTTTCGAAGAGAGGGAAAAGTCCCCAAATCGCTCAACCTGAATCTCAAACGCTTTGGGAAGAAGTTTAGTACAAACAATCAGGAATTTCAAGGCACCTCAGTGACCTGCACTTTCTTTGAATGAGTTTTGTTCGCCTTTGCATTCGACCGTGAAATCGCTCTCGGTTTTCATCTCAATTAACCAGATTGGAGCCGCGTTGTATCTGTCAGCGTGTAAGTGACGAGTTTGGGGTAAGCACCGGTCACCTTTATTTTTGAAATCTCACCAGGCACCAGAGAAAAGGAACTTAGAATCAAACTGTCCCTGTCAGTGATGAATTGAAGGGAATATCGCTACAAGCAGATCTGGACAACTCGCAGTGCAGCCGGACACGAGTTCCAAATCCACCCTCTCGCCACTCGGCAATCGCATTAACTGAACTTTACTCTGACCCAGTGTCACCGCGCTGAAATCAAGTCTTTCTCGGTTAAATTTTTTCTTAATGTCACATTTAATGGTTTAAGAGTGAAAACCGCCGACCGCTTCACTGTAAGTGGAAGAGACCACTTTGTAGACACCGTGTAGTGTCACAGACCTGCTCGTTGGACCTGCTCATTTCAACTCCTCTCATTTTCTGCAAATTTGAATATTACGGGAATCGAGAATGGTGAATCACAGCTGGAAAAATCAATCCTCTCGACTACTGGGGGACTGAGTCTTCCAATATACAGGCATTTAGGGGCAAGGGGAGTTTGATTTTCAGAAATAAGACAGCACAAGCTGCACACCCTTTATGATGGAAAAGTAAACTGATAGTAAGACAGCTGTCATATTGATCGCTGCAAGCTGAAGCTTTCGCTCGGTGACTTACTGATTCAGGATCTACAATGTGATCTCTCTGTGGCGCAAATGGTTAGTGCGTTCGGCTATTTAACTGAAATAAATGGTTCAAAAGGAGGAATCACTGTTAAAGTAAAATTGTTTTCATATTCCGACAGGTTTCAGTTTATTTTTGAAAGATCATTAAAGGATCCTGCTTCGTTGCCTCCGTTAATACCAACAGCTCTAAGCCGCATTTTTTACGCAGCAACAATCTAATCAGTTTTCCGCTGTTCCCCAGCTCCCCGAGTGAGTGAGGCCGTGACAGCAGCAACATTGTCCGGCCCTGCTCTCTCCAATCACCGGCTGCCGACGGAAAGCAGCGAATGCAGTCTCAGACCGAGTTTTGCTGCCCCTCCCTGGGAAACTGGATACCACGGCCCGACCAAACCTCCACATACACAGAGCACGGGCACAGGAAAATCCGGGGAGATTGTATTCTGGTCACTTTGCCTTCCAGCAGGATTTACCGAGAACCAAAGAGAGTGAAACGGTAATTGGGCCCTCGTGAGAAAATCAGGGTCATTAAACTAAAGCTTCTGGAGTCAGGATGACTGAATGGTTTCAGGCAATGCGTTCAGGCGGTAGTTTCCTTTGGAGGTGTGGGTTTGACTCGCACTTCTGACGTTCAGTCCTTTACAATTACAAAGCTATTTTTGTGCCCTCGGCTGGAGGTGATTTTTCTGCTCAGTTGATTTGTTCCTTCCAGAAAACCAACCGGACATCCGTCCCCGGCAGGTTTGTTTTTATTTGTTGTTAGAATGTGTATTGTTGGGGGTCAGCAGAACACGGCCCGTGGAATCAATCCACTGTGGCATTGAGCAGTATTGGCCAATACCATAGACAATAGCCTCATCTGGCTAAATGGGAATCCAGAAGTAGTTAACTGCAATTGCGATTATTAAATAAAAAAATGAGTAATGGGCACAGACTTTGTGACTGTGATCTCAACACTAAAATTCGCATGACGTATGCATGTGAACTTTAAACCTTTCTTGTTTTGTTGATAAAATTGTAAGATGGGAAGCAGAGTGTGCGAGTGTTTTGATCGTTGTGAGGAATTTACTTCCTCGGGTACTGAATGGTGGGAGATGTGTGTTATGAGATATAAACATATGAAGTACATCTCACTGTATATTGTGTGTGTGTAAAATGTTTTCTACTTAAATCCCTTCATGTGGCTCAAAGGATATCGCCAAAGCCACACCTGCAGCTTGTCAGCAATTTCTATCGGATCACACTGGCATAGAGCATGGCCGAGTTTTATTTATATTCGTTCATGGGATGTGGGCGCCGCTGGCGAGGCCGGCATTTATTGCCCATCCCTAATTGCCCTTGAGAAGGTGGTGGTGAGCCGCCTTCTTGAACCGCTGCAGTCTGTGTGGTGACGGTTCTCCCACTGTGCTGTTCGGAAGGGAGTTCCAGGATTTTGACCCAGCGATGATGAAGGAACGGCGGTATATTTCCAAGTCGGGATGGTGTGTGACTTGGAGGGGAACGTGCAGGTGGTGTTGTTCCCATGTGCCTGCTGCTCTTGTCCTTCTAGGTGGTAGAGGTCGGTGTGCAGTCGCACCCCCAGCTTTGGAAGATAGCGAAACTTTACACTGGCTGCACGAAGCAAGTAACAGCTCTTGGTTGATCCAGATGCATGATTCTCGCTGAGGGGCTTCAGTTGATTAATATCCGAAAGTTCAACGTTCAAATGCCCGATGAGCCTTGATGTCCCACTAATTTGAGTGAAAAGACAGCAATTGGCATCTGACATCTTTTCAGTATTGCTGTTGGTAGGATTGAATTACATGCAGAGCATGTTTGAGCTCCAGAGGACAGAGTGCTGAGGTTCCCATGGCGCAACACATGTAAAGTAAATAAAATGTCTCCAGATGATGAAGAGATTGATGCTGAATGTGAATTTCCCCCAGGTCAGGCGGTCTCATTGATATTAGATGACGGGATAAAGAACGACATATCGAAGTTTGCCGATGGCCCCAAAATGGGGAGCGTTGTAAGCAGTGTAGATGAACGCATAACATTCCAGAGAAACATTAATATAATAAATGAATGGCCAAAACCGTGGCAAATGGATTTCAATTTTGGCAAGTGTGAGGTCATCCACTTTGGACTTCACAAAGATAGATCAGAATACTTTACAAAAGGTGAAAAATTCGAAACTGTGGAGTTCCAAAGGAACTTAAGTGTCCATGTACATAGATCAATAACATTTCATGGACAGGTGCAGGAAATAATAAAATAGGCTAATAGAATGGTGGCTATATATTTAGAGGACGAGAATACAAGGAAATAGACGTTGTTCCAGAGCGACACAAAGCTCTGGTTGGACCACACCTGGAGTACTGTGTTCAGTTCTGGGCACCGCACCTTAGGAAGGATACACTGTCCTTGGACGGAGTGCAGTGTAGATTTACTGGAATGATACCTGGACTCTTAGCGTTAAATTGCGAGGAGAGATTACACAAACTATGGTTGTCTTCCCTGCAATTTAGTAGATTAAGGGCTGATGTGATCGAAATTATCAAGATATTAAGAGGAACTGATGGGGTAGTGAGATAGAAACTATTTCCGCTCGATGGGGTGTCTAGGACTTGGGAGCACAGCCTAAACATTAGAGTCAGGACTTTCAGGAGTGAAGTTAGGACACACTTCGACAAGCAAAGGGAGGTAGAAATGTTGAAGTCTCTTCCTCAAACGGCAGTTGATGCGAGCACAATTATTAATTTCAAACCCGTGATTTATAGCTTTTTGTTAACCAAAGGTATTGAGAGATCTGGGGCTAAGGAGGGTACAGGGAGTTCGGTCACAATCAGCCATGAGCTCATTGAATTGCGGAACAGGCTGGAAGGACCAAACACCACACTCCTGTTCCGAAGTTCCTTCTTGGTGCAGAATGCAAAATGATCGTGCATTGGCCGGGAATCGAACCCGGGTCTCCCGCGTGGAAGGCGAGAATTCAACCCCTGAACTACAAATGCAGGCTCCTGCAAGCATTCCATGTTTCTGTATGGAATCCTGTCTCAACAAACATGCCGTTTGCAGCTGCGATGGCCAAGTGGTTAAGGCTGTGGTCTCAAAACTCCAGTGGGGTTTTCCTGCCTCGGTTTGAATTCGGCTCGCAGTGCTACGGTTTAAATATTTCTTCAATGCTCAAATACATTAAATTGCATTAAATGACCGCATTTACCTCTCTCCCAGCATGAGAGATACTTCAACGTGGCCGGTGCTTTTAATTGGGCATCCAATCTTTTCTTTCAAGATTTCAAGACCGAGAAGGAATCTTTCCCAATCTGTAACTTAAATTCTGCTAGTTTTCAAAACCTGACATTTATATTCTTTACATGCATCTCTCTATCTTTCCCTGTCTCTGTCTCTTGTCTCTCTGTGTGACCCCTGATGGACTTCTCAGACTTCCTTGAACGGCGAAGGCAGATCTCACTGCAACACCAGCAGAGAAGTGTAAAAAAAGGCACTGAGACGGTAGGAAAAGTAAAGGTGCAACCCAGCTGCTGCAGCTAATGTCTACACACTTATATACCTTCGCTCTCACAGTGAAACAAAGCACCAATTTTATTAAAGTATACTTATGGTAGAGTGTATATTATCACGATGCCGAGACAGACGGCAATCATATCATAGAATCATAGAAAGTTAGGCGAAAGAAGGAAGCCATTCTGCACATCGTGCCTGTGCCGGCCGAAAAATCTGTACCGAGCCTCATCCCACTTTCCAGCGTTTGGTCCCTAATCCTGTTGGTTACGGATCTTCACGTGCATTTTGAAGTTTTTATTTTTCAATGCGATGAGGGTTTCTGTCTCTCCCACCCTGTCAGGGAGTGAGTTCCAGACCCCCACCACCCGCTGGGTGGAAGACAATTTCCCTCTGCTCCACTCTAATCCTTCTACCAATTACCTTAAATCTCTGCCCCCTTTTTATTGATCTCCCTGCGAAGTGAAACAGGTCCTTCCTTTCCACTCTATCGAGCCCCGTCATCATTTTATACACCTCAATTAAATCCCCCCTCCGCCTCGTCGGTTCCAGAGAAAACAACCCCAGCCTATCCAATCTATCCTCGGAGCCAAAATTCTCCAGTCCAGCAACATCGTTGTAAATCTCCTCTGTACCCTCTCTAGTGCACTCACATCTTTCCTCTAATGTTGTGACCATAACTGTACGCAGTATTCTTGCTCTGGCCTAACTAGTGTTCTATTCATTTCTCGAATAACTTCCCTGCTCTTACATTCTATGCCTCTGCTATTAAAGCCAAATATCCTGTATGCCTTTTTAACCACCTTAACTACCTCTCCTCTTACCTTCAGGGATCTGTGGACATGCACTCCAAGGTCCCTCTTTTCATCGACACCTTTCAGTATCCTCCAAAGCAATGTAGTTTCAGAGCAACCAATTCTGAATCGTCTTACTTGATAATACAAGTCGTACAGATGAAACCAATTTAGTAAAGGGAAACTAATATTGGTGACAGAAAATAGTTAGTGCACAACTTGATATTCCTGCTCACCGGAATAGAAAACGAGATTGGATGGATAGATGAGGTCTGAAAGGATGGCCGATCGGCTTTGGAAGACAGCGAAACTTTACATTGGCTGCACGAAGCAAGTCGCAGCGCCTGGTTGATCTGGATGCATGATTCCCGCTGAGGGGATCCAGTTGATTAATATTCGAGAAGTTCCGGGTTCAAATCCCCGATGAGCCTTGCTGTCCCACTACTTTGAGTGAAAAGACACCAATTGGCTTCTGACATCTTCTCAGTATTGCTATTGGTAGGATTGAATTACATGCAGAGCATGTTTGAGCTCCAGAGGACTGAGTGCTGAAGTTCTCAAGGTGCAACACATGTGAAGTTAATAAAATGTCTCAAGATGATGAAGAGATTGATACTGAATGTGAATTTCCCCCAGTTCAGGCGGTCTCATTGATATTAAATGACGGGCTAGAGGACGACATATCGAAGTTTGCCGATGGCCCCAAAATGGGCAGCGGTGTAAGCATTGTAGATGAAAGCATAACATTCCAGAGAGACATTAATATAATCAATGAATGGCCAAAACCGTGGCAAATGGATTTCAAGTTTGCAAGTGTGAAGTCATCCACTTTGGACCACACAAAGATAGATCAGAATACTTTATAAAAGGTGAAAAATTCGAATCTGTGGAGTTCCAAAGGAGCTGAGGTGTCCATGTTCACAGATCAATAACATGTCATGGACAGGTACAAGAAATAATCAAAAAGGCTAATGGAATGGTGGCCTATATATTTAGACGACGAGAATACAAGGGAATAGACATTATGCTGCAGCTACACAAAGCTCTGGTTGGACCACACCTGGAGTACTGTGTTCAGTTCTGGGCACCGCACTTTGGGAAGGATATACTGTCCTTGGAGGGAGTGCAGTGTAGATTTACTGGAATGATTTCTGGACTCGAAGCGTTAAATTACGAGCAGAGATAAAACAAACTATGGTTGTATTCCCTGAAATTTAGTAGATTAAGGGCTGAAGTGATCGAAATTATCAAGATATTAAGAGCAACTTTTGGGGTAGTTACATCGGAACTATTTCCGCTCGTTGTGGTGTCTCGGACTTGGGGGCATAGCCTAAACATCAGAGTCAGGACTTTCAGGAGTGAAGTTCGGACACACTTCGACAAGCAAAGGGAGGTAGAAATGTTGAAGTCTCTTCCTCAAACGGCAGTTGATGCGAGCACAATTGTTAATTTAAAACCCGTGATTTATAGATTTTTGTTTTCCAAAGGTATTGAGAGATATGGGACTGAGGCGGGTTCAGGGAGTTCGGTCATAAATCAGCCATGATCTCATTGAATTGTGGAACAGGCTGGAAGGACAAAATACCACAACCCTGTTCCAAAGTTTCTCCTTGGTGCACAATGATGATACATTGACCGGGAATCGAACCCGGGTCTCCCGCGTGGCAGGCGAGAATTCTACCCCTGAACCACCAATGCTGGCTTCTGCAACACCTGCATGTTTCTAAATGGAATCCTCTCTGAACGAACATGCCGTTTACATCTGCGATGGCCGAGTGGTTGAAGCTGTGGTCTCAAAACTCCAAAGGGGCTCTCCTGCCGAGGTTTGAATTCGGCTTGCAGTGCTGCGGCTTAAAGATCTCTTCAATGCTCAAATACATTAAATGGAATTAATTGACCGCATTTACCTCTCTCCCAGCATGAGAGATACTTCAAAGTGGCCGGTGCTTTTAATCGGGCGTCCAATCTTCTCTTCTGAGATTTCCAGACCCGAGAAGGAATCTTTCCCAATCTGTAACTTAAATTCTGCTAGTTTGCAAAACCTGACATTTGTACTCTTTATTTTCTTTGCATGATTCTCTCTATCTTTCCCTGTCTGTCTCTCTTGTCTCTCTGTGTGACCCTTGATAGGACTTCTCAGACTTCCTTGAACGGCGAAGGCTGATCTCACCTGCAACACCAGCAGAGAAGGGTAAAAAAACGCACTGAGACGGTTGGAAAAGTAAAGGTGCAACCCAGCTGCTGCAGCTATTGTCCACACACTTCTGTCTCTTCGCTCTCACATTGAAACAAAGCACCAATTTGATTAAAGTATACTTATGGTAGAGTGCATGTTATCACGATGCCGAGACAGACGGCAATCATAACATAGAATCACAGAAAGTTAGGCGAACGAAGGAAGCCATTCTGCACATCGTGCCAGTGCCGACCTAAAAAATCAGTATTGAGCCTTGTCCCCCTTTCCAGCGTTTGGTCCCTAATCCTGTTGGTTACGGATCTTCACGTGCGTATTGATGTTTTTATTTTTCAATGCGATGAGCGTTTCTGCATCTCCCACCCTTTCTGGCAGTGATTTCCAGACCCCCACCGCCCAATGGATGGAAAAAATATCTTCCGCTCCCCGCTAATCCTTCTACCAATTATCCTAGATCCATGCACCCTGATTATTGACCTCCCTGCTAAGGGAAATAGGTTCTTGCTATCCACTCTATCTAGGCCCACCATAATTTATACACTTCAATTAAATCTCCCAACAGCCTCATCAGTTCCAAACCGAACAACCTGAGCCTTTCCAATCTAATCTCATAGCTAACATTCTCATGTTCTGGCAACAGTGTCGTTAATTTCCTCTGTACCCTCTCTAGTGCAATCACATCTTTCCTGTCAAGTGGTGACCACAACTTTACGCAGTATACTTGCTGTGGCCTAACTATTGTTTTATAAATTTCTACCATAACCTCCCTGCTCTTACATTATATGCATCGGTTAATAAAGGAAAGTATCCTGTATGCATTTTTAACCACATTAACTACCTGCCCACTTACCTTCAGGGATCTGTGGACATGCACTCCAAGGTCCCTCTTTTCATCTACAGCTGTCAGTATCCTCCAAAGCAATGTAGTTTCAGAGCAACTAATTCTGAAACGTCTTGCTTGATAATAAAAGTCGGACAGACGAAACCAATTTAGTAAAGGGAAACTAATATTGGCGACAGGAAATAGTTATTGTACAGCTTGATGTTGGTGCACACCGGAATGGAAAACGAGATTGGATGGACAGAAGAGGTCTGAAAGGATGGCCGATCGGCTTTGGAAGACAGCGAAACTTTACACTGGCTGCACGAAGCAAGGAACAGCGCCTGGTTGATCAAGATGTCTGATTCTCGCTTCGGGACGTTAGTTAATTAAAGTCCGAGAAGTTCCGCGTTCAAATCCCGGATAAGCCTTGCTGTACCATTAATTTGGGTGAAAAGACACCAACTGGCTTCTGACATCTTCTCAGAATTGCTGTTGGTAGAATTGAATTACATGCAGAGCATGTTTGAGCTTCAGAGGACAGAGTGCTGAAGTTCCCAAGGCGCAACACATGTAAAATAAATAAAATGTCTCAAGATGATGAAGAGATTGATGCTGAATGTGAATTCCCCGAGTTCAGGCGGTCTCATTGATATTAGATGACGGGTTAGAGAACGACATATCGAAGTTTGTGGATGGCCCCAAAATGGGGAGCGTTGTAAGCAGTGTAGATGAACGCATAACATTCCAGAGAGACATTAATATCATAAATGAATGGCCAAAAGCATGGCAAATGGATTTCAATTTTAGCAAGTGTGAGGTCATCCACTTTGGACTTCACTAAGATAGATCAGAATACTTTACAAAAGGTTCAAAAATTCGAAACTGTGAAGTTCCAAAGGATCCATGTAGATAGATCAATAATGTGTCATGGACAGGTACAGGAAATAATCAAAAATTCTAATGGAATGTTGGCCGATATATTTAGAGGACGAGAAAACAAGGGAATGGACATTATTCTACAGCGACACAAAGCTCTGGTTGGACCACACCTGGAGTACTGTGTTCAGTTCTGGACACCGCACCTTAGGAAGGATATACTGTCCTTGGAGGGAGTGCAGTGTAGATTTACTGGAATGATACCTGGACTGTAAGCGTTAAATTACGAGGAGAGATTACACAAACTATGGTTGTATTCCCTGCAATTTCGTAGATTAAAGGCTGATATGATCGAAATTATCAAGATATTAAGAGGAACTGATGGGTTAGTTACATAGAAACTATTTCCGCTCGTTGGGATGTCTAGGACTTGGGGGCATAGCCTAAACATTAGAGTCAGGACTTTCAGGAGTGAAGTTCGGACACACTTCGACAAGCAAAGGGAGGTAGAAGTGTGGAAGTCTCTTCCACAAACGGCAGTTGATGCGAGCACAATTGTTAATTTCAAACCTGTGATTAAAAGATTTTTGTTAACCAAAGGTATTTCGAGATAAGGGACTAAGGCGGGTATAGGGAGTTCGGTCACAACTCAGCCATGATCTCATTGAGTTGCGGAACAGACTGGAAGGACCAAACACCACACTCCTGTTCCGAAGTTCCTCCTTGGTGCAGAATGCAAAATGATCATGCATTGGCCGGGAATCGAACCCGGGTCTCCCGCGTGGCAGGCGAGAATTCTACCCCTAAACCACCAATGCTGGTTTTTGCAGCAGTTGCATGTTTCTGAATGGAATCCTGTCTGAACGAACATGCCGTTGACAGCTGGGATGGCCGAGTGTTCAAAGCTGTGGTCTCAAAACTCCAATGTGGTTTTCCTGCCTCGGTTTGAATTCTGCTCGAAGCGCTCCTGTTCCAAGATCTCTTCAATGCTCAAATACATTAATTGGAATTAATTGACCGCATTCACCTCTCTCCCAGCATGAGAGATACTTCAACGTGGCCGGTGCTTTTAATTGGGCGTCCAATCTTCTCTTCCAAGATTTCAAGAGGGAGAAGCAATATCTCCCAATCTGTAACTTAAATTCTGCTAGTTTGCATAACCTGACATTTATACTCTTTATTTTCTTTGCATGCATCTCTCTATCTTTCCCTGTCTCTGTCTCTTGTCTCTCTGTTTGACCCCTGATGGCTTCTCAGGCTTCCTTGAACGGCGAAGGCTGATCTCACCTGCAACACCAGCAGAGAAGGGTAAAAAAAGGGACTGAGACGGCAGGTAAAGTAAAGGTGCAACCCAGCTGCTGTCGCTAATGCTTACACACTTATGTCTCTTCGCTCTCACAATGAAACAAAGCACCAATTTGATTAAAGCATACTTATGGTAGAGTGTATGTTATCACGATGCCGAGACAGACGGCAATCATATCATAGAATCCGAGAAAGTGAGGCCACAGAAGGAAGCCATTCTGCACATCGTGCCTGTGCCGGCCGAAAAATCGGTACCGAGCCTCATCTCACTTTCCAGCGTTAGGTCCCTAATCTTGTAGGTTACGGATCTTCAGGTGCATACTGAAGTTTTTATTTTTCAATGCGCCTCTCCCACCCTTTCAGGCAATGATTTCCCGACCACCACCGCCCACTGGGTGGGAAATGTATCTTCCGCTGCCCTCTAATCCTTCGACCAATTATCTTAGATCTATGTCTCCTGATTATTGACCTCCCTGCTAAGGGAAATATGTTCTTGCTATCCACTCTATCCAGGCCCGTCATAATTTTATACACCTAAATTAAATCTCCCGACAGCCTCATCAGTTCCAAAGCGAACAACCCCAGCCTATCCAATCTATCCTCATAGCTAAAATTCTCCAGTTCTGGCAACATTGTCGTAAATCTCCTCTGTACCATCTCTAGTGCAATCACACCTTTCCTGTAATGTGGTGACCACAACTGTACGCAGTATTCTTGCTGTGGCATAACTATTGTTTTATAAATTTCTAACATAACACGCCTGCTCTTTTATTTTATGCCTCTGCTAATAATGGAGAGAAACCGTTGTGACTTCTCAACCACCTTATCTACCTGTTCTGCTACCTTCTGGGATCTGTGGACATGCACTCCAACGTTCCGATGTTCATCTGCATCTCTCAGTCTCCTCCCAAGCAATGTAGTTTCAGAGCAACTAATTCTGAAACATCTTACCAAATAATTCAAGTCGTACAGTCGAAACCAATTTGGTAAAGGGATGCTGATACTGGTCACTGGAAGTAGTTAATGTACAACTTGATATTGCTGTGCACCAGAATAGAAAACGAGATTGGATGGACAGAAGAGGTTTGAAAGGATGGCCGATCGGCAGTGGGAGGCAGCGCACATTTCAAATGGCTGCACGACATCACTGGCAGCGGTTCGTGGGTCCAGGGGTATGATTCTCGCTTCGAGATTTGCGTTAAATGATATTCGCGGCATCTCAGCTTCAAATCCCGCACGACCCCTCCTGTCTCAATGCTTTTCGTGAAAAATCAGCAATTAGCTTCCGGCATCTTTTCGGTGTTGCTGTTGGGAGAATTGAATTATATCCAGAGAATGTTTGAGCTCCAGAGGACAGGATACGGAAGTTTCCAAGGCGCAACACACGTGAAGGAGCGGGTGAGTGGGACGAACTGGATCGCTCTGACAATGAGCCCGCACGGGCTCGATGGGCCGAATAGCCTCCTTCTGTTTTGTAATCATTTTATGAATGTATGATTCTATGTATTCTCTTTATTTTCTTTGCATGCATTTCTCTATCTCTCCCTGTCTCTCGTATTGTCCCCTGATGGACTTCTCAGGCTTCCTGAAACGGCGATGCCTGATCGAACCTGCAACACCAGCAGAGATGGTTAAAGAAAGATTGAGGCGGTAGGAAAATAAAGGTGCAACCTCGCTGCTGCAGCCAATGTCTTCACATTAATGTTTTATTCGTTCATGGGATGTGGGCGTCGCTGGCGAGGCCGGCATTTATTGTCCATCCCTAATTGCTCTTGAGAAGCTGGTGGTGAGCCGCCTTCTTGAACTGCTGCAGTCCGTGTGGTGAAGGTTTTCCCACAGTGTTGTTAGGAAGGGAGTTCCAGGATTTTGACCAAGCGACGATGAAGTAACGGCGATATAATTCCAAGTCGAGATGGTGTGTGACTTGGAGCGGAACGTGCAGGTGGTGTTGTTCCCATGTGCTTCTCGGTGGTAGAGGGTGTGGGTTTTGGAGGTGCTGTCGAAGAAGCCTTGGCGAGTTGCTGCAGTGCATCCTGTGGACGGTACACACTGCAGCCACTGTGCGCAGGTGGTGAAGGGAGTGAATGTTTGGGGTGGAGGATACGGTGCCAATCAAGCGGCCTGCATTGTCCTGGATGGTGTCGAGCTTCTTGAGTGTTGTTGGAGCTGCACTCCTTCAGGCAAGGGGAGAGTATTCCATCACACTCCTGACTTGTGCCTTGTAGATGATGGAAAGGCTTTGGGGAGTCAGGAGGTGAGTAACTCGCCGCAGAATACCCAGCAGCTGACCTGCCCTCGTAGCCACAGTATTTATATGGCTGGCCCAGTTAATTTTCTGGTCAATGTTGACCCCCAGGATTTTAATGGTGGCGGATTCGGCGATTGTAATGCCGTTGAATGTCAAGGGGAGGTGGCTAGACGCTCTCTTGTTGGAGATGGTCATTGCCTGGCACTTGTCTGGCGCGAATATTACTTGCCACTTATGAGCCCAAGCATGGATGTTGGCCAGGTCTTGCTGCATGCGGGCTCGGACTACTTCATTATTTGAGGGGTTGCGAATGGAACTGAACACTGTGCAATCATCAGCAAACATCCCCATTTCTGACCTTATGATGGAGGGAAGGTCATTGATGAAGCAGCTGAAGATGGTTGGGCCCAGGACACTGCCCTGAGGAACTCCTGCAGCAATGACCTGGGGCTGAGATGATTGGCCTCCAACAACCATTATCATCTTCCTTTGTGTTCGGTGTGACTCCAGCCACTGGAGAGTTTTCCCCCTGATTCCCATTGACTTCAATTTTACGAGGGCTCCTTGGTGTCACACTCGGTCAAATGCTCTCTTGATGTCAAGGTTATTCACTCTCACCTCACCTCTGGAATTCAGCTCTTTTATCCATGTTTGGACCCAGGCTGTAATGAGGTCTGGAGCCGAGAGGACCTGGCGGAACCCAAACTGAGCATCGTTGAACAGGTTATTGGTGAGTAAATTCCGCTTGATAGGACTGTCAACGACACCTTCCATCACTTTGCTGATGATTGAGAGGAGACTGGTGGGGCGGTAATTGGCCGGATTGGATTTGTCCCGTTGTTTTGGACAGGACATATTTGGGCAATTTTCCACGTTGTCAGTTAGATGCCAGTGTTGTCGCTGTACTGGAACAGCTTGGCGAGAGGCGCAGCTAGTTCTGGAGCACAAGACTTCAGTACTGCAGCCGGAATGTTGTCGGGGCCCACAGCCTTTGCTGTATCCAGTGCACTTAGCCGTTTCTTGATAACACGTGGAGTCAATCGAATTAGCTGAAGACTGGCTGCTATGAATATGGGGAGGAGGCCGTGATGGATTCATCCACTGACACTTCTGGCTGCAAACGCATACAGCCTTGTCTTTTGCACTCACGTGCTGCACTCTGCCATCATTTAAGGATGGGGATGTTTACAGAGTTTGCCGAGCCTCCTCCTCCCGTTAGTTGTTTCATTGTCCACAACCATTCACGATTGATTGTGGCAGGACTGCAGAGCTTTGATCTGATCCATTGGTTGTAGAATCGCTTAGCTCTAATCTATAGCATGTTGTTTCCGCTGTTCAGCATGCATTTACTCCTGAGTTGTAGCTTGACCAGGTTGGCACCTCATTTTGAGGTACACCTAGTGCTGTTACTGGCATGCTCTTCTACACTCCTCATTGAACCAGGGTTGATACCCTGGCTTGTTGGTAGAGTGAGGAATATGCCGGGCCATGAAGTTACAGATTGTGCTGGAATACAATTGTGCTGCTGCAGGATGGCCACACTGCACCTCATGGAATGCCCAGTTTTGAGCTGCTGGATCTGTTCTGAATCTATCCCATTTAGCACGGTGGTAGTGCCACACAACACGTTGGATGGTCTCCTCAGTGCGATGACAGGACTTCGTCTCCAAGAGGAATATGCAGTGGTCACTCCTACCAATACTGTCATGGACAGATGCATTTGCGACAGGAAGATTGGTGAGGACGAGGTCAAGTTGGTTTTTCCCTCGTATTGGTTCATTCACCATCTGCCGTCGGCCCAATCTTGCAGCAATGCCCTTCAGGCCTCGGCGATTAGTGGTGCTACCGAGCCACCTTTGGTGATGAACATTGAAATCCCCCAGCTACCCTCAGTGCTTCCTCCAATTGGTGTTCAACATTGAGGAGGACTGATATCAGCTGCTGAGGGCTTGTCAGTAGGTGGTTTCACTTTCCCATGTTTGACCTGATGCCATGAGGTCCACAGTCAATGTTGAACACTCCCATCCTGACTGCAAATCACTCTACCGCCACTGTCTGGTCGGTCTGTCCTGCCGGTGGGACAGGACATACCCAGGGATGGTGATGGAAGAGTCTGCGGACTTTGGCTGAAAAGTATGATTCTGTGAGTGTGGCTATGTCAGGCTGCTGCTTGACAAGTCTGTGGGACAGCTCTCCCAATTTTGGCACAAGTCCCCAGATGTTCGTGAGGAGGACTTTGCAGACTCGACTGGGCTTGGTTTGAGCCTTTGTCGTGTGCGGTGCCTGGTGGCCCGTCCGGTTTTATTAAGACTTTTTTGTTAATCGAGATTTTACAACTGAGTGGTTTGCCAGGCCATTTTAGAGGGCAATTAGGAATGAACCACATTGGTCGCTGTGGGTCTGGAGTCACATAGAGGCCAGACTGGGTAAGGAAGGCAGGTTTCCTTCCCTGAAGGGCATGAGTAAACCGGATGGGTTTTTACAACAATCCGGTTGTTTCATGGCCACCATTACTGATACTGGTATTTTAATTCCAACTTTTATTTTTCATGAATTGAATTTCTCCAGCTGTCATGGCGGGATTATGAACTCGTGACCCCGGATTCTGAGTTCAGGTCTCTGGCTTATTAGCCACTTAACATAACCACTATGCTACTGTATCTCTTCGCGCTCCACTAAGTCACTCTCTTTTCATTCCTCTTATTTCGTGCTTTTTCTTTCTGCCTCCAGCACCTTTGTCTGTATCCTGTTATTGTTCTCTCATGTGTCTCTGCTGGATGATCCAAAATTCAGACCTGTCGCTTCTTCCAGCATTTTCTTCCTTCCACAATCATCGTCCATTTCATTGAGACTTTCCTGCGGCCTTGCCAACTGTAACATTCACTTTCACATTCTTACGCCTTTAAGTTTGCTCCACATCGACCGCTGTTTCTCGGGGGCACATGTCCCGCTCGCACCAATGTTCATTTGTGCCTTGAAACCAATCGATACATTTCGATCTGCGTGACTGTTCCAGAGACAAGCACGAAGAAAGCAGGGCTGGCATTCGGAAGGACAGCGGCATACTTTTCCGTGAAATTTCCATGGGGTATCTTGTGACACGGGGGATGTTAACTGAAGAACTGGGTTTTGTTTTCATGGTCGTTGGCGCTTTTGCCCGAGCAGTTGATGTGCGGGAGAGACGGGCGGCGCGACATAGCTGCGAATGACAGCTGAAAGGTGCACTTTTGTCAGTCTGGGCGGTACAGTAAGACCGGAAATGTTCCGCTTGATCTTAATAGGTCTGTGGAAATGTCCGATTGAAAAGGAATGAGGTGAAATGAGAAGCGCGGGAATGGTGAAAAAGTGTCGATGACAGGAGGTTGGCCGTGAGCGAAAGGTCCTTTGAATGTCCGGCGCGGAGGGGATTTTGTTCAGAAACGACAGACTTTAAAGCGTGTGGGGAAAGTGAAGTGCGAGCTTTGTCCTTGGCTCAAACTGGGTGTTTTCAGGAAAACAGCCATTGTGAATTCACAAAAATGAAAACAGAAAATGCTGGTAAGGTTTCAGCCCTCTGAACTTTTTCATCAGAAATCAGTTGCCTGCTATGTCGGAGATTAGCTTAACTGTCTAAGATGCTGGAGTCAATTTTTCGATTATGTGGGTTCGAATCTCATCTCTGCCACAATTAATAAAGCTGTTTATTTTGGCCGCCTCACCTCAAAATCTTCTTTCCAAAGAAGCGCGTTTCCGCATTGCTGGCTGACATCTGTTTGCACAAATCAGCAAAGTCTGAATTGCCACCCACAATGTTTCTTGCACGGAGGTGTTGGGAGTGTCAGGGGTGATCTCGGTGAAATATCAATCAAAGTGCGCAATGGTTCCCTGGTAAACGAGATATCTCTTATGGTGAGCATAAGATGAAAGATATGTACCATAATTATGTATTTCTTCTTTGCATCACACTAGGATTTATTATCAGGGAATGGACATGAGCAGGTCGATTTACGTCATGCTCCGGTCGCTTTGCATCGCCCCCTGCACATAGAATAGAATCATAGAAAGGTTACAGCATGGAAAGAGGCCATTCGGCACATCGAGTCCGTACCGGCTCTCTGCAAGAGCAATCCAGCAACACCCCACCGCCCCACCCCGCCCTTTCCCTGTAGCCCTGTATTTTTTTTTCGTTTGAAATACTTATCCAGTTCCCTGTTGAAGGTAATGATTGAATCTGCCTCCACCACGCCCTCGGGCGGTGCATTCCAGATCCTAAACACTCGCTGTGTAAAAAGGTTTTCCCTCATGTCACCTTTGGCTCTTTTGCCAAACACCTTCAATCTATGTCCTCTCGTTCTTGACCCTTCCGCCAATGGGAACAGTTTCTCTCTATCTCCTCTGTCCAGATCCTTCAATATTTTGAATACCTCTATTAAATCTCCTCGCAACCGTCTCTGTTCCAAAGAGAACAACCCCAGCTTCTCCAGTCTATCCATGAAACTAAAGCCCCTCATTCCTGGAATCTTTCCAGGAATCACCCACCATCAACATCCTGGTGATCACCATGAACCAGAAAGTTAACTGGACCAGCCACATAAATGCTGGTGCGACAAGAGCAGGTAAGAGGCTGGATATTCTGCGCCGAGCAACTCACCTCCTGACTCCCCAAAACCGTCCCACCATCTGCAAGGCGCAAGTCAGGATTGTAATAGAATATCATGTGATGGTCATCTACATGAAATGTTAACTCTGTATCTATAATCTAAAGATTCTGCCTGACCTGCTGAGGATGTGCAGCATTTCGTGTTTTCATTTCAGCTTGGCAACATAGCCAGTATTTTAATTTTGAATAAAGGAGCTTTCGCGAATTTGCGCATGCGACGAGGTGGCCGAGTGATTAAGGCGATGGACTGTTAATCTATTGTGCTCTGCACGCGTGGGTTCGAGTTTCATCGTCGTCGATTTTGTGTTTAACCTTGTTTCTTTCATTCAGTCCATCCAGAAAGTCGGGTCCCTTCCTTCTCGAAACGGCAGACGGAGGTTTTTGCGTTGAAATCAGCAACAGTTCCTTCCAAGAAGGTGTTGAGATTGCAAGGTCGCGAATAATCACAGTGCACAGTGGTGTCATTGCAAAACGAGTAAATCTTATGGTCAACGTAAGAGAAACTTATGTACCATAATTACGATTTATGTCCGGATCATTCCGAGTCTGTGTCTGTTTAAAAGCGATGTTCTGGAAGTCTCGAATCATTCCGTGTCTGTGTCTGTTTAAAAGGGATGTTCTGGAAGTCTCGAATCATTCCGTGTCTGTGTCTGTTTAAAAGGGATGTGCTGTCAGTCCCGGATCATTCCGTATCTGTGTCTGTTTAAAGGGGATGTGCTGTAAGTCCCGGATCATTCCGTGTCTGTCTGTTTAAAAGGGATGTGCTGTAAGTCCCGGATCATTCCGTGTCTGTGTCTGTTTAAAAGGGATGTGCTGTAAGTCCCGGATCATTCCGTGTCTGTGTCTGTTTAAAAGGGATGTGCTGTCAGTCCTGGATCCTTCCGAGTCTCCATCTGTTTAAAAGGGATGTGCTGTAAGTCCCGGATCATTCCGTGTCTGTTTCTGTTTAAAAGGAATGTGCTGTCAGTCCCGGATCATTCCGTGTCTGTGTCTGTTTAAAAGGAATGTGCTGGAAGTCCCGGATCATTCCGTATCTGTTTCAACCGATATTCTTGATACCTTTTTCCTTCTGAACTGAAATGACGATCCTCTCTGGAGAAGAAGGTTCATCGCCTGCTGTTGAGATCAAATTCATTCTGCTGGGCTTCCATTCCAATCTCCGCACTCTATCCCCCATTCAGTCCCACCCCGCCTGGACATTATAATCTGCGATTTTCATAAGGGAATGGAGAAGCCGAATATCACGGTTATAATTTTTTTGGCTCCACAACACCGAATATTATCAATTCCAACGATTCAGAAGGTAATCATAGAATCATAGAATCTTACAGCATAGAAGGAGGCCATTCGGCCATCGTACCTGTGCCGGCTATTTTTCGAAGACCTGTCCAAATTAGACCCACACCCCAGATTTTCCCCATAACCCTGCAAATTAGTCCTTCAAGTACATGTCCAATTGCCTTTTGAATGCTCCTGTGGAATCTGCTTCCACCACCCTTTCAGGAAGTGCGTTCCTGATCTTAACAAACCCTGTGTGTGAAAAAAAATCTCTTAGATTCCTCTCTAGTTATTTTCCCAATTATTTTAAATCTGTGACCTTTGGTTACCGACCCAGTTGCCAGAGGATACAATTTCTCCCTACTTGTACTTTGAAAACCCCTCATTATTTTGAATACCTCAATTAGGTCTCCCGTTAACCATCTCTGCTGTAAGGTGAATAATCCCAGCTTCTCCAATCTCTCCAAATAACTGAAGTCCCTCATCCCTGGTATCATCCAGGTCAACCTGCTCTGAATCCCCTTCAATCCCTTTTCATCCTTCGTATAGTATGGTGCCCAGAACTGTACAATACATTCCAGCTGAGGCCTAACCAGTGATTTGTAAAGGTTTAGTGTGAATTCCTTGTATTTAAATTCAATGCCCCCATTTACAAAGCCAAATATCCCATACGCTTTTTTAACTACCTTATCAACTTGCCCTGTTTTGTGAATATGCTCCCCCAAGTCCCTCTGCTCTTGCAACCCCGCATAAATTGTTCCATTTAGATTATACTGCCTCTTCTTGTTCTTCTTCCAAAAGTGCATCACTTCACACTGATCGGCGTTAAATCTGTCACGTGACTGCCCATTTCACCAGTCTGTCCATGTTCTCCTGAAGTCTGCTACTATCTTCCTCACTATTTTCTACGTTGCCAAGTTTTGTATCATCCCCAAACTTCGAAACTGTACTCCCTATTCCTACATCCAAGTCATGTATATATAACAAGAAAAGCAATACTCCTAATACCGACCCCTGGGGGATCCCACTGCATATTTCTCTCCAGTCAGAAAAACATCCGTTCACCACGACTCTCTGCCTCCGATCCTTTAGCTAATTACGTGCTCACGTTACCACCGGTCCTTTGATCCCACGTGCTTCTAGTTTTCGAATAAGTCTGTTGTATGTTAATTTCTAAAATGTGTCCTCAAAATAACTGTAACCCCGTAATTTTATTCTTAAGCAATGAGAATACAGATATTAAGACCGAATGATAGATTGGGTTCATTCCCATTACCCGAAGGTGACGGGACCCGAGGAGGTGAAAACCCATCTGGGATTATAGTTTCCAAAAACGGAGACGGAATATAGCAAAGCTCATCCCGTCGAAATCCAACAATTGGACTGAAGATCCGACATTCTGGAAACCCGGGCGTTCCAGAAACCCTTCTCGAACGCCCGGTTTCCAGACCTGGCCGTTAAAAGAAGACGGATAAGTCCATCAGGGGGAAACACAGAGAGAGAGAAGAAACGCAGACAGAGAGTGAGAGACATGCAAAGAAAAATAGTATAATTCTCCAAATTCTGTGATTGAGCAGAATTTAAGGTACAGCTTAAAGGCAATTCGTGAAATCTTAGAGATGGACAAAGGGGAAGTCTGCCAGACTGCATGTTCGAGGCATTTATCCAACGCTACACGTGCAGTCGGCAGCCGTGTGTGCATTGGTGGTTCAGTGTGTAACCCTTGCCTACGGGCGGTAAACCATGAGTTTGTTTTCAGGACAATGCAGCATCCGTTACCTTTTGTATGCTGTGCCCATGAGATCGCCTGAATTGGGATAAATTCATGTGCCGGCTTCAATCTGTACAACTTCTTGAAAGATTATCTTCATTTCGTCTCCGTGTGTTGCGTGGACAAACCCTCTGCATTCTCTCCTCTGGTGCTCAAACATGCTCTGCTGGAGATAAGTCAAACCTGCCTTCTGCACCGCTGAAAAGATGTGAGAAGCCAATTGGTGATTTTTGACTAAAAATGGGAACACAACGGGTCTCATCCGGGATTTGAACCAATGAAACTCCTTCAGCGAGAATCAGCCCCAAAGACCAACTGGCAAAAGAGCCGTGTAGCCCCTGGAAAACTTCGGTACCACGCAGCCGATCCGCCATCCTTTCAGTACTCTCTGGCCATACAATCCCGCTTTCTTGTACGATACACAATGTAGAATAATGTCAGGTTTTACACTCATTATATCATAACAACAATATCAAATTTGTTCTGAATGTACGACTTGTATTATCAAGTAACACTTTACAGAATGAATTACTCTGAAACGACATTGTCGTCTGTCTCCCCATCGTCATAATTTACACACTACCATAAGTACACGTTACTCAAATTGCTGCTTCCATTCACTATGAGAGCGAAGATCCATGAATGTGGATACATTAGCTACGAATTTATCAGCTGGATTGCACCTTTCCTTTTCCTACTGTCTCAGTCTTTTTTTCCATTCACATTCTCTGCTATTGTTGCCGGTGAGTTCAGCTCTCGCCGTTCAAGGAAGCCTGAGAAGTCCATCGGAGACAACACAGAGAGACAGGAGACAGAGCCACGGAGAAATAGAGAGATGCAGGCAATGAAAATAAAGAGTATAAATGTCAGGTTTTGCAAACTAGCAGAATTTAAGTTACAGATTGGGAGAGATTCCTTCTCGGATCTTGAAATCTTGCAACAGAAGATCTGACACTCATTAAAAGCACCGGCCACGCTGTCGAATCTCTCATTCTGGGAGAGAGATAAATGCGGTCAATTAACTCCAATTAATCTATTTCAGCACTGAAGTGATCTGTAAACAGTTGCTCTGCGAGCAGAATTCAAACCTGCGCAGGAAAACCTCAATTGAATTTTGAGTCCAACGCTTTAAACACTCGGCCACCGCAGCTGTAAACGGCATGTTCGTTCAAATCGGATTCCAAATGGACACTTGCCGCTGTTAAGAACGCGCGCATTGCAGGTTCAGGGGTCGAATTCTCACCTCTTATGCGGGAGACTTTGGTTCGATTTCCGGCCAATGCAGAATCATTCTCACCATTTCGCCCCTCAAGCCTGTTCCGCAATTCAAACAGATCATGGCTGATATATGACCGAACTCCACATAATCGCTTGAGCCCCGTATCGCTTAATAACTTCAGTTTACAAAAATCGATCAATCTCAGGTATAAAATTAACAATTCAGTTCGCATCAACTACCGTTTGCGGAAGAGAGTTCCAAACTTCTACCTCCCTTTGCTTGCAGAGGTGTTTCCCAACTTCACTCCTGAAAGTCCTGACCCTAATATTTAGGCGATGTCCCCAAGTCCTCGACATCCCAACCGGCGGAAATAGTTTTTCTCTATCTACTCCATCAGTTCCCCTTAATACATTGAAAAGTTCGATCAAATCAGCTCTTAATCTACGAAATTCGAGGTAAACCCGAGTTTATGTAATCTCTCCGCGTAATTTAACCCTTGGGGTCCAGGTCTCATTCCAGTAAACCGAAGCTGCACTCGCTCCACAGCCGATATATCCTTCCTAAGGTGCGTTGCCCAGAACTGAATACAGTACTTCAGGTGTGGTCTAAGCAGGGCTTTGTATAGCTGTATCATAATCCCTATCCCCTTGTATTCTCGTCCTCTAGATATAAAGACCAACATTCCATTAACATTTTTGATTATTTTTTGTACCTGTCAATGACATTTTAATGATGTATGTAGATGGACACATCAGTCTTTTTGGACCTCCACTGTTTCGAGCTTTTCACCATTTACAAAGTATTCTGATCTATCTTTTTTGGTCCAAAGTGGATGACCTCACACTTGACTAAATTGATATCGATTTGCCACAATTTTACCCATTCATTTATGATATTAATGCCTCTCTGTAATATGATGTTTCCATTTGCACTGCTGACAATGCTGCCCATCTTGGTGTCATCGGCAAACTTGGATATGTGGCTTTCTATCCCGTCATCTAATATCCGACTGAATTGGAAAAAAATCCAAATTTAGCTTCAAACTCCTCATCATCTTGAGACATTTTATTTCCTTCACGTGTGTTGCGCCGACGATGCTCCGGCATTGAGTCCACTGGAGCTCAAACATCCTCTGGATATAATTCAGTTCCACCAACAGCAACACTGAAAACATGTCAGAAGCCAATTGTTGACTTTTCACTAAAAGGAGGGCTCGTCCGGGATTTGAACCCGGGACCTCTCGCATATCACTCAATGAAACGCCCTAAGCGAGAATCATACCCCTAGACCAACGAGCCGCTTTTACTTCAGCTTTCCAGCCAGTGTAAAAGTTCGTTGCCTCCCACAGCCGATCGGCCATCCTTTCGGACCAGGTCTGTGCATCCAATCTCGTTTTCTGCTCCGGTGTCCATCAATATCAAGTTGCACACTAAATATTTCCAATCACCAATATTAGTCTCCCTTTACCAAATTGGTTTCGAGTGTACGACTTGAGTTGTCAAGTGAGACGTTTCAGAATTATTTGCTCTTAAACTACATTGCTTGGGAGGATACTGAGAGGTGTGTCGATTTGCGGCACGCTCTGTTCCCTTTGCATCGCCTCATGCACATTGAGTTGAATCATGGAAAGGTTGCAGCACGGAAAGTGGCCATTCGGCCCATCGAGTCCGTGCTAGCTGTCTGCAAAAGCAATCCAGCTAGAAACACTCCCCCGCCTTTCCCCGAAGCCCTGCATTTTTTTCCTTTCAAGTACTTATCCAGTTCCCCTTTTGAAAGCCATGATTGAATCTGCCTCCATCACACCCTCGGGCAGTGCATTCCAGATCCGAGCCTCTTGCTGTGTGAAGAAGTTTTTCATCATGTCACCTTTGGTTATTTTGCCAATCACCTGAAACCGATGTCTTCTGCTTCTTGACCCTTCCGCCAATGGGAGCAGTTTCTCTCCATCTTTTGTGTCTGGATCCTTCATGATTTTGAATACCTCTATCAAATCGCTACAAAACCGTCTCTGTTCCGAGGAGAACAACCTCAGATTCTCCAGTCTATCCACGTAACTAAAGTCCCTCATCCCTGCAATTATGCTGGTAATTTTTTTCTGCACCCCCTCCAAGGCCTTCACATCTTTCCTGAAGTGCGGTGTCCCGAACCGGACACAATACTTCAGTTGTGTTCGAACCAATGTGTTATAAAGTTTCATCCTGACTTCTATACTTTTGTACTTTTGTACTCTATACATCTATTTATAAAGCCCAGGACCCCGAATGCTTTTTAACCGCTTTCTCAACCTGCCCTGCCACATTCAACTATTTGTACACATAAACCTCTCTTTGTTCCTGTACCGCTTTCACATTTGTGCCCTGGAGTTTATATTGCCTCTCCTCGTTCTTCCAACCGAAATGTATCACTTTGCATTTTTCTGCGTTAAATTTCATCTGCCACGCCTCCGCCCATGCCACCAGCCTGTCTATGTCATTTGAAGTCTATCACTGCCCTTAACACTGTTTACTACCCTTCCAAGGTTTGTTTCATCTGCAAATTTTGAAATTGTGCTCTGTGCACTAAAGTCCAAGTCATTAATATATATCAAGAAAAGCAGTGGTCCGAGCACTGATCCCTGGGGAACACCACTGTACAACTCTCTCCAGTTCGAAAAACAACCATTCACCAGTAATCTCTGTTTCCTGTCCCTTTCTTGATGATAAGCCTACCATGCGCCACTTTATCAAAGACCTTTTGAAAGTCTATATACACCACATCAACTGAATTGCCTTCATCTATCCTCTCTGTTACCTCATCAAAAACTCTTACAGGTTAGTTAAGCACGATTTGCATTCAACAAATCCGTGCTGGCTTTCCCCAATCAATTCATCCTCGACCAAGTGACTGTTAATTCTGTCCCGGATTATCGTTTCTAAAAGTTTCCCCACCACTGAGGTTAAACTGACTGGCCTATATTTGCTGGGTTTATCCGTGCACCCATTTCTGAACAAGGGTGCAACCTTTGCAATTCTCCAGTCCTCTGGCACCACCCACATATCTAAGGATGTTGATAGTTTATGGCCAGTACCTCTGCAATTTCCACCCTTACTTCCCTCAGCAACCTAGCATGTATCCCATCCGGAACAGGTGATTCACCTACTTTAAGTACAGCCAGCCGTTCAAGTGCCTCTTCTTTATCAATTTTTAGACCATCCAGTATCTCAACTATAAGTTCCTTTGCTGAGACTCTGGCAGCATCTTCTTCCTTGGTAAAGACAGATGCAAAGTACTCATTTGGTACCTCGGCCATCCCCTCTGCCTCCATGAGTAGATCTCCTTGATCGGGCCGAATCCGCCTCTCGCCTCCGCTTACTACCCGTTTACTGTTTACATGCCTGCAGAAGACTTTTGGATTCCCTTTTATGATGGCCGTCAGTCTATCGTCATATTTATCTTTGCCTCTCATTTCCTTTTTCTCTTCCCCTCTGAACTCCCTAATTTCGGCCTGGTGAATGAGAGCATAAAAAAGTTAGCATTTCATTCAGCCGGAAACAGAAAGTTACTGGTTGATTAATGGCGATTTGAACAAGCATTCGTCTTTTTTACAGAGTTTAATGAGTGTTGCGAAATTAATATAGTGAACTAGAATTCCTGATGGGGAACCGCTTCAAACAACACATTACTGCCCACACTGGGAAAAAGGATACTTCCGAAACTTTGACAACACATAGCAGGTCCCGCTGCAAAGTCACAGCTTGCCAGCTATTCCGAAATTTGGAGCCTGGACAGGGAGTTAAACGCTGGACCTTCAGCTCACTGCCCACTTTAAAAGTATGATACTCTACCGACTGAGCTACCCAGGCTCGACATTACATAAGCTCTCATCGTGCATATTCATGGGAGGCCTCTGAATCATCCCTGCAGCCGGCGAGCAAGTGTGAGGTCCGTTTTATAAAATTCTCAGGAACGTGTTGAGGAGAATCCTTGTTCCTGTTGAACATGATGTAAGAAACATGGACAGTGAACTCGTGAGTTTACAATTCTTCTTGTTTGTGCCAAATGTCTTGTCATTCGTTAGCACCAATTAAAATAACACTTTACCCAGCGGCACAAAAGCTGAACTTGTCCCACACGGGAGCTGGAAAAGGCCTCTCGACCTTTCAGCGTATTAACATCTGTAAGCTGAATAATTTCTTCCGTTACACAGTGACACCAGGCAGAATATTTCCCTTCAAAATTTTCCCCACACGAAACTTCCAACCGATGAATATCGGCTTAACGAAAAGAAGAATTGTTTGTTTGGTTCTTTAGATTGAAAGATCTCGTACCGGCCCCTTTGCCATATGAGCTGCCGCTAAAAGTCCCCTCTCCCCCTATGAACAAGGAAACTGGCACCTGCTATTGCAAGACGGCAGGCCGGAGGAACTCAAGAGCTCCCATGGGAACACTAAGAAGTAGACGCGTTATGGAACATACCAGTTGTACCTTGAACTCCAGTCAAAATGTTCGGAGTAAAAGATTTGATTGTTTTAGAAGACGCTCGAACTCACAACCTGGTCATTTCTGGAGCCCATACTGCTATAAATAAGTAACGCACGCTCAATAATTGTGCAACACGAGAGCAGCGAACAACCGACAGCATCAGCGCTCCTGCCAAACAGCTTCATTTTCGGTCTCTCAATTATCACTTCGAGACCTTTCTCAAACAGAAGCCTCCAATCAAGATGCGCTTCATTAAATAACAATTCTTAAATCAAGAGAGTTTTGATCGATCATGACGAAAGCATGTACAATTTCCTCACTTGTTCCTTTCAATCCCCTGGGATGGTAAACATCAGGTCGTGGAGATTTGTCTATATTTAGCCTAATTATTTTCTCCATTGCCATTATTTTACTAAAACGAAACGCCTTGATTTATTAACAGTTTTCCTAGTGTCTCTGCTTTTAGCCTCATCCATTTCTGTGACGACCGATGCAAAGTAAAAATTTAGCAACTCTGCCATTTCCTGATTTTCAATTACAATATCACCTCCATCTGTCTTCAAGCGGCCCACATTACTCCAAGCCTCCCTTCGTTCTCTTAATATATTTGGAAAAACCTTGAGAGTTGTCCTCATTTTCCCTCACAAGTTTTTCTCCTTTTCCCTTTTTGCTCCTCTAACGCTTTTTTTTAGTTTCAGCACCACAATAAACAACACTCCGCTGTAAAGTTCGGCTCAATAGTTCTCCAATGTCAGAGTGAGAATTGTCTGATCCCCGAATTTATTTAATGTAACAAATACAATCACACATAATCATCCGTGTATCAACGCACTGATGGATACACAAAGATAAACACAGCGAGAAATCCAGTCAGTGTCGGAATGCACAGGTGAACGGACAAGCGAAACAGACAAAGATAAAACGGCCTGAACGCCCAACAGTGAAGTGTCGCTGATAGATATTAATGAGAGGAGGTGGAAACAAAGTGTCATCAATTGGCGCTGTGGCTTAGTTGGTTAAAGCCTCTGTCTAGTAAACAAAAGATCCTGGGTTCAACTCCCAGCAGTGCCTTGTGCAGCTGGTTATTTTACCTAATTTGTGGAATTGAGCGACAAAATAACACTGTGGTGTTTGTTCAGGAGGAAACGGACAACCGAATGACTGTTCAAAAACGCCCTTTCATTGTGCAGACAGACCTCTCATAGAATGTGTCTGTAACACGTTAATTAAAAGACACGTTCTTGTTTCTGGGCTCGTTGGGGTCGTGGTATAATTCACGATTTGAGGTTCAAACCCGGAAGTAGTCCTAATTTGGACCTGGACTTGTGATCTTGACCTGCGGTGCAAACGTTTTCAAAGAGGGAAAGGAAGTCCCCAAATCACTCCACCTGAATCGCCAGGCTCGGATGAAATACATCCCAGGCTGTTAACAGAAGCAAGGAAGGAAATATCGGAGGCTCTGACCATCATTTTCCAATCCTCCCTGGCTGCAGGTGTGATGCCGGAGGATTGGAGGACTGCTGAAGTTGTACCGTTGTTTAAAACGGGAGAAAGGGATAGATCGAATTATTGCAGGCCAGTCAGCCTAACCTCGGTATTGAGCACAATTCTGGGGGAAAGTATTAATCTTCATTTAGAAAGGGACGGATTAATGAAGGGCAGTCAGCATGGATTTGTTAAGGGAAGGTCGTTTGAATTGATTTTTTTTGGAGGTATCAAGGAAGGTGGATGAGGGTAGTGCGTTTTTTGTAGTCTACATAGATTTTCGCGAGGCTTTTGACAAAGTCCTACATGGCAGATTGGTCAAAAGTGTAAAAGTCCATTGGATCCAAGGGAAATTGGCAAGTTGACCCAAAATTGACTGAGTGGCAGGAAGCAATGGTCGATGGGTGTTTTTGTGACTGCAAGGCTGTCTAGAGTGGGGTTCCGCAGGGATCCGTACTAGGTCGCTGCTTTTCGTAGCACAGATCATTGATTTGGATTTAAATGTACGGGGTATTATTAACAATTTTGCAGAAGATGGTGAGGAGGGAAGCTGTGGACTGCAGGAAGATATCAGTGGAATGGACAGGTGGATAGAATAGTGGCAAATGCAATTCAATCTGGAGAATGAGGTAATGCATTTAGGGAGGGCAAACAAGGCAAGCGAATACATAATAAATATTGAAACTGATTTGCCATTTACACGCCCATTTTGCAAGTTTACTGACGTCTTCCTGTATTTTTCGCATTTTTCCTTTGCATTAACTACAGCTCCCAATTATGTGCTGTCTGTCAATTTTGAAATTGTATTTCCGATTCCTATGACTAAATCATTTTTGTAAATTGTGAACAACAATGGTCCCATCACCGATAAATTGTGAACAACAGTGGTCCCAGCACCGATAAATTGTGAACAACCGTGGTCCCATTACCGATAAATTGTGAACAACAGTTGTCCCAGCACCGATAAATTGTGAACAACAGTGGCGCCAGCACCGATAAACTGTGAACAACAGTGGACCCAGCACCGACAAATTGAGAACAACAGTGGCGCCAGCACCGATAAATTGTGAACAACCGTGGTCCCATTACCGATAAATTGTGAACAACAGTTGTCCCAGCACCGATAAATTGTGAACAACAGTGGCGCCAGCACCGATAAACTGTGAACAACAGTGGACCCAGCACCGACAAATTGAGAACAACAGTGGCGCCAGCACCGATAAATTGTGAACAACAGTGATCCCAGAACCGATAAATTGTGAACAACAGTGATCCCAGAACCGATTAATTGCGAACAACAGTGGTCCCAGCACCGGTAAATTGTGAACAACAGTGGTCCCAGGACTTTTGACCTTGAACTGCATCTGAAACTTCTGCATAAAATGAAATGAAGTCCCCAAATCGCCCCACGTGGCTCTCAAACGCAATGGGAAGAAGTTCAATGCGAACAATCAGGAATTTAAAGGCATCTCAACGACCTGCACTTTCTTTGAATAAGTTTTGTTAGCTATTATATTTGACCGTGAAATCGCTCTCAACTTTCATCTTGCTGAAGCAGAGTGTGGCCGCTTTGTATCTGCGAGCATGTCGGTGACGTGGTGAGCTTTGACACTGATTGCTTCCAATTTGTAAAATTTCACCAAGCGTCAGCGAAATGAAACCGAGAATCGAATTGTCCCTGTAAGTGATGAATTGAAGGGATTGGTGCTCCAAGCAGATCTGGAAAATGCACAGTGCAATCGGTCAGGAGTTCGAAATCCACCCTCCAGCCACTCACCAATCATATTAACTGAGCTTTACTCTGGCCCAGTGTCACCGCACTGAAATGGAGTATTTCTCCGGCATGTTTTTCTTCATAGTTGCTGGTTTCAGAGTGAAGACCGGCTGTTTGGATTTTCACTCCGACAAGCTTCAACCATTCATTTTGGACTGACTGTCGGCAGTTGTTATATTGGTCGCTGCAACCTCAAAGTTTAGCCCAATTAATTATTGGTTTCGCCGGTGACCTCTTCGCCTGTCCAGTTGGTGCTGTCGGTTTGCACGGAAGTTTGATGGTTCGAGCTCTGATTTGAATTTTCCTCACGATTCATCGCCTCAAAGTTCCAGGGTTTGAATGTATGTTTTGGAAGCAAGAATATCACAATTCTCCTTGGCAGACAAGCCCCGGAAAGGCCCGAAGGGAGGCCGCACTCGCTGCAGGAGAGCTGGTTCGCTGTGACATGGAGATTTCTGTAGTGAGCGAGACCAGACTGTTCCTATGTTCAGAGAATAAATGTCACACCCTTTATGTTGGAAAAGCAAAACGTTGGGGATTTTTGTATCAGATGTTGCTCGTTGCGTTACTTTCATCTTGATCGTAGAACCGGTTTGGGCGTTCCTGTGATCAACGGCGACAATTGCATGTTCATTTTAAATTTAACAACAGCTGCACTGAGCTTTTAATCATACCCTTAAGATACAGTCTGTAAAATTATGAAATTTGATCATCTGCAAAGCATAAAAATCTGATTAAAGTTTTGACTGTCTCTCGGTAACCACGTCAACATCTCCTTCAGTATGAAATAGAAAGTTATCGTTTGATTAATGGTGAATAAAACAGTCATTCATCTACCAACAGGGTTTAATTAGTTTCATGTCATTAATTTAATAATTTCATAACTCTTGCTAAAGTTAATTCCTTGACTTGGAATCGAACTCATGAGGTGGTCGGTTGAGTCGGTTGATAGGAGATTTGATTGAAGTGATCAAAATCATGAAGGGTTTCCAAAAAGTAAATAAAGAGAAGCTGTTCCCATTGGCTGAAGGGTTGAGAACCAGAGGACACAGATTTAAGGTGATTGGCAAAAAAAAACAAAGGCGAAATGAGTAAAACTTTTTTACGCAGCGAGTGGTTATAATCTGGAAGGTGCTGCCTGAAACGGTGGAAGCAGAATCAATCGTGGCTTTCAAAAAGGAATTGGGTAACTACTTGAAGGGAAAAATTTGCAGGGCCACGTGGAAAGACCGGGGGAATGAGGCTAACTGGATTCCTCTGACAAAGAGATGGCACGTTCTGGATGGGCCGAATTGACTTCCTTCTGTGCTGTAACCATTCTATGATTCGATGATTGGATGGACAGAGCGGTCTAATAGGATAGGCGATCGGTTGTGGGGAGCAGGGAAACTTTCGACTGGTTGCACGGCTCTGTTACTGACGGCTCGTTGGTCTCGGATTATGGTTTTTACTTTGGGCGTTTCACTGATTGATATGTGAGAGGTCCGCGGTTCAAAATCCCGGACAAGCCCTCCTGTTTCACTATTTTCAGTGGAGATTCATTCATTTGTTTTCCACATCTTTTCAGCGTTGCAGAATACAGGATTGACTTAATTCTAGAGCATGTTTGACGTTCAGTGGCTCGAATGCAGAACGTTTGTCGACGCAACACCACATAGGGAAAGGAAAATGTCTCAATGTGGTGTGCAGATTGAAGCTGAATGTGAATGTATCCCTTTTCAGGCGATCTCATCGGTGCAGAAAGAAAATCCTCCTTAATCGGCCGGGAATCAATCCCCGTCTCCTCGGGTGGCAGGTGAGAATTCTACCAGTGAAACAGCAACGTCCGGACGGTAGCGGCTGCATGTGTCCAGTTGGAAACCTGTCTGAAAGAACATATAGTCTCACAAATCTCCTGTGAGTACCCTGTGCATTCTGATTTAAAGCCGTGCATCAAAGGCGCTCGCAGCTGCGGTAGTCGAGTGGTTCAGACGTTAGATCTGAAACCCAACGGGGTATTCCGGCAGAAGTTGGAATCGTGCTATCGGCGCTATTGTGTAAAGTTTTGTTCAATGCTCAAATAAATATGATCTGGAGATAACGGGCTGCAATTCCTTCCCTCAGAGAGATACTCCACCGCGGCAGATCATTTTAACTGGGAGCCCAGTGGTCACTTGCAAAATATCAAGATATGTGAAGGGAACTTCACAATATTCCACAACTGTCCAAAACTGGGCACCGCACTTTATAAAGGATGTGAAGGCCTCAGACAGGGTGCAGAAACATTAACTGGAATGGTTCCAGGGATGAGGTCTTCAGTTACTTGGGTCGACTGGAGAAGCTGAAGTTGTTCCCTGAGAGCAGAGAAGGTTGAGTGGAGATTTGATAGAAGTGTTCAAAATCATGACGGGTTTAGATAAAGTAAATAAAGAGAAACTGCTCCCGTTGGCGGAAGGGTCGAGAACCAGAGGACGCAGATTTACGGTGGTTGACAAAAGAACCAAAGGCGATATGAGGAATTTTTTTTTAAACTAGCGAGTAGATATAATCGGGAATGCATCGGCTGAAAGGGTGGTGGAAGCAGAATTAATCGTGGTTTCTAAAAGGAATTGGATAAGTATTTGAAGGGAAAATATTTGCAGGTACACGTGGAAAGAACGGGGGAATGGGACGATCTGGATTGCACTTGAAGAGAGCCGGCACAGGCTCGATGGGCCGAATGGCCTCCATCTGTGCAGTGACGCTTCTATGTTTCCCAATCTCCATCTTAAATTCTGCTAACTTGATGTTAGGTTTTTTCTATACTTTTATCTCTCTATCTCTCTCTGTCTTTGTCTCTCTGTGTTTCCCCCTGATGGACTTCTCAGGCTTCCTTGAACGGCCATAGCTGATCGAACCTGCGACAGCAGCAGAGAAGGGTGAAGATAGAATGACTGAGACGGTAGGAAAAGTAAAAATCTAACCCAGATGATGAATTCGCAGCTAATGTCTACACATTAATGTCTCTTCGTCCTCACAGTGTAAACATCAGTAATTTTATTCCACTATAAAAAGAAAGAAAGTCTTGTATTTATAAAGCGCTTTTCACGACCTCAAGACGTCCCAAAGTGCTTTACAACCAATGAAGTATTTTTGAAGTGTAGTCACTGTTATACTTGTGGGAGAGTGGATAATCTGCGGATGCCGAGGGAGACAACAATGTAACTTTAGAGCAATTAATTCTGCAAAGTCTCACTTGGCATTACAAGTCGCACATTGAAAACGAATGTGCTAAGGAGAGGCTAATATTGTTGATATGAAATAGTTAGTGTACAACTTCACATTGCTGCACATCGGAAGAGAAACAGTGATCGGATGGATTGTCGGATGGCCGATCGGCTGTGGGTGGCACCGAATTCTGCACTGGTTGCACCCCTTTGGTAGCAGTAGCTGACAAGTCGTTTCATAGCTGCGATGGCCGAGTGGTTAAGGCGTTGGACTCGAAATCCAATGGGGTTTTCCTACGCAGGTTCGAATCCTGCTCGTAGCGCTATTTCTTAAAGATTTGTTCAATGCTCAAATAAATATGAACTGGAGTTGACGGACCGTGTTCCCTCCCTCAGAGAGATGATCCAGCGCGGCAAACTCTTCTGATTCGGAGCCCCATGGTCTCTTGCAAAGTTGCACGGCACGTGAAAAAATCTCTCCCAAGCTCCATCTTAAATTCTGCTCGTTCGCAGAGCTTGATATTTATACTATTTGTTTCTATACTTTAATCTCTCCCTGTCTCTGTCTCTTGACTCTCTGAGTTTTCCCCTGATGGACTTCTCAGGCTTTCTTGAACGGCCAAGGAGAATCGAACCTGCATCACCAGCAGAGAAGGGTAAAGATGGAAAGACTGAGACGGGGGGAGAAGCAAAGGTGCAACCCAGCTGATGAATTTTTAGCTAATATACACACATTTATGTCTCTTCGCCCTTACAGTGAAAACATCAGCAATTTGAGTACAGTGCACTTATAGTATAGTGTTTCAATGCGGATGTCGAGACAGACACCAATCGATCCGTTGCCATGGTGATGACCGAATCTGAACACTGGACCACAAGGAAACGCTGAAAATTATTTGCTGCGAACAGGCAGACCAACGCGGCCTTTCCTACTTGCCCCTTCGTAATTCAGGTAATTTTCCTGCCAGACAAGCTGCTCGCACAAAATGGCATTTTCTGTTCAAACCACTATCGCGACAGAAGGTGAGGTTCAGGCAATGACAGCACCAATTGCAAGTAGGCATGTACATGAAATGGAAAGTGAGGTAAAATATTACCACAAGCTGCTGATGGACATGTTTCCATTTCCAAAATTCACGCACCGAATGCAGCTCCTGGGAAAACTGCAAGGCCACGCAGGTCCATCATGAATCATTTGAAGCAACTGGCAGTTTAAAGTGGCATCTCCTGCTGCTTCTGTCGGGGGTGAACCGTACAGTTTGATTTTGTACAGAACTGTACAGAGAAGGAGCACGTATCCTGGGGCTGTGAGATATTCTATATTATTCATATTTAACCACAAGAATATCCACAGTCAGAAGCTGAAAAGAAGGGAGAGATAAGAGGCCTGAAAATAAACACACAGTTGAATGAATCACGGGGGGTACGCGACCTTGGGAGCTTCCCGATAGACTGATAGTTCGAATTCAGTTGTTCGCAACCACCTCATGAGTTCGATTCCAAGTCAAGGAATTAACTTTAGCAAGAGTTATGACATTATTAAATTAATGACATGAAACTAATTAAACCCTGTTGGTAGATGAATGACTGTTTTATTCACCATTAATCAAACGATAAGTTTCTATTTCATACTGAAGGAGATGTTGACGTGGTTACCGAGAGACAGTCAAAACTTTAATAAGATTTTTATGCTTTGCAGATGATCAAATTTCATCATTTTACAGACTGTATCTTAAGGGTATGATTAAAAGCTCAGTGCAGCTGTTGTTAAATTTAAAATGAATAGGCAATTGTCGCCGTTGATCACAGGAACGCCCAAACCGGTTCTACGATCAAGATGAAAGTAACGCAACGAGCAACATCTGATACAAAAATCCCCACCGTTTTGCTTTTCCAACATAAAGCGTGCGCCATTTATTCTCTGAACATAGGAACAGTCTGGTCTCGCTCACTACAGAAATCTCCATGTTACAGCGAACCAGCTCTCCTGAAGCTGGTGCGGCCTCCCTTCTGGCCTTTCGGGGGCTTGTCTGCCAAGGAGAATTGTGATTTTCTTGCTTCCAAAACATACATTGAAACCCTGGAACTTTGAGGCGAAGAATCCTGAGGAAAAATCAAATGAAAGCAGCAATTTGAGTAAAGTGTCCTTATGGTAGAGTGTAAACGATGACGATGCCGAGACAGACGACAATGTCATTTCAGAGTAATTCATTCTGTAAAGTGTTACTTGATAATACAAGTCGTACACTCAAAACTAATTTGATAAAGAGAGATTAACATTGTTGATATGAAATAATTAGTTTAGAACCTGATATTGCTCTACATCGTATATCGTACAAGAACGCGAGATTCGATGGCCATGGTGTTCTGAAATGATGGCGGATCGGCTGCGTGGCAGCGAAATTTTACAGTAGCTGCACGGCTCTGTTGCCAGTTGGACTTTGGATCTGATTCTCGCTCAGGGAGTTTCACTGGTTCAAATCCCGGTATGAGCCCCTTTGCGTCCCCATTTTTCGTCAAAAACCACAAATTGGCTTCTCACATCTTTGAAGCAAGTGCAGAAGGCAGGTTTGACTTATCTCCAGCCGAGCATGTTTGAACACCAGAGGACAGAATTCAGGGGGTTTGTCCACGAAAGACACGTAGACGAAATGAAGATAATCTTTCAAGAAGTTGTACAGATTGAAGCCGGTACATGAATTTATCCAAACTCAGGCGATCTCATGGGTACAGATACAAAAGGTAAAGGAAGCTGCATTGGCCTGGAACCAAACGGCAGGCGAGGGTTCTACACTGAACCACCAATGCAAACACGGCTGCAGGCTGCACGTGTAGCGTTGGATACAAGTCTGGAACATGCAGTCTGGCAGAGTTCCTGTGATTATCCAGCGCAGTCTGTAGCCGCGTGCTACCTGTGGGTGACCAAACGAGTGGGTCAAGTATGGTCTTGAAATTCACTGAGATTCGAAATCACTTCACACCGCCACTGTAAAATGGTTAAATAAATAAGAGCTGTAGTTACCAGGAAGTGTTTACTTCTCTCAGAAATAAAGTTATAATCCAGCCCTGTGTCCACCTCTAAGATTTCACGACATGCGACGAATTTCCTTTAAGCTGCAGCTTAAATTCTGCTCAATCACAGAATTAGAGATTTACACTATTTTTCTTTGCATGTGTCTCTATCTCTGTCTGCGTTTCTTCACTTTCGGTGTTACTCCCTAATGGAATTATCAGGCTTCCTTCAACGGCCAGGTCTGGAAATCCGGGATTGGAAAAGGCTGTCGGTTCTTCGTCCAATTCGACGGGATGAGTTTTGCTATTTTCCGTCTCCGTTTGCGGAATATATAAACCCAGATGGGTTTTCCCCTCCTCGGGTCCCGTCACCTTCGGGTAATGGTAATGAACCCGATCTATCACTCGGTCCAAATATCTGTATTCTCATTGGTTAACAATAAAATTACGGGGTTACAGTTATTTTCTGGACACATTTTAGAAATTAATACATAACAGAATTATTCGAAAACTGGAAGCACGTGGGATTTAGGGCCGGTGGTAACGTGGGCAAGTTATAGGCTGAGGGATAGGAGGCAGAGATTAGTGGTGAACGGATGCTTTTCTGACTGGGGAAAAATATGCAGTGGAATCCCCAGGGGTCGGTATTGGACTATTGCTTCACTTGTTATAAAAAAATGACTTGGATGTGGGAAAAGGGAGTACAATTTCGAAGTTTGCGGAAGACACAAAACTGGGCAACGTAGTAAATAGTGAGCAAGATAATAGCAGACTTAAGGGGGACATCGACAGACTGGTGAAATGGGCGGTCACGTGACAGATTTAACGCCGATCAGTGTGAAGTGATGCACTTTTGGAAGAAGAACATGGAGAGGCAGTATAATCTAAATGGAACAATTTATGGGGGGTTCCAAGAGCAGAGGGACCTGGGGGTTCATATTCATAAAACAGGGTAAGTTGATAAGGCGGTTAAGAAAGCGGATGGGATACTTGGCTTCGTAAATAGGGGCATTGAATATAAAAAAGGAAATCATACAAATCCTTACAAATCAGTGGTTTGGCCTCAGCTGAAGTATATTGTACAGATCTGGGCACTACACTTTAGGATAAAAAGGCATTGAAGAGGATTCAGAGCAGGTTGACCTGGATGATACCAGGGATGAGTGACTTCAGTTATATGGAGAGATTGGAGAAGCTGGGATAATTCTCCTTCCAGCAGAGATGGTTAACGGGAGACCGAATAGTGATATTCAAAATAATGAGGGGTTTTGAAACAGCAAGTTGGGAGAAACTGTTTCCTCTGGCAAGTGGGTCGGTAACCAGAGATCACAGATTTAAAATAATTGGCAAAAGAACGAGAGGGGAATTGAGGAGAATTATTTTCACACAGAGGGTTTGTTAAGATCAGGAGCGCACTTCCTGAAAGGGTGGTGGAAGCAGATTCCATTGGATCATTCAAAAGGCAATTGGACATAATTGAAGTGTACTAATTTGCAGTGTTATGGGGAAAAATCTGGGGTGTGCGTCTAATTTTGACAGGTCTTCGAAAAAGCCGACACTGGCACGACGGCCGAATGGCCTCCTTCTGTGCTGTAAGATTCGATGATTCTATGATTACCTTCTGAATCATTGCAATTGATGCTATTTAGTCTTGAGCAAGCAAGAAAATTATAACCGTGATATTCGGCTTCTCCATTCCCTTATGAATATCGCAGATTATAATGTCCAGGCGGGGGTGGGTCTGAATGGGGGATAGAGTGCGGAGGTTGGAATGGAAGCCCAGCAGAATGAACTTGGTCTCTTCAGTTTTTGTTATTTTTCCAACCAGTTGCCCGAAGCAGGCGGTGAACCTTCTTCTCGAGAGACGATCGTCATTTCAGTTCAGAAGGAAAAAGGTATGAAGAAAATCGGGTAAAACGCACACAGAATGATCCGGTAGTGACAGCACACCCCTTTTAATCAGACACATACATGAAATGATCCGGACAGAAATCATAATTATGGGACATAAGTTTCTCTTATGTTGACCAGAAGATTTACTCTTTTTACAATGACACCAATGTACACTCTGATATTTCGCGATCTCACAATCTCAACACCTTCCTGGAAGGAACTGTTGCTGATTTCAGCAAACAATGCAAAACCCACCGTCTGCCGTTTCGAGAAGGATGGGACTTTCACCAGACCTTCTGGGTGGACTGAATGAGAGAAACAAAACTTCAACACAAAAACGACAAGGATGGGATTCAAACCCACGCGTGCACAGCACAATGGATTAGCAGTCCATCGCCTTAACCTCTCAGCCACCGCGTCGCATGCAAAAATTTGCGAAAGCCCCTTTATTCAAAATGAAAATACTGGCTATGTTGCCAATCTGAAATAAAAACTGGAAATGTGCATATCCTCAGCAGGTCAGGCAGAATCTTTGGACATAGAAACAGAGTTAACGTTTCAGGTCGATGGCCATCATATGAGTATTCCAACTCACTCCTTGTAGATGGTTGAACGGCTTTAGGGAGTTAGAAGGTAAGTCACTTGGCGCAGAATATCCAGCCTCTGACCTGCTCTTGCAGCCACAATATTTATGTAGCTGGTCCAGTTGAATTTCTGGTTAATGGTGACCACTAGTATGTTGATGGTGGGGGATTCGGCGATGTTAATACCGAATCCCCACAGAAGAGATTTACTGTAACGATTCCAGGGATGAGGCGCATAAGTTTCGTGGATAGATTGGAGAAGCTGGGGTAGTTCTGCTTGGAACACAGACGGTTACAAGGAGATTTGATGGAGATATTGAAAATCATGAAGGATCTGGACAGAGCAGATAGAGATAAACTGTTCCTATTGGCGGAAGGTTCAAGGAGCAGAGAACATCGATTTAAGGTGTTTGGTAAAAGAACCAAAGGCGACATGAAGAAAAACTTTTCTGCACAGCGAGTGTTTAGGATCTGAAATGTACCGCCCGAGGGGGTGGTGGAGGCAGATTCAATCATGGTGTTCAATAAAGAACTGGATAAGGATTTGAAACTAAAGAGGATACAGGGCTACAGGGAAAGGGTGGGGGAGTGGGTCTGTCTGGATTGCACTTGCAGAGAGACGGCACGGACTCGATGTGCCGAATGGCCTCTTTTCGTGCTGTGACCTTTCTATGATTCTATTCTATTTGTGGGAGGCGATGCGAAGCGACCGGAGCGTGACGTAAATGGACCTGCTTATGTGTATTCCCTCATAATAAATCCTAGTGTGATGCAAAGAAGAAATTCATAATTATGGTCCATATCTTTTGTATTATACTGACAATAAGAGGTACTCGGTTCACCAGGGCGCCATTGTGCACATTGATTGATACTTCACCGAGATCACACCTTACAGTCCCAACACCTCCGTCTAAGAAACAGTTGGGTGGCAATCCAGACTTTGGTGAATTGTGCAAACAGGTGTAAACCAGCAATGCGGTAAATCACTTCTTATCAAAGAAGGGTTTTTGGTGAGGCGGCGAAAATGGAAGTGTCTACAAATTCTGGCAGCAGTGAGATTCAAAGCCACATAATTCAGAGATGGAAACCAGCATCTGAGACAGCGCAGTTACTCACGCATATGATAAGCCATTCAGATCTGATGATAAAGGTCATAGAGCTGAAACGTTTCTTTGGTTCTTTCTCCACAGGTGCTGCCTGACCTGCTCAGCGTTTTCAGCATTTTCTGTTTTAATTTTTGTGATTTCACAATGGCTGTTTTTCTGAAAACACCCAATTTGACCCAAGGACGCAGCTCGCACTTTACTTTCCTCACGCGCTTAAAGTCAGTCTTTTCCGAACAAAATCTCCTCCGCGCCGAACATTCAAAGGACCTTTCGCTCACGGCCAACCTCCTGTAATCGACACTTTTTCACCATTCCCGCTCTTTTCATTTCTCCTCATTCCTTTTCAATCGGACATTTCCACAGACCTATTAAGATCCAGCGGAACATTTCCGACTTTCCTGCACCGCCCAGTTTGCCAAAAATGCACATTTCAGACGTCTTTCGCAGCTGTGTCGCGCCGCCCGTCTCTCCCGCACATCAACTGTTCGGGGAAAAGCGCCAACGACCATGAAAACAAAACCCAGTTCTTCAGTTAACATCCCCCGTGTCACAAGATACCCCATGGAAATTTCACGGAAAAGTATGCGCTGTCCTACCGAATGCCAGCCCTGCTTTCTTAGTGCTTGTCTCTGGAGCAGATCGAAATGTATCGACTGGTTTCAAGGCACAAATGAACATTGATGCGAACGGGACATGTGCCCCCGAGAAACAGCGGTCGATGGAGAGCAAACTTAAAGCCGGAAGAATGTGAAAGTGAATGTTAGATTCGGCAAGGCCGCAGGAAAGTCTCAATGAAATAGACCATGATCGTAGAAGGAAGGAAAAGCTGGAAGAAGCGGCAGGTCTGAATTGTGGATCATCCAGCAGAGACACATGGAGAACAAAAACAGGATAAAGACAAAGGTGCTGGGGCAGAAAGACAAAGCACGAAATAAGGGGAATGAAAAGAGAGTGAAAGAAAGAATGGGAGAGAGGGAGGTGAAAGAAAGAAAGAGAGAAAGAAAGATAGAAGGGATAGAGAAAATCAAGCGTGCAATACTCACCCCGCAAACGGGCGCTGCTCCCAATCGGCTACACTTCGCCCCACAGACCCTCATCCCATTCAGACCATCCGACAATACACTGTCAATGCTGTGCAGTGAAACAGAGAGTTTAAAGGTATAAAGACACACACACCATCCTAAAATACAATTTCAATACCTGTGCAGAGAGACAGAGAGTTTAAAGATACAGAGATACTTGCATACTATCCTACAGTGCACATTGAACATCCGTGCAGTGAGTCAGAGAGTTTACAGGTACAGAGACACTCACAGCGTCCCACAATACACTTTAAATCATGTGCAGTGAGACAGAGCGTTTAAAGATATAGAGAAATTCACCTTCTTTTTTCAAAAGTGGTACATCCCAGAAGCAAGAGAGAGCGTGGGTCAGTCTCCCTCTCCTGATCGAGCTGAGGCTTGTCAGTCAAGAGTCCTCTCCTCCGTGTATTGGCCGTGGAGGAAGTGCAGAGTAGATTTAATAGAATACCTTCAGCCTGACCGGCCTGTAATTACTTGATCTATCCTTTTCTCCCTGTTTATACAACAGTACAACTTTAGCAGTCCTCCAATCCTTCGGCATATCACCTGTAACCAGAGAGGATTGGAAAATGATGACCAGAGCCTCAGTTATTTCCTTCCTTGCTTCTGTTAACAGCCTGGGATATATTTCATCGGGGTCGGGAGATTCAGGTGGAGTGATCTGCGGACTTCATTTTCCTCTTTGCAAAGATTTTCACCGCAGGTCAAGATCACAAATCTCGGTCCAAATTAGGACTACTTCCCGGTTTGAACCTCAAATCGTGAATTATACCCTGACCTCAACGAGCCCAAAAACGAGAAGGTGTCTTTAAGTTAACCCGTTGCTGACACATTCTATGAGAGGTCTGACTGCACAATGAAAGGGCGTTTTAGAAGAGTCAATCTGATATCAGTTTCCTCCTCAAACCTGAACAAATACCAATTCCAAAGTGCCATTTTGTCGCTTAATTCCACAAATTAGGTAAAAATGATTAGTTATGCAAGGCACTGCTGGGAGTTGAACCCAGGATCTCCTGTTTACAAGACAGATGCTTTAACCAACTAAGCCACAGCGCCCATCCATGATCGCTCAGCCCCACCTCCTCTCACTAATATCTATCAGCGATACGTCACTGTCTGTTTGGGGTTCAGACCGTTTCATCTTTGTCTGTTTGGTTTGTCCGTTCACCTGTGCATCCCGATGCTGCCGACATATCTCGTTTTGTTTATCTTTGTGTCTCCATCAATGCGTTGATATACGGATGAGTATGTGTACTTATGTTTGTTACATTAAATAAATTACCGGTTTAGACAATTCTCGCTCTGAAAGTGAAGAACTATTGAGACGCACTTTACAGCAAAGTATTGTTTATTTTGGTGCTGAAAATAAAAAAGCATAAGAGGTCCAAACAGGGAAAAGGAGATAAACCTGTTAGGGAAAATGAGGACAACAGTCAAGATTTTTACCAGTATATTAAGTGAAAGAAGGGAGGCTTAGAGTAATGTGGGCCGCTTAAAGACAGATGGAGGTGATATTGTAATTGAAAATCATGAAATGTAGAGTTGCTGAATATTTACTTTGCTTCGTTCGTCACAGAAATAAATGAGGCTAACATATCAGAGATATGAGGAAAACTGTAAATAAATCAAGGGGTTTCAGTATAAGTAAAATAATGGCAATGGAGAAAATAATTAGATTAAAGATAGACAAATCTCCAGGACCTGATGGTGACCATCCCAGGGGACTGAGAGGACTTGGTGAGGAAATTGTACATGCTTTAGTCATGATCGTTCAAAATCTCTTGATTCAGGAATTGTTCCTTTGATGGAAACAATTTCAATGTCACTCCATTATTTGGGATGGGTAGCAGAGATGATGTTGGAAATTATAGACCCATTAGTCTGACATCCGTTGTGGGGAAGTTGCCAGTATCCGTTATTAGGGAACGAAAGATTGAGCACTTGGATAAACGTGAATTGATCAGAGAGAGCCAGCATGGATTTGTAAAGGGTAAGTCAAGTCTAACAAAACTAGTTGAACTTTATGAAGATGTAACTAACGTGGTAGATAATGGAGTGTCCATGGTTGTTAAATGATATTGACTTCCAGAGGTATTCGATAAGGTACCATATAAGAGACTGTTAACGACAATGACAGTGCGTAGAATTTGAGGCAACCTAATGAAATGGGTAGGGAATTGGTTAGAAGGTGGGAGACAGAGACCCGGTATATAAATGACATAGACGAAGGAATAGAGAGCCGTGTATCCACGTGTGTCGCTGACACCAAGATAGGTGTCGCAGTGAGTCGTGTAGATGGAAGCATAAAGTTACAAAGGGAAATTGATAAATTAAGAGAGTTGGCAAAACTGTGGCAGATGGAGCAACATAGAATTACATGGAAAGTACATCACGGAAACAGGCAATTCGGCTCAACTAGACAATGCCGGTGTTTATGCTGCAAACAAGCCTCCGCCAACCCCATTTAATCTAACCCTATGAGCAAACCCTTAGATTCCTTTCTCCTCCATTTGTTTTTCTAGCTTCGCTGTAAACGAATCCATGCTATTCGCCTAAACTACTCCTTGTGGGTGCGAATTGAACATTCTAACCACTCTCTGGGTGAATGTGTTCCTCTTGAATGCCATATTGAATTAAATAGTGAATACCTTATATTCATTGCCTCAATGATTTGGAGTCCCCACCTCCACAAATGCAAACATCCTATCTACGCCTAACCTATCAAACCCTTGCATAATCTTAAAGTCCTATATCAGGTCACCCCTCAGCCTTCTCTTTTCTATACAGAAGAGTTCCAGTCTGTTCAAACTTTCAATATGGAGAAGTGTGAGTTCATCTGCTTTGGACTGAAGCAAGATAGATCAGAGTATTTTCTGAAAGGTGAGAAGCTAGGAACTGTGGAGGAGCAGAGAGATTTAGGGGTCCAAGTACAGAAATCGCTAAAAGCCAGTGGAATGGTCGAAAATTTATTTAAATGTCTCATGGGATGTTGGCCTTTATCTCAAAGAAGCTGGTATTCAAAGGGGGAGAATGTTACAGATAGAAATATCTGCTGAGACCCCATTTAAAGTACTGCATTCAGCTCTGGGCACCACACATCAGGAAGGAAATATTGGCCTTGGAGGGGCTGCAGCGCAGATTCACCAGAATGATACCGGGGCTAAAATGGTTAAATTATGAGGACAGGATATGCGGAGGTCGGTCCTCATTTTTCTCTTATGAATCCGGCCCCATTCGTTTACTGTTGACGGGAGCGCGTCTGATACTAAGTCAGTCAGAATCGGATGCAAATCATATAACCGGCACAGCGGCTCTGGGACTGGCGACTGGTTTTACATTGAGTCTTTTTTATGGGATAGGCTGTACATTGTTTGTATAATAATAATAAGTTTGATACAATGAAGGTTTTTTCAGTTATTTCCCATTTCCATCCACACCAGTTTTACATAGCAAAAGGTAACAATGTTTAAGGGATGTGATGTACAGTGTTGGCGGAATCAATGTAATTTAACTTGAAATATTGTAGAATCTCTTGTCTATCCCAGGCTCTTACCTCAGGCTTAGATCCTCACCTAGTTTAAAACCAGTCACTCACTGATATAAATAAACCAGTAACAACCCCGAAACCTCAGCGGGTATATTTGTTCCGATACTAAGTGACGGTCCCAATTTCCACTGAAATTCTCGATCAGCAAATACCAGAGGCTGTTTTCGGCTTGACAAACTGTGAAACAAATTGTTTGAAAAGCCGGAAAGAGGGAAAAACTGGTGGTTGATATTAAGTGTTTTACATTAACGATTTCTGTTTCCGATTTACAATTTATCTTTGTGTGTGACTGACAGGAGCGGCTATAACGGAGCCCAGTGACTGGGTGACGAGCTGCACTGAATCATTGTCCTGTGTTACCGACCGGCTCGTTAGACCTGTTCATTTCGTCTCATCTCATTGTCAGCAAACAGGAAATTACTGAAGTTAAGGCTGGTGAATAACAGCTCGAAATATCAATCCTTTCTACCATTGGGGACAGAGTCTTCCGAAAAACAGGGATTTTCACTCGTGCAAATTTCATCCACATTTTCTGCTCTTCATTTCTCTGATCTGTTTGATGCGGCTTTCCCTTCCATTCACGACCTACAGGAAAAACCCGATTTTATCGTCGATTTTCGGGTCAAGAGGTATGGTGAGATTTCAAATAATTGAAATCGACCCTTATTAACGCCAATATCGTCACCGACACGTTTGACAAATGCAAAGCGGCTTCACTCACGGTTTTGCTGCACAACTCGTTCAAAGATACTGTCGGTAATTGGAGGGTCTTTGAAGTGATGACACGAACATCACAGTTCGCGCTGCCATTTTCCTCAAGACGCTTCAGATTCATGTAGAATGATTTCGGTCTGGCGGTTAAATCTGTTCCCTTTTCTCAAATCCCCGTTTGAACCTGTATCCTTCAGTATTTTTGATAACCGATACTAAATCGGTTTGTCCTGTATTTTATATTACTTTTTAAATATTACAGATAAGCACAGCACTTGAGCTGTCACAGCTGTGACTTTGACTTTTCACCCTCTCCTCCAGATCTCCCCGGCAACTGCCACTAATCACAATCTTCTGTCACACTTCTCCATCAGAAAGTTCCGAGCCTCGGTTTTCAAATGAAATAACGCCCATCTCTTCAATCTCCGACAGCGCAGAGAGAGTTTCTTAGTTTCATTTCACACTTTATCCAAATCCTCCTTAAAGCACCATCAAAAGTTGTCCTTTAGTTAATAATAAGATCAATAAACGTTCTTATCTTCTGGGGTTTGGTTTCAGATTCCAGGGCTTTTAAAGTTCACTGCGGATATTTATCGAAGCGCATCTTGATTGGACGCTTCTTGGAGAAATCGGAGAAAGATCACAAAGCGATAATTCAGAGACGGAAAATGAAGCTGTTTGACGGGAGCACTGATCGGACCGATTGTGCGCTGCTCTTGTGGCGCAAGCGCTCAGCGTGCGGTACTTTTATGAACTCCAGAAATGCCCAGGTTGTGAGTTTGAGCCTCATCTGGAACAATCGAACATTTTGAGTTCAAGGTCCAACTGGTATGTTCCACAACGCATCTACTTCTTAATGTTCCCATGTGAGCACTTGGGCTCCTCTGGCCTACCGTCCTGCAATAGTAGGTGTGAATTTACTTGTTTTTTGGGGAGAGGGAGCGATTAGCGGCAGCTGATATGGCAAAGGTGCCGGTACGAGAACTTTCAATCCAAAGAACTAAACATACAATTCTTCTTTTCGTTCAGCGGATATTCATCAGTTGGAAGTTTCGTGTGGGGAAAATCTGGAAGGGAAATATTCTCCCTGGTATCACTGTGTAACGGGTGAAATTATTCAGCTTACAGATGTTAATACGCTGAAAGGTCGAGAGGCCTTTTCCAGCTCCCGTGTGGGACAAGTTCAGCTTTTGAGCCACTGGGTAAAGTGTTATTTTAATTGCTGCTAACGAATGACAAGATGTGGAGATGCCGGTGATGGACTGGGGTTAACAATTGTAAACAATTTTACAACACCAAGATATAGTCCAACGATTTTATATTATTTTCGAATGACAAGACATTGTTAAATAATAGCTACATCATTAAATAAATTTAAAACAGAAATAGACAGTTTCCGAGAAGTAAAGGGAATTCGGGGTTACGGGGAGCGGGCAGGAAATTGGACATGAATTTAAATTTGAGGTTAGGATCAGATCAGCCATGATCTTATTGAATGGCGGAGCAGACTCGAGGGGCCGATTGGCCTACTCCTGCTCCTATTTCTTATGTTCTTATGTTCTTATTTGGCACAAACACGAAGAATTGTAAACTCACGAGTTCACTGTCCATGTTTCTTACATCATGTTCAACAGAAACAAGGATTCTCCTCAACACGCTGCTGACAATTTTATAACAGGGACCCTCACCCAATTTCGACGTCTACGATGGATAATTCAGAGTCCTACAATGAATATGTACGATAGGAACTTAACAAATTGCGAGCCTGCGTAGCTCAGTAGATAGAGTAACAGACTTTGAAAACGGGTAGTGATCTGAGGATCCAGTGTTCTGGTTGTAAATTTTGAAACAGCTGGCAAGTGCTGTCTTCGCAGCGGAGCAACAACGACGGGACAGACGATGCCTGCGATGTGTTGTCAAAGCTTTGGTGTTATCTTGTTTCCCAGGGATGGGCAGTAATGCGCTGCCTGAAGCGGCAATTGCAGCTTCCCGCCAGCAACGTGTGAAAGGAGAGAGCGGGGCCTGACAGGCGGCCTGAATATTGTTGCTCTCGTGGCCTCACTCAATGCGGGAGCTGGGGAACATCGAACATCGAAAAACTGATCTGTTTGTTGCCGCGGCTGCAATGCTGTTTATAACTGTATTTATAAACCGAGGCAGCGCTGCAGGATCCTTTAATGACCTCTCACAAATCAACTGGAAACAATCGCAATGTGCAGCTTTGAGAGGGGCTTCCTGCACAGTCGGGGCATGAAACGTGAATGAGGGCGAGACACTGTCTGTGTATGTGTAGTGTTTGAATGTGCATTGAACTGCACAGAGAATGGAAAACATATCGGTTCTGTGAGGTGTGGTATTTTATTCACATTTAACCACAGAATGAATTCTTGCTTTTTTTCAGACGGATTGATTTTTAGTGGGGAACTTTTTCAAAATGTTTCTGCCCGGTTTCGAACCGGGGACCTTTCGCGTGTTAGGCGAACGTGATAACCACTACACTACAGAAACTCTGCTGTACACGTTGCTATAGGAAACCCTCAGAAGATAGCTGCCGACTGCAAATGCTCTCAGTGTGGCAGACGGGTCCCTGTCCCGTTCAGGGAATTGAATTCTCCAAAATAGTTGACTGTATTAATTTCGCAATACTCATTAAACTCTGAAAAAAGAATAGTTGTTCAAATCGCCATTAGTCAACTAATAACTTTTTGTTTCAAGCTGACGGAAATACTGACTTTTAAAAAAATTATTCACCAGGCAGAATACAGAAAGTTCAGAGGGGAACTGAAAGTGGAAATAAGAGGGGCAAAAAGAGGGCATGAGAATAGACTGGCGGCCAACATAAAAGGCAATCCAAAAGTCTGCCACAGGCATGTAAACATTGAACGGGTCGTGAGAACCCGACTCTGATTCGGGACCACAAAGGAGATCGATTCATGGAGGCAACTCAAAAATGCTTCTGCTCGGTTTCGAACCGGAGACCTTTCGCGTGTTAGGCGAACGTGATAACCACTACACCACAGAAACTCTGCTGCGCACGTTATTTTAGGATACCCTCAGAAGACAGCTGCCGTCTGCCAATGCTCTCAGTGTGGGAGGCGGGTCCCGTTCCCGTTCAGGGAATTAACTAAGGCAAAATAGTTTGCTGTATTAATTTCGCAATACTCATTAAACTCTAAAAAAAAGAAGAATACTTGTTCAAATCGCCATTAATCAACTAATAACTTTCTGTTTCAGGCTGACGGAAATCCTAACTTTTTTTTATTCATTCACCAGGCAGAATATAGAAAGTTCAGAGGGGAACTGAAAGGGGAAATAAGAGGGGCAAAGAGAGGGTATGAGAATAGACCGGCGGCCAACATAAAAGGCAATCCAAAAGTATTCCACAGGCATGTAAACATTAAACGGGTAGTAAGAACCCGACACTAATTTGGAAGCATCAAGGAGATCGACTCATGGAAGCAGAGGGGGTGGCCCAAAAGACTGTGGGCCAAACTCTGGAAAGTGGGTTGAGGCTCGATACCTCTTTTTCGGACGGCTCAGACACGAAGGGCCGAATAGCCTCCTTCTGTGGGGTAACTTTCTATGATTGTATGATTCCATGATATTATTGCCGTCTGTCTCGGAATGGTGTTAATATACAATCTACTATAAGTATACTTTAATCAAATTGGTGCCTCTGTCTCACTGCGAGAGAGAAGAGGCATTAATGTGTGGACATTGGCTGCAGCAGCTGGATTGCCCCTTTACTTTTCCTCCTGTCCCAATCTTTCTTTAACCTCCTCTGCTGGTGTTGCAGGTTAGATCAGCCATCGCCGTGCAAGGAAGCCTGAGAAGTCCATCAGGGCATAATACAAGAGACAGAGACAGGGAGAGATAGAGAAATGCAAGCAATGAAAATAAACTGTATAAATAGAATTATACAGTCATTATTTTTTGAGTTCGTTCATGGGATGTGGGCGTCGCTGGCGAGGCCAGCATTTATTGCCCATCCCTCATTGCCCTTGAGGTTGGTTACAGTACAGAAGGAAGTTATTCAGCCAATCGAGCCCGTGCAGGCTCATTGTAAGAGCAATCCAGTTAGTCCCAATCCCCCGCTCCTTTCCGGTAGCCCTGCATTTTTTCCCTTCAAGTACTTATCAAATTTCTTTTTGAAAGCCACGATTGAATCTGCTTCCAACATCCTTTCAGGCTGCGCGTTCCAGATTACAACTACTCGTTGGTAAAAAAAAGTGTTTCCCCATGTCGCCTTTGGATCTTTTGCCAATCACCTTAAATCTGTGTCCTCTGCTTCACGACCCTTCCGCCAATGGGAACAGTTTCTATTTATTTACTTTATCTAAACCCTACATTATTTTGAACACTTCTATCAAATCTCCTCTAAATGTTCTCTGCTCCAAGGAGAACAACCCCAGCACGAGGTAAATGCGGTCAATTAGCTTCAATTCATTTATTTGAGCATTAAACAGCTCTTTAAACGTTACTGTGACATTATGGTAGCGTGCCCTCGATGTCTCAGGTGTTCCATCAAATTTCTACGGAGGCGTGGGTTTGAACCCCACTGCTGTTAGAATTTCTGCCAATGTTCATTTTGCCTGTTCGCAGAAAACCCGATTGTCGTGCGATGGAGCAGAGGATGTGAAAGAAGCTGAAAGTGAAAGTGTAGATATTATTTTCATCGCAATGACTGGACACGTTTCCACAGGTAAGTGCCTCTCACCTTAAGATTCTTTCCAGCAGAGTGGGACAGGTGATCAAAGTGACTGGGCTCCAGCGGCGCAACCAGTCAGTGCGCGGTCCTTATATGACAGTCCAGGACCGGGAAATGGCGAGGTTGTTAGTCGAGGCCCACCGAAACCAACCAATCCTTTTCCTTGTGAAAATTTCGGCCGGAGTTGAAGGTACAATTGGTGTGTTCCAAAATGCATCTAGTTATTTGCATCGCCGTGTGCTTCCTCCGGCGTATGCTGTTGCAAAAGCAGATGAGAACATTTCGGACTGAGATGAGGAGAAATTTCTTCATTCAGAGGGTGGTGAACCTATGGAATTCTCCACCACAGAAGACTGTGGAGGCCAAGTCAATGAATATATGTAAGAAGGAGCTGGATAGATTTCTGGACACAAAAGGCATCAAGGGGTATGGGGAGAGAGCGGGAATATGGTATTGAGGTCCAGGATCAGCCATGATCATATTGAATGGCGGAGCAGGCTAGAACGGCCGAATGTCCTACTCCTGCTCCTATTTTCTCAGTTTCTATTTACAATTGCTGTGTTCCGTAATGCATCTAGTTATTTGTTCAGCCATGTGGTTCCTCCGGCCTACTCTGTCGCAATCGCAGATGAGATGTTTAGTCTTCTTAGTTTACAGAGGGAGGCTTCGGAATTGGAGCCACAAACTATGATTTTGATCCATCTACAAATTATGGGATTGAGTTTGAGCTTTAAACCAGCGCGTTAGACCGCTCAGCCACGATACTTTCCATCTTGCGATCTTCAGGAGCTACTTTTACAGGAATAGAATTACTGCAAGCAAGAATTCAACCCCTGTAGCACCAATGCTCGCACGGCAGCAGGATGAATGTGTCCAGTTAGAAACCTGTCTGAAGGAACATCCCGTCTGACAGAGCTGGAAGTCCAGCACATTGACTTCCGCGGTAAGCAGATGGTGAGCCTCCTTCTTGAGAGTGTTTCGCCAATCCAGCTCAGAGTGGATTAAACATTATAAATTCGGGTGGGACTGGAGCCACTTGTATCAGAGGAAGTGGGTGGGGGCTGTTTCCCTTCCTTGACAGATATTAATGATCCTGTTCCGGTTTTGCTGCAAAATTTCACTTCCCAGCTCCGAAATCAACGAACTAAAATTTAACGGTGGTGCGATGCGAACACACAATTTCTGAGCGAAAAGTCCGATGTGCTACCCATTGCGCGACTAAACCGGTTATGAATTATATGATTTCACATTACCCATATGCTGCTTATGAACTTTTGATGCGGTAGAGCAAGTGGTTCGAAAGCTCAGTGGGGTTTCAAATGAACTCCTGAGAAAGTTTGTCCAATGCATAATGCTCTCTCTCCCTCTTTCTTTTGCTCTCTCTCGCTTTCTCTATTGAGCTCTCACTCTGCCCGTTTATCTATAGAGGGTTCGAATGCAAAGAGGTGGAAGTTTTGTTACAGCTGCACAGAGCTCTGGTGAGACGCCATCTGGAGGACTGCATTCAGTTCTGGGCACCCCACCTCAGGAAGGATGTATTAACCTGGAGGCTCGATGGGCTGAATGGCCTATTTCTGTTCCTATTTTGCAATGAATGAAACAATAATTCAAGAATCGAGACGCTAATGTATCAGGATGAGTGAGTGAAGAATGTTTTCTGTTTGAAGTACTGATTTCATTAATTGAATATCCTCAGTGACTCAGCTCAGTGCAGTCCAGTCCAAACACCTGCTCGCACAAAGTGGCATTTTCTTTGAGAACACGAAAGACGTGTTCAGGCCATGACAGTACCGAGTGGGGATAGTCCTGTGCATGAAATGGAAAAGTGAGGTGAAATACTCCCACAAGCAGCGGATGTCTCTGTTTCCATTTCCAAAATGCACGCACGCACGGGCCGAATCGATGCAGCTCCTGGGAAAGCTGCGAGGCGAGGCAGGGCTGCCGTGGATCATTTGAAGCAACTGAAACACACAAGATTCAGCCCGTTTCACGTGGCATCTCCTGTTTCTGACTTTTCTTCCCCTCCCGCTTCCTCTACTCCTCCAGCTGCCAGGTGAATTAGATGCTTGATGAAAACACAGGGGAATTCATGAATCCCATCCTGACCTGGACAGAAGGGAGAGAGAGGGAAAGAACGGTGCTGGCCATTGAGAAGGGATTTTGCACATGCCGGGAAAAATAGACACAAAGATCTCATCTCCCTGCTTCTTTGGTATGTTGGATATCTTAATGCTCAGGTGATGATCTCACTGCCCCCCGGCCCATGATCTCCACTCACACTCTCCTTCCAATCTCGCACACCTTTGCTTGGGTTTGAAATCGTGTAAGTTTTCACACTGGGATTCAATTTGAAGAAAGCGATGCTGTGATAACCTGGGGCTATTGAGGAGTTGCAGTGCAAGAAGGCTAATGATAACAGTGACAGTTCTGACACTATGAGCGACAGTTAAAGGTGAACAACATTTAAAGTCTCATGCAGCAGGTCTGGGTCCAAATCTTTCACGTGGCATGTCCTTCTGCTCCTGTCACTCATTTACCTCCACGGAGAGTTCATTTGGAATTCCTGTGCTGCTGCATTGCGCATTTTCCAGTTCTGCTTCGAACAATCGGGACTTTAAAGGCACCTCTGTGACCCGCACTTTCTTTCAATGAGTTTAGTTCGCTTTGCATTCGACTGTGAAATCGTTTTAGGATTTCATCTCAATGAACCAGACTGTGACCGCATTGTATCTGTCAGCGTGTAAGTGGCGAGGTTGGGGTCAGCACGGGTCGTTTTCAACTTTTGAAATCTCACCAATTACAAGAAAAAAGAGACATTGAATCAAACTGTCCCTGTCAGTGATGAATTGAAGGGAATATCGCTCCAAGCAGATCTGGACAATGAGCAGTGCAGCCGCACAGGAGTTCCAAATCCACCCTCTCGCCACTCGGCAATCGCATTATCTGAACTTTACTCTGACCCAGTGTCACCGCGCTGAAATCGAATGTTTGTCGGCCACATTTTTTCTTAACATCATAGTTACTGGTTTAATGGTGAAAACTGCCGTCCGCTGCACTGCAAGTACAAGAGACAATTTTGTAGACACCGTGTAGTATCACAGACCTGCTCGTTGGACCTGCTCGTTTCATCTCCTCTCATTTTCACCACACCTGAATATGACTCGAACAGAGAATGGAGAATCACAGCTCGAAAAATCAATCCTCTCTGCCACGATGCGACTCAGACTTCCAACATACAGATGTTTAATGGCAAGGTGAGTTTAATGTTCAGAAATAATAGAGCACAGATTTTCACTCATGCAAGCTTCACACCCTTTATTTTGGAAAAGTAAACTGATGGTGGAGAGATGTTGTATTCATCGCGGCAACCTGAATTTTTAGCTGGTTGAATCAATGGCTCAAAAACAAAAGTGTCGTGTCTCTGTGGCGCAATCGGTTAGCGCGTTTGGCTGTTAACTAAAAGGTTGGTGGTTCGAGCCCACCCAGGGACGGTGGGAAAATTTTACCTTAAGTTTCATGGTCTCGTATTTCCTGGTTTCAAATATATGTTTTGTCTGCAAAAAAATGCACGGTTTCGATGGCCAGCTGAGCACGGCCAATCTTCCACCATTTAACCTGAGATTGCCTTCACGGAAATCAGAATTCTTCTTGACAGACAAGGTCGAAAGATTGGAGGAGAGCCGCTTCACTCTGACATGGATGTTTCTGCAGTGAGCGACACCAGACTGTTTCCACAATAAATGTCAGTCCTTTTATTTTGGAAACGCAAAATTGTTTTCGCATTCCGACGGGTTTCAGTTCATTTGTGAACTCCACCACTGACACTGCTGAAGGTTGTAGGCTCATAGGATGGGACCTCCAGGGGTGGACTGTAAGAAAGCTGGGTTTCGGCATCCTGACAAATATATGCCGATGAACCAGAGGAAACCTTACGAAGGAACCGTCTGGGGTTTTACCTGTTAGTTTAGGTCTCAGGGTGAATGATTCCTGACTCCCCGAACTGTCTTACATTAAACTCAGGTCAGATCAGGATGAATTCAGTTTACAGGAGGATAGTGTCAAATATCACCCACAATCGAGGGGGACAAAAGCAGCCATTAGAGAAGCTACGAGATCTTTGGAAAAGAAGATGGTGCACAATTGTGGGAATAAAAGCAAACGCCTTTTCAACTGCGTCGGGAGTCAGAAGACCATTAAAGATAGTTTAGGTACACTGAAAGGCAGTTCAGGACAGATTCCCAGGCTAAGGCAGAGCTGTTAAATGACTATTTCTCATCAGCCTACACTCCTGTGATTGATGCTGAGATTCCAGCTGTGGGATGTGCTGTCGACAATAACATCATAAATATTAAAATAGAAAGTGATGTCATCTTGGATAAAATACGAAATCTCAAAATAGATTGTGCTCCAGGTCCAGATGATATTCACCCACGGGTGTTTTAAGAGATGGGACGGGTGGTCTGTGAGCCCCTTGCCTGTATCTTCAACAGCTCAATAGAGTCAGGGATTGTCCCCTGAGATTGGAAGGTAGCTCACGTAGTTCCCATTTTCATTAAAGGGGACAAATCAGAGACAGGGGATGACGGGCCCATCAGTGTGACCTCGATCAGAGGGAAGATGCTTGAATGGATCCTAAGCGATGCTGTTTTGACCACGGGGAAAAAGAAGGAGCCATTAGAGATACTCAACGCGGCTTCCGAAAAACAAGGTCGTGTCTTACAAACTTGCTTGAGTTTTTTGAAGAAGTTGCTCGGTTAGTGGATGAGGGTAATCCGGGTTCACATTGTCCATCTCAGGGGTGTCAAACTCATTTTCGATGGTGAGCCTGATCTGATATCATGGCACTTGGCCTGGGCCACATTCCGCAAAAGTTATTAAACTGGAAATAGATGAAGATTAACTATATTGGTACTTACTTACGTTTAGATTTTATTTATTGCTGCTGCTGCTCCCGATACCTGGCACCTCTTAGCTTGAACCATTGCATCAACATTTGGAGTAAATGACTGGGCTGTGTGATGTCTTGGATAAAAACATGAGGAGAACTTGTCATTAAAGAACTTTGGAAGTGATTTCCATAATTTCACAACACCCTGTGTAATGAGATTTCTCTTGATCACTGCACTAAAGCAGAAAGTAGGGGTTAAGGGTCGCTACTCAGACTGGTAAAAGGTGGAAAGTGGTGTTCCAAAATGATCGGTGCTGGGACGACTGTTCACAATTTATATAAACGATTTGGACTCGGGAATCGGATGGAAAATTTCAAAATTTACGGATGACACCAGTTTGGGGCGGGGTAAAGCTGATACTGATCAAGACTACAAAAATATACAAGAAGACATTAATAAACTTGCAGAATGGGGGTGTAATTGGCAAATTAAGTTTAATAAAGATGAAGATGAAGTGGAGCATCTTGGTAGCAAGAACAAGGAGGCCTCATAATGCTTGGATAATAAGAGTCTATATGGGGTAGAGGAGTAGAGAGATCTGGGGACACAGATCCACAAATCACTAAAATTAGTGTTGCAGGTTAAAATGGCCATTTAAAAGCAAACCAAACACTAGGGTTCGATTCTGGAGGGATAGAATTGGAAAGCTATGTTAAACTTGCATAGAACCTTGATTAGACTACACTTGGAGTACTGTGAACAGTTCTGGTCTCCATATTATATGAAGGATATAGAGATACTGGAGAAGGTGCAAAAAGGATGTCACCATTTTAGTGGTCGCTGGATTTGGTGTCTCTGTGTAACTGATCCCTGTATTTGGTGTCCAAATGTAAATGATCCCTGGACTTGGCGTCTCAGTGCAAGTGGTCCCTGGATTTGGTGTCTCTGTGTAAGTGGTCTCGAGATTTCGTATCCCTGTGTACGTGTCCTTGGATTTGGTGTCTCAGTGTTCGTGTTTCCTGGATTTGGTGTCCCAGTGTAATTGGTCCCTGGATTTGGTGTCTCAGTGTAAGTTGTTCCCGGATTTGGTGTCCCGTGTAAGTTGCCCTCGATTTGGTGTCACAGTGCACGTGGTCCCTTGTGTATTGAGGCATCGCTCGTGGAATTTTTCACCTCCTTCCACTTTTGCAAAAGTTGTTGACAGCTTATTAAAGCCACTAACTGGCTCTCGGGTCGGGCACAGAAAAAATGAGACATCGTCAGTTTCCCTGAGAATGACAGGTCTGAATTCGAGTGAGAGAACATTTAGCAATTAAACCAGACTGGGCGGGTCGGGCCTGAGTTTTTTTTTATTCGTTCACGGGATGTGGGCGTCGCTGGCAAGGCCGGCATTTATTGCCCATCCCTAATTGCCCTCGAGAAGGTGGTGGTGAGCCGCCTTCTTGAACCGCTGCAGTCCGTGTGGTGACGGTTCTCCCACAGTGCTGTTAGGAAGGATGTTCCAGGATTTTGACCCAGCGACAATGAAGGAACGGCGATATATTTCCAAGTCGGGATGGTGTGTGACTTGGAGGGGAAAGTGCAGGTGGTGTTGTTCCCATGCGCCTGCTGCCCTTGTCCTTCTAGGTGGTAGAGGTCGCGGGTTTGGGAGGTGCTGTCGAAGAAGCCTTGGCGAGTTGCTGCAGTGCATCCTGTGGATGGTGCACACTGCAGCCACAGTGCGCCGGTGGTGAAGGGAGTGAATGTTTAGGGTGGTGGATGGGGTGCCAATCAAGTGGGCTGCTTCATCTTGGATGGTGTCGAGCTTCTTGAGTGTTGTTGGAGCTGCACTCATCCAGGCAAGTGGAGAGTATTCCATCACACTCCTGACTTGTGCCTTGTAGATGGTGGAAAGGCTTTGGGGAGTCAGGAGGTGAGTCACTCGCCGCAGAATACCCAGCCTCTGACCTGCTCTCGTAGCCACAGTATTTATATGGCTGGTCCAGTTAAGTTTCTGGTCAATGGTGACCCCCAGGATGTTGATGGTGGGGGATTCGGCGATGGTAATGCCGTTGAATGTCAAGGGGAGGTGGTTAGACTCTCTCTTGTTGGAGATGGTCATTGCCTGGCACTTATCTGGCGCGAATGTTACTTGCCACTTATCAGCCCAAGCCTGGATGTTGTCCAGGTCTTGCTGCATGCAGGCTCGGACTGCTTCATTATCTGAGGGGTTGCGAATGGAACTGAACACTGTGCAGTCATCAGCGAACATCCCCATTTCTGACCTTATGATGGAGGGAAGGTCATTGATGAAGCAGCTGAAGATGGTTGGGCCTCGGACACTGCCCTGAGGAACTCCTGCAGCACAGTTGCGACTTATTAACGGAAAAGCAGCGGCCAGTTTACTTCGCACCATGGGGAAGGTCTGAGCACTCGGGTTTCTGTATAATTTATTTATTATGTTTGTTGCTTCCCTGGCACCAACCTCGATGGGATGACAATAATTAATTTTCTGTTCACCAATTCCGGCTTTCAATGGCGGGGCATTTCCCCACAGTCCCCCGCGCCTCAGAATGTGCCCTATCAATGAATACAGGAGTCCAGTGCGCGGTGCCAGGACCGGGCTGTGCTCTGAGCATGCGCAGTGCGAGTGGCGGCGAAGGACTGAGGAGGAACAGGCGTGTCGGAGGCCGGGAGAAGACGGGGGAGTAATTGGACCTATGGTTAGGCGGAGAAGCATCACAAGCACCTGATGGCGTCTTGAGGCCACAAATCCGAGTCCACAGGCCCAGTGTTTGCACCTCGGTGACAGGCCCGACAAGCAGCCGTCCGAAAATCAGTGTGACTGGCCGCCATCTTGCGAGCGGAAGTCATGGTAGAATCTTGGCGCATGCGCGGCCATCTTGGCGCTGGAACAACGAGTGGGCGGGGTTTCAGGGTCCCAGTCCCCGGTCACAAAGAGTGGGCGGGGCTTCTGGGTCCCAGTGACCAGGAACAAAGAGTGGGCGGGGCTTCTGGGTCCCAGTGACCAGGAACAAAGAGTGGTCGGGGCTTCAGGGTCCCAGTGACCTGGAACAAAGAGTGGGCGGGGCTTCTGGGTCCCAGTGACCAGGAGAGAAAACCATTGCCTCATTTATTTTATTCTCACTCTGCCCACAGCGGGTTTAGAACTGAACCCAATCAGAGGAGAGGGAGGGAGAAAACTGGGAGTGGAGGGAAGAAATATTGGAGATGGTGGGATGGGTTTGGATTTCAGCACAGGGAGGAGGGAGAGTGTGTGGGACGGGGATTTACGGCTTTGGCGGAAAAGAGAGGATAGAAAGTTCCATAGAAACTAGAATTGTCTGTTCCAAATTTCGATCCTGTATTTAGAGTGATGACTTTTTAAAACTTTTACAGGGTATTAGAAGGGGAGGATTTGCAGACGGGAAATTCAAACCAAAGATCACGTCAAGATCTGACAGAGTCACTCGATTCATCAGGACTTGAATATCATCGACCTATGAATGTGGAAGGAGAAATGTTTGTTTTTTCTGTCTGTGGAAGAAGATTTCAAACATCAGTGTGACTGGAAAAGCACCGAGACACACACACCCGAGTGAGAGTGTTCCAGTGCACTGACTGTGGAAAGAGCTTTCACCGGTTACACAGCCTGAAAAAACACTGCACCATTCACAGCGGGGAGAAACCGTCCACGTGTCCTGTGTGTGGACGAGGCTTCAACTGATCATCCAACCTGGAGAGACACAAGGACACCCGCACCACGGAGATACCGTGGAAATGTGGGGACTGTGGGAAGGGATTCAATTACCCATCAGAGCTGGAAACTCATCGACGTAGTCACACTGGGCAGAGGCAGTTCACCTGCTCCACACAAAACAGGAAAACCACAGTTTCCGGTCTGGGGTGCGTTTCCTGATCTCACCCGGAGTGGTACTGAGCCCCACAGAGCAGGAAACGCCCAGGCACAGTCCCAGGCCTGTGCCAGACAGTCGAACTTGGGATGGAGCCGATACAGCTCAGTTGAGAATGCAAAAATTTGAAAGTCCCGAGTTCAATTCCGAATTTCAGCAAAATTTGGTTGTTTGGATCTCATTCTTTGGGTCGAATCTCGCATTAATTTACACTGAAATATTAACCGGCGCTGGAGGCTTGGGGAAGGAGCAGAGAAGCATCAAGGATGAGAAATATTGATAGCATCTTTATTTAGCTTTATTTCTTTCTGCATTTTTCTCTTTTTTTTGCCTCTCTCAGCGCCGGCGAACATTTGATTTGAAGCATTTGATTCCTAAACTGATGCCTTTTCCTCATCTCCGCTCTGTCTGTTTCTAACTGCTTGTGACCGTTGAAGGGAACAGGCCCCGAGTTAAACGTTTATCAGCAAACCGACAGAGAGATATCACAGCGGGAATAAAACTCGTTGCTTCACATTGTTAGATACTCAGTGACTCAGTTTGTAATGTGTGTCAGTAAACATACCCTGATACTGAGTGACACAGATTGTAATGTGCGTCAGTAAACATACCCGGATACTGCGTGACACGGATTGTAATGTGTGTCAGTAAACACACCCGTATACTGAGTGACACAGATTGCAATGTGTGTCAGTAAACATACCCGGACACTGAGTGACACAGGTTGTAATGTTTGTCAGTAAGCATACCTGGAAGAATGGTCCCGGAAATGGAAAGAAATGGAGAGATAGGAAAAGAGACAGTCAGAAAGAGATGGAGACACGGAAAGGTGAGTGAGAAATGAAGGATAAATGAAAAATGAGCGGAAAGATTTTTTTTCTCCGCCCCAGGGGCAAAGGTATATCAAACATTGTAATGAATGCTATTCCAAAAACGATTCCTTTTGAATTTTGCATGAACTTCCTTGTTTGTGAAGTCTGGATTTTCAAAGTCACTCAAATAATGTCATAAATTACTGATGGCCCGGAAGGGGATCGAACCCGCGACCTTGGCGTTATGAGCACCACGCTCTACCCAACTGAGCTAACCGGCCATTTTTTTTTCTTACGGCAATCGGTTTGGGGCACTCATTGGGTGGTCTGTGTTTTACTTCTTGCACTGCGTTGTTCGGTTATTGCACGAACATTGAACACACCACATCCCTTAAACATTGTTACTTGTTTCTGCATAAAACTGGCAAGGGTGTAAATCGAAATTAACAGATAAGGAGCACTTTAATGCGACAAATTTAATTCTGGTAAAAATTATGTTCTGAACATTGAAAGCCCACCCCTGAAACACTGCCCCGCTGTGAAAACAGTGGGCAGGACACTGAGGGACTGCGAAAATTGTGTGCTGAGTTTTCCGCAGTGCAATGCTTGTCATGTTCGCCTTTTACGTGAAAAAGCTCTATTTCAGTTCCCGCATAAAAACATAGTTTTGAGGAACTTGCTTCGGATAAACCTCCAGTCGTCAACTTGTGCTTCGAGAAGGGACAATTCTTGTTCCTTCCTGTTAACTTTAACAACGGCTGTACCAAATTCCAAGTGTCATAAACTATCAATATTTGAAACCAGACCCTTAAATGCAGTCTGGAAAGTGGAAAACGGTGAAAGTGCATCACATACAAAACACAAAAACTTATTTAAGGTTTCACTATCCATGTTAGTATTTCCGTGATTCTGCAGCACAAAGTTATCGGTTACAACAATTATTCATCTTTCACAGAATTTCATTAGTTTCATCAATTAATTTAATAACGTTCTTTGGTTACTGCAACCACAAGCTTTAGCTCGGTGAAAAATTAATGTTGTTAATCATGCGATGTGATGTTTTTCTCTGGCACAATCATTTAGCGCGTTCGGCTCTTAACCCAAAATTTGATGGTCCAATGACCCCCAAGGGACGATACAATATCCTGGATTTCAATGCGTGTTTTCACTGTAAGAAAATGCACCATAAATGAATTTGATGAAAAGTAACTAATATTGTTGACTTGAAATAGTTAGTGTCCAACTTGACATTGCACCACATCGGAATCGAAATTCAGATTCGGGGCCAGAAAAGCAGATGATGCACGGAGGCAGAGGGCAAGGCTGAAGTATTAAATGAGTACTTTGTATCTGTCTTCACCAAGGAAGAAGAAGCTGCCAGAGTCAGTAAAAGAGGAGGTCGTGGAGATACTGGATGGGATAAAAATTGATAAAGAAAAGGTACGAGAAAGGCTGGCTGTACTTAAAGTGGGTCAGTCACACGGTCCGGATCGGATGCATCCTTGGTTTCTGAGGGAAGTAAGGGTGAAAATTTCAGAGTTGCTGGCCATAATCTCCAATCGTCCTGAGATATGGGGGTGGTGCCAGACGACTGGAAAATCTCAAATGTTACTCCCTTTTTAAAAACGTGTGCAAGGATAAACCCAGCAACTACAGGACAGTCAGTTAAAACTCGGTGGCAGGGAAGCTTCTGGAAACGATAAATACGGGATAACAATAACAGCCAGTTCGACAAGTGTAGATTAATAAAGGAAAGCCATCACGAATTTGTTAAAGGCAAATCATGTTGAACTAACTTCATTGAGTTTTTCGATGAAGTAAAGTGCCACATAATATGCTTCTCAGCAAAATCGAAGCACATGGAATAAAAGCATGGATACTAAATTGGATAAATGACAGGAAACAAACAGTCGTGGTGAAGGTATTTTTTTTCGGACTGGTGGAAGGTAGTCAGTGTTGTTTCACAGGGGTCGGGACTAGGACCACTGCTTTTTGATATATATTAATAAATTGGACTTGTCCGGACAGGAACAATTTCAAAATTCGCGGATAACACAAAACTAGTAATTGTAGTAAACAGTGAAGAGGATAATAATAGTCTTCAAGAGTACACAGACGGGCTGGTGGAATGGGCGGACACATGGCAGATAACATTTAATGCAGAGAAATGCGAAGTGATATATTTTGGCAGGAAGAATGGGGAGAGGCAATATAAACTAAATGATACAATTCTCAATGAAATGCTGGAATAGAGAGTCCTGGGGGCATATGTGCACACATCTTTGAAGGTGGCAGGACAGGCTGAGAAAGTGGTTCTGGGTATCAATAGAGGCATGGAGTACAAAATCAAGAAAGTTATGTTGAACCTTTATAAAACACTGGTTCGGCTACAACCAGAGTATTGTGTCCAATTCTGGGCACCGCATTTTAGGAAGGATGTGAAGGCCTCCGGGAGCATGCAGAAAAGATTTACTGGAATGGTTCCAGGGATGAGGGACTTCAGTTAGGTGGACAGACTGGAGAAGTTAGGATTGTTCTTAGAGCAGAGTCGGTTGAGAGGAGATTTGATAGAAGTGATCAAAATCATGAAGGGTGTTGAAAAAGTAAATAAAGAGAAGCTGTTCCCATTGGCAGAAAGGTCGAGAACCAGACGACACAGATTTAAGGTGATTGGCAAAAGAAACCAAAGGCGAAATGAGTAAAACTTTTTTACGCAGAGACTTGTTATGATCTGGAACGTGCTGCCTGAAACGGTGGAAGCAGAATCAATCGTGGCTTTCACAAAGGAATGGGATAAATACTTGAAGGGAAAAAATTGCAGGGCCACGTGGAAAGAGCGGGGGAATGAGACGAACTGGATTGCTCTGACAAAGAGATAGCACGGTCTGGATGGGCCGAATTGACTTCCTTCTGTGCTGTAATCATTATATGATTCGATGATTGGATGGACAGAGCGGTCTAATAGGATAGGCGATCGGTTGTGGGGAGCAGGGAAACTTTCGACTGGTTGCACGGCTGTGTTACTGACGGCTCGTTGGTCTCGGATTATGGTTTTCACTTTGGGCGTTTCACTAATTGATATGTGAGAGGTCCGGGGTTCAAATTCCTGGACGAGCCCTCCTGTGTCACTATTTTCAGTGGAAATTCATTCATTTATTTTTCACATCTTTTCAGCCTTGCAGAATACAGGATTAACTTAATTCTAGAGCATGTTTGACGTTTCGTGGCTGGAATGCAGAGGGTTTGTCGACGCAACACCACATAGGGAAAGGAAAATGTCTCAACGTGGTGTGCAGATTGAAGCTGAATGTGAATCTATCTCTTTTCAGGGGTGCAGAAAGAAAATGTTCCTTCATCGGCCGGGAACCAATCCCCGTCTCCTCGGGTGGCAGGTGAGAATTCTACCAGTGAAACAGCAACGTCCAGACGGTCGCGGCTGCATGTGTCCAGTTGGAAACCTGTCTGAAAGAACATATTATCTCACAAATCTCCTGTGAGTACCCTGTTCATTCTGATTTACAGCCGTGCATCAAAGGCGCTCGCAGCTGCGGTAGTCGCGTGGTTCAGACGTTAGATCTGAAACCCAATGGGGTATTCCGGCAGAAGTTGGAATCGTGCTATCGGCGCTATTGTGTAAAGTTTTGTTCAATGCTCAAATAAATATGAACTGGAGATAACGGGCTGCAATTCCTTCCCTCAGAGAGATACTCCACCGCGGCAGATCATTTTAACTGGGAGCCCAGTGGTCACTTGCAAAATATCAAGATACGTGAAGGGAACTTCACAATGTTCCACAACTGTCCAAAACTGGGCACCGCACTTTATAAAGGATGTGAAGGCGTCAGAGAGGGTGCAGAAACATTTACTGGAATGGTTCCAGGGATGAGGTCATCAGTTACGTGGGTAGACTGGAGAAGCTGGAGTTGTTCCCTTCGAGCAGAGAAAGTTGAGTGGAGATTTGATAGAAGTGTTCAAATCATGACGGGTTTAGATAAAGTAAATTAAAAAAAACTGCTCCCGTTGGCGGAAGGGTCGAGAACCAGAGGACGCAGATTTACGGTGGTTGACAAAAGAACCAAAGGCGATAAAAGGAAAAACTTCTTAAACTAGCGAGTGGATATAATCTGGAATGCATCGCCTGAAAGGGTGGTGGAAGCAGATTTAATCCTTGTTTCTAAGAGGAATTGGATAAGTATTTGAAGGGAAAATATTTGCAGGTATACGGGGAAAGAACGGGGGAATGGGACGATCTGGATTGCACTTAAAGAGAGCTGGCACAGGCTCGATGGGCCGAATGGCCTCCTTCTGTGCAGTGACGATTCTATGATTCTATATCTCCCAATCTCCATCGTAAATGCTGCTAACTTGACGTTAGGTTTTTTCGATACTTTTATCTCTCTGTCTCTCTCTGTCTCTCTGTGTTTCCCCCTGATGGACTTCTCAGGCAGCCTTGAACGGCCAAAGCTGATCGAACCTGCGACACCAGCAGAGAAGGGTAAAGATAGAAAGACTGAGACGGGAGGAAAACTAAAAATCCAACCCAGATGATGAACTCGCAGATAATATCTACACATTAATGTCTCTTCGTCCTCATAGTGAAAACATCAGTAATTTTATTCCAGTATAAAAAGAAAGAAAGTCTTGTCTTAAAAAGCGCTTTTCACGACCTCAAGAGCTCCCAAAGCGCTTTTCAGCCAATGAGGTATTTTTGAAGTGTCGTCACTGTTATACTTGTGGTTGAGTGGATAATCTGCGGATCCCGAGGGAGACAACAATGTAACTTTCGAGAAATTAATTCTGAAAAGTCTCACTTGGCATGACAAGTCGCACATTCAAAACGAATGTGGTAAAGAGAGGCTAATATTGTTGATATGAAATAGTTAGTGTACAACTTCACATTGCTGTGCATCGGAATAGAAAAAGTGATTGGATGGATCGCAGGATGGCCGATCGGCGATGGGTTGCACCGAATTCTGCACTGGTTGCACCCTTTTGGTAGCAGTAGCTGTTCTTTTTTTGCATAGCTGCGATGGCCGAGTGGTTAAGGCGTTGGACTCGAAATCTAATGGGGTTTTCCTGCGCAGGTTCGAATCCTGCTCATAGCGCTATTTCTTATAGATTTGTTCAATGATCAAACAAATAAGGACTGGAGTTGACGGACCGTGTTCCCTCCCTCAGAGAGATGATCCAGCGTGGCAAATGCTTTTAATTCGGAGCCAATGGTCTCTTGCAGAGTTGCACGGCACGTGAAAGAATCTCTACCAAGCTCCATCTTAAATTCTGCTCGTTCGCAAAGCTTGATATTTATCCGATTTTTTTCTATACTTTAATCTCTCCCTGTCTCTTGACTCTCTGAATTTTCCCCTGATGGACTTCTCAGGTTTTCTTGAACGGCCAAGGATGATCGAACCTGCAACACCAGCAGAGAAGGGTAAAGATGGAAAGACTGAGACGGGGGGAGAAGCAAAGGTGCAACCCTGTTGATGTATTCGGAGCTATTGTCCACACATTTATGTCTCTTCGACCTCACAGTGAAAAAAATCAGCAATTTGAATACAGTGCACTTATGGTAGAGTGTTTAAATGCGAATGTTGAGACATACAACAATCAAACCGTTGCCATGGTGATGACCGAATCTAAACACTAGACCACAAGGAAACGCTGAAAATTCTTTGGTGCGAACAAGCAGCCCAACGCGGCCTTTCCCACTTGCCTCTTTGTAATTCAGGTCATTATCGTGCGAGACAAGCTGCTCGCAAAAAAATGGCATTTTCTGTTCAAACTACTATCGCGACAGAAGGTGATGTTCAGGCAATGACAGCACCAAGTGCAACTAGGCATGTACTTGAAATGGAAAGTGAGGTAAAATACTACCACAAGCTGCTGATGGACATGTTTCCATTTCCAAAATTCACGAACCTGAATGCAGCTCCTCGGAAAACTGCAAGGCCACGCAGGTCCATCATGAATCATTTGAAGCAACTGGCAGTTTAAAGTGGCATCTCCTCCTGCTTCTGTCGGGGGTGAAGGAGAGACACCGTCGTTATAAACGTACAGTTTGATTTTGTACAGAACTGTACAGAGAAGGAGCACATATACTGGGGCTGTGAGATATTCTATATTATTCATATTTAACCACAAGAATATCCGCAGTCAGAAGCTGAAAAGAAGGGAGAGATAAGAGGCCTGAAAATAAACACAGAGCTGAATGAATCACGGAAGAGTGAAAGAAAAGTCAATCTTACCAGTTCTGCTGTGTTCCGTGCGCAATCTTGGGCGCTCCCCGATGGACTGATGGTGAGAAATCAGTGCTCCCACCAACGCATGAGTTCGATTCCAAGTCAGCGAATTAACTTTAGCAAAAGTTATTAAATTAATTACATGAAACTAATTAAACCCTGTTGGTAGATGAATGACTGTTTTATTCACCATTAATCAAACGATAACTTTCGATTTCATACTGAAGGAGATGTTGACGTGGTTACCGAGAGACAGTCAAAACTTTAATCAGATTTTTATGCTTTGCAGGTGATCAAATTTCATCATTTTACAGACTGTATCTTAAGAGTATGATTAAAAGCTCAGTGCAGCTGTTGTTAAATTTAAAATGAATAGGAAATTGTCGCCTTTTATTACAAGAACGCCCGAACCGGTTCTACGATCAAGATGAAAGTAACGCAACGAGGAACATCTGATACAAAAATCCCCACCGTTTTGCTTTTCCAACATAAAGGGTGTGACATTTATTTTCTGAACATAGAAACAGTCTGGTCTCGCTCACTACAGAAATCTCCATGTCACAGCGAACCAGCTCTCCTGCAGCGAGTGCGGCCTCCCTTCGGCTTGTCTGCCAAGGAGAATTGTAATTTTCTTGCTTCCAAAACATACATTGAAACCCTGGAACTTTGAGGCGATGAATCCTGAGGAAAAATCAAATAAGAGCTCGAACCATCAAACTTCCGTGCTAACCGACAGCACCAACTGGACAGGCGAAAAGGTCACCTGCTAAACCAATAATTAATTGGGCTAAACTTTGAGTTTGCAGCGACCAATATAACAACTGTCTGCAGTCAGTCCAAAATGAATGGTTGAAGCTTGTCGGAGTGAAAATCCAAACAGCCGGTCTTCACTCTTAAACCAGCAACTCTGAAGAAAAACATGCCGGAGAAATACTCACTTTCAGTGCGGTGACACTGGGCCAGAGTAAAGCTCAGTTAATATGATTGGTGAGTGGCTGGAGGGTGGATTTCGAACTCCTGACCGATTGCACTGTGCATTTTCCAGATCTGCTTGGAGCACCAATCCCTTCAATTCATCACTTACAGGGACAATTCGATTCTCGGTTTCATTTCGCTGACGCTTGGTGAAATTTTACAAATTGGAAGCGATCAGTGTCAAAGCTCACCACGTCACCGACATGCTCGCAGATACAAAGCGGCCACACTCTGCTTCAGCAAGATGAAAGCCGAGAGCGATTTCACGGTCAAATATAATGGCGAACAAAACTTATTCAAAGAAAGTGCAGGTCGTTGAGTTGCCTTTAAATTCCTGATTGTTCGCATTGAAATGAAGTCCCCAAATCGCCCCACGTGGCGTTTGAGAGCCACGTGGGGCGATTTGGGGACTTCATTTCATTTTATGCAGAAGTTTCAAATGCAGTTCAAGGTCAAAAGTCCTGGGACCACTGTTGTTCACAATTTACCGGTGCTGGGACCACTGTTGTTCGCAATTTATCGGTGTTGGGACCACTGTTGTTTACAATTTGTCGGTGCTGCGACCATTGTTGTTCGCAATTTATCGGTGCTGGGACCACTGTTGTTCACAATTTACCGGTGCCGGGACCACTGTTGTTTACAATTTGTCGGTGCTGCTACCATTGTTGTTCGCAATTTATCGGTGCTGGGACCACTTTTGTTCACAATTTGTCGGTGCTGCGACCATTGTTGTTCACAATTTATCGGTGCTGGGACCACTTTTGTTCACAATTTGTCGGTGCTGCGACCATTGTTGTTCACAATTTATCGGTTCTGGGATCACTGTTGTTCACAATTTACCAGTGCTGGGACCATTGTTGTTCACAATTTATCGGTGCTGGGATTACTGTTGTTCACAATTTATCAGTGCTGGGTTTGAGAATGCATACGGGGCGCCCTTTTAATAAAAATGCATATGGGGTAAGCTTTTAGTGGTTTATAGTGAGATACCTCCACAGCGAAGTAGCTGTGTGGTGAACCAATGGTTAATATAAGTAGCCCATTTTGCTAGCTAGAATTAGAAACAATGAGCTTCTTCTTTGACCACCTGTTTACGTTATTAATTTTCTTTATGTATAAGCCTGCCTTGTGTTAATCAAGCAAAGAGATATGATAAAGTTGAATTCTAGTATAAGGAGTTGTCATGCAGCTGCATTAATGAATGGATCTCCCTTTGCAGGCAAGGTGAAAAAACATCCCAAGCCAGAGATAAGGTAGCCTCCCTTTTCCTTGGCATACGCATGAACAAGTATGAACTGTGAGTGGTCGGTCATTATGTCAGTTAGCATGGCTTGCCAAGACTCAGCTTATGATTGGTTTTAACCCCTTGCTACTCATGTCCCTCCCCACTCTGAAAATGTATAATTGTGTGGATCTGCCTATGTAATTTTGCCTGCTCTATGAGATTGACCAGACTCTGTCAAGAGTTGAAATCAATTCTACAGATAAGGTCAGCTGCAGCTAATAAATTGTGTTAAACTTTCAAGTGTTATTCTCATCAGTTATTGCTGAACCAGACTAAGGGTAAAGAAATCCGGTATCGTCAGGTCCACTGTTGTTCACAGTTTATCGGTGCTGGGGCCACTGTTGTTCACAATTTATCGGTGCTGGGACCACTGTTGTTCTCAATTTGTCGGTGCTGGGTCCACTGTTGTTCACAATTTATCGGTGCTGGGTCCACTGTTGTTAACAATTTATCGGTGCTGGGACAACTGTTGTTCACAATTTATCGGTGCTGGGTCCACTGTTGTTCACAATTTATCGGTGCTGGGTCCACTGTTGTTCACAATTTATCGGTGCTGGGACCACTGTTGTTCACAGTTTATCGACGCTGGGGCCACTGTTGTTCACAATTTATCGGTGCTGGGACCACTGTTGTTCTCAATTTATCGGTGCTGCGACAACTGTTGTTCACAATTTATCGGTGATGGGACCACTGTTGTTCACAATTTATCGGTGCTGGGACCACTGTTGTTCACAATTTACATTAATGATTTAGTCATAGGAATCGGAAATACAATTTTAAAATTGACAGACAGCACATAATTGGGAGCTGTAGTTAATACATCAGTAAACTTGCAAAATGGGCGTGTAAATGGCAAATTAGTTTCAATATTTATTGTGTATTCCCTTGCCTTGTTTGCCCTCCCTAAATGCATTACCTCATTCTCCAGATTGAATTGCATTTGCCACTATTCTATCCACCTGTCCATTCCACTGATATCTTCCTGCAGTCCACAGCTTCCCTCCTCACCATCAACCACACGACCAATTTTTGCATCTTCTGCAAAATTGTTAATAATACCCCGTACATTTAAATCCAAATCAATGATCTGTGCCACGAAAAGCAGCGACCTAGTACGGATCCCTGCGGAACCCCACTCGAGACAGCCTTGCAGTCACAAAAACACCCGTCGACCATTGCTTCCTGCCACTCAGTCAATTTTGGATCAACTTGACAATTTCCCTTGGATCCAATGGGCTTTTACACTTTTGACCAATCTGCCATGTAGGACTTTGTCAAAAGCCTCGCGAAAATCTATGTAGACTACAAAAAACGCACTACCCTCATCCACCTTCCTTGATACCTCCAAAAAAATTCAATTCAAACGACCTTCCCTTAACAAATCCATGCTGACTGCCCTTCATTAATCCGTCCCTTTCTAAATGAAGATTAATACTTTCCCCCAGAATTGTGCTCAATACCGAGGTTAGGCTGACTGGCCTGCAATAATTCGATCTATTCCTTTCTCCCTTTTTAAACAACGGTACAACTTCAGCAGTCCTCCAATCCTCCGGCATCACACCTGCAGCCAGGGAGGATTGGAAAATGATGGGCAGAGCCTCCGCTATTTCCTTCCTTGCTTCTGTTAACAGCCTGGGATGTATTTCATCGGGGCCTGGCGATTCAGGTGGAGTGATTTGGGGACTTCCTTTCCCTCTTTGCAAACGTTTGCACCGCAGGTCAAGATCACAAGTCCAGGTCCAAATTCGGACCACTTCCGGGTTTGAACCTCAAATCGTGAATTAAACCACGACCCCAACGAGCCCAGAAACAAGAATGTGTCTTTAAATTAACGTGTTACAGACACATTCTATGAGAGGTCTGTCTGCACAATGAAAGGGCGTTTTTGAACAGTCATTCGGTGATCCGTTTCCTCCTGAACAAACACCACAGTGTTATTTTGTCGCTCAATTCCACAAATTAGGTAAAATAACCAGCTGCACAAGGCACTGCTGGGAGTTGAACCCAGGATCTTCTGTTTACTAGACAGACGCTTTAACCAACTAAGCCACAGCGCCAATTGATGACACTTTATCTCCACCTCCTCTCATTAATATCTATCAGCGACACTTCACTGTCGGGGGTTCAGGCCGTTTTATCTTTGTCTGTTTCGCTTGTCCGTTCACCTGTGCATACCGACACTGACTGGATTTCTCGCTGTGTTGATCTTTGTGTATCCATCAGTGCGTTGTTACACGGATGATTATGTGTGATTGTATTTGGTACATTAAATAAATTCGGGGATCAGACAATTCTCGCTCTGACATTGGAGAACTATTGAGCCGAACTTTACAGCGGAGTGTTGTTTATTGTGGTGCTGAAACTAAAAAAAAGCGTAAGAGGAGCAAAAAGGGAAAAGGAGAAAAACTTGTGAGGGAAAATGAGGACAACTCTCAAGGTTTTTCCGAATATATTAAGAGAACGAAGGGAGGCTTGGAGTAATGTGGGCCGCTTGAAGACAGATGGAGGTGATATTGTAATTGAAAATCAGGAAATGGCAGAGTTGCTAAATTTTTACTTTGCATCGGTCGTCACAGAAATGGATGAGGCTAAAAGCAGAGACACTAGGAAAACTGTTAATAAATCAAGGGGTTTCGTTTTAGTAAAATAATGGCAATGGAGAAAATAATTAGGCTAAATATAGACAAATCTCCACGACCTGATGTTTACCATCCCAGGGGATTGAAAGGAACAAGTGAGGAAATTGTACATGCCTTAGTCATGATCGATCAAAACTCTCTTGATTTAAGAATTGTTATTTAATGAAGCGCATGTTGATTGGAGGCTTCTGTTTGAGAAAGATCTCGAAGTGATCATTGAGAGACCGAAAATGAAGCTGTTTGGCAGGAGCGCTGATGCTGTCGGTTGTTCGCTGCTCTCGTGTTGCACAATTATTGAGCGTGCGTTACTTATTTATAGCAGTGTGGGCTCCCGAAATGACCAGGTTGTGAGTTCGAGCGTCTTCTAAAACAATCAAACCTTTTACTCCGAACATTTTGACTGGAGTTCAAGGTGCAACTGTTATGTTCCATAACGCGTCTACTTCTTAGTGTTCCCATGGGAGCTCTTGGGTTCCTCCGGCCTGCCGTCTTGCAACAGCAGGTGCCAGTTTCCTTGTTCATAGGGGGAGAGGGGACTTTTAGCGGCAGCTCATATGGCAAAGGGGCCGGTACGAGATCTTTAAATCTAAAGAACCAAACAAACAATTCTTCTTTTCGTTAAGCCGATATTCATCGGTTGGAAGTTTCGTGTTGGCAAAATTTTGAAGGAAAATATGCTGCCTGGTGTCACTGTGTAACGGGAGAAATTATTCAGCTTACAGATGTTAATACGCTGAAAGGTCGAGAGGCCTTTTCCAGCTCCCGTGTGGGACAAGTTCAGCTTTTGTGCCGCTGGGTAAAGTGTTATTTCAATTGGTGCTAACGAATGTCAAGACATTTGGCACAAACAAGAAGAATTGTAAACTCACGAGTTCACTGTCCATGTTTCTTACATCATGTTCAACAGGAACAAGGATTCTCCTCAACACGTTGCTGAGAATTTTATCAAACGGACCTCACCCTTGCTCGCCGGCTGCAGGGATGATTCAGAGGCCTCCCATGAATATGCACGATGGGAGCTTATGTCGTATCGAGCCTGGGTAGCTCAGTCGGTAGAGTATCAGACTTTTAAAGTGGGCAGTGAGCTGAAGGTCCAGCGTTTAACTCCCTGTCCAGGCTCCAAATTTCGGAATAGCTGGCAAGCTGTCACTTTTCAGCGGGACCTGCGATGTGTTGTCAAAGTTTCGGAAGTATCCTTTTTCCCAGTGTGGGCAGTAATGTGATGTCTGAAGCCGTTCCCCATCAGGAATTCTAGTTCACTGTATTAATTTCGCAACACTCATTCAACTCTGTAAAAAAGACGAATACTTGTTCAAATCGCCATTCATCAACCAGTAACTTTCTGTTTCCGGCTGAATGAAATGCTAACTTGTTTATGCTCTCATTCACCAGGCCGAAATTAGGGAGTTCAGAGGGGAAGAGAAAAAGGAAATGAGAGGCAAAGAGAAATATGACTATGGCCATAATCTATCAACATCCTTATATATGTGGGTGGTGCCAGAGGACTTGAGAATTGCAAAGGTTGCACCCTTGTTCAGAAATGGGTGCACGGATAAACCCAGCAAATATAGGCCAATCAGTTTAACCTCAGTGGTGGGGAAACTTTTAGAAACGATAATCCGGGACAGAATTAACAGTCACTTGGTCGAGGGTGAATTGATTAGGTAAAGCCAGCACGGATTTGTTAAATACAAATCGTGCTTAACTAACCTGTAAGAGTTTTTGATGAGGTAACAGAGAGGATAGATGAAGGCAATTCGGTTGATGCGGTGTATACAGACTTTCAAAAGGTGTTTGATAAAGTGCTGCATGGTAGGCTGATCATCAAGAAAGGGACAGGAAACAGAGATGACTGGGGAACGGTTCTTTTTCGAACTGGAGAGAGTTGTACAGTGGTGTTCCCCAGGGATCAGTGCTCGGACCACTGCTTTTCTTGATATATATCAATGACTTGGACTTTAGATAAAAAGGGCACAATTTCAAAATTTGCAGATGAAACAAACCTTGGAAGGGTAGTAAACAGTGTTAAGGACAGTGATAGACTTCAAATGACATAGACAGGCTGGTGGCATGGGCGGAGACGTGGCAGATGAAATTTAACGCTGAAAAATGCGAAGTGATACATTTCGGTTGGAAGAACGAGGAGAGGCAATATAAACTCCAGGGCACAAATGTGAAAGCGGTACAGGAACAAAGAGAGGTTCATGTGTACAAATAGTTGAATGTGGCAGGGCAGGTTGAGAAAGCGGTTAAAAAGCATTCGGGGTCCTGGGCTTTATAAATAGATGTTTCGAGTGCAAAAGTTTCGAAGTCAGGATGAAACATTATAACACATTGGTTCGAACACAACTGAAGTATTGTGTCCGGTTCGGGACACCGCACTTCAGGAAAGATGTGAAGGCCTTGGAGGGGGAGCAGAAAAAAATTACCAGCATAATTGCAGGGATGAGGGACTTTAGTTACGTGGATAGACTGGAGAATCTGAGGTTGTTCTCCTCGGAACAGAGATGGTTTTGTGGAGATTTGATAGAGGTATTCAAAATCATGAAGGATCTCGACATAGAAGATGGAGAGAAACTGTTCCCATTGGCGGAAGGGTCAAGAACCAGAGGACATCGGTTTAAGGTGATTGGCAAAATAACCAAAGGTGACATGAGGAAAAACTTTTTCACACAGCAAGAGGTTCGGATCTGGAATGCACTGCCCGAGGGTGTGATGGAGGCAGATTCAATCATGGCCTTCAAAGGGGAGCTGGATAAGTACTTGAAAGGAAAAAAAATGCAGGGCTTCGGGGAAAGGCGGGGGAGTGTTTCTAGCTGGATTGCTGTTGCAGAGAGCGAGCACGGACTCGATGGGCCGAATGGCCTCTTTCCGTGTTGTAGCCTTTCCATGATTCAACTCAATGTGCATGAGGCGATGCAAAGGGAACAGAGCGTGCCGCAAATCGACACACCTCTCAGTATCCTCCCAAGCAATGTAGTTTAAGAGCAAATAATTCTGAAACGTCTCACTTGACAACTCAAGTCGTACACTCGAAACCAATTTGGTAAAGGGAGACTAATATTGGTGATTGGAAGTATTTAGTGTGCAACTTGATATTGATGGACACCGGAGCAGAAAACGAGATTGGATGCACAGACGTGGTCTGAAAGGATGGCCGATCGGCTGTGGGAGGCAACGAACTTTTACACTGGCTGCATAACTGAAACAATAGCGGCTCGTTGGTCTAGGGGTATGATTCTCGCTTAGGGCGTTTCATTGAGTGAAATGCGAGAGGTCCCGGGTTCAAATCCCGGACCAGCCTTCCTTTTAGTGAAAAGTCACCAATTGGCTTCTGACATCTTTTCAGTGTTGCTGTTGGTTGAACTGAATGAAATCCAGAGCATGTTTGAGCTCCAGTGGACTCAATGCCGAAGTTTCGTCGGCGCAACACACGTGAAGGAAATAAAATGTCTCAAGATGATGAGGAGATTGAAGCTGAATTTGGATTTTTCCCAATTCAGGCGGATATTAGATGACGGGATAGAAAGTCACATATCCAAGTTTGCCGATGACACCAAGATGGGCAGCATTGTAAGCAGTGCAGATGTAAACATAAAATTACAGAGAGGCATTAATATAATAAATGAATGGGTAAAATTGTGGCAAATCGATATCAATTTAGTCAAGTGTGAGGTCATCCACTTTGGACCAAAAAGGATCGATCAGAATACTTTGTAAATGGTGAAAAGCTCGAAACAGTGGAGGTCCAAAAAGACTGATGTGTCCATCTACATACATCATTAAAATGTCATGGACAGGTACAAAAAATAATCAAAAATGTTAATGGAATGTTGGTCTTTATATCTAGAGGACGAGAATACAAGGGGATAGGCATTATGCGACAGCTATACAAAGCCCTGGTTAGACCACACCTGAAGGAATGTATTCAGTTCTGGGTAACGCACCTTTGAAAGGATATATTGGCTGTGGAGTGAGTGCAGCGTCGATTTACTAGAATGTTACCTGGACCCCAAGGGTTAAAATACGCGGAGAGATTACACAAACTAGGGTTTACCTCGAATTTAGTCGATTAAGGGCTGATTTGATCGAACTTTTTTAAATATTAAGGGGAACTGATGGAGTAGATAGAGAAAAACTATTTCCGCCGGTTGTGGTGTCCAGGACTAAGGGACATAGCCTAAATATTAGGGTCAGGACTTTCAGGAGTGAAGTTGGGAAACACCTCTGCAAGCAAAGGGAGGTAGAAGTTTGGAACTCTCTTCCGCAAACGGCAGTTGATGCGAGCTCAATTGTTAATTTTAAACCTGAGATTGGTCGATTTTTGTTAACTGAAGTTATTAAGCGATCCGGGGCTAAAGCGATTATATGGAGTTCGGTCACATATCAGCCATGATCTGTTTGAATTGCGGAACAGGCTCGAGGGGCGAAATGGCATACTTATATTCCTCAGATCCTCATTGGTGAGAATGATTCTGCATTGGCCGGAAATCGAACCAAAGTCTCCCGCATCAGAGGTGAGAATTCGACCCCTGCACAACCAATGCGCGCGTTCTTAATAGCGGCAAGTGTCCATTTGGAATCCGATCTGAACGAACATGCCGTTTACAGCTGCGGTGGCCGAGTGTTTAAAGCGTTGGACTCAAAATTCAATTGAGGTTTTCCTGCGCAGTGTTGAATTCTGCTCGCAGAGCTACTGTTCAAAGATCACTTCAGTGCTGAAATAGATTAATTGGAGTTAATTGACCTCATTTATCTTTCTCCCAGAATGAGAGATTCTACAGCGTGGCCGGTGCTTTTAATTAGTGTCGGATCTTCTCTTGAAAGACTTCAAGACCCGAGAAGGAATCTCTCCCAACCTGTAACTTAAATTCTGCTAGTTTGCAAAACCTGACATTTATACTCTTTATTTTCTTTGCCTGCATCTCTCTATCTCTCCCTGTCTCTGTCTCTTGTCTCTCTGTGTTGTCCCCGATGGACTTCTCAGGTTTCCTTGAATGGCGAGAGCTGATCTAACCGGCAACAATAGCAGAAAAGGGTAAAGGAAAAAAAGACTGAGACAGTAGGAAAAGGAAAGGTGCAACCCAGCTGATAAATTCGTAGCTAATGTCTCCACATTCATGGCTCTTCGCTCTCATAGTGAATGAAAGCAGCAATTTGAGTCAAGTTTACTTATGGTGGAGTGTAAACAACAATGTCGTTTCAGAGTAATTCATTCTGTAAAGTGTTACTTGATAATACAAGTTGTCCATTCAAAAGGAATTTGATATTGTTGATATGATATAATTGGTGTAGAACCTGACATTTTTCGACATCGTATATCGTACAAGAAAGCGGGATTGTATGGACAGAGCGTTCTGAAAGGATGGCGGATCGGCTGCGTTGCAGTAAAGTTTTACAGTGGCTGCACGGCTCTGTTGCCAGTTGGTCTTCGGGTCTGATTCTCGGTCAGGGAGTTTCACTGGTTCAAAACCCGTTGAGCCCCGTTGTGTCCCCATTTTCAGTCAAAGATCACCAATTGGCTTCTCATTTCCTTTCAGCGGTGCAGAAGGCAGGTTTGACTTATCTCCAGCAGAGCATGTTTGAGCACCAGAGGACAGAATGCAGAAAGTTTGTCCAAGCAACACACGTAGAGGAAATGAAGATAATCTTTCTAGAAGTTGGACAGATTGAAGCCGTCACATGAATTTATCCCAACTCAGGCGATCTCATGGGCACAGAATACAAAAGGTAAAGGATGCTGCATTGTCCTGGAAACAAACTCATGGTTTACCGCCGGCAGGCAAGGGTCCCACACTGAACCACCAATGCACACACGGCTGCAGACTGCACGTGCCGCGTTGGATACATGTCTGGAACATGCAGTCTGGCAGAGTTCCCGTATGTCCACCTCGAAGATTTCACGAATTGCCTTTAAGCTGCACCTTAAATTCTGCTCAATCACAGAATTTGGAGATTGATACTATTTTTCTTTGCATGTATCTCGATATCACTGTCTGCGTTTCTTCTCTCTCTGTGTTTCCCCCTGATGGTCTTATCCGGTTTCTTTGAACGGCCAGGTCTGCAAACCCGGGCGTTCCAGAAGGGTTTCTGGAACGCCCGGGTTTCCAGAATGTCGGATCTTCAGTCCAATTGTTGGATTTCGACGGGATGAGCTTTGCGATTTTCGTCTCCGTTTTTGGAAAATATAAACCCAGATGGGTTTTCACCTCCTCGGGTCCCGTCAACTTCGGGTAATGGGAATGAACCCAATCTATCATTCGGTCTTAATATCTGTATTCTCATTGCTTAAGAATTAAATTACGGGGTTACATTTATTTTGAGGACACATTTTAGAAATTAACACATAACAGACTTATTCGAAAACTAGAAGCACGTGGGATTAAATGACCGGTGTTAACGTGAGCACGTAATTAGCTAAAGGACAGGAGACAGAGAGTCGTGGTGAACGAATGTTTTTCTGACTGGAGAGAAATATGCAGTGGAATCCCCCAGGGGTCGGTATTAGGACTATTGCTTTTCTTGTTATATACACATGACTTGGATGTAGGAATAGGGAGTACCGTTTCGAAGTTTGCGGATGATACAAAACTTGGCAACGGAGAAAATATTGAGGAAGATAGCAGCAGACTTCAGGAGAACATGGACAGAATGGTGAAATGGGCAGTCACGTGACAGATTTAACGCCGATCAGTGTGAAGTGATGCACTTTTGGAAGAAGAACAAGAAGAGGCAGTATAATCTAAATGGAACAATTTATGGGGGATTCCAAGAGCAGAGGGACCTGGGGGAGCATATTCACAAAACAGGGCAAGTTGATAAGGTAGTTAAAAAAGCGTATGGGATATTTGGCTTTGTAAATGGGGGCATTGAATTTAAATACAAGGAAGTCACACTAAACCTTTACAAACAACTGGTTAGGCCTCAGCTGGAATGTCTTGTACACTTCTGGGCACCATACTATACGAAGGATGAAAAGGGATTGAAGAGGATTCAGAGCAGGTTGACCTGGATGATACCAGTGATGAGGGACTTCAGTTATGTGGAGAGATTGGAGAAGCTGGGATTATTCTCCTTACAGCAGAGATGGTTAACGGGAGACCTAATAGAGATATTCAAAATAATGAGGGGTTCTGAAATAGCAAGTAGGGAGAAACTGTTTCCTCTGGCAAGTGGGTCGGTAACCAGAGATCACAGATTTAAAATATTTGGCAAAATAACTAGAGAGGAATTTAAGAGATTTTTTTTTCACACAGAGGGTTTGTTAAGATCAGGAACGCACTTCCTGAAAGGGTGGTGGAAGCAGATTCCACAGGATCATTCAAAAGGCAATTGGACATGTACTTGAAGAGGACTAATTTGCAGGGTTATGGGCAAAATCTGGGGTGTGGGTCTAATTTGGACAGGTCTTCGAAAAATAGCCGGCAAAGGTACGAATGGCCTCCTTCTATGCTGTAAGATTCTATGATTCTATGATTACCTTCTGAATCGTTGGAATTGATAATTTTCAGTGTTGTGGAGCAAAGAAAATTATAACCATGATATTTGGATTCACCATTCCCTTATGAATATCGCAGATTATAATGTCCAGGAGGGGGTAGGTCTGAATGGGGGATAGATTGCGGAGATTGGAATGGAAGCCCAGCAGAATGAACTTGATCTCAACAGCAGGCGGTGAACCTTCTTCTCGAGAGAGGATCGTCATTTCAGTTCAGAAGGAAAAAGGTATCAAGAAAATCGGGTGAAACAGATACGGTATGATCCGGGACTGACAGCACATCCCTTTTCAACAGACACAGACACGGAATGATCCGGGACTGACAGCACATCCCTTTTAAACAGACACAGGCACGGAATGATCCGGGACTTACAGCACATCCCTTTTAAACAGACACAGACACGGAATGATCCGGGACTTACAGCACATCCCTTTTTGAACAGACGCAGACACGGAATGATCCGGGACTGACAGCACATCCCTTTTGAACAGACACAGACACGGAATGATCCGGACATAAATCATAATTATGGTACGTAAGTTTCTCTTGCAGAAACCTCCGTTGTCCTTTTCGAGAAGGAAGGGACCTGACCTTCTGGATGGACTGAATGAAAAAATACTGAACACAACATCGACGAGGATGGGATTCGAACCCACGCGTGCAGAGCACAATGGATTAGCAGTCCATCGCCTTAACCACTCGGCCACCTCGTCGCATGAACAAACTCGCACAAGCTCCTTTATTCAAAATGGAAATACTGGCTATGTTGCCAAACTGAAATCAAAACAATAAATGCTGGACATCCTCAGCAGGTCAGGCAGAATCTTTAGATATAGAAACAGAGTTAATATTTCATGTAGGTGACTATCACATGAGTAATCTATTACAATCCTGAGTTGCGCCTTGCAGATGGTGGGACGGCTTTGGGGAGTCAGGAGGTGAGTTGCTCGGCGCAGAATATCCAATCTCTGACCTGCTCTTGTCGCCACAGTATCAATATGGCTGGTCCAGTTAACTTTCTGGTTCATGGTGATCACCAGGATGTTGATGGTGGGTGATTCCTGGAAAGATTCCAGGAATGAGGGGCTTTAGTTTCATGGATAGACTGGAGAAGCTGGGGTTGTTCTCCTTGGAATAGAGACGGTTGCGAGGAGATTTAATGGAGGTATTCAAAATCATGAAGGATCTGGACAGAGTAGATAGAGAGAAACTGTTCCCATTGGCGGAAGGGTCAATGACCAGAGGACATAGATTGAAGGTGTTTGGCAAAAGAGCCAAAGGTGACATGAGGAAAAACTTTTTTACACAGCGAGTGTTTAGGATCTGGAATGCAACGCCCGAGGGGTGGTGGAGGCAGATTCAATCATGGCCATCAACAGGGAACTGGATAAGTACTTGAAACGAAAACAAAATACAGGGCTACAGGGAAAGGGCGGGGTGGGGCGGTGGGGTCCAGCTGGATTGTTCTTGCAGAGAGCCGGTACAGACTCGATGTGCCGAATGGCCTCTTTCCATGCTGTAACCTTTCGATGATTCTATTCTGTGTGTCGGGGGCGATGCAAAGCGACCGGAGCGTGACGTAAATCGACCTACTCAAGTCCATTCCCTGATAATAAATCCTAGTGTGATGCAAAGAAGAAATTCATAATTATGGTCCATATCTTTCATCTTATGCTCACCACGAGAGACACTTCGTTTATCAGGGGGCCATTGCGCACTTTGATTGATACTTCACCTGGATCACCCCTTACACTCCCAACACCTCCATGCAAGAAACATTTTGGGTGGCAATTCAGACTTTGCTGATTTGTGCAAACAGATATAAGCCAGCAATGCGGAAACGCACTTCTTTGGAAAGAAGATTTTGAGGTGAGGCGGCCAAAATAAACAACTCGACCAATTGTGACAGAGATGGGATTCGAACCTCCATAATCGAAAAATTGAATCCAGCATCTGAGAGAGTTAAGCTCCTCTCCTCCCTACCAGAACATCCACTGCTCATGAAAAAGTTCAGATGGCTGAAACCTTACCTCTGGTTCTTTCTCCACAGGCGCTGCCTGACCTGCTGAGCGTTTCCAGCATTTTCTGTTTTCATTTTTGTGAATTCACAATGGCTGTTTTCCTGAAAACACCCAATTTGACCCAAGGACAAAGCTCCCACTTCACTTTCCCCACGCGCTTTAAAGTCTGTCGCTTCTGAACAAAATCCCCTCCGCGCCGGACATTCAAAGGACCTTTCGCTCACGGCCAACCTCCTGTCATCGACACTTTTTCACCATTCCCGCTCTTCTCATTTCTCCTCATTCCTTTTAAATCGGACATTTCCACAGACCTATTAAGATCAAGCGGAACATTTCCGACATTACTGCACCGCCCAGATTGCCAAAAGTGCAACTTTCAGCCGTCATTCGCAACTATGTCGCGCCGCCCGTCTCTCCCGCACATCATCTACTCGGGGAAAAGCGCCAACGACCATGAAAACAAAACCCAGTTCTTCAGTTAACATCCCCCGTGTCACAAGATACCCCATGGGAATTTCAGGGAAAAGTATGCCGCTGTCCTTCCGAATGCCAGCCCTGCTTTCTTAGTGCTTGTCTATGGAACAGTCACGCAGATCGAAATGTATCGATTGGTTTCAAGGCACAAATGAACATTGGTGCGATCGGGACATGTGGCCCGAGAAACAGCGGTCGATGTCGAGCAAACTTAAAGGCGTAAGAATGCGAAAGTGAAAGTTAGAGTTGGCAAGGCCGCAGTAAATTCTCAATGAAATGAACGGTGATTGTGGAAGGAAGAAAAAGCTGGAAGAAGCCGCGGGTCTGAATTTTGGATCATCCAGCAGAGACACATGAGAGAACAAAAACAGGATACAGACAAAGGTGCAGGAGGCAGAAAGAAAAAGCACTAAATAAGAGGAATGAAAAGAGAGTGACTTAGTGGAGGGCGAAGAGATACAGAAGCAGAGTGGTTATGTTAATGGCTAATAAGCCAGAGACCTGGACTCATAATCCGGGGTCACGAGTTCATAATCCCGCCATGACAGCTGGAGAATTTCAATTCAATTAATGAAAAATAAAACCTGGAATTAAAATACCAGAATCAGTAATGGTGGCCATGAAACTTCCGGATTGTTATAACAACCCATCTGGTTTGCTCATGCCCTTCAGGGAAGGAAACCTGCCGTCCTTACCCAGTCTGGCCGATATGTGACGCCACACCCACAGCGACCAATGTGGTTGATTCCTAATTGCCCTCGAAAATGGCCTAGCAAGCCACTCAGTTGTAAAATCTCGATTAACAAAAAAGTTATAATAAAACCGGACGGGCCACTAGGCACCGGACACGACAAAGGCTCGAACCAAGCCCAGTCGACCCTGCAAAGTCCTCCTCACGAACATCTGGGGACTTGTGCCAAAATTGGGAGAGCTGTCCCACGGACTTGTCAAGCAACAGACTGACATAGCCATACTCACAGAATCATACCTTTCAGCCAAAATCCGCAGACTCTTCCATCACCCTGGGTATGTCCTGTCCCACCGGCAGGACAGACGGACCAGACAGTGGCGGTACAGTGATATGCAGTCAGGATGGGAGTGTTCAACATTGACTGTGTACCTCATGGTATCAGGTCAAACATGGGCAAGTGAAACCACCTACTGACCAGCCCTCAGCAGCTGATATCAGTCCTCCTCCATGTTGAACACCACTTGGAGGAAGCACTGAGAGTAGCAGGGGGACTTCAATGCTCATCACCAAAGGTGGCTCGGTAGCACCACTACTCGCCGAGGCCTGAAGAGCATTGCTGCATGATTGGGCTGACGGCAGATGGTGAATGAACCAACACGAGGCAAAACCAACTTGACCTCGTCCTCACCAATCCACCTGTCGCAGATGCATCTGTCCATGACAGTATTGGTAGGAGTGACCACTGCATAGTCCTCTTGGAGACGAAGTCCTGTGTTCGCACTGAGGATGCCATCCAACGTGTTGTGTGGCACTACCACCGTGCTAAATGGGATAGATTCATTACAGATCCAGCAGCTCAAAACTGGGCATTCCATGAGGTGCTGTGGGCCATCCTGCAGCAGCACAATTGTATTCCAGCACAATCTGTTAACTTCATTGCCCGGCATATTCCTCACTCTACCAACAAGCCAGGGGATCAACCCTGGTTCAATGAGGAATGTAGAAGAGCATGCAAGAAGTAGCACTACACGTGCCTGAAAATGAGGTGCCAACCTGGTGAAGCTACAACTCTGGACTACATGCATGCTAAACAGCGGAAGCAACATGCTATAGATTAGAGCTAAGCGAATCCACAACCAAAGGATCAGATCAAAGCTCTGCAGTCCTGCCACAGCCAATCGTGAATGGTGGTGGACAATTAAACAACTAACGGGAGGAGGAGGCTCTGTAAACTCTGCAAACATCCCCATCCTTAAATGATGGAGGAGTCCAGCACGTGAATGCAAAAGACAAGGCTGTAAGCGCTTGCAGCCAGAAGTGCCGAGTGGATCAATCCAACACGGCCTCCTCCCCATATTCATAGCAGCCGGTCTTCAGCCAATTCGATTCACTCCAAGTGACTGGATACACCAAAGGCTGTGGGCCCCGACAATATTCCGGCTGTAGTACTGAAGTCTTGTGCTCCAGAACTAGCTGCGCCTCCAGCCAAGCTGTTCCAGTACAGCGACAACATTGGCATCTACCCGACAATGTGGAAGATTGGCCAGGTATGTCCTGTCCACAAAAAGCAGGACAAATCCAATCCGGCCAATTATCGCCCCATCAGTCTACCCTCAATCATCAGCAAAGTGATGGAAGGTGTCGTCGATAGTGCTATCAAGCGGCACTTACTCACCAATAACCTGCTCAACGATGCTCTGTTTGGGTTCCGCCAGGACCACTCGGCTCCAGACTTCATTACAGCCTTGGTCCAAACATGGACAAAAGATTTGAATTCCAGAGGTGAGGTGAGAGTGACTGCCCTTGACATCAAGGCAGCATTTGACCGAGTGTGACACCAAGGAGCCCTAGTAAAATTGAAGTCAATGGGAATCAGGGGGAAAACTCTCCAGTGGCTAACAAAAAGGAAGATGGTAGTGGTTGTTGGAGGCTAATCATCTCATCCCCATGTCAATGCTGCAGGAGTTCCTCAGGGCAGTGTCCTCAGCCCAAACATCTTCAGCTGCATCATCAATGACCTTCCCTCCATCATAAGGTCAGAAATGGGGATGTTCGCTGATGATTGCACAGTGTTCAGTTCCATTCGCAACCCCTCAAATAATGAAGCAGTCCGAGCCCGCATGCAGCAAGACCTGGACAACATCCAGGCTTGGGCTGACAAGTGGCAAGTAACATTCGCGCCAGACAAGTGCCAGGCAATGACCATCTCCAACAAGAGAGAGTCAAGCCACCTCCCCTTGACGTTCAACGGCATTACCATCACCGAATCCCCCACCATCAACATCATGGGGGTCACCATTGACCAGAAAATTAACTGGACCAGCCATATAAATACTGTGGCTACGAGATGCTGGGCATTCTGCGGCGAGTGACTCACTTCCTAACTCCCAAGGCCTTTCCGCCATGTACAAGGCTCAATTCAGCAGTGTGATGGAATACTCTCCCCTTGCCTGGATGAGTGCAGCTCCAACAACACGCAAGAAGCTCGACACCATCCAGGACAAAGCAGCCCCCTTGAATGGCACCCTCGCCACCACCCTAAACATTCACTCCCTTCACCACCTGAGCACAGTGGCTGCAGTGTGTACCATCCACAGGATGCACTGCAGCAACTCGCCAAGGCTTCTTCGACAGCACCTCCAAAATCCACGACCTCTACCACCTAGAAGGACAAGAGCAGCAGGCACATCGATACAACAACACGTGCACGTTCCCCTCCAAGTCACACACCATCCCGATTTTGAAATATATCGCCGTTCCTTCATCATCGCTTGGTGAAAATCTTGGAATTCCCTTCCTAACAGCACTGTGGGAGAACCTTCACCACACGGACTGCAGCGGTTCAAGAAGGCGGCTCACCACCACCTTCTCAAGCTCAATTAGGGATGGGCAATAAATGGCGGCCTCGCCAGCGACACTCACATCCCATGAACGAATAAAACATTAATGTGAAGACATTGTCTGCAGCAGCGGTGTTGCACCTTTACTTTTCCTGCTGTCTCAATCTTTCTTTCACCTTCTCTGCTGGCGTTGCAGGTTCGATCAGGCATCGCCGTTTAAGGAAGCCTGAGAAGTCCATCAGGGGACAATACGAGAAACAGAGACAGGGAGAGATAGAGAAATGTATGCAAAGAAAATAAATCATACAATCATAAAATGGTTACAAAACAGAGGCTATTCATTGTAAGAGCGATCCAGTTCGTCCCACTCACCCGCTCCTTCACGTGTGTTGCGCCTTGGAAACTTCCGCACCCTGTCCGCTGGAGCTCAAATATTCTCTGGAGACAATTGAATTCTCCCAACAGCAACACAGAAAAGATGTCGGAAGCTAATTGCTGACTTTTCACTGAAAGCACGGAGACAGGAGGGGTCGTGCGTGATTTGAAGCTGAGATCTCGCGTATATCATTTAACGCAAACCTCTAAGCGAGAATCAGACCCCGAGACCCACGAACCGCTGACAGTGAAGTCGTGCAGCCAGTTGAAATGTGCGCTGCCGATCGGCCATCCTTTCAGACCTCTTCTGTCCATCCAATCTCGTTTTCTATTCTGGTGCACAGCAATATCAAGTTGTACATTAACTACTTCCAGCGACCTCTATTAGTCTCCCTTTACCAAATTGGTTTCGACTGTACGACTTGAATTATGAAGTAAGACGTTTCAGAATTAGTTGCTCTGAAACCACATTGCTTGGGAGGAGACTGAGAGATGCAGATGAACAACGGAACCTTGCAGTGCATGTCCACAGATCCCAGAAGGTAGCAGATCAGGTAGATAAGCTGGTTGAGAAGTCATAACGGATACTGTCCTTTATTTGCCGAGGCATAGAATATAAGAGCAGGGGGGTTATGGCCGAAATTTATAAAACAATAGTTATGCCACAGAAAGAATACTGCGTACAGTTGTGGTCACCGCATTACAGGAAAGGCGTGATTGCACTAGAGATGGTACAGAGGAGATTTACGACAATGTTGCCAGAACTGGAGAATTTTAACGATGAGGATAGATTGGATAGGCTGGGGTTGTTTGCTTTGGAACTGATGAGGCTGTTGGGAGATTTAATTGAGGTGTATAAAATTATGACGGGCCCAGATAGAGTGGATAGCAAGGAACTATTTCCCTTAGCAGGGAGGTCAATAATCAAGATACATCGAACTAAGGTAATTGGTAGAAGGATTAGAGGGGGGCGGAAGATTTACTTCCCAACCAGTGGGTGGTGGGGGTCGGGAAATCACTGCCTGAAAGTGTGGGAGAGGCGGAAAACCTCATCGCATTGAAAAATAAAAACTTCAGTATGCACCTGAAGATCCGTAACAAACAAGATTAGGGACCAAACGCTGGAAAGTGAGATGAGGCTAGGTACCGATTTTTCGGTCGGCACAGGCAAAATGTGCAGAATGGCGTCTTTCAGCGGCCTAACTTTCTATGATTCTATGATATGAATGCCGTCTGTCTCGGCATCGTGATAATATACACTCTACCATAAGTATACTTTAATCAAATTGGTGCTTTGTTTCACTGTGAGAGCGAAGAGACATAAGTGTGCAGACATTGGCTGCTGCAACTGGGTTGCACCTTTACTTTTCCTACCGTCTCAGTCCTTTTCATTACCCTTCTCTGCTGGTGTTGCAGTTTCGTTCAGCCTTCGCCGTTCAGGAAGCCTGAGAAGTCCATCAGGGGACACACAGAGAGGCAAGAGACAGAGACAGGGAAAGATGGAGAGAGATGCATGCAAAGAAAATAAAGAGTATAAATGTCAGGTTTTGCAATCTAGCAGAATTTAAGTTACAGATTGGGAGATATTGCTTCTCGGACTTGAAATCTTGGAAGAGAAGATTGGACGCCCAATTAAAAGAACCGGCCACGTTGAAGTATCTCTCATGCTGGGAGAGAGCTAAATGTGGTCAATTAATTCCAATTAATGTATTTGAGCATTGAAGAGATCTTTTAACCGTAGCACTGCGAGCAGAATTAAAACCTCGGCAGGAAAACCCCATTGGAGTTTTGAGACCACCGCTTGAACCAATCGTTCATCGCAGCTGTAAACGGCATGTTCGTTCAGACAGGATTCCATAGAGAAACATGCAGGTGTTGTATAAGCCAGCATTGGTGGTTCAGGAGTAGAATTCTCGCCTGCAACGCGGGAAAACCGGGTTCGATTCCCGGCCAATGCATGAGCATTCTGCACCAAGGAGGAACTTCGGAACAGGAGTCTGGTGTTTTGTCCTTCCAGCCTGTTCCCCAACTCCATGGGATCATGGCTGAGTTGTGACCAAACTCTCTGTGCCCGCCTGAGCCCCATATCTCCAAATACCTTTGGTGAGCAAAAATCTCTGAATCACGGGTTTGACATTAACAATTGAGCTCTCGTCAACTGCCGTTTGTTGAAGAGAATTCCACCTCCCTTTGCTTGTGGACAGTTGTCCGAAATTCACTTCTGAAAGTCTGACTCCAATGTTTCGGCTATGCCCCCCAAGTCCGAGACAGCCCAACGAGCGGAAATAGTTTCTATATAACTAACTCATCAGTTCCTCTTAATATCTTGATAATTTCGATCACATCAGCCTTTAATCTACTATATTGCAGGGAATACAACCATAGTTTGTGTAATCTCTCCTCGTAATTTAACGCTCAGAGTCCAGTTATCATTCCAGTAAATCTACACTGCACTCCCTCCAAGGACAGTATATCCTTTCAAAGGAGCGGTGCCCAGAACTAAACACAGTACTCCAGGTGTGGTCCAACCAGAGCTTTGTGTAGCTCCAGAATAATGTCGATTCCCTTGTATTCACGTCCTCTAAATATGTAGGCCACCATTCCATTAGCCGTTTTGATCATTTCCTGGACCTGTCCATGACATGTTATTGATCTCTGTACATGGACACCGAAGATCCTTTGGAACTCCACAGTTTCGAATTTTTCACCTTTTGTAAAGTATTCTGATCTATCTTTGTGAGGTCCAAAGTGGATGACCTCACATTTGCCAAAATTGAAATCCATTTCCCACGGTTTTGGCCATTCATTTATTATATTAATGTCTCAATGGAATGTTATGCTTTCATCTTCACTGCTTACAACGCTGCCCATTTTGGAGGCATCGGCAAACTTCGATATGTCGTTCTCTATCCCGTCATCCAATATCAATGAGACCGCCTGACCTGGGGGAAATTCATATTCAGCATCAATCTCTTCATCATCTTGAGACATTTTATTTACTTTACATGTGTTGCGTCTTGGGAACTCCATCACTCTGTCCTCTGGAGCTCAAACATGCTCTGCATGTAATTCAATCCTACCAACAGCAATACTGAGAAGATGTCAGAAGCAAATTGGTGTCTTTTCACTCAAATTAGTGGGACAGCAAGGCTCATCGGGGATTTGAACCCGGAACTTCTTGGATATCAATCAACGAAAGCCCCAAAGCGAAAATCAGACATCTGGAACAACCAAGCGCTGTTGCTTGCTTCGTGCAGCCAGTGTAAATTTTCGCTGTCTCACAAAGCCGATCGGCCATCCTTTCAGACCTTTTCTATCCATCCAATCTCGTTTTCTATTCCGGTGTGCAGTAATATCAAGTTGTACACTAACTATTTCCTGTCACCAATATTCGTTTCCCTTTACGAAATTGGTTTCGTCTGTCCGACTTGTATTATCAAGTAAGACGTTTCAGAATTGGTTGCTTTGAAACTACATTGCTTTGGAGGATACTGAGAGGTGTTGATGAAAAGAGGGACCTTGGAGTGCATGTCCACAGATCCCTGAAGGTAAGAGGACAGGTAGTTAAGGTGGTTAAAAAGGCATACAAGATACTTTCCTTTATTAGCCGAGGCATAGAATGTAAGAGCAGGGAGGTTATGGTAGAAATTTATAAAACAAGAGTTAGGCCACAGCAAGAATACTGCATACAGTTGTGGTCACCACATTACAGGAAAGATGTGATTGCACTCGAGATGGTACAGAGGAGATTTACGACACTGTTGCCAGAACTGGAGAATTTTAGCTATGAGATTAGATTGGATAGGCTGGGGTTGTTTGCTTTGGAACTGAGGAGGTTGTTGGGAGATTTAATTGAGGTGTATATAATTATGACGGGCCGAGATAGAGTGGATAGCAAGAACCTATTTCCCATAGCACGGATGTCAATAATCAGGTTACATTGATCGAGGATAATTGGTAGAAGGATTCGAGGGGAGCGGAAGATTTTTTTTCCTCCCAGCGGGTGGTGGGGGTCTGGAAATCACTGCCTGAAACGGTGGGAGAGGCAGAAACCCTCATCGCATTGAAAAATAAAAACTTCAATATGCACGTCAAGATCCGTAACCAACAGGATTAGGGACCAAACGCTGGAAAGTGGGATGAGGCTCGGTACAGATTTTTCGGCCGGCACAGGCACGATGTGCAGAATGGCTTCCTTCTTTCGCCTAACTTTCTAGGATTCTATGATGGAATTGCCGTCTGTCTCGGCATCGTGCTAACATACACTCTACCATAAGTATACTTGAATCAAATTGGTGCTTTGTTTCACTGTGAGAGCGAAGAGACATAAGTGTTTAGACATTAGCTGCAGCAGCTGGGTTGCACCTTTACTTTTCCAACCGTCTCAGTCCCTTTTTTACCCTTCTTTGCTGGTGTTGCAGGTGAGATCAGCCTTCGCCGTTCATGGAAGTCTGAGAAGTCCATCAGGTGTCACACAGAGAGACAAGAGAGAGAGACAGGGAAAGATAGAGAGATGCATGCAAAGAAAATAAAGAGTATAAATGTCAGGTTTTGCAAACTAGCAGAATTGAAGTTGCAGATTGGGAAAGATTCCTTCTCGGGTCTTGAAATCTTGTAAGAGAAGATTGGACGCCCGATTAAAAGCACCGGTCACGTTGAAGTATCTCTGATGCTGGGAGAGAGGTGAATGCGGTCAATTAATGCCAATTAATGCATTTGAGCATTGAAGAGATCTTTAAGCCGCAGCACTGCGAGCCGAATTCAAACCCATGCAGGAAAACCCCATTGGAGTTTTGAGACCACAGCTTGAACCACTCGGCCATCGCAGCTGTCAACGGCATGTTCGTTCAGACAGGATTCCATTTAGAAACATGAAATTTCTGTATAAGTCAGCATTGGTGGTTCAGGGGTAGAATTCTCGCCTGCCACGTGGGAGACCCGGGTTCGATTCCCGGCCAATGCACGATCTTTTTGCATTCTGCACCAAGGAGGAACTTTGGAACAGTGTTGTGGTGTTTGGTCCTTCCAGCCTGTTCCGCAACTCAATGATATCATGGCTGAGTTGTGACCGAACCACCTGCACCCGCCTTCGTCCCATGTCTCCAAATTTCATTGGTTAACAAAAATCTCTCAATCATGGGTTTCAAATTAACAATTGAGCTCGCATCAACTGCCGTTTGTGGAAGAGACTTCCACACTTCTCCCTCCCTTTGCTTGTCGAAGTGTGTCCTAACTTCACTCCTGAAAGTCCTGACTCTAATGTTTCGGCTCTGCCCCCAAGTCCTCGACACCCCAACGAGCGGAAATAGTTTCTTTGTAACTACCCCATCAGTTCCTCTTAATATCTTGATAATTTCGATCACATCAGCCTTTAATCTAATAAACTGCAGGGAATACAACCATAGTTTGTGTAATCTCTCCTCGTAATTTACCGCTTGGAGTCCAGGTGTCATTCTCGCAAATCTACACTGCACTCCCTCCAAGGACAGTATATCCTTCCTAAGGTGCGGTGTCCAGAACTGAACACAGTTCTCCAGGTGTGGTCCAACTATAAGTGTTTAGACTCTGGAATAATGTCCATTCCCTTGTATTCTCGTCCTCTAAATATATCGGCCACCATTCCATTAGCCTTTTTGATTATTTCCTGTACCTGTCCATGACATGTTATTGATCTATGTACATGGACAGCTAAGTTCCTTTGGAACTCCACAGTTTCGAATTTTTCACCTTTTGTAAAGTATTCTGATCTATCTTTGTGAGGTCCAAAGTGGATGACCTCACACTTGCCAAAATTGAAATCCATTTGCCACGTTTTTGGCCATTCATTTATTATATTAATGTCTCAATGGAATGTTATGCTTTCATCTTCACTGCTTACAACGCTGCCCATTTTGGAGGCATCGGCAAACTTCGATATATCGTTCTCTATCCCGTCATCCAACATCAATGAGACCGCCTGACCTGGGGGAAATTCACATTCAGCATCAATCTCTTCATCATCTTGAGACATTTTATTTAATTACATGTGTTGCCGAGGCATAGAATGTAAGAGCAGGGAGGTTATTCTCGGAATGAATATAACACTAGTTTGGCCACAGCTGGAGTTTTGCGTACAGTTGTTGTCACCACATTACAGGAAAGGTGTGACTGCACTCGAAATGGTACAGATGTGATTTACGACGATGTTGAGAGGACTGGAGAATTTTAGCTATGAGAATAGATTGGATAGGCTGAGGGTGTATTCTCTGCAACCGAGGAGGCTGAGGGGAGATTTAATTGAGGTGTACAAAATTATGACGGGCCTGGATAGAGTGGAAAGGAAGGACCTGTTTCACTTAGCAGGGAGGTCAATAAAAAGGGGGCGTAGATTTAAGGTAATTGGTAGAGGATTAGAGTGGAGCAGAGGGGATTTTTTTCCACCCAGCGGGTGGTGGAGGTCTGGAACTCACTGCCTGAGAGGTTTGGAGAAGCAGAAACCCTCATCGGATTTAAAAAGCACTTCAATATGCACTTGAAGAGCCATAACCGACAAGACTACGGACCAAACCCTGGTAAGTCGGGCGATGCTGGATACCTCTTTCCCGGCCGGTACAAACACGATGGGCGGAATCGCCTCCGCTGGCGTAAATTTTTAAGGTGTGGAGATGCCGGTGATGGACTGGGGTTGACAAATGTAAACAATCTTACAACACCAAGTTATAGTCCAACAATTTTATTTGAAAATCACAAGCTTTCGGAGGCTTCCTCCTTCGTCAGGTGAATGTCGGTGAAATTTTTAAGATTGTCTGATTCTCTGATATGATTGTCGTCTGTCTCGGCATGGTGATAACATACACTCTACCATAAGAATACTTTAATCAAATTGGTGATTTGTTTCACTGTGAGAGCGACGAGACATAAATGTGTAGACTTTGGCTGCAGCAGCTGGGTTGCACCTTTACTTTTCCGACCGTCTCAGTCTTTCTTTAACCTTCTCTGCTGGTGTTGCAGGTTCGATCAGCCAACGCCGTTCAAGGAAGCCTAAAAAGTCCATCAGGCGACAACACAAGAGACAGAGACAGGGAGAGAGAGAGAAATGCATGCAATGAAAATAAAGGTTATCAATAGAATCATACAATCATAAAATGGTTACAGAACAGAAGGAGACTATTCGGCCCATCGAGCCCGTGCCGGGTCATTTTAAGAGCAATCCAGTTAGTCCCATTCCCCCGCTCCTTCCGGTAGCTCTATATTTTTATGCCTTCAAGTATTTATCGAATTCCTTTTTAAAAGCCACGATTGAATCTGCTTCCACCATCCTTTCAGGCAGCGCATTCCAGATTACAACTACTCGCCGGGTAAAAAAAGTGTTTCCTCATATCGCCTTTGGTTCTTTTGCCAATCACCGTAAATCTGTGTCCTCTGGTTCTCAACCTTTCCGCCAATGGGAACAGGTTCTCTTTATTTACTTTATCTGAACCCTTCATGACTTTGAACACTTCTATCAATTCTCCTCTTAACGTTCTCTGCTCCAAGGAGAACAACTCCAGCACGGGGTAAATGCGATCAATTAGCTTCAATTCATTAATTTGAGCATTAAACAGCTCTTTAAACGTTACTGTGAAATTATGGTAGCGTGGCCTCGCGGTCTAAGGTGTTAAATTTAATTTCTATAGATGCGTGGGTTTGAATCCCGCTGCTTTTCGAATTTCTGCCAATGTTTATTTTGTTCTGTTCACAGAAATCCCGATTGTAGTGCGATAGAGCAGAGAATGTGAATGGAGCTGAAAGTGTAACTGCAGATATTATTTTCATCACGGGGACAGGACACGTTTCCACAGGTAAGGGCCTCTCACCTTAATATTATTTCCAGCAGAGTGGGACAGGTGATCAGAGTGACCGGGCTCTCGCGGCGCAGTCAGTGCACGCTCCTTATCTGACAGTACAGGGTCGGGAAATGCCGAGGTTGTTGGTTGAGTCTCACCAAGATCAACGAATCCTTTTCCTTGTGAACATTTCGAACGGAGCTGAACGTATAATTGAGGTGCTCCAAAATGCATCAATTATTTGTATCGCCACGTGGTTCCTCTTGTTGCAATATCAGATGTGATATTTCGTGTTATTAGTTTACAGGAGGGAGGCTGCGGTATTGGAGCCATAAACTATGATTTTGATCCAACTACAAAATATGAGATTTAGCTTGAGCTTTAAACCAGCGCGTTATAACGCTCAGCCACGATACTTTCCATCTTGCGATCATCAAGAGCTACTTTTACAGGAATAGAATTACTGCACGCAAGAATTATACCACTCAAGCACCAATGCCCGAAAAGCAGCAGGATGAATGTGTCCAGTTAGAAACCAGTCTGAAGGAACATGCAGTCTGACAGAGCCGGAAGTCCAGCAGATTGACTTTTGCGGTGAGCAGATGATGAGCCTCCTTCTTGAGAGTGTTTTGCCAATCCAGCTCAGAGTGGATTAAGCATTATAAATTCGGGTGGGACTGGAGCCACTTGGATAAGATGAAGTGGAGGGGGTTGTTTCCCTTCCTTGACGGGCATTAATGATCCTGTTGTAGTTTTGCTGCAAAATTTCACTTCCCAGCGCCGAAATCACGGAACCCTGAGCTAAAATTCAACGATGGTGAGATTTGGACACACAACGTTTGCAGTGATTAGAAGTCCCACGTGCTACTCATGGCATCACAAATCGGCTATCGATTAGCTTATTTCACGTTACCCATATGCTGATTTGGAACGTTTGCTGCGGTGCAGTAAGTGGTTCAAAAGCTCAGTGGGGAGTCAAAGCGCTGCTGAGAAATCGACATAGCGATGGTATGTGCAATGCATCGTGCTCTCTCTCTCTCTCTCTCCCTCCCTTTTGCTCTCTCTTTCTCTCTCTCCCATTTGCACACTCTTGCTTTCTCTCGAGCTCTCACTCTCCCCGTTTATCTCAATAGGGTTGGAATACAAGGGGTGGATGTCATGTTACAGCTGCACAGAGCTCTGGTGAGACCCCATCTGGAGGACTGCATTCAGTTCTGGGCGCCCCACCTCAGGAAGGATGTCTGAAACTGGAGGCTCGAGGTACTGAATGGCCTACTCCTGTTCCTATGTTCCAATGAATGGAACAATAATTCAAGTACAGGGACCCTAATTTATCAGGATGTGTGAGTGAAGAATGTTTTCTGTTTGAAGGACTGATTTCCTTCGTGTTCCAGTTCAGTGCAGTCCAGTCCAGACAAGCTGCTCGCACAAAGTGGCATTTTCTGTGAGAACGCGAAAAACAGTACCGAGTGCGGGTAGGCCTGCGCGTGAAATGGAAAGTGAGGTGAAATACTCCCACAAGCTGTTGATGTCTCTGTTTCCATTTCCAAAACGCACGCACGCACGGGCCGAATCGATGCAGAGAAAGCTCCGAGGCGAAGCAGGACTGCCGTGCATCATTTGAAGCAACTGGAACACATAAGATTCGGCCCGTTTCACGTGGCATCTCCTGTTTCTGAATCTTCTTACCCTCCTGCTTCCTCTACTCCTCCAGCTGCCAATTGAATTAGATGCCTGATGCAAATACAGCCAATACATGAAACCTATCTTGACCTGGTCAGCAGGGAGAGAGAGGGCAAGAACGGTGCTGGCCATTGAGAAGGGATGGATTTTGTACATGCAGGGAAAGGTCTCACCTCCCTGCTTCTTCGCTTTGCGGAATATCTTATTGTTCAGGAGATGATCTCAACGCCCCCCAGGCCCATGATCCCCACTCACACTCTCCTTCCAATCTCACACACCTTTGCTTAGGTTTGAAATCGTGTATGTTTTCGCACTTGGATTAAATTTGAAGAAAGCGATGCTGTGATAACCCGGGACTATTGAGGAGATGCAGTGCAAGAAGATACATAAAAGGGTAATGATAACAGTGACTGTTCTGACACTGTGAGCTACAGTTAAAGGCTGAACACATTTAAAGTCTCATGCAGCAGGTCCAGGTCCAAATCTTTCACGTGGCATCTCCTTCTGCTTCTGTCACTCATTTTCCTCCACGTAGAGTTCACTTGGAATTCCTGTGCGGCTGCGTTGCGCATTTTCCAGATCTATTCGACCGCAATTCGCTCCAGTTCATCAATTGCAGATACTAGTTTCATCAAGACACATTTTCACATAAAAGGGCTGTTCATCCTTTTGTTTTTCAAGCACAGTAGGGCAGATGATCAAAGTAACCGGATTGGGTGAACTGTCTGTGCAGGTGCCTGGTGGACTCGTGGTTATGATTCGGCGTTCACGCCTATGTAATTAATTACATGAAACCAAATAAACTCTACGAAAAGATGAATATTTCTGTAAACACCATTAACCAACCTATTATTTTCTGTTGCAGACTGAAAGAGACGCTAACGTGGTTACCGAGTGACACTCACAAGTTTAATAATGATTTGTTTTGCATGTGAAACGCTTTTCAGACTGCATTTTAGAAATGGTCAGTGTATATGACACCAGGAGTTTGGTGCAGCCGTTGTTAAATTGATCAGGAACCGCCGATTGTCGACCTATCAACACAGGAGAAGAAACTCGCCCCTGAAGGTACATATCGAGCAAGTTCCAATATAATGAAGAAAATCTGCCCGGGATCCAATTGGGGGCTTTTTGCATGTGAGATGAACGTGCTAACCGCTATAATACAGAAACCGCAACACGGTAAGTATTTGTAAAAATGTTCAGTGCAACCGCTGTTCAATTTCACAGGACCGGTGTTTTGCATCAAACAGAAGTTAGCAGCAAAAAGTGTTATTAATGGGAATAGTGGGACTGAGAAATTCTTAAACAGCCGGCACCCTGTAAAACAGAGCTCCAAATATCGTTTAAATAAAATCCTGAACTGACGGAGCGGAGGGCAATTAAAGATTGAATTATATCGCAATTCACCGAATCTAAACAACGTTTAAAGAAGTGAATCTGTCAGGAGTGGGATTCCTGCGCTTTTGGTGAGGAAGTGTGGTGGGCTGCTGCTTCCGTCCCCCGCACTCCGAGAGGCGCGGTGGGGATCGGTACCAATCTCCATCCTATGGATCCGGGTCCACACGTTTCCTGTGGAGCTGGTGGCAGAACTGCAGCATCTGACTCCAGATCCGAAGACTAAGTGTTTGAATTACGTTGGGTCGCAGCATTTTCACTCCGGCTCAGGGCTCTGCGACTGATTCAAAATTGAGACAGTGTTTTGGGGATTGGCTGTTCAGCGTTTGCGCAGTAATAACAAAGTTATATTTCAAACATCATTGTTTTTTTTCTGTTACTTTCTATTTACACCCTCTCCAGTTTTATTTAGAAACATATTTCAAAGTTTAAGTGGTGTGCTGTCCAATGTTTGTGGAATCAGTGTAATTCAATTTGATGCATTGAATGGCTTTTTCTGTAACTTTCTATTTAGACCCTCTCCAATTTAATATAGAAATAGGTCTCAATTTTTAAGGGCTGTTGTGTGCAATGTTTGTGGTATCAGTGAAATTCAATCTGCTACTTTAGTCTATTCCTTCTCCAACCCAAACTCTTGTCGTTAGATTTGTAACATCACCTAGTTCAAAATGGGATAGTCAGTGATATAAATAAATCAGTAACAGCCCCGAAATCTCAGCGGGTATATTTGTTCCAATACTTAGTGACCATCTCGATTTCCATTGAAAATTTCAATCAGCAAATCCCAGCGGGTATTTTGGGTTTGATAAACTAATTTAATTGCTTGACTGTTTCCTGGAAATGATACAGTTGGGATTTCCTTACCCGTACCGGCAATTGAATCAATACATTCGTTCATTTCGGAAATGACAGTTGCAGAAATAAATAAATCTCGACATGTAACATGGAAAAGCAACTCTTCCTGTCATTAAAAACAAATTACGCATTTTGTTTTTGCTTACGTTTAAATGTAGAACAGACATTCAGAACTGCCCTCCAACCTTAAAAAATGGTAAAACAATCCCAGATTTCAAACACAGAGCATGATGCTCATGCATAAGTAAGATTAATCATTACTTTGTGAAATTTGCATTCTAATTGTCTTTATGATGTTACGGAAAATATTTCTAGATGTCCGTCCCCAACTTAACGGAGATACGAAGATGAAAACCGAAAGGATTTTTCAAAAACTATTTGGAGCGATTTGATGGGTTCCCCATCTCCTTTCTTTAATTGATACCTTTTGCTAATTGTTCATCTTGATCCGTTTGCTTCATTTTTTCCTCAGGTATTTATGGTTAATTTTCTACCTGTTAACGTTGTTAAATATTTGATTTGTTTGTTCCCTCCTTCTTGACTTGTGATTTGTTGACCTCCAGGTAAAAGTCTGAAACAGAAATGTGTTTATATTCAGGAGTGACTCTGAAGTGTGAGACCGAGAGGTGATGCCGGATGTGTGACCGAGAGAACAACTGCTGTTGGCAGAACTGTCCGTAACCCAACATACCCTGTATGGCATTGCACATGGTAGGCCGGATGTTTTATATTGACTGAACGGCTATGTGTACAACACACACCGGATTTTACTGCTGGTTTAACTCCACAAAGTATAATCACCATAAATAACCAAAGTCTCAGATCAGTTGGAATTTAATTACTGTTGTTGAGGGGAGTTTGTACATTGAAAGGAGTTTATACATTTAAAGCTCCAGGTAAACCTGCAAACCTCTCTCGCCTGTGGGTGACGTCACCATGAGGTGTCTACCTTTCTTTGCGCTTCTGGAGTTCTGAAGTGTGATTGAACCTTACCAAAAGTTTCCTATAATTAGTGAGGAAGGAAGGTATCAGTGTAAATGGGAGATCTAAACGTGGTTGTTTCACTGGGTACCATGGGAACCGGATACATTCACTCACCGAGAAAGTGAGAGAGAGAGAGAGACTGAGAGATTGGATTGGCCTTTTCACTTTGTAATCGATTGCACTTTGTACTTATTGTAAGAGACGGTTCCACCCAAACTATCCTGTGCCTGATATTCTCATTAATACCAAGATGTGTTCAAAATGAGTTTCTACCAATTTTACAAAAGCTGTACAGCGAAAACTACTTTGAAACGAGTTTCGCTTTGCAACCTTTAATAGAGATGGGCTGCTGGTTGTAAGTGAAGAAGGTTGTACACACAGGCCTTTGGATCAATATCCTCGAAACGTGTTTCGGACACATTGTATGAGAGGTCCGTCGGCACAGTGAAGGAACATTTCCGCATTGAAGCTCTGGAATCCTTTCCTTGTTGGCTCCGGAATTAATACAAACACCGCCCTTTGTTATTTTGTTGCTGAATTCACAAATTGGGTAAATATCACATTGGAGACTTAAGACAAAAAAGGCCCCGACCAAACGGGCACTTTGAGCAGCTTAGCCACGGAGCCAAATCAAGCTGCAACTTCACGACCTCCCCTCACTGATACCTGTCAGATTCCCGCCACTGTCTGTTGGAGTTTGAGGCCGTTTTGTACTTTTCTGTTTGTCGCGTCGATTTCGCTGTGTTCACCAACACCGTTTGTATCTCTCGCTCCGTTAAGCTCGCTGTGGCAATGTGTGGATTGATTCTGAATGAAAAATGAAATAAAAGGTCTTAATTATCAGGTGGGCCAGTGGCGCAATGGATAACGCGTTTGACTACGGATCAGAAGATTGTAGGTTCGACTCCTACCTGGCTCGGTTTTATGGAATTTTCCCCGTGACACTGGGGAATGAATGAGTCAGACAGTATAATTAGATATTGTTTATGGTGAAGCAGCAAATAAAACAAACATTCCATTTTGAATGGTTTAGTTTCAGTTATGTAAAAAAAAAACTTTGACCACAACGTGATTCCAACAAGCCGCCTTTTCGGTTGATGTCAGACACACTAACATTGCAGCACGAGGTGTCGCCACCGCGCAGATGGCCTTCATGTGTTTCCGGGCCTTTCAGACACTTCATGTGACACAAGAGCTTTCCAATCCCCGCCACCTCCTGAACATCGAGGCGTCCGGCAGAAGCAGCATTCACCGCCAGCACCGATATCGCGCTACCTTTGCCGTTCTGCAGGAAATCCGATGCTGAAAATACAAAGCAGGACGGACAGTATCTGGAAAACAGTTAAACTTTCAGTGTTCAGACTTTGGTGAGAACTATAAGCAGGAATTTGGGTAGATATTAACTGGGTGTGTAGTCGGAGTGCGCTGTTCCTTTATAAACTGTGGGAGCGTAGATATCAGTGCGATGTCTATATATGAATTGTGGGTGTGTATATATGAGTGAGATGTTTATATATTAATTGTGGGTGTGTCTTTCCGAGTGTGATGTTTATATATGAATTATGGGTGTGTATATATGAGTGAGCGAGTTTTTATATGAAATGTGGGTGTGTATATATGAGTGCGATGTTCATATATGAAATGAGGGTGTGTATATATGAGTGCGATGTTTATACATCAAGTGCGGAATGACCTGAAGTGACAATTCCACCCGGGGTTATATGTTGTTCCAACGAATGACACAAAGTTCAATTAACATTAGTCGGAAATCACTCAGTTGGGCGGGCGTTAGACTAAAGATCTGAAGATCTCGGGTTTCTGCAGTTTTAGTTATTTACCCGTCGCCCTTCATGTTTTTCCCTTCACGTACTTATCCAATTCCCCTTTGAAAGTCACGATTGAATCTGCCTCCAGCACTCACTCAGGCAGTGAATTCCAAATCTTAACCACTCGCGGCACAAAAGCGTTTTTCCTCATCTCGACTTTGATTCTTTTACAATCACCTTAAATCTTTGTCATCTGGTTCTTGACCTTTCTGCCAATGGGAGCAGCTACTCTGACTGGACCCTTCAAGATTTTATCCACTTTCCCCTTAAATGCATCCATGTGATTTGCCTCAACTACTCCTTGTGGTAGCGCGCTCCACATTCCGACCAATCTTTGGGTAAAGAAGTTGATCCTGAATTCCCTATTGGATTTATTAGTGACTATCTCATACTTATGACCTCTAGTTTTGGACTCGCCCACAAGGCAAGTGAAACCATTTTCTCTATGTCGACCCTATCAAACCCATTCATTATCTTAAAGACTTCTATCAGGTCACCCCTCGGCCTTCTCTTTTCCAGAGAAAAAAATCGTAGCCTGTTCGTCCTTTCCTGATAAGTCTCTCCTCTCAGTTCTGGTATCACCCTTGTGAATCTTTTCCACCTTCCCCAATGTCCTTATATCCTTCTTATAATATGGAGACCCGAACTTTGCCCAGTGCTCCAAGTTTTGTCCAACCAAGGTTCACTACGAGTTTAATATAACTTCTTTGCTTTTCAATTCTATCCTTCTAGAAATGAACCCCAGTGTTTAGTTTGTTTTCACGTGGCCTTATCAACCAATGTCGCGACTTTTAGTGATTTGTGTATCTGTGTCCTTAGATCCCTTTGCTCCTCTATCCCATTTAGACTCTTATTATCCAAGCCGTATGTGGCCCACTTATTCTTCCGACCAAAATGCACCACCTCACACTAAGCTATATTTAAATTAATTTGCCATTTACACGCCCATGCTGTAAGGTTACGAATGATTGCCTGTATTTTTCGCATTTTTCCTTTGTATTAACTGGAACTCCCAATTAGGCGCCTTCCGTAAATTTTCAAAATGCACTTCCGATTCCCGTGTCCAAATCAATAATGTAAATTTTGAACAACAACGGCCCCAGTACCGATAAATTTTGAACAATAGAGATCCAAGCACCGATCAATTGTGAACAACAATGGTCCCAGCACCGATAACTTGTGAATAACGGTGATCCCAGCACCGACCAATTGTGAACAACAGTGATCCCAGCACCACTAAATTTTGAACAACAGTGGTCCCTGCACCAATAAATTGTGAACAACAGTGGTCCCAACATTAATTAGTTGTGAACAACAGTGAACCCAGCACCGATCAATTGTGAACAACAGTGGTCCCAGCACCAATAAATTGTGAACAGTGATCCCAGCCCCGATCAATTGTGAACAACACTGGTCCCAGCACCAATTAATTGTGAAGAACAGTGGTCCCAGGACTTTTGATCTTGAACTGCAGTTGAAACTTCTGCAGGAAATGAAAAGAAGCGCCCAAATCGCTCCACGTGAATCTCAAGCACGTGGGGAAGAAGTTCAGTGCAAACAATCAGGAATTTAAAGGCACTTCAATGACCTGCACTTTCTTTGAATAAGTTTTGTTCGACATTGCATTCGAACCTGAAATCGCACTCGGCTTTCATATCACCGAAGCACAGTGTCGCCGCTTTGTATCTGTCTGCCTGTAAGTGACGAGGTTGGACTCGGCACGGTCTGATCCAATTTTTGAAATCTCACCAAGCGCCAGGGAAATGAAACTTAGAGTCGAACTGTCCCTGTAAGTGATGAGGTGAGGGGAATGTCGCTCCAAACAGATCGGGATAGAGCGCAGTGCAGCCACACAGGAGCTCCAAATCCACCCTCTCGCCAGTCGGCAATTACAAATTTTAACCGAAATATCCATTGGCCCAGTGTCACCCGCTGAAATCGAGTTTTTCTCGGACACATTTTTTTCTAAGCATTGGTTTAAAAGTGAAAACTGCGGTCCACTTCACTGCACGTGCAAGAGAGAACTTTGTAGACGCTGCCCGCGTGCAGCAAGATCTGGACAACATTCAGGCTTGGGCTGATAAATAGCAAGTAGCATTCGCGCCAGACGAGTGCCAGGCAATGACCATCTCCAACAAGAGAGAGTCTAACCACATACTCTTGACAATCAACAGCATGACCATCGCCGAATCTCCCACCATTAACAACCTGGGGGTTACCATGGACCACAAACTTAACTGGACCATCCATATAAATATTGTGCTATAAGAGCAGGCCAGAGGCTGAGTATTCTGCGGCGAGTGACTCACCTCATGCGTACCCAAAGCCTTTCTACCATCTACAAGGCACAAGTCAGGAGTGTGCTGAAATACCCTTCACTTGCCTGGATGAGTGCAGCTACAACATCATTCAACAAGCTTGGCACAATCCCGAACAAAGCATCCCACTTGATTGGCACACCAGCCACCACCCTAAACATTCACTCCCTTCACCACCGGCGCACCGTGGCTGCAGTGTGTACCATCCACAGGATGCACTGCAGCAACCCGCCAAGGATTCTTCGACAACATCACCCAAACCGACGACCTCTACCACCTAGAAGGACAAGGGCAGCAGGCGCTAGGTAACACGGCCACCTGCACGTTCCCCTCCAAGTCACACACCATCCCGACTTGGAAATATATCGCCGTTCCTTCATCGTCGCTGGATCAAAATCCTGGAACTCCCTACCTAACAGCACTGTGGGAGAACATTCAGCACACGTGTTGCAGAGGTTCAAGAAGGCATCTCACCTTCAACTTCTCAAGGGCCATTAGGGATGGGCAATAAATGCCGGCCTTGCCAGCAACGCCCACATCCCATGAAAATATACAAATTGTCGAAAGGTTACAGCATGGGAGGAGGCCATTCGGCTCTATCAAGAACAATCCAGGTAATCCCACTCCATCGCCCTTTCCCAGTAGCGCAGCATTTTTTTTCCTTTCATGTCCTTATCCAATGCCCTTTTGAAGGCCATGGTTGATTCTGCCTCCATCACATCCTCGGGCGATGCATTACTGATCCTAACAACTCGCTGTGTAAAAAGGTTTCTCCTCGTGTCACCTTTGGTTCTTTTGCCAATTACTTTAAATCTATGTCCTCTGGTTCTTGAACCTTCCGCCAATGAGAACAGTTTCTCTCTATCTACTCTGTCCAGACCCTTCATGATTTTGAATACCTCTATCAAATCTCCTCGCAACCGCCTCTGTTCCAAGGAGAACAATCCCAGCTTCTCCAGTCTATCCACGTAACTAAAGTCCCTCATTCCTGGAATCATTCTAATAAATCTCTTCTGCACCCTCTCTAAGGCCTTCACATCTTTCCTAAAGTGCGGTGCCCAGAACTGGACTCAATACTCCAGTTGTGGCCGAACCAGTGTTTTATTGAAGTTGATCATGACTTCCATACTTCTGTACTCTATGCCTCTTTATATAAAGCCCAGGATCCCGTCTGCTTTTATAATGATTTTCTCAACGTGCTCTGGCACCTTCAACGATTTGTGCACATTAACCCCCAGATATCTCTGTTCATGTACCCCTTTACAGTTGTGCCCTCTAGTTTATATTGCCTCTCCTCGTTCTTCCCAGCAAAATTTATCTCTTCGCATTTTTAGCGTTAAATTGCATCTGCCACTTGTCGGCCCATGCCACCAGCCTGTCTATAACCTCTTGAAGTCTATGACTATCCTCATCACTGTTTATTTCCCTTCCAAGTTTTGTATCATGTCCAAATTTTGAAATTGTGCCCTGCACACCCAAGTCCAAGTCATCACTTTATATCAAGAAAAGCAATGGTCCCAGCACTGACCGCTGGGAACACCACTGTGCACCTCCCTCCAGTCCAAAAAACATCACCATCACTCTCTGTTTCCTTTCCCTTAGCCAATTCTGCATCTGTTGCGACTGACCCCTTTATTCCATTTGCTGCAATCTTAATGATAAGCCTACCGTGTGGCACTTTATCAATCGCCTTTTGAAAGTCCATATACACCACATCAACTGCATTACCCTCAACTACCCTCTCTGTTGCCTCATCAAAAAAACTCTATCAGGTTAGCTAAACACGGCTTTCCCTAATCAATCCACACTCGTCCAAGTGACTGTTAATTCTATCCTGGATTACCGTTTCTAAAAGTTTCCCCACAACTGAGGTTAAACTGAACGGGCTATTGTTGTTGGGTTAATCCTTACGACCTTTTTTGAAGAACGGTGTAACATTGCAATTCTCCAGTTCTCAGGCACCACCCCCGTATCTATGGATGTTTGGAAGATTATGGCCAGAAGCTCCGTAACTTCCACCCTTACTTCCCTCAGCAAATTGGGTTGCATCCCACCAGGACCGGGTGATTATCTAATTTAAGTGCAGCTGGAATTTCAAATACCTCTTCTTTATTATTTTTTAGCCCATCAGTAATTCAACTATATCTTCCTTTACTGAGACTCTGGCGGTATCTTCTTCCTTGGTAAACACATGCACAAAGTCCTTTTATTTTATTCGTTCATGGGATGTGGGCGTCGATGGCGAGGCCGCCATTTATTGCCCATCGCTAATTGCCCTCATTTAGGATCTCGGCCATCTCCTCTGCCTCCATGAGTAGATCTCCTTTATGGTCCCTAATCGGCCACACCCCTCCTCATACTACCCGTTTAACATTTACATGTCTGTAGAAGACTTTTGAATTCCCTTATATGTTGGACGCCAGTCTATTCTCATACTCTCTCTTTGTCCCTTTTATTTCCTTTTTCACTTCCCCTCTGAGCTTTCAATATTCTGCCTGGTGAATGAATGAATAAAAAAAAAACATGTTCGGATTTCCTTCAGTCTGAAACAGGAAGTTACTGGTTGATTAATCGCGATTTGAACAAGCATTCGTCTTTTTTACAGAGCTAATGAGTTTTGCGTAATTGATAAAGTGAATCATTTTGTAAAAGTTAATTCCCTCAACGGGAACCGGAGCCGTCTCCCGCACTGAGAGCATTTGCAGAAGGCAGCTCTCTTCTGCGATTTTCCTATAACAGCTCCATCGGTAGAGTTTCCGTCGTGTCGTGGTTATCACGTTCAACTAAGCCGCGAAAAGTCCCCGATACACAACCAAACGGAAATATTGTGGAAAAAGTAGTGCACTCAGAATCACTAAATATAAAAAAGGAAGAATTCACTCTGTGTTTAGATATGAATAAAATACAACGCCTCACAGAACCGGTAGAGTTTCCTTACTCTGCCCAGTTCTACACACACTCAAGCACTACACATATACCGACAGTATCTCTCCCTCACTCCCGTTTCCTGCCCTGACGGTACAGGAAGCCCCTCTCAAAGCTGCACATTGTGACTGATTTCAGTTGTTTTGTGAAAGATCATTAAATGATCCTGCAGCGCTGCCTCGGTTAATAACTACAGTCATAAACAACATTGCAGCCGCGGCAACAAACACATCAGTTTTTCGATGTTCGAAGTTCCCGAGCTCCTGGATTGAGTGAGGCCACGACAGCAACAACATTCAGGCCGCCTGTCCGGCCTCGGTCTCTCCACTCACACGTTAGACCAAGAGAGATAGGAGCAGGTCTAGGCTATTCGGCCCCTCGAGCCTGCTCCGCCATTTAATGAGATCATGGCTGATCTGATTTTTACCACAACTCCACTTTCCCGCCCTTTCCCCATATCCTTTAACTCCCTCACTGATCAAAAAATTTGTCTCACTCAGCCTTGAATGTATTCAATGACTCGGCCTCCACAGCATTTTGAGGTAAAAATTCCAAAGATTCACAACCCTCTTGGAGAAGAAATTCCTCATCATTTCCGTCTTAAACGGGCGACCCCTTATTCTGAGACTATGCCCCATAGTTTTAGATTCCTCCATGAGGGGTAACATCCTTTCAGCATCTACCCTATCGAGTCCCCTCAGAATCTTGTATGTTTCATAAGATCTCCTCTCATTCTTCTAAATTCCAATGAGTATAAACCCAACTGTTCAATCTTTCCTCACAAGACAACCCTTCAATACTCGGAATCAACCCAGTGAACCTTCTCTGAACTGCCTCCAATGCAAATATGTCCTTGTTGCTGGTGGAATTCAGAAAATTCCGCTTCAGACAAAGCATTACTGCCCATCCCTGGGAAACAAGATGCCACGGAAGCTTTGACAACACATCGCAGGCATCGTTTGACCCGCAGTTGTTGCTCCGATGCAAAGCAGAACTTTGTGAAGCCAGCTGTTTCAAAATTTATAGCCTGAACAGGGACTTGAACCCTGGACCCTCAGATCACTACCCACATTAAAAGTCTGATGCTCTACCGACTGAGCTACTCAGGCGCTTTATTCAAAAAGCTTCTATTATACAGATCCATGGTAGGAGTCTAACTTATCCCTCGGCGACTTCGAACCATGGTGAAGATCCGATTTATAAAATTCTCAGCAACGTGTTGAACATGACGTAAGAAACATGGACTCCGAACTTGTGATTTATAATTCTTTTTTTCTGCCAAATGTCTTGTTATTAGTGAGCACCAATTAAAAAAACACTTTACCCAGTGGCTCAAAAGCTAAATTGTCCCACACGGGTGATGGAAAATGCCTCTCGACCTTTCACCGTATGAACATCTGTGAGCTGAACAATTTCTTCCGTTATACATTGACACCAGGCAGCAAATTTCCCTTCCAAATTTTCCTTACACGAAACTTCCAACCGATGAATACCCTCTTAACGAAAAGAAAAATTGTGTGTTTGGTTCTTTTGATTTAAAGATCTCGTGCGGCCCCGTTGTCATATCAGCTGCCCCTCTCCCTCAAAAAACAAGTAAACTCGCACCTGCTATTGCAAGACGGTAGGCCAGAGGAACCCAACTGCCCAGATGGGAACACTAAGAAGTAGATGCGACATGGAACAGACCAGTTGTATCTTGAACTCCGGTCAAAATGTTTGAAGTGAAAAGTTCGACTTTTATCGGTGAGGTTCGCACTCACAACCTGAGCATTTCTGGAGCACCAAAAACGTTTCGCGGACTGATCGATTGCGCTACAAGATCACAAAAGCGTTTAACTTTCGGTCTCTCGATTATCGTTTCGTGACAAACAGAAGCCTCCAATCAAGATGCGCTTCGTTCAATATCCGCAGTAAACTTGAAAAGCCGTGGAATCTGAAACAAAACCCCAGAAGATAAGAACTTTCAATTATATTATTATTATTAACTTAAGGACAATTTTTGATGGTACTTTAAGAAAGATTTGGAGAAAATGTGAGATGAAACTAACAAACTCTCTCTGGGCTGTCGGTGACTGAAGAGATGGGCGTTATTTGACTTGGAAACTGAGGTTCGGAACTTTCTGATGGAGAAGTGTGACAGAAGATTGTGGTTAGTGGCAGTTGCCGGGGAGATCTAGAGGAGGGGCAGAAAAGTCAAAGTCACAGCTGTGACAGCTAAAGCGCTCTGCTATCTGTAATATTTAAAAAGTAATGTACAGTACGGGGCAAACCGATTTGGTATCAGTTATCAAAAATATTAAAATACATAGGTTCAAAGACGGATTTGTGAAGAGGGAACGGATTTAACCGCCAGACTGAAATCATTCCACATGAATCTGAATCGTCTTGGGGAAAACGGCAGCGCCAACTGTTATGTTCGTGTCATGATTTGAAAGACCCTCCAATTACCGACAGTATCTTTGAACCGGTTGTGCAGCAAAACCGCGATTGAAGCAGCTTTGTATTTGTCAAACGTGCAGGTGATGATATTGGGGTTGAAAAGGGTCGATTTCAATTTTATGAAATCTAACCATATGACCCGAAAATCGACTGTAAAATCGAGTTTTTCCTTTAAGTCGTGAATTGAAGGGAAAGGCGCATCAAACAGATCAGGGAAATGAAGAGCAGAATACGTGGATGGAACTTGCACGAGTGAAAATCCCTCTTTGTCGGAAGACTCAGTCCCCAGTGGTGGAGAGGATTGATATTTCGAGCTTTTATTCACCAGCCTCAACTTCAGCAATTTCCCGTTTGCTGACAATGACATGAGTCGAAATGAGCAGGTCCAACGAGCCGGTCTGTAACACAGGCCAATGATTCAGTTAAACTCGTTAACCAGTCACTGGGCTCCGTTATAGTCGCTCCAGTCAGTAACACACAAAGATGAATCTGAAACAGAAAGAGATAATTTTTAACACTTTATATCAACCACCGGCGTTTCTCTCTTTCCGGCTTTTAGAACAATCTGTTTCACAGTTTGTCAAACCCGAAACATCCTCTGGGATTTGCTGATTGAGAATTTCAGTAGAAATTGGGACCGTCACTAAGTATTGGAACAAACATTCCCGCTGAGGTTTCGGGGATGTTACTGGTTTATTTATATCAGTGAGTGACCGATTTTAAACTAGGTGAGGGTCTAAACCTAAGATACGAGTCTGGGATAGACAAGAGATTCTTCAATGTATCAAGTTAAATTACACTGATTCTACCAACACTGTACATCACATCCCTTAAACATTGTTACCTGTTACTATATAAAACTGGTGAGGGTGGAAATGGAAAATAACTGAAGAAACCTTCATTGTATCAAACTTAATTCTGATTATTATTATGCAAACATTGCATAGCTTATTCCTTAAAAAAGATCCAATAAAAAAACAGTCGCCAGTCCCCGAGCCGCTGTGCCTGTGGTATGATTTGCACCCGCTTCTGACTGACTTGAGATCAGACACACTCCCGTCCAAAGTAAACGGATGGAGCCGGATTCATAACAGAAAAATGAGGACCGACCTCCGCGGTTCTCCCAGAGTGCGGGAGGCGGAATAACAGCAGCACACAGAGCGATCTCTCTAAACCAGCCGCTGCCGCCGGAGAGAAGCGAGTCCCGTTCCGAGCCGTGTCTGCCAGGTGTCTGCCGACCCTCTCTTCACTGAAGGGGACCGATTCAGCACCAACTCGCACACCATTGGATCATTTAATCATCTTCAACACCTGAATCACATCACCACTTAATCTTCAATACACAAGGAAATTCAAGCCTTGTCCACGCAACCTGTCCTCATAGTGTAACCATTTTAGCCCCGGTCGCATTCTGGTCTTTCTGCGCTGCACCTCCTGCAAGGCCAATATATCCTTCCTGGGGTCAGGTGCTCAGAACTAAAAGCCGTACTCTAAATTTGGTCTCAACAGAGTTTATATAATTGTAAAATAACTTCCACCCGTTTGAATTCCTGCTCCCTTGAGATAAAGGCCGACATTCCATTAGCCCTTTTAATTATTTTTGCACCTGTCTGCCAACTCTTCTTGATTTCCCAAAATATCTCTGCTCACCCACAGTTCCTAGCTTCTCACCATTTCGGAAATACTCTGATTTATCTTGCTTAGGGACAAAGTGGATGGCCTCACATTTCCCCATATTGAAACTTTGAACAGTCTGGGGCTCTTTTTTATATAAAATAGAAGGCTGAGGGTGACCTGATATCGGACTTTAAGATTATGCAAGGGTTTGATAGGACAGATGTAGATTAGGCGTTTCTCCTTTTGGGAGTGGGGACGTCAAAACTTAGGGCCATGAATATAATAGTCATCAATAAATCAAATATCGCATTCAAGAGAAACATATTTATCCGGAGAGTCGTTAGAATGTGCAATTCGCTACCACAAGGAGTAGTTAAGACAAATAGCATGGATACATTTACGGGGAAGCTCGATAAGCACATGAAGGAGAAAGGAATATTCGGGTTTGCTCATCGGGTTAGATGAAGAGAGGTTGGAGGAGGCTCGTCTGCAGCATTAACACCGGCATAGTTTGGTTGGGCCGAATTGCCTGTTTCTGTGATGTACATTCTATGTAATTCTATGTAAGCTCCATCTGCCACAGTTTTATCAACTCACCTAATCTGTTAATTTCCCTTTACAACTTTATGCTCCCATCGACACTACTCACTGTGTCACCTAACTTGGTGTCGTCGACAAACGTGGATATACCGCTCTCTATTCCTTTATCTCCCTCATTTATACAAAAAGTAAAAAGATGATTCGCCGGTACAGATCCCTGGGGGACACCATTAATCAAATCCTGTCAATTTGTGTACATACCCATTAACCCGACTCTCTGTCTCCTACCTCCGAACTAACTCGCTCCCCATGGCAATGGGTTGCTTTGAATTCCACATGTTCTCATTTCTGTTAACAGTCTCTGATGCTAAACCTTATCGAATGGCTCTGGAAGTCAATATGCATATAACACCCATAGACACTCCATTATTTACTACGTTAGTTACATCTTCAAAAAGTTCAACTAGTTTCGTTAGACTTGACTTACACTTTACAAATCCATGCTGGCTCTCTCTGATCAATTCATGTTTGTCCAAGTGCTCAGTTCTTCTTTCCCTAATGGCAGATAGTGGTAACTCCCCCACAAGAGACGTCAGACTAATAGGTCTATAATTTCCTGCGTTATCTCTCCTACCCTTCGTATATAATGGAATGACATTTGAAATTTTTCAATCCGTGGAACAATTCCTGAATCAAGAGAGTTTTGAAAGATCATGACGAAAGCATGTACAATATCCTCACCGATTCCTTTTAATCCCCTAGGGTGGTAAACATTATGTCCTGGAGATTTGTTTATCTTTAGTCTAATTATTTTCTCCATTACCATTATTTTACTTACACTGAATCTCCTTGATTTATTTTCAGTTTTCCTCTGTCTGTGGTATATTGTCCTCATGTCTTTCTGTGAGTATCAGCAAGTCTGCCATTTCCTGATTTTCAATTACAATATAACCTCCATCTGTCTTTAAGGGGCCCACATTACTCTTAGTCACCCTTCTGTCTCTTAATATACGTGTAAAAACCTTGAAAGTTGTCCTTAATTTCAATCACAAGTTTTTCTCGTTTTCCCTCTTTGCACCTTTTGCGAATTTTTTTTAGTTTCAGCACCACAAAAAACAACACTTCGCTGTGAAATTTGCTTAATTAGTTCTTCTGTGTCAGAGCGAGAATTGTCCATCACTAATTTTTATTTAAAGTAACAAACAAACACAAGCACACATATTCATTCGTGTATCAAAGCACTGATGGACACAGAAAGGTAAACACAGCTTGAAATGCAGGCAGTATCGGGATTCACAGGTGAACTGGCAAGCGAAACAGACAAAGATCAAACAGTCTGAACCCACAACAGAATGTGACGTGTAGCTGACAGATATTAACGAGGAGGTGAGAAACAGCTCCGTGAATTGGCACCGTGGCTTACTTGGTTAAAGCGCTTGTTTAGTAAACAGGAGATCCTGGGTTCAACTCCCAGCGGTGCCATTTTTTGTAATTCATGGCGTTTCGTGAATTTGAGAAGCATGCAGTGCTGTATTTTGTTCACGAGCCAACACGGAACTGATCAGCAAGTCTCTTCAGAAATGCCTTTTCATCATCCGGACAGCCCTCTCAGAGAATGTGTCCGTGACACGTTCTTGTTTCTGCGCTCGTTAAGGTCGTGGGATAATTATTGATTCGATGGTTCATACCCCGGAAAAACCCTAATTTAGCCCTCGATTTTGGATCTTGAGCTGCGGTTCAAACTTTTGCAAAGAGGGAAAAGGAGTCCCCAAATCACTCCACCTGAATCTCAAGCGCTTTCGGAAGAAGTTCAGTTCAAACAATCAGGACTTTAAAGGCACCTCAATGACCTGCACTTTCATTGAACGAGCTTTGCTTACAATTGCATTCGACCCTGAAACCGCTCTGGGCTTTCATCTCACTGAAGCAGAGTGTGTCCGCTTTGTATCTGTGAGCATGTCGGTGACGAGGTTAGCTTTGATATTGGTCGCTTTCAATTTTTAAGATCTCTCCAAGCTCAGGGAAAAGAAACCGAGAATCGAATGGTCCCTGTAAATGATGAAGTGAAGGGATTGGTGCTCCAAGCGGATCTGGAAATTGCGCAGTGCGGTCGCTCAGGAATTCAAAATCCACCATCCAGCCACTCGGCGATCATATTAACTGAGCTTTACTCTGGCCCAGTGTCACCGCGCTGAAATCGAGTATTTCTCCGGCACGTTTCTCTTAACTTCATAGTTGCTGGTTTAAGAGTGAAGACCGGCTCGTTGGATTTTCACTCTTGCAAGCTTCAACTATTGATTTTGCAAAAGTGAACTGACATTGACAGCTGTTAAATAGGCTGCTGCCGCCTCAAGGTTTAGCTCAGTGAATGACGCATTTAACAGAGGGCTTTTCCGTCTGTTTCAGTGGTGCGAAAGTTTGATGTTTGAGTCCTTATTTTCTTTTTCCTCATCGCCTCAAAATTCCAAGGTTTCAATGTGTGTTTGTCTGCAAGAAAATGTACCGTGATCATTGCCAGCTGAGCAGGGCTGATAGTCCGCCATTTACCCAGCGGTCGGAAATCAGGCACCTGAATCATATAAAGGAATGGAACATTGGCATCACGGAAATCACAATTCATCTTGAGAGACAAGCCCCCGAAAGGCCGGAAGGGAGGCTGCACTAGCTGCAGGAGAGACGGTTCGTTGTGACATAGAGATTTCTGTGATGAGCGAGACCAGACTCTTTCTATGTTCAGAGAAGAAATGTCACACCCTTTATTTTGGAAAAGGAAAACGGTGGGGATTTTTGTCATCGCCCGATGCCTTTCGTGTTGTATCAGAAGTTCCTTGTTGCGTTACTTTCATCTTGATTGTAGAACCAGTTCGGGCGGTCCTGTGATAAGCGGCGACAATTGCCTGTTCATTTGAAATTTAACAACGGCTGCACTGAGCTTATAATCGCACTCTTAAGATTCAGTCTATAAAATGATGAAATTTCATCGCATGCAAAGCACAAAAATCTTATTAAAGGTTTGACTGTCTCTCGGTAATCACGTCAGCATCTCCTTCAGCCTGAAATAGAAAGTCATCGGTTGATTAATGGTGATTAAAACAGTCATTCAACTACGAACAGGGTTTAATTAGCTTCATGTGGTTAATTTAATAAGTTCATAACTCTTGTTGAAGTTAATTCCCTGATTGGGAATGGAACCACGCGACGGTGGGAGCACTGAATTTTAACCATCAGTCCATCGGGGAGCTCCCAGGATTGCGCACGAGACAAAGTGGAACTGATGACATTTTTTTTTCACACTTCCGTGATTCATTCAGCTCTGTGTTTATCCTCAGGTCGCTTATCTCTCCCTTCTTTTCAGCTTCTGGTTGCGGATATTCCTGTCGTTAAATATGAATAATATAGAATATCTCACAGCCCTGGTATATTTGCTCTTTCTCTGTACAGTTCTGTACAAAACCAAACTGTACGCAGGTACCGACAGCGTCTCTCCCTCACCCTCGACAGGAGCAGCAGGAAATGTCACTTTAAACTGCCAGTTGCTTCAAATGATGCACGATGGACCTGCGTTGCCTTGCAGTTTTTCCATTGATTCGGTGCGTGAATTTTGGAAATGGATACTTGTCCATCAGAAGCTTGTGGGAGTATTTTATCTCACTTTCCATTTCATGTACATGCCTACTTGCACTTGGTGCTGTCATTGCCTGAACATCACCTTCTGTCGCGATAGTAGTTCGAACAGAAAATGCCATTTTGTGCGAGCAGCTTGGCTGGTACAAAAATGACCTGAATGACAAAGGGGCAAATGGGAAAGGCCGCGTTGCTCTGCTTGTTCGCAGCAAAGAATTTTCATGCGTTTCCTTGCGGTCCAGTGTTTAGGATTCGGCGCTTTCATCACCATGACAACGGTTTGATTGTCGGTCTCAACATCCGCATATTATACACTCTACCATAAGTGTACTGTACTCAAATTGCTGATTTTTCACTGTGAGGGTGAAGAGACATAAATGTGTGGACATTAGTTACGAATTCATCAGCTGGGTTGCACCTTTGCTTCTCCCCCCGTCTCAGTCTTTCCATCTTTACCCTTCACTGCTGGTGTTCCAGGTTCAATCATCCGTGGCCGTTCAAGGAAGCCTGCCATGTCATGAGGGGAAAACACAGAGTCAAGAGACAGGGACAAGGTGAGATCAAAGTATAGGAAGAAATCGTATAAATGTCAATTTCTGCGAACGGGCAGAATTTAAGATGGAGCTTGGGAGAGATTCCTTCACGTGTCTTGCAATTTTGCAAGAGACCATTGGGCTCCCAATTAAAAGCATGTGCCGTGCTGAAGCATCTCTCTGAGAGAGGGAATGCGGTTCGTCAACTCCAGTTCATATTTATTTGTGCAGTAAACATAACTTTCAGCAGCTGCGCTGCGAGCAGGATTCGAACCTGCGCAGGAAAATCCTATTGGATTTCGAGTCCAACGCCTTAACCACTCGGCCATCGCAGCCACAATCGTTAGTCGTGCACGGCTGAAAATCAGAATGCGTGGGTTTATCACAAGCGATCTGTGATACTGTGTTCTCTCCGACAGGTTTCCAACTTGATTGTTGGAGCTTGTCAACGCGCGGGCATTGCTGTTTTTGTGATGGAAATCCTCCTCTGTCACGTGGTGAGGTTGGGCTTCGATTTCCGCTCAATTCAGGATTATTTTCATTCTCCATTCATAAGATCGCGTGAATTGGGATCTATTTGCACTCTGCTTCAATCTGCTCACCATTCTGAAATATTTTCCTTTCTCCACGTGTGTTGCGTCGAAGCTGGGTAGGAAAATCACATTGCGAGTTCCAACGCCTTAATCTTTGGGTCATCGCAGCTGCAAACGACGAAGCCTACACGGCTTCAGATCAGAATGAGGAAAGTTATCACAGGAGATCTATGAGACTGTATGTTCTTGAGGCAGGTTTCCAGCTGGACACATGCAGCCGACTCCCGTGCGGGCATTGCTGTTTCTGGGGTAAAATTCTCGCCTGCCATGCGGGATATCCGCGTTCTTTTACCGGCCAATGGTGGACCATTTCCATTTTCCATTCATGATGTCAAGTTAATTGGTATACATTCACATTCAGTTTCAATCTGAACACCATCGTGAGAAATTTTCCTTTCTCTATGTGTGTTGTCGTCGACAGAACCTTTGCATTCTGTCCTCCTCCATGCACTGGAATTAAGTCAATCCTGCCGACTACACCGCTGACAAGACATGAGAAGCCAATTAGTGATTTTGCACTAAAAATGGGAACACCGCAGGGCTCGTCCGGGTTCTCTCACTTGTCAATCAGCAAATCCCCAAAGTGAGAATCAGAGCCCAAGATCAACGAGCCGCTGATAACAGAGGGGTGCAAACAATGCAGAATTCGCTGACACCCAC